>NC_050100.1:149877438-150502438 GCF_902167145.1 Zea mays
AAGTAAAAAGCCTTCTACAGCCTTAGGGGCAAATTTAGATTTTCTACCTCTTTTAACAAGAATAAAACATTTGCTACCAAAGACTCTAAAATATGAAACATTGGGCTTTTTACCGGTTAGGAGTTCATATGATGTCTTCTTGAGGATTCGGTGAAGGTAGAGACGGTTGATGGTGTAGCAAGCGGTGTTGATTGCTTCCACCCAAAACCGGTCCGAAGTCTTGTACTCATCAAGCATGGTCCTCGCCATATCAAGTAGAGTTCTATTCTTCCTCTCCACTACACCATTTTGTTGTGGTGTGTAGGGAGAAGAGAACTCATGCTTGATGCCCTCGTCCTCAAGAAAGCCTTCAATTTGAGAGTTCTTGAACTCCGTCCCGTTGTCGCTTCTTATTTTCTTGATCCTTAAGCCGAACTCATTTTGAGCCCATCTCAAGAATCCCTTCAATATCTCTTGGGTTTGTGATTTTTCCTGCAAAAAGAACACCCAAGTGAAGCGAGAATAATCATCCACAATAACTAGACAGTACTTACTCCCGCCGATGCTTATGTAAGCTATTGGGCCGAATAGGTCCATGTGGAGTAGCTCGAGCGACCTGTCAGTCGTCATGATGTTCTTGTGTGGATGATGAACACCAACTTGCTTTCCTTCTTGACATGCGCTACAAACCCTGTCTTTCTCAAAATAAACATTGGTTAGTCCCAAAATGTGCTCTCCCTTTAGAAGCTTATGAAGATTCTTCATTCCAACATGTGCTAGTCGGCGATGCCAGAGCCAGCCCATGTTAATATTAGCAATTAAGCAAGTGTCGAGTTCAGCTTTATTGAAATCAACTAAGTATAGCTGACCCTCTAACACTCCCTTAAATGCTACTGAATCATCACTTCTTCTAAAGACAGTAACACCTATATCCGTAAAAAGACAATTGTAACCCATTTTGCATAATTGAGAAACAGAAAGCAAATTATAATTTAAAGAATCTACAAGAAAAACATTGGAAATAGAATGACTTGATATCATGGTGACTGGATGACGGAATGGTTTTACGTGAAGAATGACTTGATATCACGAGAAGATATAAAGAAGATCATTATGCGTCCCATCTGGCAACGCTTCGGCCTGTGGAGGCCGAAGGTGGAAATGAATGACTTAGCCGAAGAATGCCAGAGAGCCTTCAGAGTTGTTTGCTCTTTTACTGGGACGAGGGACTTGGTCCAGGAACATATTGCCTTCAGAGTATGGCCGCTTGTAGAAAAATGGGAAATGCCGCAGGAGACTATTAAAGAGGCTGACGAAGGTGGACTAGTCAGACTGAAGTACACCTTTAAGTTCGGAGATAAATTCGTTGAGCCAGACGATGACTGGCTAAAAAGCATTGAAACTGTAAGTGATGAACTACTTGGGGTGTATTCAAAGGCCGAAGACACTGCATTGTTAGCGGCCTTCGGAGGCCGGAAAAAGAAAAGACTCAACCGAGTGTTTGATGCAATCGGGTTTGTCTACCCCGACTACCGCTATCCAATGCGGGGGCAAAAAAGAAAAGGTACAACTTCTGCGAAAGAAACAGCTGCAGCTGTTCCTAGCGAGCCAGCGCCGAAGAGAAAAAGGGTAAAAGTTCTTACACACCGGCCACGCTATATTGAGCCAGCCACGGTGCCTGAGTTCACCGGTGAGACCTCTTCGGCCACCGAGGCTAAAGAGCCAACGCTGCTGCCAGAAGTCATAGAAATGGCCGAAGTGCCATCAACAGAAAAGATGGAAGAGGCGACAGCATCAGCTGAGGGAGTGAAAATATCGGAAATTTCAAATCCTTCAGAAGAAATTAAAGCAGCAAAAATTAAAAAGGGGCCAACAGTAACCCCAAAAAGAAAAAGAATGGTTAATGTTTTAGATGTTTTGGAAACAATTAAAATTCCAAGCACATCTCCAAAGAAGTCTGCTGAAACTTCTGAGGCATTTGCTGAAGTATTCGTTGCTGAAACTCCGAAGCAACAGACTGGAGTTGAAACAGAGCCTACAGGACCCACCAAGGTAATGCCCTTGGAAACAGAAGAAACAAAAAGTGCACAGGCAACCGAAGAAATGAAAATGCCAGAGCCAGTTTTAGTTGAAGAAATTGATACCGCTGCCCCCGAAGCATCTTCCAAAATATACGATTATATCGTACGACATGCTTCGGGGAAAAAGTTATCGGAAGAAGAAGTTTTTGAAGCTAATCACTATGCCAAAGAATTAAAGTATCCGAAGGGGGCACTAGTGTTCAATGGGGCGAACGAAGAAGATTTCCTATACTGCCTCCCAGATAACAAAGAATTATCCGTCTGTCGGGAGATGGCTAGAAGTATGGGGTTTCCGAAGCTCGAAGCTGGATTATGTGCTATGACGAAGGAGGATCTCGCGGATAGTCTTGCGTACAATAGCCTGAAGGTATGGGAATTGGGCATTTGAAAATTTAATAATTCGCAACTCATTCTTTTATTCTTATGCCAACTCTTTTACATATAGGGTTTAATTCTAAGCAACGCATTGAGAGCACAAAAGAACGTCGAAGACGAGAGCTATGAAATTGCGTTCAACAACCTACGATCAGAAGTTATTAAACTGAGAAACGAAGCTCTGGAAAAGGACAAAATTCTGCTTACATTGATAGAAAGGGTAAAAAGGGACGAAGCTGCCTCGAAGGCCCAGGCCGAAGCCCAAAAACGTGAAATTAAAGATCTTCAGAAACAGCTAGCTAGAGCTAAAGAAGAACGTATACTCAAAGAAACAAAGCGAGAGCTTAGTGATCAATTGGCCAATCATTTAGAGATAAGTGTTAAGGAGCTTCGTGCATCCCAGAGAAAATGCTATGTTAAATCCATAGAGTGCGTTAAGAAAATAAAATCCAGCTTCGCCAACGTTGGCGCATTCTCTAGTGAAGAGAATTTCTCGAGAGGCAATCCTGAAGGTCCAATGGAATGGATCAGTCACGAAGCAGAAGCCTTCGAGGAAATCCTGAACAGCCGTGGTGACATCTGCGCTTTTTCGGGTGCTAGAGGGATTGCTGCTGTTTTGGAGAGGAAAGGCTGCGAGCATTTAAAATCCTTAGCGCAGTCTGAAGCTACCTTGTCCCCTGAAGACATTAAAGACCCCTCGCCCGAAGCAAGCATGGTTGGCGGGAAGTTCTTCACCGATATCTGGGATAACGGCGGCCGAGAAGTGGCACAAGAAATTATTCAAAAGAGTGAAAAAGGCATCCATGATGCTAGAAAAGTAGCAGAAGCTGCCGAGAAAAGTACAGAGCCCGAAGGGCAAATAGGTATTAGTTAGTAACTTTTATTATGCTGTAACTTTTGATTCCAGACTTTGTTCACAGTGTGTAATAGTAACATAGCCGTCTCTTCCCTCAGAACGTGCTGAGGCATCTCCAAGCCCCCATCCGAAGGGGGACGATGAAATTAGAGAAATGGCCGAAGCCATTATGGACAAGGTTGTCCAACAATTATTGAACGAAGCTGCAGAGACAGTCCTTAAGGAAGATTAGATGCTCTTGTAGAAACATTTGGAACGTAATGTGTGTAATATATTGTAACTTTGAATGTAGTATATGATCTATTTAATTCTTTACGATGCATGAAACTTTACGCACATACCGTTTTTGAGCCTTCGGCGAAAAAACACCTTCCCTTCTTTTCATGCTTCGTGAAGAGAAATTTTTATACAACAATTTCCATACTTCTCTGATGAAGAATATCCAAGCTTTGTGAAAACATTCTCCGAAGCTATAAAAAGTTTTTTGCTGCTTGCTCTGATGAAACTATACTTCTTCATTTTGTGCCTTAGCACAATTTTCAATTTTTCAAATCATCCTCCGAAGATCAATGATGTATCCCCTTCTTGTGTCACATGCAATATGATGTATGATGCTTATGTTATGCAAAATGATGTAATGATGTTATGCTATGCAAAATGATATTTGTGATTCTTGCAATAGAGCACATAATCTTTCTGTATCAGCGTTGACTTTTCGCTGTAAGCCTCCCTTAGGAGCTTCTTCGCCTTTTACTTCAGCGAAATCAGCGTTTATTTTTCGCTGTAAGCCTCCCTTAGGAGCTTCTTCGCCTTTTACTTTCGACGGTATTCGCGTTGACTTTTCGCGCTTCGCCTTTTACTTAGGCGGTATCAGCGTTGACTTTTCGCTGTATGCTCTGCATTCCCTTAGGAACGACTTTTGAGCAGAAAACTTACGCTGCGCTCCCTTAGGAACGACTTTTGTAGCTTCGGCAAACTTACGCTGCGCTCCCTTAGGAACGACTTTTGTAGCTTCGGCAAACTTACAGTGCGCTCCCTTAGGAACGGCTTTTGTCAATTCGAAGGTCCTCCTTGCCACCATAAATTCTTATACTTCGGCAACTCAAGTCTATGGAGAAGATATATTTTCATTATGATAAAAAGCGAAACTGTTACAAGAGAATGAAAAATTTATAAAAAGACCTAAACTTCCCATAATTGTCCTTTTATTGCAAAGAAAATAATACTGAATGCGAAAATACGAAAAGTTGTTGTTGAAGTAGGATATTTGTCAATAGATGTGCTTCGACTCTGGCACAGTACTGTTGACTGTGCGAGCTTCGGACCCCTCCCTGAAGTCTCGCTGACTCCCTTCTGGCTGCTGGCCTCGTTGCATTGGTGGTGGGGGTGGGGGCTGCTGCCACGATGCTTGGGGTTGACTTGCCGAAGCAACAGACGCTGCAGAGTTATTGCCTACATATTCTGGGATGTAAGGCGAATGGTACGAAGCAGTATGTAGGACTTGCTTCGGCTGACTCTGTTGCGCTGCAGCTTCTGCTATCTCCTTCTGCTTCTGAATAGTAACATGGCACATCCTGGTGGTATGGCCCTTGTTTTCACCACAGAATAAGCAGTAAATCTTTCTTGGTTGATCCCCAAATCTTCCCCCGAAGCCCCTGGCGCCTCTGCCCCTTGGTGCCGGCGGCCGGAAAGAGCTTTGCTGCTGTCCCGAAGCTTGCGAGGAATACTGTGGCCTTTGCTGTTGACTCCCTCTGTCATCAGTTTGCGCGGAGTTGTGAATTGACCTGACGTGCCTCGGATGGAACCTTCCTCCGAAGCCCCTGGCCATTTTAGAGAACCTGAATGCTTCCTCCCTTCTTTGGCGAAAGTCATTGTCAGCTCGAATGTACTCGTCCATCTTCTGGAGCAGCTTCTCCAAAGTTTGAGGAGGCTTCCTGGCAAAGTATTGAGCCGCAGGTCCTGGCCGAAGGCCCTTAATCATGGCCTCAATAACGATTTCATTGGGCACCGTGGGTGCTTGTGCCCTCAATCTTAAGAACCTTCGGACATATGCCTGAAGGTACTCTTCAAGGTCCTGGGTGCATTGGAACAGAGCTTGGGCAGTAACATGCTTCGTCTGAAACCCTTGAAAGCTAGTTATCAACATATCCTTCAACTTCTGCCAAGAAGTGATTGTCCCTGGCCGAAGAGAGGAGTACCAGGTCTGAGTGACGCCCTTGACGGCCATGACAAAAGACTTTGCCATGACTGCAGTGTTGCCACCATACGAAGATATGGTTGCTTCATAGCTCATCAAGAATTGCTTCGGGTCTGTATGACCGTCGTACATGGGGAGCTGGGGTGGCTTGTAAGACTGAGGCCATGGTGTAGCCTGCAATTCTGTTGATAGAGGAGAAGCATCATCAAAAGCAAAATTTCCATGATGGAAATCTTCATACCAGTCATCTTCATTGTAAAAGCCTTCTTGATGTAGCTCTCTGCGCGGAGGCCTTCGGTTCTGATCATCTTGAACAAGATGACGAACCTCTTCCGAAGCTTCATCTATCTGTCTCTGAAGATCAGCTACACGAGCCATCTTCTCCTTTCTTCGTTGCACCTGCTGCTGAAGAATCTCCAGGTTTTGGATCTCCTGATCCAAGTTGTCCTCCTGAGGCGTTGGACTAACAACCTTCCTCTTCTGGCTTCGGGCTTCCCGAAGAGAGAGAGAGCGTCCTGGTTGGGATCCAGTGGCTGCAGAGCGGCAGCCCCTGCTGCCGAAGCTTTCTTCGGCAGCATGATGAAGGTTGAGGCTTGCCGAAGGTGTTCAAAATTTGAAGAGTGGAAGTGAGTTCACCGGAGGTGGGCGCCAATGTTGGGGACTTGTTCTCAAATGCTATGAATTAAGAACAAGGCAACACAGAAAAAGGTTATTGAATAATGACCTTCGTCCTTCGAAGCATTATTTCCCTCAGGATATAACGATCTTTGGACGAAGGTCATGAAGGACATACCTTCATTACAGCAACATATAATGATAAAAGATAAAGTATATGAAACACATAAAATAACATAAATACTTTTGTAACATTATTAAGATATTTTATTATATTATGAGTAAATATAAAGAACATCGAATTACATTTGTACCTCAAAAGTAGATGGAAGTACAAGCGTGACGCAAAAGCAAATGCCAAGTCAGCATGAACAGTACGGGAGCACTGTTCACCTATTTATAGGCACGGGGCGCAGCCCATGTAAAATTACATCTATGCCCTTTACATTTGCTAATAACTTGTAACAATCCATCAAGGTTTAAATAGCCTTTTCATCTTTAAGTCGGTTCCTTTTTCTGCTATCATGCCGAAGCTCTCCTGCGCATAGCTTCGTGATCAACTCGTCCTTTGTCCCTATCACCCTTCGTCTTGCTCAGGCTTCATCCTGGCCATATTCTATGCTCGTCATCCGAGTCCGAAAGTACCTGTTCACATATTTTTCTTGGAAAACATTGTCAAATCATGTTTTTGAGGACCTTCGGAGGACGAAGGCCCCCAACAGGTGAGTTCATGCACATTAATCCCCACAGCTTGTTGAGCTATGATCTTTTGTGAGCTCACTCTTGCGATATATAAACCCCCCACTGGTGAAGAGCAAGTGGTCGAAGAGGAGCCGCCCTACAATGAAGCTTACGAGTTGATCTAGGTGGCTTCTCCCAGTCAGCTTTGTGGCTCCTGGAAAATAATATTTAGTTCGTTTTATTATTATCATTTATTTTGTAAGACTTCTGCTATGTAATAAGTACATTTATGATATTTATGATATTTATCTCTATACATTATGTCATTATATATGAAGTTCTTCCTTGGCGCACGTATGAGATGCACCCGACTTTATCCTTTAAATCTGGGTGTGACAGTTCCAAAGACACCTTGTCCATTCAAAACTGCTGTCACTACCGAAATGCAGCTCTTTGTCGAGTGCCCAACTCTTTGCCAAGAGCTATTTATTGGACACTCGGCAAACTATTCTTTGCTGAGTGTTGCGCTCGGCATAGAACGACTCTCGGCGAAGAGAGTCTCTGTCGAGAGCCAAACTCTCGACATAAAAAGGCTCTCGGCAAAGACTTCTTTGCCGAGAGCCCAGTACTCGGCAAAAAGGGCTCTCGGCAAGCGCCGTAAAAACTTTACCGAGTGATGGTGACATTTCTTGCCGAGAGCCCAATACTTCTTTGCCGAGTGACAGTGGCGTAGCTAAATGGTGGTTCGCATGGGCCACAAACCACCCTAGCCTAAAACCAAGTAAACTATAAGTATTATGTATAAAAAATATTATGTATAAACATATTAGTTTTAAGAAGCAACTTTGTTTTATTTATTTGAGGCATCTATGAGGACGAGACAACACATCATAACAAACATGTGAAATTGAGCTCCTAGGCTTGCAATCGCATCAGATGGCTATCTAGTTCTAGACCAAGCATGCACAATGAAGCTTTCAAGCAGATCTAGCACGACTATGCCTATTACCTGTTCTAGCTAGGCTTAGTAAGACACATTGTACGTTTTTTGTTCGCGTCAAGTCGCTTAGGTAGAAGAAGGTCGTGCTCACCGTAGAGGTATCATAAATTCGATCGACAACACCCGATCCGATCAATCAATTCTCATACAATTATACATACATGCGCAGTATATACAACCATTTTTTGGTTATTTTTTTTATTTTTTTAGATGCCAAATGACTTTTATACTTTTTTAAAAAATGTAGATGATTGTACGACCTTTTTATTTGACCATATTATATTTAGTAATTTTTTATTACATATCTATTTGTGGATTGTTGTATTTATATTATGAAAAAAAATAAATTGGACCACCAATCACTAAAAACCTAGCTACACCACTACCAAGTTCGCCGAGTCGGCAAAGAGTTTACCGAGTGTTTTCTGGATTTTGCCGCAAAGCAACTGCGTCTAGTATGCTTGGTTTGTGCCAAACTTGGTCACACATGCTTGCTCATGAGCTGA
Organism: Zea mays; assembly: GCF_902167145.1. NCBI lineage: Eukaryota > Viridiplantae > Streptophyta > Magnoliopsida > Poales > Poaceae > Zea > Zea mays. The sequence goes on from NC_050100.1 coordinate 149,885,729, forward strand.
CCGGAATTTGGCAAGAAAAATGAACTCAAATGCGAATCTGGAAGGAACGAACCTTGCCAAAAAAATGCGTAAAAACTTCATGCCGAATGTGGTCAGCAACACCACTTTTTTCATTAATAAAAGATTGGCAGACATACCTCTATCTTTTTCAGATAATCGGTCCAGCACACGTCCTGAATAGCTAATTCTTGGGTACCCGCTAATCAAAATAGACACAGTAACACACTAACGCACACCAACTAAGCGAGTAGGTAGTTACCGGCATGCATGCATATAACCTAGAAAAATCTCACATGTAAAAACTTACACCTTAGGCCTTGTTCGGTTATTGATATTACATGTGTATTGGAGTGTATTGGGTGGGATTGAGATGTATTTTGACTTGTTATGGATTTAAACCGGCTCAATCCCACCCAATACATGTGGATTATCACCAAAACGAACAAGCCCTTACAAAGAAAGAGACAGTGTGTTGCTCTTCAGACACTTGTTTCTACACAATAGAACTAGTCTCAATGACTCGCTGATTGAAAAGCTCTATTTTGGTTGTTGATGATGAGCAAGATTATATTCTAAAACAGGACGAACAGTCATTTAATCTGACTAAACGTGCGCTCCACACATGTCCTTCCAAGATCCCAGCGCCCTTGGACCTGCATGCAAAGCTGTTGTTGTCTCTTTTCCTAAAAGAATCAGATCCATTCTAGATTTGTCAAGGGAAGATCCACGAGAATGTCCCACGGCAAAGCATAGCACCGATAGGATCTTGAGAAGGACATGTCTCAGGCAAGAAGAACTAACTAACTATGGCAACGAGAGGGGAATTCTATCTGCATGAACCAGACCCAACAGTGACAGCTAGTTTGCTTTATGAACATGGTCCTGGTTCGGGCACATTCGGGGGGATATCCAGGTTTCGAACGGAGAGGTTTGTGGTATATATAGCATAGGCCATGGAAACATAGAAGTATGAGGCAAGGAAACAGTGGGAGGAAAAGGAAGATGCTCAGGGTGAGAATCACAGTGCGGCTCTCCTCTGGCATGAAGGCGCGGCTGAGAGGCACGAACAGTTTCTGGCCTTCCCCTGCCAATGCCAAAGGAGAGCTGCCCTGCCATTCGTTAGCCCTGCAAACAGCACGCACAGTTTCTAGATACTGGTGGTGTTTTCAGTGGATCGTTGTCGAGTGTGCACTGAGCGAACGAAGGTTATATATATCCATGGATGTGGTTATTATACATCTTTCTCTGCATCTTACATTTCACGCCTCCGCCATCTAGACAATGTCGTCTAACTACCTGCCACAAGAACAAGGTAAAAGTGTAACTAACACTGTTTTTCAAAACCACGGTTTATAATACCATAGTTTACGAATGCTATGACACAACCATGATATATCTTACATCAACATAATCCAACACTTGTTTAAAGATACAATATTTTGGTTGTCGTATAGGAGAGAAGGAGAAAAGGCAAGACTGTAGTCATGTGTCAGCGAAAAACTTTGGTCCAGAGTCCAGACCAAAGATTTTTTTAGACTTTCACTGCCATTCATTTTGTGTGATTTGTAGGTTCTGTCTATAGTGAACCGCTGAATAATGTGATAAACTTGTATGATTATGGACTAATTTTCCAATCTTTCAAAACCTGAGTGTCATGATGTCACTTGGTTGAGCACCTATGTCATATGGTTCGCCAGATTTCTTGATAGAATAGCAATGATGACTATGCGACATTTGCACTGAATCATTAAAAAGTGTTTGCTTGAGCTCGAAGTTCTGGTTCTGATTGTTTGATGTTACACCTATGTAATGAAGTAAATGGTGCAGAGGCTAAGGTGGCTGTGGGTGCTTTATTTTCCTTGTTTGCGTTGTTGTATTTCTAATGACATGCTATGCTTCGATGTCATTTTCTTCACATTAGTTATAACCAGGTCCTTGTTTGCGTTGTTTGCGTTGTTGTATTTCTAATGACATTAGTTGTATTTCTAACCGTCAGATCAAGAATAAGCCATACCGAAAATCAAGGTGCGTAGAAGGGAGTGGATGGGTTCCCCTTCTGCGTTTACCTGGTGAGGTCTTGTTCGATTATTCCCGTTTCACATGGATTGTAAGGGATTGAAAATTTTTAAGAAGAATTTTAACTTGTTATGGATTGAAACATATCCAATCTCGCTTAATCCACATGGATTGGTACTGAAACGAACAAGCCCTGAGTTGAGAGAAGGAGAACGTTTACAGTGAGGCTGCACGCATTGCTTGCAACATGTACATGAGACTGAGACTAGAAGTGCCGTGAAGGATGCCTTCCATTTCGGGCTTGTTCATTTTGCTCTCAATCTATGTGAATTGGGTGTGATTGAATGAGTTTAAATCTCAAACGAGTTAAATTTTTTTATAATTTTTTCCAATCTTATTCAATACGAGAATAACCAAAAAAGACCTCGAACAAGACCTCAGATCAAGGTCCATCCGTTCCATGTCCTTCATATCAACCAGATGCTTTCATGTGCTGGGGCTGATCGGCTCCAGACTGGTATGAGGAGTGCTTTCGGCAAGCCTCAGGGTACCTGTGCTCGCGTGGACATTGGTTAGGTCCTCCTTTCTGTGCGATGCAAAGGAAAGCAAAGCTAATCGCGCTGAAGAAGCCTTCCGTCGTGCCAAGTTTAAGTTCCCTGGCCGACAAAAGATCATCCGCAGCAGGAAGTGGTATGGCAGCATTGATGAAAGGTTTGAATTTGACTTGTTTGGTTCATTGTCTTTATTTTTTCAAGGGTTTCGCCAAGTTCGCGCGTGCTGAGTATCTTAAGTACAAGAGCGAGGCGCTGCTCGTTGTTCAGGGTCCCTTGTATAAGCGGGCTGCGTGCCCCTGGGAAAGCGTTCTTTGCAGAGAACATTCAAGCGTCTGCTTTGACTACATTTTTTGCCAATTGACTTATGGAGGTGTTTGGTTCCGTCCTACTAAAGACTAAAGTTTAGTCTCTTCCACATCAAATATTTGAATGATAATTACAGCTATTAAATATAATCTAATTATAAAACTAATTATATAGATAAAGGATAAAGGATAAAGGACGTGATGACTTTATTAATTCTAATTAACTCTATATTTAATTATTATAATTGATATCCCATTTGATGTAATACCAACTAAACTTTGGTCAAGGGAACTATGCTAGAACTATGTTAATGGCTATTACTTGCAGCATGCATGATCTACTTGTGTAGCCCAGTTTCATATGGTAGTTAAATATTCATAATAGATTTTATGAACCCCTACTATATATTCCTTGTTAATAAGGCTACATCTCGCTTATCTGAGTGGGCATGGTTGATTTTGTTTTAAAAAAAGCTACTTATTGCTGCTTTGTCCACTTGATGAGACTGAGCAGACTCTCTATCTTACTCTCCATATTATTTTCTATTTTAAACTCAATTTGTAAATAGTGTAATCTATAGTACAAAATAATATTTTATACAGTTGTTTATGCTTTCTAGTGTAGATGGCGGCGAGTAGAAAAAACTCATTTTCTGAAAGAACGAAGGCTGGCATGGGGATTCCTACCGGTGGAATTTCATGTGCACATCGCATCGTACAGTGTGCTCACTTCGCTTGTGTAAACAGTTGACAAATTTCTGTGCTACGAGGAATTTCTTGCACCAGCCAACCTTTTTTAGTCACATCAATAGATATATAATATAATCATTGAAGAAACAAATAAGATTTAAATGATATCCTAAATATTATTATTTTATCATATAAATTTAGTTAAATTTATGATGTTTTGACTGCTGAATGTGCATTAAATCTATATCTATTAATATATGATGGATTAAAAATGTTAGATTTTTTTAATCTATTAATATATGACGGATTAAAATTTAAAATTTGATGTATTACTAAAGGAGCTGTTTGGGGCCGTTTTACAAGCGAAACTTTAAATATATATCTGTTTTTGCTTTTTTAATCAGTGGCATAATTTTTATCAACTCTACTAAACTGAAGTCAGCAAAGTACCTTTTAAGGAGCTACACCAAAATAATGAATCTGGTCCTAGATTCATCAATTTAGTAAATTAAAATTGTAAATTTAGACCGTCTGACTATCTTTTTATAGATTAGAGCTATTTTTGATTAATCTAATGATGCTGCACATAGACCATAAATAATGAAGTACATCTATTTTTTTAGAATTCTTAGTAACTCTTGTTAGTTTGATTGCACGATAATTGCATGAAAAATTTAATTATACCATTGTCAATACTAAGAAGTTTTTGCTAATACTAAACCAATAGTAAGAACATTTGAACTGTCTCGTTTTAGACATCATTGTAGAATATACCCCGTATCAGGTTTCGTCTCTCTGATATAGCAGGGTGAGAATTACAAAAGGCAATACAACATGATAATTACTGTTCCCGCGGTTATACATCGCAAATTGGGAACAAATAATTTATCTTATGTCATTCATCTATCCTATCATCGAAGTCTTTGGCTTGTTACTTTGGGATGTAGGATAACTATCTTTGTTGTGTGTGGATACTTCACACGATCATGAGTGAAAAACAGCTTGAACCAGTTGGTACAAAAAGCCCAAGTCTAAAGGATGACAATGTTCATGAACTTCCTCTTAGCAAAAGCCAACCACCACTTGTTTGGAAAGCCATTAGCTCTATATGCACAGTTGAGCAATCTTCCACTTGTTTCCTCCCTTATCTGCTTCAAATAATTCCTCAACAATTCTGCATTCAGACACAGAATGCACAATCGTCAATTTATCACTGGAATCCATGGGTACATTCGTTTTGTAGACTTAATCAGTCCTACTATGACAACGAACATAATTAAGTCAAAATAATAATTAGCATATTACTTTTATACATAGAAAAGACTAGTCTTGAAAAAAAATGTGCATACAATTGTAGACGAAAATGTATACCTGCTTCCTCCTGGGACTGGGGAAGAGTGAAAAGTCCAGGGAAAGGAAACCCTGGTTCCCCAGGTACAGGAACTTTCTCCAATCCCAGATTAATGATTGCTTTAGTCCCAACAGCTAGTGTCTGGCAACCTTCTAGTCTTTTTAAGGCAATATGGATATAAAATGTCAGATAGATCAATAACTTGTCTGCTGAGCTTTTCACATGGAATTTTTTGAAGAAAACATTGGCTCGAAAGAAAGTTATGGCTTCATCAACAATGTCCGCTTTATATGTATAGCATGGACACAAATAAGAATTTCAGTTTGAGCTTATAGAGGCGGAAGTACATTGAAATCTGTGTAGCCACGATACCAGGGTCAGAGGCTGGTGCCGGGCCCTTGATATGAGTTTTTAGTGGAAGCAAAGGACAGCTGCAAGCTTTTGTGATCCCATCATCATCAGCGAAACTAGAGTGGTAAACCTGGCCATTCAATTCATGCATTTATTATTAGAGTCTAAAAAATACACCGCACTTAGATACCAATTAATCAGAACCAAAATCTCTACTAATCCTTAAGGGTGCACGGAGGGCGTCCACCACCGAACCGTGCCCCCGCCCGCGAGTTTGGCCACGGCGTGCGTCTTCCCCCCCCCCCCCCCCCCCCACCCGCGAATCACGCCCGCATGCGTCGCGCCGCTGTGATGCCCGCCGCCCGCGCAAGCCACACCGCCCGCGATCCCCCGGCACGCGTCTTCCCCTGACGCGCCGTGATGCCCGCCGCCCGTCCAAGCCACACCGCCCCCGATCCCCCGGCGCGCGTCTTCATCCCGTGCGCGTCGCCCGCGCCGCCGGTAATCCCGCCCGCGCGCCGTGGTGCCCCGTGCCAGGCACCCCCTCCCCCGACGCGTTGTGATCCCCGCCGTCGGGTATCCCGCCCGCGCAAGCCACCCTGCCCCCATCCCCCGGCGCGCGTCTTCATCCCGCGCACGCCGCCCGCGCTGCCGGTAATCCCGCCAGGCACCCCGCGCCCCCTCCCCCGGCGCGTCGTGATAACCGCCGTGGGGTTTCCCGACCGCGCAACGCCCGTGCCCCCGCCCGCCGGGTATCCCGCCCACACCAAACCGTGCCCCTGCGCGCGCCCTCGACGACACTCACGGCGCCCTATTCCATACTTGGCAGCGACGGCATTCACGACGCCCCTTACTCGCCGTACAGGAATGCTATTAAAAGGATGGACATAGATGAGGTCTGCAACCCATCCACACTCTCCTCAGATTCACTGATTCATCACCCTCATCCATCTTTGGTTTGTGCTGTGTGCTGTCTAGAGATTGTAATTTTGTGAAAAAGGTTTGTAATTTTGTCTTGTGCTATACATTGTTCTGTGCTTAATCTGAGCACCATTTCCTTACTTAATCTGAACATCCACTTATTCATGTTAGTTTTGATTGTTCATACTCATGTTCTCCCTGTGGGTTTCTTTACGGCAATTGGTGTCCAGAAACATATTTTTAACATTCCCAATCATCAACAATGGAGTTGCTTTGATGTGCGCTTATGGGTTTCGAATTACAGTATAGTTTTGGGGATTTCTGCATGCTGACCAAAGAGGCTGAGAGATCACACATATAGCAGTTGTTGATTCTCAGTGGTTAATTAGTGTGCTCTCCAGATCTCTAAGGATGTATCATTGGCATTCTATAAGTTGTCAAAAAAATGCATCTGTTTATTTCAGGTAGATCACACATATAACAGTTGTTGATTCTCAGCAGTTGTTGATTCTCAGTGGATACATATGACAACAAAATTGTTATGGAAATTGTTATCGTTTGACTCATGTTTTTATTACTTTCTCACCTGAACAATATAGGTGCAATAGTTCTGTTTAAATGTGGGTTAATTTAAATTGCGCTTGTGTCTTTTGATAACTGCACAACGATACACCTTAGTTTTTAGCTGCAGTTTTGCAAGACTAGCTGGTCTAATCATGTTGTATACAATGCATGATTGATTCCAGTGAGTTCTATTTTTAGTGTGAGTGTGTGACCACTAAGCTTTACTGCAATTATCTGCGATCTTTAAATGGCAAACTTTCTTGCTCCTGAGTTTTAGTGCAAGACTAGCAACATCAACTACATGGTGTAGGTACCTTGAAAAGGAATCACTTTTTAAAATGTGCGATATGCATCAGTTTTTGTTGTGTTTCTGCTACCTTTCAAATCCTATTCCTGTTATATGTGTGGGAGCTAGCTTACTATGTTGCTTAATACATTGTTACTTGCATAGTTGCATTGTAAAATGTACACATCATTAATTTTTATTTTATTTCTTTGGTTCTTAAGAGGGTGTTTTTCTTCGTAACACCATCTTCTATAGCTATGCTTTTCTTTGATCACTTTTGTTCCTTACACAGCGTGATCCGGCCTAGAGGAGATTCCGACCGAATTTTTTGTATTTTGACCATTTTTCGGAAAAAAGAACAAGTTTGGACCCTAAAAAATTTTAATAGCATTTTTGGACCCTTTGCTCGGCGCCATAGCCTATGGCGCCGAGGTACGTGATGCGTCAGCACAACCCGGACGCCGTGGCGTTGACATGGCACCGAGCTCGGCGCCACAGATCTTGGCGCCGAGCTCGGCTGTGTTATTAAAAGTTTTGTTGCAAAGAAGTGGCACAAAGTCATTTAGCTCAGTTGGTGGAGCATAAGGTTTTAAACCTTGAGGTTGGGGGTTCGAGCCCTACAACTCGCACAGATTTTTTTTATCTTTTAAATAACTCATTTTTTAAATAACTCATTAGGTATATATTATTTAGAATGCAGGATTATTATATAAATCAATACATGAAATTTGTAGTCTCACCAATTTACTTTTATAAAAAAAACATGTGAAGAAAAAAAAAACTATTTCCATTTGCACGAAAACGAACGCATGTGTTGCGTGGTATGGGTGGGATGGGTGCACGAAAATGAACGCCTGTGCTGCGTGGCTGTCTTCCGTGCCATCCTATTCCCCAATCTATAGCGTAGTAGCAGGCTTGCATCCATGCATTGCATGCACACGCGGTCGGCAGGTCGACCAGCTAGCAGCAGGCTAGTCGTGTTCATCGCTTGCCCGAGCTTTCATCTATTCTATTGCCTGGATTATTGCTATCGACGGACGATACATGGCTGCGGCGGCATGATTAAGAGGCCACGCGAGCGAGGAATAATTAGCAACAGCGCTGCTCAGCTCGAGTGCGCCCGACCGGGTCTTTAAGCGGCTTCGGAGATCTGGGGATTTTCTATCCCACAAGCCAGCATGTGGGGTGCTCGGTTCACTGCGCTTGTTCGTTCTAGTGCAGGAGGGGGTGGGAAGGGAACGGGAAAAGAGGGCGCGCTTCATTGAATTCAGCCAGCGGCCAGCGCGGAGCTCGCACGTCATGGCCTGCCTGCAGGCGCAATTCATTCCCTTGTTGCCCTCATGCAAGGGGCGAAATGATGATGATAAGCTTTGCGACCATCCATGGATTGGGACACATTTTGGTGTTTGGAGCTGTAGGCTGTAGCCGGGGAAAAACCTTGCTTGGTGGAGCAGTGGCGACACACATGCCCACTTTGAGAGCAAATGCATCCTTTGAAAAGAGAGAGAGAGGTGGTGGTGAGTGTTCTCTGTCCATCTTGACTCAGTGATCCAGAGCTTATTATGCCAGTTAGGCTGTTACTGCTCTGGAGACTATGCGAGTGATGTGACGACGACAATTTTTAGAGTACTAGTGTATACTAGCTAGCTCTTATTAACATGCATCACGAGGTCTTCCTATGCTAGAGCTGGAGCTGAGTTGTGTTGGCAGCAGCAGCAGGTGATTAGTTTATTACTGGTAACGTCCTTGTTTGGCCGAGGTGCTCCATCATTTGACTGGAGGCTCGTGCATGTGTTGGCGAGATTCCTCCTGCCGACGACGAGATCTTTGCCCTGCTGTGCACGAAAATTCATGTATTGATTTATATAATAATTCTGCATTCCAAATAGTATACCTAATGAGTTATTTAAAAGATAAAAAAAATCTGTGCGAGTTGTAGGGCTCGAACCCCCAACCTCAAGGTTTAAAACCTTATGCTCCACCAACTGATCTAGATGGCTTTGTGCTACTTCTTTGCAATACAACTGTTGATAACACAACCGAGCTCGGCGCCAAGATTTGTGGCGCCGAGCTCGGTGCCACGTCAACGCCACGGCGTCCGGGTTGTGCCGACGCATCACGTACCTCGGCGCCATAACCTATGGCGCCGAGCTGTGTTACCTCGGCGCCATAGGCTATGGCGCCGAGCAAAGGGTCCAAAAATGCTATTAAAATTTTTTAGGGTCCAAACGTGTTCTTTTTTCCGAAAAATGGTCAAAATACAAAAAATTCGGGATTCCGAAGGTCTTGGAAATCAGCGGCGAGCGCAACCTCATCGACAACTTCTTCTCCTACCACGTGTAATAATCACGGTACACAAGTTTGATTCAAACCTAAAATGCATTGTTATGTTTATGCTTTGTATTTTTATTATGAAGTTGTGATTTATTTCAGTTGCATAGTTTTGATTTATTCATGATTAAGAAAGCATATTTCATGTTATAAACCTCAAATCTACGTTTTTTGGTTTATTTTTCTTTTTTGTTTCAAATGTGGAGATTTACATGGATTTTTTATGTTTTGATTTATTTCAAACATATTTGTAACTATGATCAATACTATAAGATCAATGGCACCATCTACACTTAACCAAACATAGGTCGGTTGCAGCCCTACATCACGTCCCTACAGAGTTTCCGTAAGTACACATTTCACTTGTCGCATATGTATATGCGTGGACAAAAAGAATCTAAACTCACTTTTAATGTAGTTTCGTGTTATTTGATGACGTTGAGAGCGATGACTTACCAAAATTTAAGAGTATCATAGCCAGAATCGTTGTTAAGTTCCCTAGACGTCATGACAGCCAACATTTTATTCTACAAGACATCACTGTAAGTCACTGGGTCAAACATTCAAACAAAAATAAGTGACGTCAACGTATTTCTCTTACTCATACGACGTGCATTCTGAAATGACTAGGGGTCAAAAATTGAAGCAATTTCATAACGCGATAATGTCCAAAGATTTGACACCTTACTCCAACAAGGATCTACATATACATTATATGGAGTGGCGTTCTGTGTAAGCTGGGGGGCGTATCTATTTCCGAATTTTGGACATAGGCTAGAATTGACCTTGGCAACTCGGACTATTGTGGACCCATTCCACTTGCCAATTCAGTCCCCGCCGTATCCAAAACATCTTATGCCATTTCATGAGGTCCTCCAACAACCTCATAAGAGGTTTATAGGTATGTGCCCGTCTTTCTATACAGAGTATAATTATACCGCACTAAACCATAAAAAATATACTCGAAATTTAATCCCTCACATATGAATGTCTCAGATGCAATAGGAATTGTTATTCATTTGGCGCCGTTAGAGCACATCGGTGGAAGGTCGTACAGAGAGGCCATACTAATGGATTCCAGGTCATTAATTTATAGCTACAATCTTTTTTAAACTGCAGACGTGTTATGTTTTATTCAAACAATACAAGCTTTATTTATAGGTGGGATATAATCGTCGTGGGTATATGGCCTGAACTGTTGCAAAGAAATGCTCTACGGTGGGTGTTAGCTAGAGAAAACAAGAGCATAATTATCGGAACTATGCTGCGTCGTAACAAGCTACACATTAAATTATATTATCCTTAAACATCTTTGTTGGAGTAAACTCAATGACCTTCTTTAGTAACTAAGTCTACTACTATATATAACAATAGGATGCTTGCAAACCTCGGACCATAGCACTGTTGAATTCGATCTAGATCATCACACCACACAACGGTTGCAGAGTGAGTGTTTCTTGCAATAATTTAGAAATTATAATTAAGTAATCATGTTATTACATATCATTTACTAAACTGCAGCAATTCGGCGCTCCATGATCCAAAATCCGAGGAGTGCTTTAATCAACAATTATCTAGAGAGGAGACAGGCTTATCTGGCAACAGTGGTTCCGGATGTGTAGTGTGATAGCTTGTTACATTATAGGATTTGAAGATATGTATCAACTAAAGATGGTCACAATTATTTGTATTTCGCCGTTTATGTATTAAAAACCGACTCTTTGCTCTGTTGAATTCGATACGTATAATGTTATCAAACCCTCGCAGTCAGAAATAAATTATGTTATCATTCCTTGTAAGATCTCAAAAACATCAATAAGAATGAGCATATTTTCAGTCTTCTAGGTAGCCACAGCTTCATCCTGAGCCATGACAATATCTGCTGGTCTGTCATGTAAAAGTTCAGACTATCACAACATACAATTTACTCATTTTTTCAATAGTATAGTAAAAATAACATAGAAATATACAATTTTGCCAGCCAAAATAATACTAAATGAACTTAAAAATAAATACCGTATTCACTCGTACAAATCTTTGACCTATGCAGCGAAATCTTATATTCCAGTTGAACACTACAGACCAGATTGGTCCTGTGCTATCTGAAATGAGATCTGAACTTTTTGTTTGATAACATTATACCCAGTGACTTACTCTAAACATATAAAGATCTGAACTTTCACTATACAGGCAAAGAGGATTTATGACAGTTCTCTGCATTTCCCCTTTTGATTTGTGATAGCAAGTTGCGAAAGTGTTTAAGGGGAAAATATTTGGGGGCAACTACTAATTGGATATTTCGTAACTCTTTTTGGAGATTGCATAACTTAATGTACAGTTTGATGAACCGAAAGATAGAAATCAGTACCATTATATGTTTTTTTCGTTGTGGTTCAAGAAATGGATGCCCTTTTTTGTTCCTTAAAAACTTCCTATCAGATGATGATCTAACTTCTCCGCTGCTATGAATACCATTACCGTGTGTCTGTGCCTATATATGTGCTTTGATTATTCAGTTTGGGTTCACTCTCAAGCCTCAAGGGATATTTTTATTTTAACAGAAATTCAAGTCAAAATGAAACTGTTCCATGATGCAATATTGAGACATAATTTTCCCTAAATCACCCAAGCCTGCCCAACATGCACGACAGGTCAAGCCATGCATTGCAGCCACCAAATGCTTTTGCCCTCGCCATGGACAATGACTGCATATGTCAGTTTCTATGTGGAACTATCCCTAAGGCTCTGCTCGATCGTGCATATGGCCTATTTTGCAATGCACTGTTCACAGAGTTGGAGCTTGAAATGGAAGATGAGTAAGGCTGCTAGAGATAGACTGCACTAATCCAATTAATCCTGTTATATTACATGAATAAATCACCATGAATATGATAACCCCAATAATGCCTTTTTTGTTTTTACTGGCAAGAATCTTCTGACAATGAAAGTCTTTTAAGCCATTGTCTGCTAATTTAAGCTAGGCACAGATTGTGCCAGTAAGCACAAAATCAACGACCTTCAGTTTATAGCTAGGACACCAATCATCAATGTGGGGGTGACTACTGTAGTTATTCAGTCACCCCAACAACCTTCATACTGTAGTATCGCAGTCAGAAAAAATGTATGCCACACAACACATGCAAATCTTTTTGGTCTACCATGTGTTGGGTGTTTCTAGCATGTCACTTGGCTGGTATGAGGCTAAAAAATAATTTGTTAGCTCCTATGAATCTGGGCACTGCTTATTATGTTTAGTGAACTCAATTTTCTATGTTCCAATCACTGCTCTTAGTTAATTTTGATACTTGCAGTCTGTAGATCTTGTTTTCTGTTGATTCACTTGTAATTAAACTGTTTGGGTCACTAGATTGGTAGGATAAAACTGAAAGCAATGAGAATGGCATGTCTTTGGGCCTGAATTTTGCACAAGATTCGACTGCTCATTTGGTTTGAATCTTTGCTTCTGAACTACATTTGTTGGTCAATGAGTTCTTTACTTTCTTTAGTACTCTCGTGGTCCTTTGACAGACTGCACTTCTGAACTACATTTTTGTCTGTCTGTGGACATGTTTGTTTGAATAGTCTGTGAACCTTGACGGACTTGAAAATTATTTAAAAAGTCCATTGCCCCTATCAGGTTTTCTTTATGGAGAACAGAGAACAAACACAAACAAATCAGATGGCAGTCAATGTGGGGTGACTATTGTAGTTATTCAGTCACCCCAACAACCTTCATACTGTAGTATCGCAGTCAGAAAAAATGTATGCCACACAACACATGCAAATATTTTGGTCTACCATGTGTTGGGTGTTTCTAGCATGTCACTTGGCTGGTATGAGGCTAAAAAATAATTTGTTAGCTCCTATGAATCTGGGCACTGCTTATTATGTTTAGTGAACTCAATTTTCTATGTTCCAATCACTGCTCTTAGTTAATTTTGATACTTGCAGTCTGTAGATCTTGTTTTCTGTTGATTCACTTGTAATTAAACTGTTTGGGTCACTAGATTGGTAGGATAAAACTGAAAGCAATGAGAATGGCATGTCTTTGGGCCTGAATTTTGCACAAGATTCAACTGCTCATTTGGTTTGAATCTTTGCTTCTAAACTACATTTGTTGGTCAATGAGTTCTTTACTTTCTTTAGTACTCTCGTGGTCCTTTGACAGACTGCACTTCTGAACTACATTTTTGTCTGTCTGTGGACATGTTTGTTTGAATAGTCTGTGAACCTTGACGGACTTGAAAATTATTTAAAAAGTCCATTGCCCCTATCAGGTTTTCTTTGTGGAGAACAGAGAACAAACACAAACAAATTAGATGGCACATAATGTTGCTCGCACACCATGTGCAGACATCTCAAACACCATTAATACAGGTAAAGCTTAGTACATGCGTGTATATTAATGAATGCAACATAGTATGTAATAGAACACTAATATACAAAGTTACATTGTAGGTGATCAAAATGGATCAAACTCGTTACGACCAATTGTTGATGCTAAGGAACGTAAGAGGCAAAGAGATAAGGAAAGATATGCCACGATGTTCGATGAACAGAAAAACGAGAAAAACAAAAAGCGTCGAGAAGCATGTCTACGGAATAAAGAGTTGAATAAGAAGCGTCCTGAAGCAATTCAACGAAACAATTGCCAAAATATGATGCCCAACACGCCAAGAGGTGATGAAATTCGTCAACTTTAGAGTAATGTTTCTGTGCATAAACCTACTACTGAAAGTAATGTGTTCATATTTTGTAGGTGGAGACGAAAAAGTAAATGTTGATCCAGATGATGAATCCGACTGGTTGCATATCAATTATACATTACAGTCAAATGACATTGATGCAATGACAGAAGTTCTAACACCAGGTACATGACTGTTCATAGGAGCTAACATGCAAAAAAATCAAGTTTCATACGGTTTAACGTAGTATGCCTTATTACAGGCAGTGTGCACGAAAATGTTGGCCACACACCTAAGCATACTAGGCAGAGGACCGCCTACTTTAGCGAGCGGTACAAAAACTTAACTCCCATCGAGAGGGAGTTTAGGCGTGAACGCCTTAGGTTGTATAATAGAACACCAAGGCGAAAAGAGGCAAAGGTAGACCACAACAGGAGACGTAGAGTTATGCAAGCCGACACTTTGAATCCCACATCCATCGCCATGGAGGACCCAACATATACCCCTGAGTTGGTACACCCTACAGCAGATGCAAAGGGATCTGATGGATCCATATTATCTGTCTGCAACTGGGTTATCCCTGAATTCGTCAACACACCTTTCTTGCCATCTCCAACCTAGACCGAGGATGTTGCTTTGCCCGATATGTCTACCAATACACTAAAGTGTAAACATCATGTTCCTCGTGGGGAAAGACAAGCTATATTAGCTCGTCGATACTAGTTATTTGAATCAGCCATATCAAGGAAGGTGGGTACTTCGATTGAGGATACTAGTGGTGACGCTGTTGAAGGGGACGATTGGACACAGCGCCATACGCCTATGAAGATCACCAACAATGGTAATTACTATCCAAGTTTATATGGATCTTGCAAGACATCGATAGTATGCAGTCTGACTAAACATGTGCTTACATCATCTTGGATCCATTTAGGTGATGACGATGAGGGTGTCATATTCGAAGACGATGATGATGAGAACGAGGGATACCTATTCGCTGCGCAATGTACTATTTTCGATTTTTATTATCCTAGCAAGGCTTATGTAAATATTCATGTCTTACTCATTGTTTTCAAAAAAAATATTAGATGAGGATACCGATGAGGATATCGATATTGATGGTACTCAAGAAGAATCTACTGCCACTCATGTTTCTGACCCGTACGACAAGGTGTACAACAACATCCCTGAAGAAACACATATGCTCAAGCTTGTTCCCAACTGCGGTTATTGCACCGCGAAGAAGTTTGAGTATGAGCCACCTGGGTTTTGTTGTCATGGTGGGAAGGTTGAGCTAGCTCCAGTGGAGACCCCTCCCCAACTCAAGAGGTTGTGGGATAGTGCAGACTCTGATGCTAGGCACTTTCGTGATAACATTAGGTTTTTCAATGGCCATTTCTCTTTCACTTCCCTATACTGTTGCCTCGATAGTATGACAACTAATGTAAGGGGTTCTGGTATATACACGTTTCGAGCACAGGGCATGATGTACCACAATATCAAATCATTTGGTAGGGAAGGTGGGGCAGAGCATAAACACCTTGAGCTTTACTTTTATGACGACGATCCCAGCCTCGAGCATCGGTACCGTAAGTGCCGTGAAGAGCATCAACAGAAAGACAAGGAGGTTATCAAACAGATAGTCGACATACTACGTGGAAACCCGTACTCCGAGCACCTTAGGACCATGGACCACGTTTGCAACCTTGATGACTATCGTATCGCGTTGAACCTTGACCAGACGTTGAACCAGAAGACATATAACACACCTCTCACTTTGGAGGTGGCCGCTGTCTAGATCGAAGGGAGCGAAGGGCGAGGCCAATTTAGCAAGGGTGTTATGCTCCATGGGAAGGACAGTTCAAGCCACTGCATCCGCTCATACCATGGATGGTACGATGCACTATCATATCCATTGTTCTTCCCTAGAGGCGAACTTGGATGGCATGCAAATATCCCAAAGGTTGGAGTATCCATGGACGAAGTGGATGCATACCGCGCGACACATAGGGCAAGTAATGCAAATGATGAAGATGCAGGTTAGTTGTTAATTTGATATTTGAGATATTTGCACATTATTAACTATGCTTTCGACATCACTCACTTTTCAATCCTTGCATATGTAGAATCTCCTAGCCATTTATGTGTGTCTGTACGTGACTACTACTGCTACAAATTCTAGATTCGTCCTGGGGTATTCAATCCAATACTTCATGGAAAGCGGCTTTTCCAGCAGTTCGCGGTCGACACGTACATAAAGATTGAGAGCTCTCGTTTAGATTTCATATGTAAGAACCAAGATCGGTTAAGGGCAGACCTATACTAGGGCTTGGTGGATAGCATTCTAGATGGAGATATTAGAGCAGAGAAGATTGGCAAGCGAACTATGCTGTCGACATCGTTTATTGGCGGTCCTCGTGACATGAGACATCGGTATATGGATGCTATGGCTCTGGTGTGCAAGTTTGGTAAACCAGACATCTTTCTTACCATGACATGTAACCCTAACTGGGATGAGATAAGGAGGGAGCTTCTCCCTGGGCAGACACCGCAAGATCGTCCAGATCTTGTAGTGTGTGTCTTTCATGCAAAGCTACAGGAGTTAAAGCATAGGCTGACTAAACAGGATATTCTTGGTAAGGTCCGAGCCTACGTCTATGTCGTGGAGTTTCAGAAGCGGGGTTTGCTGCATGCCCATTTTCTACTCATAATGCAGAGGAAGTACAAGCTCACATGCCCTGAGCAGTATGACCTTTTGATCTCAGCTAAGATCCCAAGCAACAAGTTCCCTGAACTACGAAAGATGGTTATCAAGCATATGATGCATGGCCCATGTGGGTCGCTAAACCCTAACTGCCCATGCACTAAGGGTCGTAAATCGTGCAAGAATCATTACCCTCGGCCTTTCAGTGACACAACCTTGCAAGGGAAGCATTTGTACCCTGTTTACAGACGTCGTGACGATGGTCGTACCGAAAAGGTTCGAGGGTGCGAATTGGACAATAGATGGGTTGTCCCTTACAACCCATACCTCCTTCGTCTCTTCAACTGTCACATCAATGTTGAGGCATGTGGGAGCATCAAGGCTATTAAATACCTATTCAAGTACATATACAAAGGCCATGATCGTGCTTCTGTTGTTATGAGAGATGCGAGCAAGGCAGATGATGATGTAATGAGATCAAGCAGTACAGAGATGCAAGGTGGGTGACTCCTCCAGAAGCCTTATGGAGGATATACGGCTTTAGTCAGATATCTCCACCTGTGATGCAGCTGCAACTCCATCTTCCAAACATGCACATGGTGTCGTTTCACGAGCGGCAAATGGTCGAGCGAGTCGTCAACCGTCCAGGTGTTGATAGGTCAATGCTCATAGCATATTTTGAGGCGAATAGTCTACACAAGGAGGCTCGTGGCATCCTGTATCGTGACTTCCCTGAATGGTACACTTGGCAGAGTGGTAAGGGAAAAGTATGGCAACAGAGGAAACGAGATACGGGTGGACAAGTCGGTAGAATAGTCTCTGCTCATCCGGCCGAGGGGGAGCGCTACTATCTTCGTGTTCTCCTAAACCATGTGACTGACGCCACTTCATATGTGGATCTAAGGACAGTAGATGGTGTCACGCTACCGACTTTTCGTGAGGCAGCAGAGAGAAGGGGACTGCTTGAGTCAGACAACACACTGGATGAGTGTCTCACTGAACGTGCTCTTTTCCAGATGCCATCATCGCTGCGACGGCTTTTTGCCACAATACTTGTGTACTGTGAGCCAAGCGATGTGGTTGTACTCTGGCAAACACCTAGATTCTATGTCCGAGGACTATCAACATAGGAATCCGTGCAAAACTCATGTTGAGCAGATGGTATTGATTGACATTAGGAACATGTTGCAGTCAATGGGGAAGGACATAAAGACATTCCCTCTTCCTCCTATCATGGACGCGTATGACGATGCTATTGGTATTGCTAGGGAGGTTTACGAGGAGGAAATTATCGAACCGGCAGCAAGAGATGTGGCTCTCAAAGACTGTCTTAACAAGGAACAGAGGGCCGCCTATGATAAGATTCTGTGTGCCGTTGACACTGATCAGGGCGGATTATTCTTTGTGGATGGACCTGGTGGCACCAGAAAGACTTACCTATATAGAGTGCTGCTCGCGACGCTACGCAGCCAGGGCAAGATTGCAGTGGCAACAGCTACATCTGGCGTTGCGGCTTCCATAATGCCTAAAGGAAGAACCGCCCATTCACTCTTCAAGATACCTCTCACTATTGACGATGGCGCTGTATGTAGCTTCACGAAGCAGAGTGGAACCGCAAAGTTTCTATGGAAAGCATCTCTCATTATCTGGGACAAGGCTTCTATGACTAAGAGACAAGCCGTGGAGGCACTGGACAATAGCATGCGCGATATAATGGGTCGACCCGGACTGCCATTCGGTGGTAAAACCATTGTCTTCGGTGGGGATTTCAGACAGGTCTTGCCTGTTGTTCGTAAAGGGTCAAGGGCTCAAGTGGTCGCTTCTTCGCTATGGATGTCTTACCTATGGGAGTCCATGTCCCACTTAAAGCTTGTTACCAATATGAGGGCAAAAAACGACCCTTGGTTTGTGGAGTATTTCCTGCGCGTAGGCGGTGGAACTGAGGACACAAATACTGACGGCGACATCCGTCTTCCTGACGAGGTATGTGTGCCTTATAGTGGGAGTGACAACGATCTTAACAACCTAATAGACTTCGTTTTCCCAAATCTCAACAAAAATATGTCCGATTCGACCTACATCACTTCAAGGGCGATACTGTCAACACGGAACGAATGGGTGGATATGATAAATGTTAAGATGATTGATCGTTTTCAAGGGGAGCATATGGTGTACCATTGTTTCGATAGCGCCATGGATGATCCCCATAACTACTACCCACCCGAGTTCCTAAACACACTGACGCCTAATGGGCTGCCACCACATGTTTTGAAGCTCAAGATTGGATGCCCTGTTATATTGCTTCGGAATATAGACCCTGCGAATGGACTTTGGAATGGCACCAGGTTGGTCGTTCGTGGTTTCCAAAGAAATAACATTGACGCAGAAATTGTACTGGGTCAACACGCTGGAAAACGCATTTTCCTGCCGCGTATACCTCTGTGTCCCTCCGATGAAGAGATGTTCCCTTTCCAGTTCAAAAGAAAGCAGTTTCCTGTACGGCTTAGCTTTGCAATGACGGTTAACAAAGCACAGGGTCAGACTATTCCCAATGTTGGTGTATACTTGCCCGAACCAGTGTTCTCTCATGGCCAACTATATGTTGCTCTATCTAGAGCGACAACCCGATCAAACATAAAGATACTTGCAATCCCACCCGTCGATGGGAAAAAACATCGAGGAAGGGTGTAAGAAAGAACCCCATAGTAGATTGTGGGACATATACTAAGAACATCGTCTACAAGGAGGTCCTAACAAACTAGACCTACGGTAAGTCTGTCAAAACTCAATTGTTTGTTTCAATAAAAAGACACCGACACAAGACTAACACTCAAATGTAATTGTTCTGTTTTGATGAGGAGATGTTAAGGAGCTTTATAAAATAATAGTGATTTATTTGTAACTGTTCTGTTTGATAGGTTGGGGTATTCATGCTTCACTTCTTGAGCTTGGTATATTGCTTCCAGATGCTACGATCTCCTGTGCTTGGTATGTGTGTTTTTATGCAGTTATTTAATAACACTACCGCAAGAGTAATCTAACCCATTTTAACTAAAATACTCTTGCGTGGACCTGAAGATGATAGCTAGCTGAACACTTTTTACGATAATTTTTAGATTCATCAGTAGAACTGCTCTATGATAAATCTAGATCTAGATTCAGTTTCTAAGCGGTGATAGGTTCATGTTTATGCTTGTGCATTCAAAGGATACGACAATAGAGTCTTTTCATCGACGCTAGCTGCACTGTGCCCATAGACTGATGAAACTATCCAAAGACTCAAACACCGGGGCATGTAAACACATGCAGTCTCCAATGCAACACCATGTGCTTACCGAGCACAGAGACATGGTTAGTAGCAGTTTTTTTTTGAGACAACAGAACCACAGGTGACGCGATTCTTTCGCCTACTGCGCTGTGTTCTGTCGCTCATAATGCCTAGAGAGCCCTTTTCCTGGACATACGGGCGACAGCGATTTGCCTTGCAGAGGGTCAGCTGAGAAACACCAATCATTGCACTTCGCTCACACGCTGTTACTCTGAAACTTCTGTCTGCCTTCCTGCCCATGCGCCCATCGGAACTGGGACCCTTCTATTGTTCCTGCCTTTTTATTACCTTTTTACTTGCCCTCTCTGCATGTTTATTCCTTTTACTACTGCTTCAGTCGTAGTTCAGTTCATCACTCTCCCGCTGTTCACTTTCAGACATGACACAAGCACGGATCGGAACACTTGTTGTATATGAACTCAAGAATGCCAAGTAAGCATACAAAGTCCCAACCAAGAAACTGTTATATGAACACCTTGTCATGCTTGAGTTCATATACACCTTCAGAGAGACATGTAAGTTATCGTGTATTTTAACATCCCAATCTGAACTGGAGCAGGAAACTGTCAAATGGTGTCGTCAGATCTTAAGAAACAGCCCCATGGCTATTCGCGTGCTGAAATCTGCACTCAACGCGACAGATGATGGCCATGCAAGCCTTCAGGTAAAGCCTGCCAAAATGCTAACCCTTCCATTGGAAGTTGGGACTGCTGCTGGTGAACTTCTGTCTGCATGTTGCATTACTGATGGCACTTCTGCTCTAGGAGCTTAGCGGGAATGCCACACTAATATTCTATGGCACGGAGGAGGCAAAGGAAGGGAAGAACGCGTACATGGAGAGACGACGCCCAGATTTCTCCAAGTTCCCACGCAAACCTTGAGTTTCAGCTATTTGCTGAACTGGCCAATTATTTTACTGATTTTCCCCAACTTGGATCATTATTGCTTACTCTACGTTGAGGAGACGGACGATAATCATTTTCACTCCAATCAGTTTTCATATATACACGAAAATGTATTTTGCATGAAAATTCAGATCAATGAAAAGTAAAGCTTGATGTATTTGATTCACCATTTGACCTACAAAAATATGTCCGATTGCAAAGTCCATTCGCAGGGACACAGATCTCGGTTTGCAAAGTCCACAAGTTCAGCCTTTTGCATGCGTCGGTCACTGGTTCAGCCTTATCAATTTCTTCCGCTTCTGTCAGGCTCTTTTGCATGCGTCGGTTGCTTTGGATAGGAAACTTGTGGTAGACTGGGTTCCTTCCTGTGATCTTGAAGATTCTGCAGTAGAAGTGGTCAGTTTTTTTATACCTTATCAATTGTTATTTTCCATATCTTAGAGAATTAACTGGTACTAATTGGGATACCGTAGCATTCTCAGAATCTTGATACCTACGAAAAAGCATGGGAATTGTTAAAGGTAAGCACAGAATGTCTCTGAACACTTTTGGACGGGGCAAATAAGGCATCTAGGCGGACTGAACATGGCAGGACCCCAAGTGTTCTCGTTCTGCTACCAACAAGAGATTCCAAAAATCAAAGACGCGCTATTCATGCGCTGCTGTCAGGCTCTTTTGCATGCGTCAGTTGCATTTTCCCAGATATTTGTATGCAATGTTTTGTATGCGTCGATTTGCAACAAGGCAACATATCCTATTAGCTGGAGACTGAGCTAGCTAACTGCTAAGAGAGTTTGAGTCTCCAGATGTGAACAAACTCCCTGTAACTACTTGGTTCAGTATTTTGATCGACATCAATAAGATTTTCTTCATATTGAAATTTTCCGGTGAGTGAGTCTAAACTTGTCGCAGCATAGATGCTCCCTGTAACTACTTTTGCATGCGTCGGACGTGGAGAGTTTGAGTCTCCAGGGAGTTTGTAACTATGCTGCGACAAACTTTGTATATTAGTTTAGTGACTTATTAGTGAGTCTAAACTTACTGACACAAATTAGGGTGAGACAAACTTTAGACTCACTAACCTGTATCCTATTAATGTTTTTCCGGCGAGCAGTCGCCCTCGGCTTTCCCTCCCCTCCCTCCTTGCCCTGTGCACTGCTCGGTTGTTTGGTGGCCATTAATTTGCATGCTACCAAAAAATCACGCAGCCCTCACGCTTTCCGGCTCCTCCCCTCCTCCACCGTTAGGCTTGCCGCACAGCGGCTTTACACTGTTTCGACTTCGCCTCTTCCTCCGCGTCCGCGACCGCGCGCGATAGACAAAACAACACGGGTAAGGGCCGACTGAAGTCTCGACGGCGAATCGGATTCCACTCGACTCGGATTCCAAACCGCGCACCGATAGCCATCCGTGACATTCAAATCCCTTGCCGCGTTTTACTTGGCCGCTGAGAACTGAGTCTATCGGGACACGAGCAGAGTTGCAGAGCGGCAGGGAGGTTGCTGGTCGCCCGGCTTCCAACGCCTCCGCCATCCTCGCCCCGTGCATGTGCTTCAGTAAATACTGTTGAGTTTTTTTACTTTCGCATGTGCTTCGGTTCTTGGCAGAGGTGATTAGCTGATGGTGATCGTCTACCAAACTAGGCCGCATATATCTAAAACACGCCAATGCAGAAGACCATGTGTGTACACTGAGACACGACAGGCCAATAAACATAGTATCGTTAGTCAACGAAATGACAAGGCAGAGGAGTGCTAATAGTTAAGAAAAAGCAGGGAGAAGAGCGAATGCGAATATAGGATCATGCAAAGTTTAACATATCGCAGGCTCCAATGCAAGAGTTTCTTCACATACTTACCCGATATACTAGCTGTAGCTAGGACACAACTGCTAGCTTAATCGTACAACGAGCAAAGTGGGATGCTATTTACCACTGCAGAGCTTACACACAGTTTGCAATTGCATAATAGCTGTTTGCTTGTCCACCGTCGGCACTAGCGAAACATCTGTACGGTCGTATCCTCCGTAGCAAGGCCACTTCAATCACTTACATCGAAGTAAACATCTCGACCCGTTCACCGTTCTGGGAAACAAGGGGGTCCAGGATGCCAATCCACGTGCTGTAGTCGATAGGCGATCCGCCCCCAGGCTAGAGGAAACCGTTCACAAAGAAAAACGACGCGCCAAAGACTCCCCTCGTGCACAAGCTTTTTGGAACCGTGATATCGCCAACAATGGACTTATGGAAATAGGTATCCCGAACAACGCAATTGAAATTTTAGTATTATAATCCGTTGAAATTCGGAATTGTAGTATCTGAGTCAGATTAAGCCCAGGTGTTACAGCAATCCGTTTCTTACAACAGATCCTCTCCCTCAGCGCTCCTCTCCCTGACGAGCGCGTTGCTCTCCCACCGCTGCCGAGCCGGCGCCCGTGCAGGAGCGGCGGCGCTCGTCTGCACGGCCTCGTCGTCGAGCTGCTCCTCTTCTCGAGCGCTCCTCCTGAAGCTAAATCTGTTAGCTTCGTCGAGCTCCTTGCTCTCCCCAACATGGAAATGGGCAGTTGCTAGCATGTAGAGTCTGAAATTCCAAACCTTATATCAAGGTCCTCTGAGCGCTGAACTGCCTCCTTGGCCGCGTTAACAGCTTGATTGGTCATTCCAAGAGTTGAACAGAAACGCCTCTGCAATTTTTACCAGTTTATAAGCTAGCAACTTAATAATTTTCTTGAATATTTCAGTTGCTCGGTCCTTGAAGAGTAAAGACAAAATCAAATAATTACTACATAGCAGTAATTTACCTGAATTAAGTTATGAGGTATTCAGGAAAGTGTTAAACGTGTAATCTATCTTCAAAAAAAGAAGAAATGCTACCATGTAGAACATGGACCCTACTCTCAAGGTGTGTTTGAAATGTAGGAACGAGGAATACAGGAACTGCATTTTCAGAATTGGACTGCTCGGTTCTGTCTGCTCGGTTTTCAGAAACATACATGAACTGCATTTTCAGAAACTTGCTACATCAGAAATTACTGACCAAGGACTAACTGAAGCTAACTGAACTAGGACTAGGGAAAAACTTAAGATAACTGAACTGAAGCCAACACGATTAGACTAGGACTAACTGAAGCTAACTAAAAATAACTGAAGCCAACTGAATTGGACTGAATTGGACTGAAGCAGCCATACCAAACTGAAATTGCAGATGTGCTAGAACTGGCAGCTGTCCGAAAATCTGGCAGCCATACCAAACTGGGCTTCTAAAAACACTGATATCGCCAACTGCATTTTCACTAGCACATCTGCAGCTGTAGCAAACTAGCACAACTGCCATTTGCATTTTCATCTGCATTTTCACAAGCAGACTAGCACATGTGCATTTGCATTTTCACTAGCAGACTAGCACAACTGCCATACCTGAAAATCAGTGAGACCAGCAGACTAGCACATCTGCATGCTAGCATGCTAGCAACTGCCCATTTTCACTAGCTTCGTCGGGGAGAGCAAGGATATAAGGTTTGGAATTTCAGACTCTACATGCTAGCAACTGCCCATTTCCATGTCGGGGAGAGCAAGGAGCTCGACGAAGCTAACAGATTTAGCTTCAGAAGGAGCGCTCGAGGAGAGGAGGAGCTCGACGACGAGGCCGTGCAGACGAGCGCCGTCGCTCCTGCACGGGCGCCGGCTCGGCAGCTGTGGGAGAGCAACACGCTCGTCAGGGAGAGGAGCGCTGGGGGAGAGGATCCGTTGTAAGAAACGGATTGCCGTAACACCTGGGCTTAATCTATCTCAGATACTACATTTCCGAATTTCAACGGATTATAATACTAAAATTCCAATTGCGCTGTTCGGGATACCTATTTTCAGAAGCCCAGTGTTGGCGATATCACGGTTCCAAAAAGCTCCTCGTGCACCCGTACTGAATCATAACAAGACAAGGTTCAGGAGTCGGGGCAGTTTCATCAGCAAAACGAGCAAAACTCAGGGTACTAATCCTTAGAGCTTCCAACGCTAGCATGGCGCAGAAGGGGAAAGCTAACCTTGAAAGAAACTCTCGCTGCCGAGTCTGTCTTCCCATCGCTGAAGCCCGACAGAAACTCGGATACTGATTTACCAACAGTCTGCGCAGCCATCCTCGCTATCCGTCAATGGAAAGGGCGCCATTCCGCGACAGCCCCCGCCAACCTCGCTCCCACTCCGCAACCCGTCGATGGAAGGGCGTGGATGTCCCCGTAGCCGCCCTCACCCCACGATCCTCGTCCCGCGCTCGCTATCTGTGGATGGAAAGGGCGCCATTCCAGGATGCCCCCGCGGCAACCCCCGCCATCCTCGCTCCCACTCTGCTCTCCGTAGATGGAAGGGCGTGGATGCCCCCGCAGCCGCCCCCACCCCACGGTCCTCGCCCGCGACAGCCCCGTGATGCTCGCCGCGACAGTCGCGCCCACCTCTGTCGTGCCCTCGCCCCCTCCTCCACCCCCATGATGCTCGCCGCGATAGCGCCCCCCACACAGGCACACGCAGACGCTGTTGCGTCCAAACTCTAGTCTCCTCCCTCTGTGAATCTCGTATTTCTTACTTCCACCGCGGCCGCTCCACGCCATTGGCGCTGACGCTGCTGTGCAGCACCTCGCTACCCATCGAGACCGAGGAGGAGCGCTGGTGCCCGCGCGTGATGCAGAGCCGCTGACGCCTCGAGGCCGCGCAGAAGCTACCATCGAAGTTGCCTGTGACATCAAAGACATATTACAAGGTGCCGTAAGAAACCTGCCATCCCAACGTTTTATCTCTGTCTTTCTTATCCTCCATTTAAATCGATCTCGTGTCTGGGTTCTTTTATGCATATGTTCTGGTTTAGCTACATGTTCACTTAATGTAGAATCATCTAGATTAATCGTTATCTGTATTGTTTTCTGGCGAGTTGGAGATACAAGTGAACTGTTGAAATGCCTGAATTTTAAAATAGCAGTTCGTGTTAAAACTTAACAATGTTGATGGACTATAGCTAGACATAGACAGAGGCATTGATATGTTTGCATGTTCTTGGTGATAATCTGAAGGTTCAGCACCATGAGTACACTTCACATCATCAGAAGTTCAAAACTATTTTCTGAAGGTTCGGCTTCATGTTTGCTGTGCACACCTGTGAATCAATACTACCACATCATTAGGACACAAATATAGAATAGCATAAAGTTTCATCGACTATGTTTGCAGAGTGAACAAAAAAAAGAATCAAGTTGCATAAAATTGTATAACAAAAAGATGCTACAGAACAGTACCCAAGCAAATCATTCTATGTATTAATTTGTGTCACTCACTCACCTTCAGATCGATCTCGTGTCTGGGTTCTTTTATGCATGTTCTCATGTGTGCTCTGTGTCAGCGTGGCAGCCACACCAACCCCCATCCTGATCGGCGCTAGGTTTCTGGAATACTGCCAATAGACAATTTCATTTGCTGCACCGGAGACGAACCCATCACACCCATGTATCTCCTAATACTCTATAGTACCATGAATAGTGAAGAAAAAAAAGATAATACATTATTACAAAAAAACAACTTGGTCTTGGTTCATTTTCTGACATGAAAGTAACCTATTTGTTCTCGTAAAGATTGAAGCAATCATGTGTCATTTTTTATTTTGTCCACTCTGTTAGTTCAGAGATGGCTCCGTGATTTATTTATTAATTTATTATGTATCTAACAATTTGTTATGCATGTTGGCTTACTATCCTAAATCGTCATTTATTTTTTTCCACTAACATGGCAAAGCATGGACACTAGCGTATCTTACTTTATGAATGTAGGTTTTTGTCCCGAGAATGGAATCTCTATCTGTAGGCTTGTGTCATAACAAGCCAAAAAAATCGGCGGCAACCACAATAGTTCCGAAAGGTATTATAATTTTCTTAGTTCTATATGGATCAATTTGTTTTTTATTGTAATAACTAATTTTAGTTTTATCTCACGATTGTTTGCTCTAGACTATATTTGCACGCAGGGCGATCTTGCCCTCATCGATTTTGTTAAGGAAATCCCTTGTGAACCAAGGGTAGAAGTCGTGCTTATTGATGATGCCTTTGTTGAAAGAAAGTCGATGGAATGTTTATTTCAACCGAATGCATATATAGGTGACGAGGTAATCCATGCTTAGTTTTTAAATTTGGTGACCTTGTTATGTATAGGTCTTTTTACTCACCCTGGTATTTTTAACCACAACTTACACACTTGCAGGTTATAGACTGTTATATAAATTTGATAAAAGCTCAAAAGCATCTAAAGTGCCGATCTGGAGGTCACGTTCACATAGAAAATGCTTTCCAGTTTAATTTCTTGAAGCGAGATGGGGATGTTGAAATTAAAACAGAGGAGCTATATCCAATTGAAGACATGACACAAATATGTAGTGTTGAACGAAGGGTGTTACTTTACCTAGACCATGACATGGTACATATGAGTTTACAATCTAAACAAAACAGTTAGTGTGTACATGTATTTTATTCTTATGCAAGTATTTATAACTATTTTTGTAGGTGTTTATTCCGATAAACATCCGAGAGACGCACTGGTATCTTGCCGTGATCCATGCAATATGGAGATACAAGTGCTCGATTCACTTGGTACTTCACAAGACCGTAAAGACCTCACTGACTCTGTGAGTATGCACAAATTAAACAATTATGAATTCACTATTAACTTTTCCCAATCTCTAATTTTGTTTTACAATATATAAAGATTAAAGGTCTCCAAAGACAAATTGATATGATATCTCAACGTAAGGAGTTAAAAGACCACAGGTGGCCAGACCTCCAAGTTGCTTCTTGGCCGCTCAGAGAAATAGACATGGGATATGCAAAGCAGACAGATAGGTACGCCCTAAAATATTTTTTACCAATTTCTTCATTCATACTAATCTTTATGTTTTTATTAATGTATATTGTAGCTCTTCATGTGGCCTCTTTCTTTTGAACTATATCGAATACTGGACAGGGGATGAACTGTCTCACAGTTTTACCCAGGTATATTATTACTACTACGACATATATGCACATCTACAGTCAGTGTTACATATATAATGCTAAATAATTATTTCTTATTTCTAGGATGACATGTCACACTTTAGGAAAAAAATGGCTGCTATATTACTATCTTCAGACCTGAATAAGAGAAGGGGTGTCTGTTATACAAAAATGATAAATAAGTTGACTCTGGAAGCCCATCAGATGTTGAGATATTAGAAAACCCAACAGATTCTAAGAAGAGGAAACTACTCCACGTGCTTCATGATAGCAAAGTAGTGTATGAAGATGAGGAAGGCCCTATTACTCAAGCAGACTTGAAAAAGTGGTTTGTTGATGATTGGGATAAAATAGCTCCTATAAAAGTCTCTAACGATGGGTGCACCAATGACTTTTTAATGGTTGGTCTTTCCACAAAGGACATGCCAGTGACCAAAGCCGATTCAATAGATGTTTTATGTGATTATATCATGGCAATAGAAGACGATACGACACTAGAGTAAGTGCTCATTGATTTATCTATTTATGTATATCAACTACTTAGATTCTTGGTATAGACTTTCGTCATGATACATTACAGGATGACATGGGTGCGAAGTTTCAATCCTTTTAAGATAGAAATCTCTGTCAAAGACCTGCAAAACATATTAACGATAAATCAAGATATGACTCTAAGATGTTTTGACATGGCTGTTCGGCTGCTTGCCAATAAAGAGTCACGTAGGCCTAAAGGAGTAATCATAAATAATAGAAAGCATTATATGGACATGCGTTTCTGGGTAAGTTTGTTTCCAATCATTAATGTATTAATATATAGTGTTGGGGACTTGTTCTCAAATGCTATGAATCAAGAACAAGGCAACATAAAATGTTAAATGTTAATATCCTTCGTCCTTCGAAGCATTATTTCCTTAGGGATATAATGATTTTCGGACGAAGGTTACGAAGGACATACCTTCATAAGCACGAAACATAATAATGGAGAAGGAATTGTATAAAGTATAGAAAATAACATAAACAGTTGTGTATTATTCTCAATTCATTCCCATTTTATTATAACGAGAAGATAAAAATGATATCAAATTACAAGTGTACCTTTAGCTCGTAAGAAGGTAAAAGTACAAGTGTGACACAAAAGCCAATGCCAAATCAGCGTGAACAGTACAGGGATACTGTTCACCTATTTATAGGCACGGGTCGCAGCCCATGGAAAATTACAATAATGCCCTTTACATTTATTAATAACTCTATGATAACTCTTTGAGGTCTAATCTGGTTTTTCATCTTTAAGTCGGTTTCCTTTTCCGCCGCTACCCCGAAGCTCTTCTACACACAGCTTCGGCACTGCGCCAACCTTTGTGCTTCTTCGTACCGTGGCTCTGATCCGAGTCCGAAGGTGCCTGTTAATGTACTTTACTCCAGAAACATTGTTAAATCATGTTTTTGAGGACCTTCGGAAGCCGAAGGCCCCCAACATATAGTATCTACATCTAATCCTCATGTGGACATGTATATATACTGTCCAGAGAATGGTTGGCTTTGGTAAACTTCCAAAGTACCATAAGGACCCTACAGCAGAAGAGTTAGCCAAAACACTCGATTGTTGGCCATTAATGAATTATTATATCACGGGTTGTAGATATGTAAGTATGTGTTCATTTCGAATGTATTTATAAAGGACACTTCTTTGCAATCCTAATGACTGATATTTTGCAGGTTCTTATGCCATGGAAATTCAATGGATGTCACGCCCTTTTCGTAATAGATCATGTTAAAAAGCATGTGACTTTTATCGACTTTACACCGACTCAAGATTGGTGTAAACACATGACATACAAGAGGTTTGCGGAAGAGATTATCATGGCTTCAAAGAAATATAAGATTGCTTACAGCAAGAAACGTTCTGGATGGGCGGAGGATATCTTTAAGTGGGAACATACAATTCAGACTGGTGTTCCAATTGACTTAAGAGGGTATTTTCTTCGTACCACCTTCTCAGCAGTTTAAATTTTTTCTATGATAATCATTGTATAAAACATTGTTGCCCAAACATTATATTATAGGTTTAATACCAGGTACCTCGTTCTACAAGCTATGGCCATGTGGGGGAATGACAGACGAATGAAATTTGTTGGGGTAAGTGTAGTACGTTCGTTCTATGTTCAAAACATATATTCCAGCTATCTCTTTTTACAAGATAATATGTTTTGTTCTCTTATGTCTTTGTCTGTAGGATGCAAAGATTGTTCGAAGGAACTTTGTGATTGATCTGTTAAATTATGAGGATAATTCGTGCCGATATGCCATCCCTGCAAACATACAACAGAGACTTATCGATATCGCTAAAAAGGATTAGCTGATTAGTGTGATATTGATAATGTTTTCCACATGGATTTTGCATATTATAGTGATGTTTGTCGTTCCGTATTAATGTTTCATACAAATCTTTTACTTCCGTCGCAACGCACGGGCACATATCTATAACATACAACAGAGACATGTAAGTTATCGTGTTATAATTCGGTTCCGTTGCAACGCACGGGTACCCTACTAGTGTAACTACAATAATCAATATGGGAAAAACCAATGTAAAAGGTCCATCTAAAGTAAATAACCCATGAAAAGGTTTCATTAACAGTTTAACTCCATTCATTAACAGTTTAACTCCAAATGAAGAAGTATAATTCCACAACATTTATTTTCTGATATTACTTTTCTTCTGTTAGACTACCTCAACTGCTGTAAGAAAAGTTCATCATACAATAACAAGAGTTCATCATACAATAACAAGAGAGCAATCTAGAAAGTAGATTAGTCTTGAAGGGCGTCAAAAATTTCATTCTTTGTTCCTATTTTAATTGTGTCAATTTCTCCTTTAATCATAGTTATGTACTCTTGCAGAATATCATATGCAGATAATCCATCTGGTTTTTATTTTGCAGATATAACAGCTAATAAGTATTGTACTCCCTCTGTCACAAATTATAGGTTGTTTTGTGTAATGCCCAAAAATGTAAATAATGAAGATGGAGTTGAATCACTTATATGTTTGCCTCTATTTAATATAGCATGTGAATAATCTCATTTCAGGTGATTAATTAGCTAATAACATATAAAATATATCATGCATCATGATGGAGTTGTGTGTGTGTGTGCATTTACCAAAAATATTGATCACATCAATGAGAATCATTAAGGTTCAAAATTAGAATTAAGACTTAATTTATAGGTGAGAAAGGGAAAATAATAAAGAAAATAAATACTATAAAAATACAAAAATAAATTTTATAAATGCAATTAATACTGGTATGTTCAAAGAAGATGTTTAATTGGGAAAAACAAATCCACAACAACATTTGAATTGAAATTCAAAGTTATAAATCAAAAGGGAAGGAAATAGTGGAGAAAGGAAAAATAAAAACGAAACTGTGCACCATTGGGCCGACAGACACCAATTCGGCCCACTTTCCCTTTTTCTCCACGCATGCGCACGACCCAGAAATCTTCCTGTGACCGACACGCGGGCCCGTGTGGGCAGTGGTCGCGCCCGCGCACCGTGTGACACCGCCGTGTGGGTCCTCTCTGTCGGATCTATCCTCTCCCCTCTTTGTCTCCTTTCAACAGAACGCGAAATCGCACGGGTGTATCGGTGTCGCACCGTGATCTTCGGGGAAAAACGTTGGGATTCTTGGCCATGGGGCATAAATAGCAGTGCTGCATCCCCTTCTCGGCCTCCAAGCTAATACACGGGTCTCATGGCAGACCGGGGGATCGTGGGGAAGAAGCCTGGCGCTGAGAAGAATGGCGGGCCGCCGCGGTTAATCCCAGTCCTGGCTGCCGGTTCGCCGTCGGGGCCTCCAAACTCCCTGGGGATGTTCGCCGGTTCTCTCTAGGACTTTGCGTGGCATCGGTGAGCCGGATGCGTCTGGGGCACTGATCCAGTTTGCTCATCGGGGCATGGCGGAGTGGCGGAATCGCCCCTCACCGTTGGCTGGCTAACTCGCTGCAAGGTTTATGGTAGGGACATCCTCGTTGAACTCATCCTTTCCTCTGCTTCGCGTAGCACGTTTCAGGTGTATGAATAACGGACTGATGGACCGGTTAGCTGTTCACCGGCGTGTTCTGCCACCATCGGGCTCATGGCGCCGCCGGCTGCCGCCTCTCGGGACGTTTGCACCACCGTGCGGTAGCTCGAGGTGGGTGATGCTATCGTGCCCTCGATCCGTGAATGGACGGGTATGATTCAATCCAGGGCTACCCTTTCGCGTATTCGATCTGGCCCATCGGATCGGGATCGGGCGGTTGTGGCATGGGGTGGCGTTATGAAAATCCTGGCCGTGGATCTCTGGATCGACAGTCAATAACGCGTACCTCTTCGTCGTTATAACGGATCCGCCAGATCGAAATATGACGGTTCATAATCACCCAGACAGCTTCAGCCGAGCTCACTTCTAAAAGGGACCCCGAAAAATTTGCTATTGAACCCGCCGTCCTCGGGTTCTGTTCACTGAGTCTTGGAATATTTGCGCCTTAGCCCCTGTTCTCTCTAAAAATTGATGCGCAGCCCGGGTAATGAGGAAAACCATATAAATAATATCAGAAATTGATTTTCAACACAAAAATAATTCTAGAAACTTGTGAAATTCATAGTTAATTCATTTTAACTCCAAATTGAGTCATTCTAGTTGCAATAATTTTGTATTAATATTGTTTATCACCTAGTACCTTTGTTTAACCATGAAACTTGAATTAAAATTCCTCAATTGAATTAATCTATTCTAGGTGCTAAATGATTTTAGAAATTCATAACTCAATATCCGTAGCTCCGAATTTAGTGGTTCTTGTTTCTACGATCTCGTAGCTTTGCATAGATCATTATTATACAGTTTATTCTTATGTTTGGTGTGATGTTAATTTTGTCTATACCATGCTTGTTTGTATTGCTACGACTAGCGCGAGGTCACGTGTCATCTGAAGATCATCCTAGTACCTGGAATCTCAAGTCTCAGGCAAGTTGTGCCCTTGATCACTTTTTTTACCCACTCATGTTCTAATTAATCATAATGATCTGCATAGGTTAATTTTGATGGGACCTAATAGGTTATCCTAGTTTGTCTATCTTTATGCCTTGTTTACCACTGAACTTTTTGGGTAGTACTTGCCAGTGCTATATGTGGTTTTGGGCATTGAGATACACATTATTCATGATTATACTTTTGTTATCCGTTGTTATTTACTGTTCATGTCAAGATCATTAATGTTAATTGGAACATAGAGCTTAACTTGAGAAACACGTGCCACCACAAGGGTTTATGGACGCCCTTGGCTGATTAATTAGGAAAGCTAGTGGAGGACTACCTTACACGAAAGGGGCAAGGGCAGTAGGGGAGTGGTCAGTGTAGGGAGGTCCTTGGTTGATTTTGCTACGATGGCGGTCAGGCAAGAACCCTGCATTGGAGGTTCCTATAAACTGTAGCGGGATTTCTGAAGCTAGTGGAACTTTGTAAAGGCCTCATAGTGTTACCCTGCCTCGCCTCCTCGGTAGAGGTGTACGGGAAGTCGCGATCCCTTGGCAGATGGGTAACATGACTTGTGGGTAAAGGGTACCACCTCTGCAGAGTGTAAAACTAGTATACTAGCTGAGCACACGGTCATGAGCAGCTCAGGACTCTCTGATGATTAAATTATGGAACTTAAACTCAATTTGTCATATGCATTGCATCACAGGTGAGGTTGTTACTTTTGTTCTACTACTTAATTGGGTTGGTATTTACTTATACTTAGTAATGGCCAATAAAATTTTGACCAACTTTAAAAGCAATGCTCAGCTCTAACCATCCTCTTTGGTAAGCCTTACACTTCACGTGAACTCCCACCTTTGGCGAGTTCATGCACATTATTCCCCACAACTTGTTGAGCGATGAACGTATGTGAGCTCACTCTTGCTGTCTCACACCCCCCCACAGGTCAAGAACAGGTACCGCAGGATGAGGCGCTTGGAGGATGTTGTGACGAGTTCGTGAGAGGTCTAGGCCGTCGTCTCCCAGTCAACTTCGGGTTGCTGGACCGTTGTCTCCTTATAATGTAATTATTTATTTATTTTGTATAGAACTCCTGTTGTGTAGTAAAGATGTGACATTCGATCCTGTGCCATGATTCATCATATGTGTGAGACTTGGTCCCAGCACACCTGGTGATTATGTTCGCGCCCGGGTCTTGGTGCCCCGAAACCCGGGTGTGACAGAAGTGGTATCAGAGGAATGTTGACTGTAGGACGAAACCTAGATAGAACTGGACAAAACCCTTATTTACTTACCTCTGCTACTCTGATTCTTTCTAAACTTTTCTTAATCTTTTCTCATATATTTCCGCTTACTCTGATTATTCTTACCTTTTCATTCTAAAGACAAATGTGGATTTCACACTTTGAAATCCTGAGCCTAAAGTGACCTTTAGGAATAGGAGACCTACTCATAGGAATAAAATAAAACTATTTCTATAGATATCTATGCATGAATGCTTGTTCTTATGATACTTGTATGATTTGGATCTTTGATTGAGTGTGATGAGTTGTGGAGTAATGTCCATAATTACATCTGCATATACATATAAACATAAATAGAATTCATAAGATAACTAAACAACTTAGATTATCTATTTCATATAGATCCCTCTTATCTTAAAAGATTCTCTCTTATTTTACTAGATCCATCTTATCTTATAATATTCTTTCTTATCTTAATAGATCCATCTTATCCTCAAAAGATTCTATCATATCCTAATAGATCTTAGTAACCTCAAAAGATTCCATCTTATCTTTATGGATCCATCTTATCCTAATAAGCATACTTATCCACCCTAGTTTAACAACCACGATCTAATGCAAAATTAATTAGATCTTATCTAGTCAAGCTAGTAATACCAATCTAATCTAGATCCCATCTAACCTAATCTGATCTAATCTAAAGTAAGTTACTTAATAGACCAGTTAATACTTGTGAAATAGACTAGACCCTATCCACATGTTTTAGCTTAGTTCACCCAACACTAAATAAAGAATGATAGACCAACCCAACCAATAGAGTAATGATGGATTGCATAATCTATCTGTGCCTACCAAACATCAAACAAGATTTTGACCTACATCATGTAGTCCATCTCACCCATAACTACTTCGACCATATGCCCCAACTCCGATGATATACACTAACCTCGAATCAAGGAGACCAAGACTTGAGAAGAAAAGATCAACCTCGTCAAGGAAGGAGAGAAGTCAAACTTAATCTTCTAATGCTTTACCACTCAACACAGAATTCTTTCCCACTATAAACTTTCTCACCCTAGGCTATGATTGCCCTAACCTATCTTTCACCCTACACAATAAGGTGACCATACATATATATACCCATGCTTTCATAACCACTTTCTAAATAACATGACACTTCTTAGAAGTTAAAAGCTAAACTATAAATAAAGTTTTTTTTACATCCATGTCCGTACAAATCTCGAGGACGAGATTTCTGTTAAGGGGGGTAGGATTTGTAATGCCCAAAAATGTAAATAATGAAGATGGAGTTGAATCACTTATATGTTTGCCTCTATTTAATATAGCATGTGAATAATCTCATTTCAGGTGATTAATTAGCTAATAACATATAAAATATATCATGCATCATGCTGGAGTTATGTGTGTGTGCATTTACCAAAAATATTGATCACATCAATGAGAATCATTAAGGTTCAAAATTAGAATTAAGACTTAATTTATAGGTGAGAAAGGGAAAATAATAAAGAAAATAAATACTATAAAAATACAAAATAAATTTTATAAATGCAATTAATACTGGTATGTTCAAAGAAGATGTTTAATTGGGAAAAACAAATCCACAACAACATTTGAATTGAAATTCAAAGTTATAAATCAAAAGGGAAGGAAATAGTGGAGAAAGGAAAAATAAAAACGAAACTGTGCACCATTGGGCCGACAGAAACCAATTCGACCCACTTTCCCTTTTTCTCCACGCATGCGCACGGCCCAGAAATCTTCCTGTGACCGACACGCGGGCCCGTGTGGGCAGTGGTCGCGCCCGCGCACCGTGTGACACCGCCGTGTGGGTCCTCTCTGTCGGATCTATCCTCTCCCCTCTTTGTCTCCTTTCAACAGAACGCGAAATCGCGCGGGTGTATCGGTGTCGCACCGTGATCTTCGGGGAAAACGTTGGGATTCTTGGCCATGGGGCATAAATAGCAGTGCTGCATCCCATTCTCGGCCTCCAAGCTAATACACGGGTCTCATGGCAGACCGGGGGATCGTGGGGAAGAAGCCTGGCGCTGAGAAGAATGGCGGGCCGCCGCGGTTAATCCCAGTCTTGGCTGCCGGTTCGCCGTCGGGGCCTCCAAACTCCCTGGGGATGTTCGCCGGTTCTCTCTAGGACTTTGCGTGGCATCGGTGAGCCGGATGCGTCTGGGGCACTGATCCAGTTTGCTCATCGGGGCATGGCGGAGTGGCGGAATCGCCCCTCACCGTTGGCTGGCTAACTCGCTGCAAGGTTTACGGTAGGGACATCCTCGTTGAACTCATCCTTTCCTCTGCTTCGCGTAGCACGTTTCAGGTGTATGAATAACGGACTGATGGACCGGTTAGCTGTTCACCGGCGTGTTCTG
Organism: Zea mays; assembly: GCF_902167145.1. Lineage (NCBI taxonomy): Eukaryota > Viridiplantae > Streptophyta > Magnoliopsida > Poales > Poaceae > Zea > Zea mays. Next base: position 149,922,401 of record NC_050100.1, read on the forward strand.
CCACCATCGGGCTCATGGCGCCGCCGGCCGCCGCCTCTCGGGACGTTTGCGCCACCGTGCGGTAGCTCGAGGTGGGTGATGCTATCGTGCCCTCGATCCGTGAATGGACGGGTATGATTCAATCCAGGGCTGCCCTTTCGCGTATTCGTTCTGGCCCATCGGATCGGGATCGGGCGGTTGTGGCATGGGGTGGCGTTATGAAAATCCTGGCCGTGGATCTCTGGATCGACGGTCAATAACGCGTACCTCTTCGTCGTTATAACGGATCCGCCAGATCGAAATCTGACGGTTCATAATCACCCAGACAGCTTCAGCCGAGCTCACTTCTAAAAGGGACCCCGAAAAATTTGCTATTGAACCCGCCGTCCTCGGGTTCTGTTCACTGAGTCTTGGAATATTTGCGCCTTAGCCCCTGTTCTCTCTAAAAATTGATGCGTAGCCCGGGTAATGAGGAAAACCATATAAATAATATCAGAAATTGATTTTCAACACAAAAATAATTCTAGAAACTTGTGAAATTCATAGTTAATTCATTTTAACTCCAAATTGAGTCATTCTAGTTGCAATAATTTTGTATTAATATTGTTTATCACCTAGTACCTTTGTTTAACCATGAAACTTGAATTAAAATTCCTCAATTGAATTAATCTATTCTAGGTGCTAAATGATTTCAGAAATTCATAACTCAATATCCGTAGCTCCGAATTTAGTGGTTCTTGTTTCTACGATCTCGTAGCTTTGCATAGATCATTATTATACAGTTTATTCTTATGTTTGGTGTGATGTTAATTTTGTCTATACCATGCTTGTTTGTATTGCTACGACTAGCGCGAGGTCACGTGTCATCTGAAGATCATCCTGGTACCTGGAATCTCAAGTCTCAGGCAAGTTGTGCCCTTGATCACTTCTTTTACCCACTCATGTTCTAATTAATCATAATGATCTGCATAGGTTAATTTTGATGGGACCTAATAGGTTATCCTAGTTTGTCTATCTTTATGCCTTGTTTACCACTGAACTTTTTGGGTAGTACTTGCGAGTGCTATATGTGGTTTTGGGCATTGAGATACACATTATTCATGATTATACTTTTGTTATCCGTTGTTATTTATTGTTCATGTCAAGATCATTAATGTTAATTGGAACATAGAGCTTAACTTGAGAAACACGTGCCACCACAAGGGTTTATGGACGCCCTTGGCTGATTAATTAGGAAAGCTAGTGGAGGACTACCTTACCCGAAAGGGGCAAGGGCAGTAGGGGAGTGGTCAGTGTAGGGAGGTCCTTGGTTGATTTTGCTGCGATGGCGGTCAGGCAAGAACCCTGCATTGGAGCTTCCTATAAACTGTAGCGGGTTTTCTGAAGCTAGTGGAACTTTATAAAGGCCTCATAGTGTTACCTTGCCTCGCCTCCTCGGTAGAGGTGTACGGGAAGTCGCGATCCCTTGGCAGATGGGTAACATGACTTGTGGGTAAAGGGTACCACCTCTGTAGAGTGTAAAACTGGTATACTAGTCGAGCTCACGGTCATGAGCAGCTCAGGACTCTCTGATGATTAAATTATGGAACTTAAACTTAATTTGTCATATGCATTGCATCACAGGTGAGGTTGTTACTTTTGTTCTACTACTTAATTGGGTTGGTATTTACTTATACTTAGTAATTGCTAATAAAATTTTGACCAACTTTAAAAGAAACGCTTAGCTCTAACCATCCTCTTTGGTAAGCCTTACACTTCACGTGAACTCCCACCTTTGGCGAGTTCATGCACATTATTCCCCACAACTTGTTGAGCGATGAACGTATGTGAGCTCACTCTTGCTGTCTCACACACCCCACAGGTCAAGAACAGGTACCGCAGGATGAGGCGCTTGGAGGATGCTGTGACGAGTTCGTGAGAGGTCTAGGCCGTCGTCTCCCAGTCAACTTCGGGTTGCTGGACCGTTGTCTCCTTATAATGTAATTATTTATTTATTTTGTATAGAACTCCTGTTATGTAGTAAAGATGTGACATTCGATCCTGTGCCATGATTCATCATATGTGTGAGACTTGGTCCCAGCACACCTGGTGATTATGTTCGCGCCCGGGTCTTGGTGCCCCGAAACCCGGGTGTGACATTTTGGGTTTTATAGGTACATAGATTTTGCTATGCACCTAGAAATACACTATGTGTAGAGTAAAACTACATATCTAGAAAAGCCAAAAACGACCTACAATTTAGAACAGAGCTAATACCTTGTAAGCTAAAAACTGAATATAGAAGACCATGTCATTAATTTGGATCAAGGCATCAAAACAAGTTGTCAGATTATAACTTAGGATATAGAGCAACACATTGAATTAATCAGAGACAACACTATTTTTGTGGTAGTACTGTACCACAAATATTTCACAGAATTCTGCATTCTATTTGACAACGCTTAATGGTAAATTACACTAAATTTTTGTGCTCTACCTTAGAACACCAAAAGCATTTCAAGTTACTCAATTCTTTACAACTAGAGTAAATAGTCTCTCTTAGCTTATAAAAATGTGTCGGACATGCACTTGATCACATTTGATTCTGCAACGAATGACTGGTAAAGTGCTACTCCCTTCCATTCCAAATTAAAAGAACGCTTTGACAACTTTTGCTATGCACTTAGATGTACACTAGGTCTAGACACATAGATAGAAAAGCCAAAACGAATAATAATTTAGAACGAAGGGAGTACTAAATAGTCTTGTGCACCTGTAGGATACCTGCACCTTATGATAGGCTTCCCTAGCTAGTTCTAGCATTCATCATTCTAGCCTTCTAGGGACTTCTAATATCGAATAAGCATATTTAAAGTGGCTACTCGCCAAGCTTCTGATCATGAATACAACTTTGCCACAGGTATAGATGCAAGATTGATTATTGATCAAATTGAAAATGGAATATACACCAGGACACAATATTTATGTAGACCACATTTCAATACCAATACTATCCATATGAAGACAGGGGCATGTCAGCAGAGAATAACATCATCCATCCACACTAGGAAGGTACAAAATATTCAGATCCCATACGAGTAAAATGTGATTCTGGGAAGTCAAGGGGGGAAAAGAGATGGGTACACAATAGGAAGGTAGGAAATATTTTTAGATCCTATACGAGAAAAATTTAATTCTGAGTAGTCAAGAGCGAAAAGAGATGGGTACCATGTTGCGTGTCCGAATTAAGAGAAGCTAACGCAGATGAGCCAAGGTCGTAGCCGGAGAGGAGAGCAGGTGGTGAATCTGGGGAGGCCAAGATCGGGAGAGAGATGATTTTGGGGAAGGAGGGGCAGAGATCGTGTTTGCCCCCTGTAGGATCGTCGCTGCTCGATCCGCAGCTCGTCCCATCACTATTGTCGTCAGTCTCCCAGAGGCCGGAGCCGCCAGCCGCACCTTATCCCAACTCCCACCCTTCCGCATAGTTTGCCGCCTCTCGTATCCGGGAGCTCAGCTCCGGAGGCAGCAATAGCCCAGGTTGAGCGCATGGAAGAGATCGAGGAAGGGGGGCCGCTGGGCGGGAGCCGAGAGATGACAGAGGCGGCAGGCGGCGTCGGTGAGTCGGTCAGAAAGGAAGACGAGCGTGCGAGGTAGGGAGCCTGCCGAGGGGCTAGACGGCTGTTTTCTCCCCCGTTTGGATGCCTAGAAATGAAACCTTTTCCAAGAAATAAATTCCAAGAAATGAATTATTTAGAATTCAATCGACTAGAAAGTTATTGAATTTCATTATTTTTGTTTGGTTGTACAAGCAATTGAATTCCTAGAATTAAATTCTAGATGTTGTTTGGATACTTTGCACATGGAATTTGAATACAAACAAGGATCTCTTGACTTTGCATCTGCTTAAAAATGAGCATGAACAATTTACAACTATCAGAAACTATTAAGTTCATAAATAATAGTTCCACAAAGGCAAGTCACACATAACATTTTCACAAAGTCATCAAGTTCGCACATAAAAGTTCTACAAAGATATCAAATCTTAAAATAGCAGTTTCACAAAGTCATCAAGTTCGCACACAACAATTTCACAAAGCCATCAAGTTCGCACACAAAAGTTTCACAAAGACAAGTTCACACAATCAATTCAACACAGAGATCTAAGTTCACATATAAGCTGTTTCACTTCCTTAGCTGCATCATAAGACACCTCTTCCTCCTTTCCATTGGGAGTGCCATCATCCCATACAGTGTCACTATCAACTTTGAGGTGGTTAATAAAAAATAAATTAAAGCAAGTGCAAACGACATCATCAATGGAAAATGGACCATCCAGGAAACCGTAGAGAGACTAAATATTGAAGAACATCCTATCAACAAAGTAAAAAAGAAATAAAGGTTCAATTGAGAAGGTACAATATAGTTAACTCAACTACAGAATTTAGAACAAAATGTGTGCATTTAACTAGCAAGAAACCGCAAGAAATTGAAACAATCTAACTTGTGCAAAATTCAGCAAACAAGATGACACAGACAAAGGAAACAGAGATAGAATCATACAACTATCAACTTTGACCACGCCTCGCTTGATAGTCAACAAACATTTCATTAGCTTTGGTGTCTCTAAAATCACCCCACTCATTAGTTGATTGAACATGCGTAATCAGACTCATTTCTCCTTGATTTTCAGCAGGAGCAGGAGAGATGAGACTATCAACTTCATGTATTAGAATATCATCCATATCTCTTTCTCTATCCCTTAAAAAATTATGCAATATGCAGCAAGAATGGATGATCCTAATCTGCATAGAGTAATATGGCTCAGTCAATACACAATGTAAAAACTAACGATTGAATTTTAATTGAATACCTACTATATTATACCTGGTTTTCTAAATACAACAACTCTCTTTTGCTTCTTTCTCTTCCTTTTAATTTCCTCCTCGTTAGTATATTGATTTGATATCTAGAACACATAATTTGTATGCAACTAGACATGCTAGTTGAAAGCAAAATGCTCTACTCATGAATAAAAACACTACTAGTAGCAGCACAAGATGAGAGAGGAGAAGTACCGATGTAGCCATGGAGATTGAAGGATTTGTTGGAGGTAGCTAGATGAAACTTGAGGCAACAAATCCCAAAACAACGAGCTGTTTTAACGCTCCTGCAAATGATATATTACTTGGTGGCAGATTTTCACACAGAAAACAAAAAAAAATATTCTTCTGTAAATTGCAAATGATATATCAGTAGGATACAATAATTATTGCTTATCTTTAATTATTGCTTTAATGCTCACACAACATTGCGCTTCCTTTAATTATTGCTTCCCTTTAATTTCATTGAAGAGGAAGAGAAAAAATGATGTAATCATGCATGTACCATTCAATTATTTTATTATAGTTTATAATAAAACATTTTTTTGGTGTGTGTGGTGATGGCTGTGATCTTTTGAACGTTGCTACAGCGTATACAGGAAATGAGACCATCCGATTAATATTCATAAATGATGTAGTTAAGTATTAGTGAAACCGTACACAACAGGAGCATCCAAAAGGCCGTGACAAAATCAACTAGCTTTTCAGTTTGTTTAGAGCTTATGATAAGAATTTTGTACTGCTAAACAACTAGCTTTTCAATTTGTTTCTATAAACTTTTCACTTCATTGTCTTTTCAGTTTGTTTCGTAAACAGGAAATGAGACCATTCGACTAATGCCAAAAGGTTGTGACTAGTTAACCCACTAGATCTAGTTCCTCGCCCCAAAATATAAGGTACATCACAAATTAGGCACTTGAAGACAGATCTGTCAGCATATGTAGAGATTAGGCAATTGAAGACATGAGCAGTAATTAAAATATAAGGTACATCACAAATTCCACGACCAGAGGAATCTGACCCAGAAGCACGAGGCGGCGGGCGCTGTGCAGAAGCTCCTCACTCGGCACCGCGCAGACGTGCAGCAGCTACGGAAGACATGGGGAAGAGGGCGAGGAAGACAGGAGATGGATGAGAGGGAGAGAGATGACTCACTTGAGCTGCTTTTCCGATGAGGGCGAGGAAGACAGGAGACGAGAGATGGATGAGGGCGACGATCTTCGGTGGAGACAGGAAACCCTAGTTGCCTTTCTAGCCTTTTCCGATGGTGGAGGGTCTGAATTGAGAGGAGGCCACATTTGCAGGGATTGAAATTAGATTGAAATGGTCAATTCAATTCCACAGACAGCCAAACAGACCAATTCTTGGAAAATGATTCAATTCAGGCCAATTCTTGGGAGCCAAACAACCCATTGAAATTTGGCTAGGTACCACTAAAAGATCACATTTTGGGAATATACAATTAAAAGATCCAATTTTTACAGTGTACATGAAAAGGTTGAATTTCTTTGACGGCTAGCATTTTTTACGAAGACTGCAATAACATAGACAAATATATACCCATAACTTTTGTAACATAGTAGCATGAATTCTAAAAAAACAACTTAGAGCTTGTTCGGTTTGATGCTAATCCATATGTATTTAGTGAGATTGAGTCGGTTTAAATCCATAGTAAGTCAAAATCCACCTCAACACATCTCAATCCCCTTCAACCTATATGGAATGGAAATAACCGAGTAAAAGCCTTAATCAATTGATGGTATGATATCTTGAATAACTTGAGAATATTGTCAAGCCATCAAAACAAACATAACTCAAATCAAACATAGGAAAATTCGAGAAAAAGCAAATCGAGAATTTTTAGAATAGAGCAAGTTAGAAAGGATTCTAGTGCATTCCAGAAGTTTGACCATAGAAAGATGAACCACTATTCAAATAGATCAGAAAATTCAAACTTGAACTGTGGTTTTCTTAAAGAATCAGGGAAATGTGGTACTACCTATCCAAATCCCCTGAGTGTTTGTGATGAGGACATCACTTCTATACATACAATGAATGGACCGATAACACGATCTCGTGCACGACGGCTAAATCTCCAGGTACGTTCTACCCTAGTCAATTGTGTTTCTGAGCTTACGCTTGGGGCCATGGATGTTTTGATGATTAGGTACCTTGGAGAGGACCAGCAAGGACTTGGGAAAGGCCAAGGTGTTGAGGAGTTGAAGCAAGGACGACCACAACAGGAAGGAGATCAAGTCCGACTCGGCTGCGACTCCATCTCAGGTTCTAGGACCAGTCTGCACTAAAATGGACGCCCAGGATGCATCCGGACTCCGATTGCGACAGACTTGATATGGTTGGAAAGATAAGGAGATTATCTAACCAACCCAACTGATTTCACCCTAAAATTCGTCCGGAGTCAACGGGAATCGTCGAAACAAGTCAGCGTTCAGATTCTGTTTTGGTGCTGTGACACCGCCTGTTGGGCTGTTGGGCCGTGTATCGCGTCGGAGCCCATTAGGGGCGAGTCCAGGGGTCACGCACGCCCTAATACTCTATTTATTCAGCAGCCACCGCCACATTAGGTTTGGGTTTTGCTTAGATCAATTCTGTCATTGAACAGTGTCGCCGTCATCGGTTTGTGAGACCCCATCCCGTAATCAATACAATTTTGGTTACGTTTCTTTACTGTTCTTGCTTGTGTTCTTGATTGCGCTTGTTGGGATAAGCCTTCGTGGCGAGGTCATTCGTGTGTCACGGGTGATAACCAACGGAGCCGTGGTGTAGTGATTGCGAGGAACCGTTCGCTCGGAGCCTTGGACCATCAACGTTGAGATCTCCACTCAATCAAGTTATTGTATCTCACGGAAGATCGGGCCACGTCTACTATCAATTTGTATCAGATTTCCAGGTTGCCCATGAGGTATAATCCTACCTTTAGATTAGTTTTGTTTCGTCCCATAGTCCACAAAAAAGCCAAAAAAATATAATTACGATCAGTTTATTCCGACCTAAAACCATCACCTTAGCCTTTGCACAATTCAGTTTTAGAGTCCACAGTTCTGAGTTCGTGTTCTAGGTTGAGTTTGGTTGCTGGTTTAGATTTGTTTTGGTTCAGATTGATTCTGTCCATCCGCTTCCATCCTACAAAACCGACCCTATCTACAAAACAGATCCTATCTCTAAAACCAACCCTATCCACAAAACAGATCCTATCTCTAAAACCGACCATATCCACAAAACAGATCATGTATCTAAACCAACCATATCCACAAAACAAATCTTATCTCTAAAACCGACCCTATCCACAAAATAGATCCTATCTCTAAAACCGACCCTATCCACAAAACAGATCCTGTATCTAAACCAACCATATCTATAAAACAAATCCTATCTCTAAAACCGACCCTGTGCTCCATAGCCGCCGCTACGGTTCCTGCCGATTTGTGCCTTTGAAAACCATAACTTGAGGTACCTTCCATAAAACGAGCATAACTTTTCGCTCGGTGCTCCGTTTGAGCTCAATTTTTTACAGCAGATTCCTGACTCCATTCTAGGGTGACCCAAACAAGCCTTGTTTGGTTTGGTCAAAAAATTCAAAAAAAATCGGGAAGATAATTAAAAAAATTGTTTAAGTGTTTCAGGAATTTCAGAGATCCTTTGTGATTTTCTCTAGGTCACAATACAACTCTGTTTCAAGTGAAATTTTGTGTGCTTCCATCCTTTGTGTTTTTAGATCAGTGGTAAAAAATTCAGAATATGTCGAGCTCTTTTGCTAGTACTCCTTTGCAAACACGCCTTTGATTTCTAATAGTGCTGAAAAATCTGCTCTATTTACAGAACTGCCATTTCTACTAGATACTTGTACCTCCTTTCTTGTGCTTTGTCCAACTGTTCTATTACATTTTCTAGGCCAACAACTAGGACGAGTACTTGGAACACTTATTCAGCATTGCTATCTGTTACTGACTTGTGTGCCACATATATATATTTAGTCAGCCTTCCCAGAACTCCAGCTTTCTCTCGAGCAGAACAGGTACTCCTTTGCAATCACACCCACGCTCGTTGGACAGTCACACCGGTCACCGTTTGCCACCTGTAGTGCTGGTAAGAACATTGTAAGAGCGGGGTAAGACGCTTCATAATTTGTATTCCACCACCTCCACCACCACCCTAAGAGATAGTTGTAGGGTTCACATTGTTTGTTGCATTTTTGTCTCTGTTTTGTGCTAACAATGACAGGACCAAAGAATCAAATGGACAAGGACAAGGGGCCTAAGCTTAACGACAATGAGTGTGTCTCTCAGATGGAATTGAAGGAGATGATGCACGCGATGACTGAAGCTTTTAAAAAATACCAGGACTCTACGGCGACATCCTATGAGCAGCTTGATCGACGAGTTGCTGAACTTGTTACACGCATGGACGTACTGGAGGCTCGTCCCCCACCACCAACTCCAGCCCCATCTCACTCTCCTGTAGAGGACGACGGCGATGTTTATGCACCGCTACCACAACGCCTCGCACGTAATCGACAAGGTATGGGTGGTAATGGTAGACGTCGTCTTCATAATCCTAAACCAGACCATGATCCATTTGCTAAGATTAAGTTCTCTATTCCACCGTTCATGGGTTCTTATGATGATGAAGCTTACTTAGACTGGGAGATGACGGTAGAACAAAAATTTAATTCCCATCTTGTTCCTGAGCAGCATAGGGTTAGACAAGCCACTAGTGAATTTAGAGATTTTGCTATCATTTGGTGGAATGAACTTATTAACACACGTGCTACACCACAAACATGGAATGCGTTAAAAGAGGAGATGCGAGCTCGCTTTGTTCCCCCTTCTTATAGACGTGATCTTCGAAAAAAATTGCAACGCTTAGATCAGGGAGACATGTCGGTACAGGAATACTACCAAGAGCTTCAGAAAGGTATGCTACGATGTGGGGTAGTTGAGGATCCGAAGGATCAAATGGTTAGGTTTTATGGGGGATTGAGGCGGGAGATTCAGGATATTGTTGATTATAAAGAATATCATTCTATACAATGCTTGTTCCATCTTTCTATGTTAGCAGAAAAAGAATTACAGGGTCGTCAACAACGGAGGAGCAGCACTTTCGCTCCACGCCAGCCACCGGCGCCAGCCAAGGCGTCATCATCTTCGGGTGTACGGACATCCACATCTTCCGCTCTGCCTTCGGGTGTTGCAACAAAACCTGCTACAACCACCTCTTCCATAGGTCGCTCCTCCAACATCAAGTGCCACCGCTGTTAGGGACTTGGCTATATTCAGCAAGATTGCCCCAACAAACGGGCATACATTGCTACTGGTGATGGTGGGTATGTTAGTGCTTCTGATGTTGAAGATGAAGATACTGTTGGAGCTAACATTGCAGAGACTTATGATGGTGATGAAGAGGTTCTTGGTACAACAGCGACCGAGACCTATAAGGCCTTGATTGTGCAACGAGCTTTGAGTGCCACGGCTAGTGACGACGACAACAGACAGGGCCACAACCTCTTCAACATGTTCCTCATCGTCAAGGACTGCCGTGTGCATACCATCATTGACGGTGGTAGCTGCAACAACTTGGTGAACGTTGAGGTGGTCAAGAAGCTTGGCTTGACCACACAAGAGCATTCCCACCCTTATCACATTCAATGGTTTAACAACAGCGGTAAGTTTCAGGTAACAAAAACATTAAGGGTACATTTTTCTATTGGCTCTTACCATGACTTTGCTGTTTTCGATGTGGTGAATATGGATGCTTGCTCTCTTTTACTGGGACGTCCTCGGGAGTTTGATACTGATGCTATTCACCATGGTAGATCTAATAAATATACTTTCATGCATAAGGGAAAGAAAATTGTGTTGCTTCCTATGACTCCCACTGAAATTGTCCACTTTGAACATGAGAAAAAGACTAATGCTAAGCAAAATGGTGTTTTGAACTTTGAAAATCAGCAACCTATTAAGTTAAAAACTCCTACTTTGCTAGCCACTAAATCTGATCTTGATGAGTTACATGCCTCTGTTGGACTTTGCTATGCCTTAATGTGCAAAAATGTTTTCTATTCCATTGATGATACGTCTATTGTTTTGCCACCGGCTATTGCTAACCTTTTGCAAGAGTATATGGAAGTGTTTCCCTCTGAGAAACCCCTGAATTACCACCTGAGTTGCCTCTAGATTTTAGGGTTAGTTCCACCTTTAACATTTCAGATTTGAAGCCATATATAGGTGATGAAGATGAGATCGAGTCGAGGACGACTCCAATTCAAGAAGGGGAGGATGATGAGGACATCACTTCTATACATACAATGAATGGACCGATAACACAATCTCGTGCACGACGACTAAATCTCCAGGTACGTTCTACCCTAGTCAATTGTGTTTCAGAGCTTACGCTTGGGGCCATGGATGTTTTGATGATTAGGTACCTTGGAGAGGACCAGCAAGGACTTGGGAAAGGCCAAGGTGTTGAGGAGGAGAAGCAAGGACGGCCACAGCAGGAAGGAGATCAAGTCCGACTCGGCTGCGACTCCATGTCGGGTTCTAGGACCAGTCTGCACTAAAATGGACGCCCAGGATGCATCCGGACTTCGATTGCAACGGACTTGATATGGTTAGAAAGATAAGGAGATTATCTAACCAAGCCAACTGGTTCCACCCTAAAATACGTCCGGAGTCAACGGGAATGGTCGAAAAAATTCAGCGTTCAGATTCTGTTTTGGTGCTGCGACACTGTCTGTTGGGCCGTTGGGCCGTGTATCGCGTCGGAGCCCATTAGGGGCGAGTCCAGAGGTCACGCACGCCCTAATACTCTATTTATTCAGCAGCCACCGCCACATTAGGTTTGGGTTTTGCTTAGATCAATTCTATCATTGAACAGTGTCGCCGTCATCAGTTTGTGAGACCCCATCCCGTAATCAATACAATTTTGGTTGTGTTTCTTTACTGTTCTTGCTTGTATTCTTGATTGCGCTTGTAGGGAGAAGCCTTCGTGGCAAGGTCATTCGTGTGTCACGGGTGATAACCAACGGAGCCGTGGTGTAGTGATTACGAGGAACCGTTCGCTCGGAGCCTTGGATCATCAACGTCGAGATCTCCACTCAATCAAGTTATCGTATCTCACGAAAGATCGGGCCGCATCTACTATCAGTTTTCAAGTCTCTATCCAACCCAAAACTACTCCTAAACTCATATTTCAATAATACATTAAAAAATCAATCAAAAGAGCTTGGAAGAGGAAAATCAAGAAAAAACCAAATCAATCGAACTTGGATAGGGATAAAACATAGAGGTCACGACATAGTTAAAGCCACACTAACTTACAGCACCTAGAGGGGGTGAATAGGTGACCCTGCAAAATTATCACTAAAACACAAACTTGATCTAGTAAAAGAGTTAATGCAATATAAATCAAGTTTGAGACAAGAAGAGAGAAAAATTATCTTCACTTGATTGCTCTTCCAAGATGTGAATTATACTAAGAGCAATATCACAGGTGAATAGAGAAATTAGGAAGAGAGAAAATCGCAAGAAAGTAAAAGACAAGTGAGACAGACGATTTTTATCCTACGGTTCGGCCAAGCCTACGTCCACGTTGTGGTGCCCTCTTTTGGACAAGGGTTGCACTCAATCCCTCTCAAGTGACCACGTAGACCAAAACTTGAGTGACATGTTCTTCTTTAGTTCCCGTTTGCAAGGAATCTCTACAAGTTGGAGTCTCTTGCAACCTTACAAAAGATCAACCTTATAAATCAGAGTAAAATATGGAGTGAGTACAAGCACAAGAGATCAAAACCAGCAACTCAATACAAAAGATAGAAACAAAAGCACACAATACACAAAATATGAAGAACAACACTAAGACGACGCTCGAATCTCGCTAGAATCGCACAATTGAGTTGTGGAAGAGTGTCGGAGTGTTGAGAGTCTCTTGAGACGCTTGTGTACTGAATGGAGGCGCCTAGGGGCTGCTTTTATAACCCCAAGTGGCCTAGGAGTGGTTGCCTCCTTCCCTGTAAAACTGCCAAAATTATGCTCACTACGGGGATCGAACCGTGTACACTAACGGTCACTCGGGGATTCTGATTGGTGCTTTCCATAACGGCTTGACACCAGATCGATCCGGTGCGCCACTGGACTGTCTGCCACATCAGCTAGTCGTTAGCCACCGTGCGAAGTCTAAACTAGTTGTTGGAGAAGCGGTCCAATGTACACTGAAGGGTTTGGCTTGGTCACACGGACCTGGTCCGGTGCACCACCGGACCAATCTGGTGCGAACCCGACCAAACCAAGTTTTGCTCTTTTGAGCCTATCTTCTCCAAATCTTTTTGGCTGTCTTTGGGGGTCTCCCTACAACTTAGACAAACATTATTAATACCTAATCCAATTGACTAAGTGATGTGAAACTTACCTCTTTCTTAGATTTTCTCTAGGATTTGCAATATGCCCAAAAGCAAGTCTAAAATGCACTTTTCTTGCAGAAATGAGTTAGTAGCCAAACAAAAGTGCTAGAAACATAGAATAAGATATGTGCAACTTAGTCAAACACTCAAACCTCATGTTTATGTTGTTTTACCCAAAGTTGCACTTTTAGCCTCTAGATTTTCCTATTTGGACTTAGTTCCATCAATTTGCCTCCAAGTGAACATGTGATCATACTCATATCAAACTAGTTAGTCTAATATGGTGTGTTGGACACTTAATCACCAAAACAGGTAGAAATGGCCCTATGACACATTTTCCTTTCACTAACCCAAAATCACAAGTACATAAATGCAACAATACAAAGCATCTATGGATCTCCTATCAAATAAGAAAATAGAGAGTAAAACCTACTTGTTAGAGATATGACTGGTTGGTGCAGCACTTCCTCCTTATTTATAGAGGGGTTTTTCACATTCCTAAACTACCCCTAGATACATAGAGCTTATCCAATCAACCTGGGACAAAATGAGCCAACTCATAATATGATGATCTGATGGCCACACTCCCTTCACAAAGTTGGTTTGCCTTGACACACTCTCCATGATGGCTCTACGTGTCGTCTTCGATTCCCTCTAGAATCTCAATATCAGGTTTTGAGGCCAAATTCGTGAACTTTTGCTAGACGATTTTGAGGCTCAACCACCAAATTTTTGTAGGTAGCACACTCCATACGCGTCCCCCACGTCCTGGGCATGTATCCCGCTAGTCCTCAGACACATTGGAAACATGATTCGCACGACATGTCCTCGCACATGCTGATGTACCTAGGTGTTATCCATTGCTACCAGTCACCCAACTTCTTCAGCCTCTCAGTAAAGACCTAGTGCTCATCTTTCACCGATCTTGATCCATAAACACAAACCCATATGACCTTTCACCTTCACCATTGACACTAGCTCTGGGCTCCACACCTATGCATCAGAAGCTAAGAGACATGTTGCACACACACTCATGTCCTAGTTAGTCCACACGACTCAACCAAGAAGTTACTCTGTTGACAATCACTCATCACAAACTCAAGCATCTCAACCTTGTGGTTGCAATCTATCACTTAATGTGTGCATTGTCAACACCACTGCACAAACACAAAGATCAACAAAAAAGGAAGAAGGAAGAGCTCACTCAAATGACCAAAGGCCGGACAAAAGCCAAACCAAAGACATTGAAAATGAGCAAAGCTTGTTTCCTTAAGACATTAGCAACGACTCAACGCAACCAAACAAAAATGGCTAGCCCTCAAGAAGAGGTAGAAAAAGGCTCAACACCACTATACAATGATAAGAGCAAAAGATGAAAAGCACCAAAAACTCTAAAAGCAAAAACAGTCCCTCTAGAACGAGGCAAAGGCTCAACATGAATAGCAAAAGCATCCATCTCCTCCTAACAAAAACATCTCCTCCTGAACTCCCCCTGAAGAAGTGCACAAAACTTCACAGATGAATGCACTCTCAACAAGACGCTTGTGTATGTGTATAATTCTCCCCCTTGTTGATAAATGCACTCAACAAGCACCGCCCATATGCACAAAAGCTACAACTTCCCCTCAAAAGGAGTCCCCTTGTGATATGCATGAGAGTAGAAAAGAATCTAGAAAATTCAAGAGCTTCAGAAGTATAGTAGTCATAATGTAAAGATGTTCTAAGGGATGTTGTGCTATATGTGCAGCAATATATGCATGTGTTAGCAGATGCTCAAACTGATCATATGCACAATATTGTAAAGTACAAGCATTTGAATCAGTTTTAAGCATTTTCAAAGCAGGTAATCATCACTAAAATAGCACTTAAATTGTAACCAGGAAATCAACCAAGTGCTAAAAACATACAAGGTGAACTACCCCATAAAATGGTCACTCATCATGCCAGAGACAAAACTAAACTTGTACTGCATCAAATTATCAGAATTTACAACATGACACAAGTTTTGGTCAAAGCATATGAGTACGGGAGGTTGTACGAATTGTCAAGTCTAAATATTTAATTGGGTGCGGTCTATGCAAAACTGCAATCAAAACCTGAAGGCACTGGTTCCAATCATACTATGACTAGAATCATGCACCTACCCTTTGGAATAAATAAAGAGAGGCAATAGTACTCTAGTTGTAACAACTATATTCAACAACCCAACACAAGGCAATCCAACATATAAGATATAGAGTACTATGCTATTTAGTGGTTTGAATATGGCTAAATCGTTGTCTCACAATCACCATCAAGCTTGACTTTTCTTGCAAGACCACAAAAACTTACCCTAGGTAACTCCATAGTAAGATTCCATTCATCATACTTTGTTAGTTAGCATGATAAATATGGGCTATTGTGGAAAACACATGAAAGCTTGATGGACCTCAAATTATGAAGACATTCATGGCAGGATCAACCTTCATATTTGTTTTTGGGTTTGCAAGGTGGACGACTAAAAAATTCCACAATCGCCTCATGGAGACTATAGTGGATCAAGCATCTCCAGCTTGTCGCTAGAACATGATGGAGGATCTCGTTGAGATTTTTGACATTTTTTCAATTTCTAGTCTGAGCCAGACAAGTAAATAACTCGAATAGATCGAGTTTGACTTCAACATGACCAAACATTCTTAGTTGCCTTCTATGTCATCGTATAACTGCGGTACAAGCTTAGTCCAATTGCCAGTCGAGTTCAAAATATTGCCCCTTACCTATCAAACTATAGTCTCAAGACTCACCCTGTGCACTCTCACAATAGAGGAGGGAGACGAAGAAGTCTGGTTGATAGGCGTTCAACAAGGTGACTACATGGGAAAATCAGAAGAATGCGCAAGTAGCCAGACCCCTGACCGGTGTATGATCTTACCTTTTGACATGGCGATAAGGACTAAGCCAAACCCAGTCTGGTCATTAGACACCGACAAACTCAAAGTTGGTGTGCTCAACGTTGACGCGCTTGAAGCTGGTGCTTGCGGTGTGGCCGTGCGGGTGGTGTGGAGGAGGAGGCCACTAGCTAGTGGTGTGGGGGCAAGGAAGAGGTGGCTATCAGTAGTGCTGGGGCATGGATCATAGAGGAGTAGACAGTTGGTGGTGCTAAGGATGAGGAAGAGGTGCACCATTGATAGTGCAGGCATATATGGCATAGAGGAGGCGAGTTCGCCTCGCACGTCATGACCACAAAGTACAGTGGAATGAGGTCCAATCGTTCAGTCTTTAGCAGGCCATGCTGCTAGGCACAAGGCCAACATCGGGCTCTCACTAAGGGCGCGATTGGTTGCCTGCATGAACCCTCGACCAAGTCCAACTCAGCCACCTACTTTGCTGTTTGGCTGCCCATATCTCCCACTGAGTCAGGCTGACTTGGTGCAAATAGTGTCCATGAGCTAGGCTGAGCAGGAACGGCCATTTTGGCTGTACGGACTCAGGCAGGCTGGACACAGAAACCGAGACCTAATTTTAATTAGTTTTCTTGTTATATCTCTTGATTAATGCATCTAATTAAGAAACCAATTTTACTTTTGTGTTCATGATAATTTTATGAACAAAAATTGATCTCACTTTCTATATGAAATATTTATTTTATTTTATTTTGCTTCTTTCTCACTCAGCCAACCAATCAAAAATTGTACTGGACTTGGTTGAACAGAGCAACGAAACCAATCACACAAGCCTGGTCCATTGCACACATTCCCAACTCAGCCTCGTTCCAAATCCCATGCAGGCTCATTTAATAAATGAAACCAATCACACCCTAAATTGCAGTAGAGACCGAGCCGCCTAAGTACAATTTAGAGCATCTCTCAGAGAAACTGTAACACAACCCCAAAAGCATTTATCATGGAAAAACGTTTTTTGAGCCCTCCAACTCTTATCTTCTCCCCTAAAAGCTTCACATCCTGAATCTGTGGCCCTTCCCCCTCATATTTTCGCGTTGTCTAATACTCCCTCAATTGTCCCAGCACGTGGCGCATTTACACGCTATATTTGGCCACATGTTTCGCGTCGCTGAATCCTCACGCGCTCTTGTCGGTAGAGGCGCAGTAAATAAAGAAGCTAAATGAAAAGCGACATGAACTCCTGCCCATTAGTATCCCTTGGCTCACTTAGGGTTTATTCGGTTACGTCAAGCCAGAAGACGATTGGAGGGGATTAAATCCCCTCTTAGTAAAAAAATGACTAAGAGCTTGTTTGGGTGCTCTAGTATTCACCGCACTAAACATGGGTTGAGGGGGATTAGGGTGTAAATTAAACTAATTCACACTCAATCCCCCTCAAATCATGTGTATTGTGATGAATACTAGAGTACCCAAACATAACCTAGAGGGGATTTAATCCTCTCTAACCCTCTTATGGATTGGCGTAACCGAACAAACCCTTAGGTTGTTTCAAAACATTTAGAGTTAAGTTATTTATAGTCTGTTGCGGGTTTAGAATTTTTAGGGATTTTTTTACAACACCCCTAAACTGAAGTTTTGGAGAACAATTTTTTAGCAATATTTTGGATTTGCTCTTATGTATCAAGTCGGATTGGTCTTGCCCCGTAAAACACCATGTCACATACCGTGCTGCTCCCATACCAAAATAACAGACTTTATGCTGCAGGCTGTATGTATATCTATATCTATAATATTACAAGATTTTAATAGTTATGTACTAAAGGCCTAGTTAGCGTGGTAGTAAGGAGTTGCCACATGAGGCACACGTTTTATACTTTGTTAAAACATGTGCATGCGATTAGTTACTTCTCATAAGGTGGATCGCCTCAAGAATTCGATATTCAATGTACTTTTGTAACCATCAGGGTGATAGGGCTCTAAATTTTACATTACAAAATTCAAGAATCAAATCGAATTAGGATCAGACCATATTTTTATCTAATTTTGAACTAAAATTAATTAAGGGCTTAAATAAATTATGAAGATCAATTTGGATCACGATCCATTACCACCCTATTGAGCACTAGATTTGGTACATGGGCATGACTACACAGTTCGGCTATGTGGCTCGGATGGTACACGCCCCGCACGATCCACATATATAGTCTGGACGGTCCATGATTAGATAAACTCAGTTGAGAATCTTCGTGCTTGCATATCCGGCTAATCACGTGGGAATTTGTTGGGACATTCCCCTATATATACGAAGGGGTATGACCGATTGGCCCACAACACAATCGATCTAAATCAATCTATTCATCAGTTCCTTTACATTTCTTGCCCTAGGAGTAATAGTAATTAGTCTTCCTCATCCTCAATCTTCACCTCTCCTCGACTTTACGTTGTCTAGACCCTAAGATCTTTTCTTCCTAATGGGGTCCCTCCTAGGAGGTGATATCCAGGTGCTGAAAGAGACCCCGAAGCCCTCTATGCACACGTGGATGGTCTATCGCACTATCGAGGATGGTTCACGCGCCCGCAGAGAAGACCGGAGCTCCTCCACGCAGTCGCGGGTGGTTTGGCCGCCTAGCGCTAACGGTCCATGCTCCCACAGAGAGGACCCCAAGGTCCCATGCGCCTTGCTCTGGCCTTAGGGTTCGTTTGGTGATTGGCTCTAAAGCGAGCCAACACACTTTTTGGTGACTCCACTGGGACATGTAAGATCAAATCTACCAGATCAGAACAATTATATTAGATCTATTAGATCGGCCCCAAATGGCCAGTTCCAAAGATCACACCAAAGTTTCCCTAAGCAACACCATGAAGTTGACTCTAGAGAGTCTATCGATTTAAGATCAACATCGATTTGAAGATTACATAAAACAACGACAAGCCTAAGAATGCGAGGAGGCAAAGGAAAAATATCTAGTACACTTAAAGGTGCACTGACATCAAAGGATCATCCAACAAGGAAAGTACAAGATGACATCTCTTGTACCTGCTACACGTGCTCCTAATGTAAGTAAACCCGTGAACATCTAATCACTTAGTCATTATATAGATGAGCAGCGGGATCAATTAAAACAATACATGGGGGTATGGAAGAGTCCTTTAGAAAATTGACACACGCATATGAAAAATTCTCCGTTTCTAATTTTCCATTGCACGAGATTGATGCTAAGGATGTCACACATAATTTATCAGCTACAAATGGGCATTTACAAACCCAGCCATTTTATGGTATATGCCGATGAACTCATACACCAGACAACCACAACCTCCTCCATCAATTTGGAATAAACCTACTGTCCTGCCCACGGCCAGATCGTCCGGGCCTGAGCTCGGACTATCCACGCCTCTGGTCGATGGCCCCATCCTTTACGGTGGACAACCCAAAATCATGCCAGGATCCCTATACTCTTTGCAAGGCTTAACTGACACGCTCAAACCGTCTGGTTACACACGCACCATTCGAGTATCCCGAACCATCCGCATTTCATACCAGTCCATCCGAATTTAACACCGGACAGTCTGCGTTCCACATCGGACCATCCAGAGTGTTAGACTACCCGTCTAGGGTTTGTGTTATTCCCCTTGTAATGACCGTCATATCCCCAGTGTATTGGGCCTGGCCCAGTTACTTACTCTATTAATATCACTCCCAACCCTGTTTAGGGTATGGGTTCAGTTTCCAACATGGTATCATCAGTCTAGGTTTAGGTTTTCTGTTTCCTGTCCTACAGCCGCCGGGGGGCTCCCTCTCCCCTGCAGCCGCCGGCCCCAGCCGCCGGCTCCTCTCCCTCCTCTCCCCTGCAACAGCCGCCGCCGGCACCTCTCCCTCCTCTCCCCTGCACAGCCGCCGGCTCCTCCCTCTACCTCCCCGGCGCGCCGCCCGCCCCTACTTCCCGCTGCTCCTGCGCGGCCGCCGCCAGGAACGCCGCCGAGCTGCCGCGCCCGTCCGCGCCGAGCTGCCGCGCCAGTCCGCGCCGTGCTGGGCATCGCGCCCATTCCGCGCTGAGCTGCCGCGCCCGTCCGCGCCGTGCTGCGTGCGTCGCCCCGACGTCCGCGCCCGTGCCCTGCTGCGAGCGCCGCCCCGACGTCCGCGTCCTGCTGCGTGCGCCGCCCCGACGTCCGTGCCGAGCAGCCGTGCACCCGCCGCCAGAGCCCCGTCTCCGGCTTTTCGACGCCCTCTGGCGGCCAGCAGGGCTACGCACCACCCCGACCATGCCCTACTCCCCACGCCGGTGCCGCTGCCCGCTATCGTCGCCATGGACGACACCGCCACCGTCACCACCGGCCCCACCACCCCTGCTGCGATCAGCAGCGAGCTCGCCCATGGAGGGGCCCCCTACATCGCCGGCCTCGGGCCGCTCCACGCCGCTCCCCCGCTGCCTCTGCGCCGTGGCTCCCCGTCGGGGTTTCCCGCTCTCGCTTCACCCACCTGGAGCCCCATCGTCGCACCCTCCGCACTCCCCGCCGCCGACTTTCCGCTCGTGGACACCCTCGCCACGATCCAGGCCGCAGTGACGGCTTCACGAGAGCGCGAGTGTGTCGCTTCCCTCGCCCTGGAGAGAGAGCGTGCCCTGGGCGCCGCTCTGACCACCCAGATGGCCACCACGCAGCGCCTCCTCGGGCGCCCACCGACCGCCCCTGCGGAACCCCTAGAGGACCCCCTCGCCTCCGACCTCGACGCTGACCTCATCGCTGCTCTCCACGCTCAGGCCGAAGGTCTGCACAACATCCGGGCCCTCGTGTCCATGGTGTTGGATCCGGCGTCTCCCCACTACCCCCGCTGGCGAGGATAGGTCCTTCTCACGCTGCGGCGGTTCGTCCTCGACGATCACGTCCTCGTCGACCACGACGCTCCAGCGCCTCGCTCCTGGTGCCTCATGGACAACGTTGTCCTCTCGTGGCTCCATGGCACCATCACCGTTGAGCTGCAGGACATCATCCGCGATCAGGCGGACACTGCACGCCAGGCGTGGCTCGCTCTCGAGGACCAGTTCCTCGGGAATCGGGATGCGCGGGCGCTCCACCTCGATGCCCAGTTCCACCTGTTCTCTCAGGGGGACCTCTCCGTGGGAGAATACTGCCGCCAGATGAAGGGTCTGGCTGACTCTCTCCGCGATCTTGGCGAGCCAGTTGCCGATCGTACCCTGGTGCTGAACCTCCTGCGTGGCCTCAGCCCCCGCTACGGCCACCTGAAGGCTCTCATCAAGAGGAGCGTGCCCTTCCCCACCTTCCACGCCGTGCGGAACGAGCTTCTCCTCGAGGAGCTCACCATGGCGAATGAGGCATCCACTCCTGCCTCAGCCCTCTATAGCGCTCCTACCAGTGGTCAGCCGCCTTCAGGGGGCCAGGCCACCCGTCCTCCGTCGACCGGGGCTCCCACCCGCCCTCCACCTGCCGTCCCGGCGGCCCCTCGTCCGACTTCCACGACCGACGGGGGTCGTCGCTCCCGCAAGGGCAGCCGTGGGAGCGGCGGCTCCTTTCATGGTGGTCCCTCCGGCCGGGGTGGTGGCCACGCGTGGCCGTCATTCTACAACCCCTGGACCGGGACCATTGCCATGTGGCCGGGCCAGGCACCGAGTACCTCCTGTCCTCCGGCGCCAGCCCTCCTGACTGCACCTCACTACGGCGCACCTCCTTACGGTGTCCCCGTCGTGCCCCAGGCTCCGCCCGCGCTCCTGCCTCCGGGGACCCACACCTCGACGCCTTGGTCCCCACCGGCCAGTGGTTGGGACAGCGCCTCCCTCGCTGCTGCATTCAGCACCATGGCGATGACCCCACCCCCCTCCGACTAGGTGATCGACTCCGGTGCCTCGTACCACACCACTCCCACGGAAGGCACGCTCTCTCGCTCTCATTCCCCCCTCCCCTCTCACCCATCCTCGATCGTCGTTGGAAACGGTTCCACTCTGCCAGTCACCTCAGTAGGTGCCTCGGTTCTCCCTGGGCCGTTTTACCTCAACGATGTTCTCGTAGCTCCCCACATCACTCACAACCTTCTTTCTGTTCATCGATTCACCACTGACAACTCCTGTTCCATTGAGTTTGACCCCTCTGGTTTTTCTGTGAAGGATCTGGCCACCAGGACCCTTCTCGCCCGCTGTGACAGCTCGGGGCCACTCTACACGCTCCAGCCCTCCACCGCCGGCGTGTCTCCACCTCCTGCCCTGGTCTCCACAACCTCCTCCACCACATGGCCTCGACGTCTCGGCCACCCTGGACCCGACGTCATGACCAAGATTACCAGTAGTCTAGATCCTTCATGTAGTAGGGGACATTTTGAGGGTCTCTGTCATGCTTGTCAGTTAGGCCGACATACTCGTCTCCCATTTACTACTTCTTCTTCTTGGGCTGAGCAGGCTTTTGACCTGGTTCACTGTGATCTTTGGACCTCCCCTGTACTCAGTCTTTCTGGCTATAAATACTATTTGGTGATTTTGGATGATTTTTCCCATTTTCTCTGGACCTTCCCGCTTCGGTTGAAGTCGGACACATTCACCACCCTCACACACTTCTTCACCTGGGTATCCACTCAGTTTCGTCGCCTGGTCCGTGCTCTGCAGTGTGACAATGGCCGCGAGTTCGATAACAACGCCTCTCGCTCTTTCTTCCTCACTCATGGCGTCCAGTTGCGTCTCTCGTGCCCCTACACCTCTGCACAGAACGGCCGAGCCGAACGCATGATCCTCACCACCACTAATATGCTCCGCTGCCTCCTCTTCCAGGCGTCTCTCCCTGCCAGCTACTGGGCAGAGGCCCTGCACACTGCCACCCACCTCCTGAACCGTCTTCCCTCGAAGGCGGTACGCCACCCTACCCCTCACTTCGCCCTATACGGCACAACCCCTTCCTATGACCACCTTCGCGTGTTCGGCTGTGCCTGCTACCCTAACACTTCCGCCACTGCTCCACATAAGCTTTCTCCTCGCTCCACCCGCTGTCTATTCCTTGGCTACTCCCCTGACCACAAGGGGTACCGGTGTCTGGACCTCACCTCCCACCGCATCATCATCTCTCGTCATGTCATCTTTGACGAAGATGTGTTTCCCCTTGCTGGCTCCACCCCACCCACCGATCTTGACTCCCTCCTCGAGTCCGATCCGATTCCTCCCCCACCTTCGGCTCCCCGTCTTGCGTCGTTACCTGCTCCTCGTGCGGCCACTACAACCTCTTCCGCGCCACGCGCGGCCCCGTCGACCCCGCCTGCGCCACGCGCGGCCCCATCGACCCCGCCTGCGCCACGCGCGGCCCCGTCGATCCTGCCTGCGCCACGCGCGGCCCCGTCGACCCCGCCTGCGCCACGCGCGGCCCCGTCGATCCTGCCTGCGCCACGCGCGGCCCCGTCGACCCCGCCTGCGCCACGCGCGGCCCCGTCGACCCCGCCTGCGCCACGCGCGGCCCCGTTGACTCCGGCTCGATTCGCCAACCCCGCCCTCGTCTACCATCGCCGCGGCCACGCCACTACCTTGGCGCCCCCCGACTCGGGCCCGTCGACGAGCGCGGCCCGATTCGCCGACCCCGCCGTCGTCTATCACCGCCGCGAGCCGGCCCCACCAGCCGCTCCCGATGTTTCGGCGGTTCACTCCGAGTCATCCGTTTACCACCCGGTCGCCATCCACCGCGACCCTGGGCACGTCCACCCGATGGTGACTCGGCGCGCTGCTGGCGTTCTTCGCCCCGTCGACCGGCTGATCCTGGCAACTACTACGTCCAGCACCCCCCCCCCCCCCCCCCGACACTTCCCCGGTGCCCTCCTCCGTTCACACTGCCCTCGCCGACCCACATTGGCGTCGGGCTATGGAGGAGGAGTACGCGACCCTCTTGGCCAACCACACCTGGGACCTAGTGCCGTGTCCACCAGGCACCAATGTGGTCACCGGCAAGTGGCTATTTCGCCACAAGCTGACCTCGGATGGCTCCCTCGACCGCTACAAGGCCCGTTGGGTCCTTCGGGGCTTCACACAGCGCCCCGGAGTGGACTACGACAAGACCTTCAGCCCCATCGTCAAGTTCGCCACTGTTCGCGCCGTCCTCTCCCTCGCCCTCTCCCGCGACTGGGCGATTCATCAGCTCGATGTCAAGAATGCCTTCCTCCATGGCACTCTGACAGAGACTGTCTACTGCAGCCAGCCCACTGACTTCGTTGACGCCGACCGTCCGGATCTGGTCTGCCGGCTGAACCGGTCCCTGTACGGCCTCAAGCAGGCGCCACGGGCTTGGTACAGTCGCTTTGCCTCCTACCTGGCCTCCATCAGCTTCGTTGAGGCCAAGTCGGACACGTCCCTGTTCATCTACCGGCGCGGCGACGACAACGTCTACCTCCTGCTCTACGTCGACGACATTGTGCTCACGGCATCCACCGCCGACCTTCTACACCGCACGATCGTCGCCCTTCAGCGGGAGTTCGCGATGAAGGACCTAGGGCCCCTCCACCACTTCCTCGGCATCACCGCCGAGCGTCGGCCCCAGGGTCTCTTCCTCCACCAGCGCCAGTACGCCATCGACATCCTGGAGCGGGCTGGCATGTCTGACTGCAAGCCCTGCTCCACGCCTGTCGACACTCAGGCGAAGCTCTCTGAGGACGATGGGCCTCCGGTCGCCGACGCGACGTCCTACCGGAGCCTGACCGGCGCACTCCAGTACCTCACCTTCTCCAGGCCCGATATCGCATATGTCGTCCAGCAGGTGTGCCTGCATATGCACACTCCGCGGGAGCCCCATCTCACCGCGCTCAAGCGCATTCTGCGCTACCTCCGTGGCTCCCTCGACTACAGCCTCCTCCTCCGACCGTCCCCGACGTCGGAGTTCGTGGTCTACACCGACGCTGACTGGGCTGGCTGTCCCGACACGCGCCGGTCCACCTCCGGTTACGCCGTGTTCCTGGGCGCCAACCTAGTCTCTTGGGCCGCTAAGCGTCAGCGCGTCGTCTCTCGCTCCAGCGCTGAGGCCGAGTACCGTGTCGTGGCCAATGGCGTGGCCGAGGCCTCCTTGCTGCGCCAGCTCCTCCACGAGCTCCACAGTCCCCTCCAGCGTGCCACCCTCGTCTACTACGACAACGTCAGCGCGGTCTACCTCTCCACCAACCCCGTGCAGCATCAGCGCACGAAGCATGTGGAGATCGACCTGCACTTCATCCGCGAGCGTGTCGCTGCCGGTGACGTCCGTGTTCTCAGCGTCCCCACCACGCTTCAGTTCGCCGACATCTTCACCAAGGGGTTACCGTCGAGTGTCTTTTTAGACTTTCGATCCAGTCTCAACATCTGTACAGGATAGAGTTGTGACTGCGGGGGGGTGTTAGACTACCCGTGTAGGGTTTGTGTTATTCCCCTTGTAATGACCGTCATACCCCTAGTGTATTGGGCCTGGCCCAGTTACTTACTCTATTAATATCACTCCCAACCCTGTTTAGGGTATGGGTTCAGTTTCCAACACAGAGATGAGTACACAGAATAGGATGCGGATTATTACCCACAATTCTTTCACCCGCCACAACAACACTTACCCCTCTCTACGGCTCATCAGGGTTGCAGTATGGCTCTGCCCTCATATGGGAATGAACACTTTTTGGTCTCCAGGAGGGCGAAAAGAATTAATACACAATATGGAGCGACTAAGGTAGTATGAGCATGCCACAAAATCACATACCTCATCATCCATGGGCAAGAGGTCGGCATATGTAGCCTGGCCACCCACACCTTCAGGCCCAAGGGCTAGGGGGCTACCACCCGTCACTATTGATACAATGAGAGAGGAAATAGCTTAAGCAGTTCGAGATAAAACTTGGAGTTAGCATGACCAACATTTCTAGCACAATTAGGAGAATTGACCGATAGAGAAGCTTTTCACATTCACTTGTTTTCATTATCCCTAACCGGTACTGCATTTGCATGCTATGCCGCCTTGCCACCTAACTCTATCTATTCATGGGGAGATCTAGAGCATAAATTTCATGGACATTTTTCTCTCTAGAGAATATGAGTTAGAGTAAGTCGATTTAGTAGCACTGTGACAAGGGCACAATGAGCCATTTAATGATTGTATCCAGAGGTTTAGGGACACTAAAAACCGATGCTTCTAGATCCATATAGCATATAAGCAATTTGCAAGATTAGCTTTTAATGGGACACAGTCATATCTAAAAGAAAAATTAAAGGGCGTCCAATTTTTTACATTAACTAATTGCATCAACAAGCTTTAGCTTGTGAAAGACGAAGCAAAGATACACCTAAAGCAACTCGTCATAATGTTCATATAGTCGAGTGTGACCAAAGTAGCTCTAATGACGAGCCACATGAAGTGTATGCTGTTGTGCTAGTTTGGCCAAACAAGGCCAAACCATCGGCCTGCTCCTCTTTACATCCGATTCAAAAGAATATGTAAGGGGAGGTTAAATTTACTTTTAATGTTGCTAAATGTGATAAGATATTTGATGGATTATTAAAAAGTGGCAACATTAAAATGACTCATACTATTCCACCTACTGATGAATTAAAAAGGCAAGCTTATTTTAAGTGGCATAATTTTTTTTTCTCATGCCACTAATGATTGTAATGTATTCTATCGATAGGTACAATCGACCATAAATGAGGGCCGATTGAGCTTCCAAGGAAACAGGTTGATAGGCAACCTTTCCCTGTCAACATGATAGATTTAAATGATAAAAAGGTCTTGATTCGACCAGGCGTGGTCGATAAAGACAAAGAGAAGAGCATCATTATCGGCAACTCTCAGGCCCTCGATGAGAACAAAAGGATTCTTTCCAAAGAGATTATGGCCAAGAAGACTGTAGATGGAGGTGAAACTTTAAAGATCACCATCATGACTGACAACACTGGGGGCATATGCATGTAGGTAGCCAAGCGAAGTTCCCTATTTTATGCATCGTTGACAGTCCGGCTCCCTGACGGACTGTCTGGTGACAACCAAAGACAGCAGTGACCACACACCTTCAAACCCCAATGACCTGAAATAGGTTCACGAAAGCAAAATATAGTTAAGGCACCTTGTCGGCTGATTAAAGCTGACCCTACTTTTAATCAACTTCTTTCTAAATATGTTAATAAAAAGGTCATTCCCCATGACCGGCTAGCAAAGCAACCTCATTCGCTTACCCAAGAGAGACATGTGAAAGAAAATGATCCATTTCAAGGGATAAGGCTGAATAAATAAACCGGAATGTTGTCCAGTTAGTATCAAATCCACAACCGGTACCAACGACATCATGGACACCTCCACCTAATTATGCACGCTTGTGTCCACCAGTCTATCCACCTCCCTATACATTTTCATACCCAACTCCACCATATTTGCCTAACCAGATGTGGGGAGCACATATGTTTCACACATAATATACTTATGGGATGCCACATGCATGAGGGCATCCTAAACTTCAGTATTTGACCAATTGAGTGCTCCTCAATCTGGTCCCCAAGCACAAGATCAGCAAGGATGCTGGAATCCTCGGCCACAAAGACTAATTCGGTAGGGGGACATAGGGAGAAAACTTCCCTAATATCAACGCCTATACCCGAGTCATCGGTTTTCAGCTCTAAAAATTGGAAAGAATAACAACTTATAATGTTATTAAGGTGGGCACTACGGATGTCTTTATTAATGATAACAATGAAGGGCCAATGGCCAAGGAAAAAGAAGTTGTATAGTTAGTAATGATAAAGCCAATAGCAACTACTTAACCCAAAATATTCTATGCCCTGATGGTGCCCATCGGGTCTAACACACTCTCAAAAGCACAAGCTTCAGCGCTTAAGAGCAACAGAAAATAGAGAGAAAGAGGCAGAAAAGGTGTTCAACGCGACACATCCTCTGTACCCAGAAAAACAGTGGAGAACTAAGGCCACTAAAATTAACATAAAAGAACAAGCATCCATGAAAAATACAAGACAAGACGTTAGATATGCTGGCTCCTTGTAACACCCCGGGATCCACAAACACCCAGAATGCTACTAAACTACACATCTAACATTCATATATAAAATTTTGACAACATCTCCTTTGAAAATTGCATAAACGGGGAAACAACAAATTATAAATAGATATCATGATAAAAAACATAATAGACATTAATAATCTGTTAGCAATGGGAAGACAACCATAACGACATGAACTAAATTAACCAGTGCGCACAACTAGTTAGAAACAAACATCCTTTGACAAGAAGTTTCTAATTAAATCATGACTGCGCCTAAGCAGCGTTATTATGAGAGTGAAGGTGGATGTGCTGCTACTTCCCACTCCCCTTGATGAGCAACAAGCACTTGCATTGAGTAATGCAAGAGTGAGATGAAACATCTCGGCAAGCGAATTTTTTTGATGAGATATTTAAACCACAAATTGAATTAATCAACATTTTAAAAGAATAACAGTTAAGATCAGAAATACTTGTAGATATAGAACTCAGTAGTCCCAATATAACTGATACCATCTCATTTCCTCGAACAACCACAATAGGTTGTATGACACTTCCCTGCGTCAACAATACCTGCAAATATCACTTCAATGTATGCGTAGGAATGCAATGTGTAGGTCCTCTGTCTTCATACTTCTGAGGGTATAAAACCACATCATCTGCAAATATCACTTCAATGAATTCATATGAATGCAATGCATATGTCCTCTGCCTTCATACCTCTAAGGGTATGAAGCCGCATTGTACCCCTCCTCGAGCAACGTACAATGCTAAGTTGTACCGGTACGGTCGGACCATAGGTCACGACCCATCTTCAGATGCAAGTGAATCATGCAATTTATATGGCATGCTGCATTTATCAATATACTTCACTTCCTTCACATACAATACAAACCTCAAATAATACTTCATTTACCTTCAGATACAATATAAACCTCAAATAATACTCCATTTACCTTCAGGGGTGTGAATTAATCTCATGAGTCATACTCGAATCATAATCATCATCAATATATGATTGAGAATCAGTATAATGCAAGCAAGTAAAGCATCACCATAGAGTCCAATTATGAAAGAATCCAATAATTCTGAATATTAGAGTGTAGGCGATAGAAATAACAGGCCAGAACGGAAGCAACCACCGCTACATTCACTTGCCTTCATCGAAGAAGAAAAATGTACTAGGCACGATTTGGAGTGTAGCCACCTGCCAGCAGGCATAAAACTTAGTACAAATATTTCACAAACATTTGCCAACAATCAACAAATTGCTCCTACACTTGTAACCAAGACCTGGTGGAAAGCCTCCCACCCTGAACCACATGTCATACAACAGCAGCGCTGTTTGTTAATTTTGTATCTTTAAAATTATAACAGTATTGATATCAAACAAACACTCTAGGAGTATCTACACAAAATACTCTACAACTTTGGTATTCAATGGATAATTAAATTCTGCCATCTATAAGTTCTAAAACATCTGACAAGATAACTGACTGAATCTGTTTCAGACAGCAGCATAGTTAACTTCAAAATTCGATATCTCACAAACTACTCAACCAAAAATCATGAAGTTCTGCTGGAAGCAAGAACTTTTATCCCTCTACAAAAGTCTCCATAGTTGGAAGAGCCAATTCGGCAATTTACCTAATGAAATCTACCAGTGAACAGACCCGCTCATTTTTGTCAGGCAAACAGGAACAGCCACAGTAAAACAAACATAACTGGAGTTTCATAATTCATGTGAATTCACTCTTTAACAATCTGGAAAACTTATGAAATTATCTACAACTTTTCTTACAAACCCAAGGTTTAATTCTGTTGATAAAATTGCCTAAATCTTAAGAGAACAGATTCTGCACAGAATTATGAGACTGAAAAACTGCTATAATCAAACTACAATAACTCTCTGATCTGATGTCCGATTGAGATGTTCTTCGCGGCCACAGAAAGATCTACAAATTGTCTACAACTCATATACAGAATTTTTGTTTTTTGAGGCCACTAAGACCACGGAAAACTGGCATGAACAGAAACTATCGAATCTGCCATTCTGCAGAAACTAAATTCGAGATCACAACCTAACCCCACATCTAATCCAACCTCTAATCCTTTAATACCCATGATCCACAACCTCCAAAAGCACATAATTACAGGGAGGAACAAGGATCCCATCCTTACCTAGGGTTTTCCCAAGGAAATCTGCAAGAAGAGATGGGGTAAAACATCTCCTTGATCCTCTCTTCCTCTTCAATTCAACGTGCTCCTCCTCTTCTCGATCCTTGCTGCATGGGGGAAGATCTAGGGAGGAGGAAGCAATGGAGAGCGGTTGCCATGGGAGGAGAGGGGCAGCCAGCCAAGGGGAAGGGAGAGGGGCGGCCAAGTGTGGGAGGGGAAAGGGGGGGGGGGGGGTGGCGGCCAAGAAGGGGCAAAAGGGGAAAAGGCCACCACTAGGGTTTCTTTGCGCGAGAAAAGAAACGACGCCACAAATGACTCTAACTTAGCATCCAATGGCCCACAACCCTTTTCCCACATCCACGCACCGAAGATCAACCTTTAGCAACATTTTTTTGGGATATTACACTCCTGTAGTTACCACAGAAGCTTCTAAAGATGCACCAATCACCATTGATGAAACCGATGATAACGACGATCTACTAGGAGAGGAGATGGTGCACTATGAGGCATCATCTGAAACCCTAGGTATGGAAGTTAATATTATTACCTTTTCAATTGATTATGAAATTATCGGCAATCAATAACCTGTGATGCCCAATTTGACTTTGGCCCTAAGGATGCAGCCTTCTCCAAGACTAAGGAATCGGTCAACCATCTAAAGTCGTTCTTTATGCACGGCTGAAAGTCGCCTAGAGGGGGGGTGAATAGGCAAATCTGAAATTTATAAACTTTAAGCACCACTACAAGCCGAGGTTAGCGTTAGAAATATATCCGAGTCCGAAAGAGAGGGCGAAAACAAATCAACCAAAGAAATAGAGTGAATGACACGGTGATTTGTTTTACCGAGGTTCGGTTCTTGCAAACCTACTCCCCGTTGAGGTGGTCACAAAGACCGGGTCTCTTTCAACCCTTTCCCTCTCTCAAACGATCACTTAGACCGAGTGAGCTTTCTTCTTAATCAAACGGGTCACTTAGACCCCTGTTGAGGGCCTTCGTCTTCCGAAGGTCCTCAAAAACATGATTTAACAATGTTTCCGGAGTTGTAATACATGAACAGGTACGTTCGGATTCGAATCAGAACCACAGTAGGAGAAGCACAAAGGATACGAAGGTTGATGCAGCGCCGAAGCTACGCGCAAGGGAGCTTCGGCATGACGGCAGGAAAAAAACCGA
Organism: Zea mays; assembly: GCF_902167145.1. NCBI lineage: Eukaryota > Viridiplantae > Streptophyta > Magnoliopsida > Poales > Poaceae > Zea > Zea mays. Next base: position 149,953,865 of record NC_050100.1, read on the forward strand.
CTTAAAAGGGAAAAGGCTATTTGGACCTCGATGGATCACTATAGAGTCATTAGCAAATGTAAAGGGCATGGGTGTAATTTTACATGGGCTGCGTCCTGTGCCTATAAATAGATAAACAGTGCTCCTGTACTGTTCACGCTGACTTGGCATTTGCTTTTGCATCACGCTCGTACCTTTACTGTCTATCAAGCCGAAGGTACTAAATGTAATTCAATATTTTTTTTATTTTCTCATGATAATATAATGAAGATGAGTTGATAATGCTATATGACTGTTTATGTTATCTTTCGTATTTTACACACTTCCTTCTATTACCTTCATACCTTCGATGTTCGAAGGTATGTCCCTCATGACCTTCGTCTGAAGATCATTATATCCTAAGGAAAATAATGTTTCGAAGGACGAAGGGCGTTAATATTTAACATTTTATGTTGCCTTGTTCTTGATTCATAGTATTTGAGAACAAGTCTCCAACATTGGCGCCCACCTCCTGTGAATCCTTTTCGACCACCTTCGGCAAGCACTGACCTTCGTCATGCCACCGAAGAAAGCTTCAGTGACAGGGGCTGTCGCTCTGCAGCCACTGGACCCAAACCAGGAGACCCTTTCTCTTCGAGAGGCCCGAAGCCAGAAGAGGAAGGTCACTAGTTCAACACTCCAGGAGGAGGAGTTGGACCAAGAAATCAGAAACATGGAGATGCTTCATCAACAAGTACAAAGGAAGAAGGAGAAGATGGCTCGACTAGCCGATCTTCAAAGGCAGATTGACGAAGCCACTAAAGAAGTACGTCATCTTGCCCAAGACGAACAAGGGCGAAGGCCTCAACATAGGGAGCTTCACCAAGAAGGCTTCTTCAATGAGGATGGATGGTATGATGATTTTAATCATGATTCCTTTACTTTTGACGATGCTTCTCCTTTGGCAGTAGAACTGTAGGCTATCCCATGGCCTCCATCATACAAGCCACCTCAGCTTCCCATGTATGATGGACATTCAGATCCGAAGCAGTTTTTGATGAGTTATGAAGCAACTATATCTTCATACGGAGGCAATGCAGCTGTCATGGCCAAGTCCTTCGTCATGGCAGTTAAGAATGTGGCCTAAATGTGGTATTCTTCTCTTCGGCCAGGAACTATTACTTCATGGCAGAAGCTCAAGGATATGCTGGTAACAAGTTTCTAGGGCTTTCAGACGAAGCCAGTCACAACTCAGGCTTTATTTCAATGCACGCAAGATCATGAGGAGTATCTTCAAGCATACGTCCGAAGGTTCTTGCGCCTGAGAGCACAAGCGCCTACAGTGCCCAATGAAATTGTCATTGAGGCCATGATTAAGGGGCTTCGTCTAGGACCTACTGCTCAGTATTTTGCTAGAAAGCCTCCACAGACTTTGGAGAAGTTGCTTCAAAAGATGGATGAATACATCCGGGCTGACAATGACTTTCGTCAAAGAAGGGAGGAAGCCTACAAGTTCTCTGAGATGACCAGGGGCTTCGGAGGAAGAATCTAGCCAAGGCATGTCAGGTCAATCCATTCCACTCAGAGTGATGATAGAGGAAGTCAACAATAGAGGCCACAATATTCCTCGCAAGCTTCGGGGCAGCAACAAAGCTCTTTCCGGCCGCTAGCTCCAAGAGGCAGAGGCGCCAGGGGCTTCGGAGGAAGGTTTGGGGATCAGCCTAGAAAAATTTATTGCTTATTCTGTGGTGAGGACAAGGGCCATACTACAAGGATGTGCCATGTCATCATTCAGAAACAAAAGGAAATAGCAGAAGCCGCAGCTCAGCAGAACCAGCCGAAGCAGGTCATGCATATTGCTTCGTATCACTCACCCTACATACCAGAGTATGTGGGTAACCATACTGCAGCGTCTGTTGCTTCGGCTAGTCAGCCACAGGCATCCTGGCCACAGCCCCCACCTCTGCCACCACTACAACCTGTATATTCACAAGGCCAGCAACCAGAAGGGAGTCAATAGACCCATCAGCAGCGAGATTTCAGGGAGGAGTCCGAAGCTCGCACAGTCAACAGTACTGTGGCAGAATCGAAGCATATCTATTGAGAGATATCCTACCCCTGAAACAGTTTTTACATTCATTGTCATTTCCTCTTTTACTAAGGAACAATTATTGAAAACCTAGTTTTCTTGTCATTTTCAAGTTCTTGTAATAGCTTCGTTGTTGCCATAAGTGAAATATATCTTCTCCACAGACTCACGAAGTCTAAAAAGTCGCTGAAGCACAAAAGTCGTTCCTAAGGGAACGCGCGGCTAAAAATCACATTACAAGTATCTCCGAAGCTACAAAAAGTCGTTCTACGGAACGCAGCGTAAGTTTGCCGAAGATACAAAAAGTCGTTCCTAAGGGAGCGCAGTGTAAGTTTTCTGCTCAAAAGTCGTTCCAAAGGGAATGCAGAGCCAAATACCGCCAAAATATAAGGCGAAGCGCGAAAAGTCAACGCGAATATCACCGAAATAGAAGGCGAAGAAGTTCAAAAGACGTTCCTAAGGGAATGCAGAACTTACAGCGAAAAGTCAACGCTGATACACCGAAAAATAAGCGGCAAAGAGATTGTGTATTCCACTATGGGGGTGTGAGCGTGTGTGTCTTCGGCATAAATATCATTTTGCATAACACAAAATCATCACATCATTTCGCATAGCATAACATCATACATCATATTGCATCAATGGCACAAGAAGGGGATACAATGTTGACCTTCGGAGAATGCTTCGAAAAAGTGAAATTGTGCTAAGGCACAAAATAAGTTTTGAAGAAATACAGCTTCATTAGCTCTGATGTGGAGGAAAAAAATCTATTGCTGACGAAGCATTAATGTTTTTACGATGATTGGGGGATTTTTTACGAAGCATAAAAGCTCTTCTTTACGAAGCATGAAAAGAAGGGAAGGTGTTTTTTCGCCGAAGGCTCAAAAACGGTATGTACAAAAAAGTTTCATGCATCGCAAAGAAATGAATTACAAAACCATTCATATATTACATTCAAAACCTCTGAGCACCGAATATTACAAGCATAGTCCAGCAAATGTTACATTAATATTCTAGCAATGTTTTTACAAATAGCTAGTCTTCTTCTCTCAGGACTTTCTCTGCAGCTTCGATTAATAATTTGGTGACAACTTCGTCCATAATAGTTTCGGCCATGCTAATAATTTCTGTTGATTCCTTTGCCTCTGGGTTGGCCAGTGACTCGAAGGGCTCTGGGGGAGGAGATAGTTCAGCTGCGGTAGAAAACGTAAATCAGTTCGAAGTCACAAAAATAAGCAACAAAGTTAAAAACCATTAAGTAATACCTATTCGTTTCTCAAGCTCCGCAGCCTTTTCAGCTGCTTTTATTGACTCTCGAGTGTCATGAATATCTTTTTCATTTTTCTTTATTATTTCATGGGCCATTCCTCGGCCGCCATTTTCCCATATGTCAGTGAAAATTTTTCCACCTATTAAGCTTGCTTCGGCCGAGGGGTCCTTCGTATCATCAATGCAGAGGGCAGCTTTGGCCTGAGCCAAGGTTTTAACATGCTCACAACCTGACTTCTCCAAAATAGCTGCAATTCCCCTCGCACCAGAGAAGGCACAGACGTCCCCATGGTCACTCAAGATTTCCTCAAAAGCTTCGGCTTCGCTGCTGATCCACTCAATTGGGCTCTCAGGATCGCCTCTTATGAAGTTGTCTTCACTCGAGTACGAGCCCACGTTGGCGAAGCTAGTTTTATCTTGTTGACGCATTCTATAGATTTTTCAAAACATCTTTCTTTTGATGAGCGAAGCTCTGCAACTGTTTTTTCAAAATAATTTTTCCAGTATTCACTGGCATCTCGGTCAGCTTCGGTAATAGCGCATTTCAATTTGGCTTCGGCCAGTTGTTTTTGGAGGTTTTCAATCTCGTTTCTTTGGATTTCAGATTGGGTCTTGTAGTTAGCTTCATCCCCCTTTACTTTGTCCACCAATGTAAGTAGAATTTTGTCTTTTTCCAAAGCTTCGTTCCTCAGCTTAATAACCTCTGTTCGAAGGTTATTGAGAGTAATAGTGCAACTCTCGTCTTCGACATTCTTTTGCGCCCTTAAGGCGTTGCTAAGTATTAAACCCTATATGAAAAGAATGAACGGGTTAATATAAGAACAAAAGAATAATTCAAAATTCATAAACTTCCAAATATACAATTTTTGTACCTTCAGACTGTTATATGCAAGGCTATCCGCAAGATCGTCCTTCGTCATGGCGCAGAGGCCAGCTTCAAGCTTCGGGAATCCCATACTTCTGGCCATCTCCCGGCAGATGGATAATTCTTTGTTGTCTGGGAGGCAATACAAGAAGTCATCTTCATCTGTGCCATTGAACACTAAGGCCCCTTTTGGGTACTTCAGTTCTCGGGCGTAGTGTTTAGCTTCAAAAAAATTTTCTTCAGATAATCTTTTTCCCGAAGCATGTCGAATAATATAATTAAGAGCTTCGGAAGGCGCTTCGGGAGTAGGAGTGGTAGCTTTTTCAGGCAGAATCTGTTCTATAGCTTCTTCTTCCGCTGCCTTTTCTCCGGTTTCCAAGGATTTCTCCTTGGCGGGCTCTGAAGGCCAAGCTTTAGCGTCGGCCTGGCTCATTGTAGCTTCGGCTTCAGTCAGCTTTGTATCGATTTCAATTTGCGCTTTCGAAGCCTTGGCAATTATCCCTGGAGTAGAGCTTGAAGCTTTTATTGTCTCCAGCACATCTAGTACACTAGCCATCCTTTTTCTCTTGGGGTTGCTGCTAGACCTTTTTGTGTCTTCGACACCTCCACTCCTGCCGAAGGGCTTAGAACTTCTAATGTTTTTGCCCCTTCGATTCTCGATTCTTCAATTTTGTCAATCTTCGGCATTGCAGCCGGTTCTTCAATCCTCTGCGTAAGAGCAGGTCCTTTGGCTTCAATAGCTGAAGAAGTCTCACCGCCAAATTCAGGCACTGTGGCCGGTGAGTAAGGACCTTCAATTTTTTCCTCTTCGGTGCGGACTTGCTTGGAGCAGCCAAAGCAGCAGCCTTCCCAGAAGTTGCACCCTTTCTTTTTTGCCCCCGCGGCGGGTAGCAATAATCAGGATACACAAATCCAATAGCATCAAAAACTCTATTTAGCCTTTTCTTTTTTCGGCTCCCAAAGGCCACAGATAGTGCATTATCTTCAGACTTGGAGTATGCTCCAAGTAGTTCATCACTGGTATTTTCAACACACTTCAGCCAGTCATCGTCTGGTTCGATAAATTGGTCTCCAAACCTGAAGGTATATTTCAATCCAACTAAACCACCTTCGCTAGGGTTGCTGATGGTCTCCTTTGGCATTTCCCAGCTGTCTATCAGTGGCCATATCATGTAGGCCACATGTTCTTGGACTAAGTCCCTTGTCCCAATAAAAGAATAGAATGTGCTGAAGGCCCTTTGGCATGCTTCGTCTGCCTCATCAATCTCTACCTTCGGTTTTCGGAGCCCGAAGCGGGACCAAATGGGGCGCATGATGATCTCTTTAATATCTTCTCTCGCCTTCAAATCATTTTTTAAATAGAACCACTATTCCATCTAGGCCCGGGCCACCTCTTCCGAAAAGTTGGCACTAGGTAGCTTGAGCCAGAACGAGCAACGAAGCTGTAGCAACCAAAATTGTTATGGTACTGTTCTTTACCCCAGGGTTTCGTTTCATAGCACAGTTCATGCATACTGCAAAAGCATTTTGCACTTGGCTCTAGACCTTGACTTCTCACAGCCCAGACGAAGATCCCCATTCTGATAATAGCTTCGGGAGTGATCTGGTGAAGGAAAATCTGATATGTCTTCAAAACTTCAACAACAAATCTGCTCAACGGGAACCGAAGAAGAAGCTTCGGTAGATCACAACTTCGTTTTCTTCGGGAGCAGGAACAGCCCTATATGCGTCAGCCCTCACAATAGACATATCTTGAAAGTACCTTCCTCTCATATTATCAAGATGACTCTGTTTGATAGTTGACTTCCCAAAGACTGCATGACTTGGTCGCCAAGGATGATCTTCAGATTCTTCGCCCCCACTCTTCACATCATAGTTGTCGCTATCATCAGTATCTTCAGACAAGCCTTCTAATATCTCTTTAGTTCTCTTTTCTATGTTTGTTTTTGCAATTGACTCAATAAATCCAACAGTCTTTTCCTCAAGGAGCTTCTCCTCCTCGCTCAGCTTTGTCTCAGCAGCACCTTTTTTGTCTTTAGATAGCTTTTCTTTGGAAATGGTGAAAACGTGTCCTTAAAGCCAAAGCTTAGAAAGTCTAAGAAACCAAGCAAGCGTTGGTAGGCAAGAGCTAAAAAATTGAGCAAGCAAAGCAGGCGGCAGAATAGCGTATCAAATGTGCTCGGGGTGGGTTCTTATTTATACTCCTAGTGCGCTCCAAGTTGGAGGGCCCCGTCTATCATTAACTATTGCTATTCTAGCAAAGGGAAGGTGTTTTTTTGGACCTTCGGCTTAGGGCCTTCGTCCATATCGCAATTTGAATTCGTTATTCTAACAAATTAACCTTGCGAGGGGCTACTGTTGGGGGGCCTTCGTCTTCCGAAGGTCCTCAAAAACATGATTTAACAATGTTTCCGGAGTTGTAATACATGAACAGGTACCTTCGGATTCGAATAAGAACCACAGTAGGAGAAGCACAAAGGATACGAAGGTTGATGCAGCGCTGAAGCTACGCGCAAGGGAGCTTCGGCATGACAATAGGAAAGGAAACCGACTTAAAAGGGAAAAGGCTATTTGGACCTCGATGGATCACTATAGAGTCATTAGCAAATGTAAAGGGCATGGGTGTAATTTTACATGGGCTGCGTCCTGTGTCTATAAATAGATGAACAGTGCTCCCGTACTGTTCACGCTGACTTGGCATTTGCTTTTGCATCACACTCGTACCTTTGCTGTCTATCAAGCCAAAGGTACTAAATGTCATTCAATATTGTTTTTATTTTCTAATGATAATATAATGAAGATGAGTTGATAATGCTATATGACTGTTTATGTTATCTTGCGTATTTTACACACTTCCTTCTATTACCTTCATACCTTCGATGTTCGAAGGTATGTCCCTCATGACCTTCGTCTGAAGATCATTATATCCTAAGGAAAATAATGTTTCGAAGGACGAAGTGCGTTAATATTTAACAATTTATGTTGCCTTGTTCTTGATTCATAGTATTTGAGAACAAGTCTCCAACAACCCCTACAAGGACCACCACAACTTGGTGTCTCTTGCTTTGATTACAAGTGTCTTGAGAATAAGAATGGGAAGAGAAGAAAGAACGATTGCAAAAGCCAAGCAACAAGAGCGACAAATAACACACGGATCACTCTCTCTCAAGTCGCTAAGCACTAATGATCACTTGTCTCAATTGTGGAACTTGGAGAGATTGGAGGCTTTGATTGTGTCTTGGAATGGATTGCTAGCTCTTGTATTGAATGTTGAAGGTTGCAATGCTTGGGTCAAGTGAATGGAGGTGGTTGGGGTTGTATTTATAGCCACCAACCACTTCCTAGTCGTTGCTTCAATTCTGCCAACCGCGGACGGTCCGCGCCCTGGTCCGGACAGTCCGCCCCCTGCACATCAATGGCTGAAAACACAACGGACAGCAGTAACGGCTATATCAACAGCTATTTTGCATTTAATGCGTCATCAGATGTCAGATAAAGGCAGTCGCGGATGGTCCGGTCGTGCACCCCGGACGGTCCACGAGGACATTTTAATTCATTTTACCAAACCCGTCACCTTCGGGTTTTTCGGTTCCTTACCTACCGGACGGTCCGCGCCTAAGGCCAGACGGTCCGCGCGTGGTATCGGACTGTCCTTGCTTTCCCTCCGGACGGTCCATAGTGTAGACATGGGTTTTTGCATTGGTTCTGTCCGAGGGTCATCCTGGTGTCGCGGACGGTCCGCCGCAAGGGCCCGGACGGTCCACGCTTAGTCTGTTTTTCCAAAAAGCTTCTCCTGTCCGGAATAATCTACGTTATTCCGAACAGTCGATTGTAGATGAACCTTTGGCACCTGTAGAACATATAATCTAGAGCAAACTAGTTAGTCCATTTATTTGTGTTGGGCAATTCAACCACCAAAATTAATTAGGAAAAGGTTTTAGCCTATTTCCCTTTCAATCTCCCCCTTTTTGGTGATTGATGCCAACACAAACCAAAGAAAATATATAAGTGCAGAATTGAACTAGTTTGCATAAGGTAAGTGCAAAGGTTACTTGGAATTAAACCAATTTACATTTCATAAGATATGCATGGAGCTTTCTTCTATTTTAACATTTTGGACCACGCTTGCACCACATGTTTTGTTTTTGCAAAATCTTTTGGAAATTCTTTTCAAAGTCTTTTTGCAAATAGTCAAAGGTAAATGAATAAGATTTTGAGAAGCATTTTCAAGATTTGAAATTTTCCCCCCTGTTTCAAATGCTTTTCCTTTGACTAAACAAAACTCCCCCTCAATGAAATTCTCCTCTTAGTGTTCAAGAGGGTTTTCGATATTAATTTTGAAAGGGGTCATACCAATTTGAAATTATATCAAAAATAAGATACCAATTGAAAAACTTTTTAATACAAATTGAAAGACTACATTTTTTGAAATTGGTGGTGGTGCGGTCCGTTTGCTTTGGGCTAATACTTTCTCCCCCTTTGGCATGAATCACCAAAAACGGATACTTTGTGAGTGAAATATAAGCCCTTTTAATTTCTCTCCCCCATTGGCAAATAATATATGAGTGAAGATTATACCAAAGTGGAGAGCGGTGCGGAGTGACGGCAAAGGATGAATAATTCGATGGAGTGGAGTGGAAGCCTTGTCTTCGCCGAAGACTCCATTTCCCTTTCAATCTATGACTTAGCATGAAATACACTTGAAAACCACATTAGTCATAGAACATGAAAGAGAGATGATCAAAGGTATAAATGAGTTATGTGTGCAAAACATCAATCAAAATTCCTAGAATCAAGAATATTTAGCTCATGCCTAAGTTTGGTAAAAGTTTTCTCATCTAATGGCTTGGTAAAGATATCGGCTAATTGTTCTTTGGTGCTAACATAAGCAATCTCGATATCCCCCCTTTGTTGGTGATCCCTCAAAAAGTGATACTGAGTGGCTATGTGCTTAGTGCGGCTGTGCTCAACGGGATTATCCGCCATGTGGATTGCACTCTCATTATCACATAGGAGAGGAACTTTAGTTAATTTGTAACCATATTCCCTAAGGGTTTGCCTCATCCAAAGCAATTGCGCGCAACAATGACCTGCGGCAATGTACTCGGCTTCAGCGGTAGAAAGAGCTACAGAATTTTGTTTCTTTGAAGCCCAAGACACTAGGGATCTTCCCAAGAACTGACGAGTCCCTGATGTGCTCTTTCTATCAATTTTACACCCTGCCCAATCAGCATCTGAATATCCAATTAAATCAAAAGTGGATCCCCTGGGGTACCAAAGGCCAAACTTAGGAGTATAAACTAAAAATCTCAAGATTTGTTTTACGGCCCTAAGGTGAACTTGCTTAGGATCGGCTTGGAATCTTGCACACATGCATACGGAAAGCATAATATCCGGTCGAGATGCACATAAATAGAGTAAAGATCCTATCATTGACCGGTATACCTTTTGATCTACGGATTTACCTCCCGTGTCGAGGTTGAGATGCCCATTGGTTCCCATGGGTGTCTTGATGGGCTTGGCATCCTTCATTCCAAACTTGGTGAGTATGTCTTGAGTGTACTTCGTTTGGCTAATGAAGGTGCCCTCTTGGAGTTGCTTGACTTGAAATCCCAAGAAATACTTCAACTCCCCCATCATACACATCTCGAATTTTTGGATCATAATCCTACTAAACTCTTCACAAGTAGATTTGTTAGTAGACCCAAATATGATATCATCAACATAAATTTGGCATACAAACAAAGCATTTGCAATAGTTTTAGTAAAGAGAGTAGGATTGGCTTTTCCGACTTTGAAGCCATTAGTGATAAGAAAATCTCTTAGGCATTCATACCATGCTCTTGGGGCTTGCTTGAGCCCATAAAGCGCCTTAGAGAGTTTATAAACATGGTTAGGATACTCACTATCTTCGAATCCGGGAGGTTGCTCAACATAGACCTCTTCCTTGATTGGTCCATTGAGGAAGGCACTTTTCACGTCCATTTGGTAAAGCTTAAAGCCATGGTAAGTAGCATAGGCAAGTAATATATGAATTGACTCAAGCCTAGCTATGGGTGCATAGGTTTCACCGAAATCCAAACCTTCGACTTGTGAATATCCCTTGGCTACAAGTCGGGCTTTGTTCCTTGTCAGCACACCATGCTCATCTTGCTTGTTGCGGAAGACCCACTTGGTTCCTACAACATTTTGATTAGGATGTGGAACAAGATGCCATACCTCATTCCTCGTGAAGTTGTTGAGTTCCTCTTGCATTGCCAACACCCAATCCGAATCCCTTAATGCGTCTTCCACCCTGTATGGCTCAATAGAAGACACAAAGGAGTAATGTTCACAAAAATGAGCAACACGAGATCGAGTGGTTACCCCCTTTTGAATATCGCCGAGGATGGTGTTCACAGGGTGATCTCGTTGTATTGCTTGGTGGACTCTTGGGTGTGGCGGTCTTGGACCCTCATCATCTTCCTTGTCTTGATCATTAGCATCTCCCCCTTGATCATTGTCCCCTTCTTGAGGTGGCTCATCTTCTTGATCTTCATTTTCATCCTCTTGAGCTTGATCCTCATCTTGAGTTGGTGGAGATGCTTGTATGGAGGAAGATGGTTGATCTTGTGCTTGTGGAAGCTCTTCGGATTCCTTAGGACACACATCCCCAATGGACATGTTTCTTAGCGCGACGCACGGAGCTTCTTCATCATCTAGCTCATCAAGATCAACTTGCTCTACTTGAGAGCCATTAGTCTCATCAAACACAATGTCACAAGAAACTTCAACTAGTCCAGTGGTCTTGTTAAAGACTCTATATGCCCTTGTGTTTGAATCATAACCAAGTAAAAAGCCTTCTACAGCCTTAGGAGCAAATTTAGATTTTCTACCTCTTTTAACAAGAATAAAGCATTTGCTACCAAAGACTCTAAAATATGAAACATTGGGCTTTTTACCGGTGAGGAGTTCGTATGATGTCTTCTTGAGGATTCAGTGAAGGTAGAGACGATTGATGGCATAGCAAGCGGTGTTGATTGCTTTCGCCCAAAACCGGTCCGAAGTCTTGTATTCATCAAGCATGGTCCTCGCCATGTCAAGTAGAGTTCTATTCTTCCTCTCCACTACACCATTTTGTTGAGGAGTGTAGGGAGAAGAGAACTCATGCTTGATGCCCTCCTCCTCAAGGAAGCCTTCTATTTGTGAGTTCTTGAACTCCGTCTCGTTGTCGCTTCTAATCTTTTTGATCCTTAAGCCGAACTCATTTTGAGCCCGTCTCAAGAATCCCTTTAAGGTCTCTTGGGTTTGAGATTTATCTTGCAAAAAGAACACCCAAGTGAAGCGAGAATAATCATCCACAATAACTAGACATTACTTACTCCCGCCGATGCTTATGAAAGCTATCAGGCCAAATAGGTCCATGTGGAGTAGTTCAAGCGGCCTGTCGGTCGTCATGATGTTCTTGTGTGGATGATGAACACCAACTTGCTTTCCTGCTTGACATGTGCTACAAATCCTGTCTTTCTCAAAATGAACATTTGTTAGTCCCAAAATGTGCCCTCCCTTTAGAAGCTTATGAAGATTCTTCATCCCAACATGGGCTAGTCGGCGATGCCAGAGCCAACCCATGTTAGTCTTAGCAATTAAGCAAGTGTCAAGTTCAGCTCTGTTAAAATCAACTAAGTATAGCTGACCCTCTAACACTCCCTTAAATGCTACTGAATCATCACTTCTTCTAAAGACAATAACACCTAAATCTGTAAAAAGACAGTTGTAGCCCATTTTGCATAATTGAGAAACAAAAAGCAAATTGTAATCTAAAGAATCTACAAGAAAAACATTGGAAATGGAATGATCAGGTGATATAGCAATTTTACCAAGTCCTTTGACCAAACCTTGATTTCCATCCCCGAATGTGATAGCTCTTTGGGGATCATTGTTTTTCTCATAGGAGGAGAACATCCTTTTCTCCCCAGTCATGTGGTTTGTGCACCCGCTATCATTGATCCAACTTGAGCCCCCGGATGCATAAACCTACAAAACAAATTTAGGCCTTGTTCTTAGGTACCCAAACGGTCTTGGGTCCTTTCACATTAGAAACAAGCACCTTGGGTACCCAAACACAAGTCTTTGACCCCTTGTGTTTGCCCCCAACATATTTGACAACTACTTTGCCTGATTTGTTAGTGAGCACATAAGAAGCATCAAAAGTCTTAAATGAAATGTTAGGCTCATTTGATGCAATAGGAGTTCTCTTCTTAGGCAATTTAGCATGTGTTGATTGCCTAGAGCTAGATGCCTCACTCTTATACATAAAAGCATGATGAGAGCCAGAGTGAGACTTCCTAGAATGAATTCTCCTAATTTTGTGTTCGGGATAACCGGCAGGGTATAAAATGTAACCCTCATTATCCTGAACCATGGGAGCCTTGCCCTTAACAAAGTTAGACAATCTCTTAGGGGCATTAAGCTTGACATTGTCTCCCTGTTGGAAGCCAATGCCATCCTTAATGCCTGGGCGTCTCCCACTATAGAGCATGCTTGTAGCAAATTTAAATTTTTCATTTTCTAAGTCATACTCATTAATTTTAGCACTAAGTTGAGCTATGTGATCATTTTGTTGTTTAATTAAAGCTAGGTGATCATGAATAGCATCAACATTAATGTCTCTACATCTAGTACAAATTGTAACATGCTCAATGGTAGATGTAGAAGGTTTGCAAACATTTAATTCATCAATCTTAGCATGTAACATGACACTTTCATTTCTAAGATTGGAAACAATATCATTGCAAACACTTAAATTCTTAGCCTTAGCAATTAACTTATCATTCTCAGTTCTAAGGATAGAAATTGATTCATTTAATTTGTCAATCTTAGCAAGTAAACTAGCATTGTCATTTTTAAGATTGGCAAAAGAATCATCACAAACATTTAACTTCTCAACCTTAGCAATTAAATCAGCATTATCATTTCTAAGGTTGGATATAATATCATGGCAAGTACTTAGCTCACTAGTTAATTTTTCACATTTTTATACTTCCTGAGCATAAGCATTTTTAACCTTAAGATGCTTCTTATTTTCTTTAACTAGGAAGTCCTCTTGGGTATCCAAAAGTTCATCCTTCTCATGAATAGCTCCTATCAATTCATTTAATTTTTCTTTTTGTTGCATGTTTAGGTTGGCAAAAAGAGCAAGCAAGTTATCCTCATCATCACTAGAGTTCTCCTCATCACTAGATGTTGCATATTTAGTGGAGGCTCTAGATTTTACCTTCTTTTTGCCGTCCCTTGCCATGAGGCACTTGTGGCCGACGTTGGGGAAGAGGAGACCCTTGTTGACGGTGATGTTTGCGGCGTCCTCGTCGGAAGAAGAGTCGGTGGAGCTCTCATCGGAGTCCCACTCCCGGCAAACATGGGCATCGCTGCCCTTCTTCTTGTAATACTTCTTCTTCTCCTTCCTTCTTCCCTTCTTGTCGTCGCCCCTATCACTGTCACTAGAAATAGGACATTTTGCTATAAAGTGACCGGGCTTACCACACTTGTAGCAAAACTTTTTGGAACGGGGCTTGTAATCTCTCCCCTTCCTTTGCTTGAGGATTTGGCGAAAGCTTTTGATGATTAAAGTCATCTCCTCATTATCGAGCTTCGAGGCGTCGATGGAGAGCCTACTTGATGTAGACTCTTCTTTCTTCTCCTCCGTTGCTTTGAAGGCAACGGGTTGCACCTCGGGTGTGGAGGTGGCGCCTCGCTCGATGATTTGTTTTGAGCCTTTGATAATCAATTCAAAGCTCACAAATTTTCTTATTACTTCCTCGGGAGACATTAGTTTATACTTAGGATCACCACGAATTAATTGAACTTGAGTAGGGTTAAGAAAAACGAGTGATCTAAGAATAACCTTGACCATCTCATGGTCATCCCATTTTGTGCTCCCAATGTTGTGCACTTGGTTCACCAAGGTCTTGAGCCGGTTGTACATGGCTTGTGGCTCCTCTCCTTGGTTGAGCATAAACCGACCGAGCTCCCCCTCGATCGTTTCCATCTTGGTGATCTTGGTCACCTCATCTCCTTCGTGCGCGGTCTTTAGTACGTCCCAAATCTCTTTTGCACTTTTCTACCCTTGCACCTTATTATACTCCTCTCGACTTAGAGAGGTGAGGAGTATAGTAGTTTCTTGGGAATTAAAGTGTTGGATTTGGGTGACTTCGTCCGCATCATAGTCTTCATCCCCTACGGATGGTACCTGTGCTCCAAATTCAACAATGTCTCATATGCTTGTGTGGAGAGAGGTTAGGTGATATTTCATCATTTCACTCCACCTAGAATAATCTTCACCATTAAAAGCCGGTGGTTTGCCTAATGGAACGGAAAGAAAAGGAGTGTGCTTAGAAACGCGAGGGTAGCGTAGGGGGATCTTACTAAACTTCTTGTGCTCATGGCGCTTAGAAGTGATGGATGGCGCGTCAGAGCCGGAGGTGGATGGCAATGAAGAGTCGGTCTCGTAGTATACCACCTTTTTCATCTTCTTTTTCTTCTCGCCGCTTCGATGCGTCTTGTTGTGTGAAGGGGATCCCTTCATCTTGTTGCCGGACTCTCCCGATGGAGCATTCCCGTGGCTTGTGGCGGGCTTCTCGCCGGTTACCATCTCCTTCTTGGCGTGATCTCCCAACATCACTTCGAGCAGTTAGGCTCTAATGAAGTACCGGGCTTTGATACAAATTGAAAGTCGCCTAGAGGGGGGGTGAATAGGCAAATCTGAAATTTATAAACTTTAAGCACCACTACAAGCCGAGGTTAGCGTTAGAAATATATCCGAGTCTGAAAGAGAGGGCGAAAACAAATCAACCAAAGAAATAGAGCGAATGACACGGTGATTTGTTTTACCGAGGTTCGGTTCTTGCAAACCTACTCCCCGTTGAGGTGGTCACAAAGACCGGGTCTCTTTCAACCCTTTCCCTCTCTCAAACAATCACTTAGACCGAGTGAGCTATCTTCTTAATCAAACGGGTCACTTAGACCCCTACAAGGACCACCACAACTTGGTGTCTCTTGCTTTGATGACAAGTGTCTTGAGAATAAGAATGGGAACAGAAGAAAGCACGATTGCAAAAGCCAAGCAACAAGAGCGACAAATAACACACGGATCACTCTCTCTCAAGTCGCTAATCACTAATGATCACTTGTCTCAATTGTGGAACTTGGAGAGATTGGAGGCTTTGATTGTGTCTTGGAATGGATTGCTAGCTCTTGTATTGAATGTTGAAGGTTGGAATGCTTGGGTCAAGTGAATGGAGGTGGTTGGGGTTGTATTTATAGCCACCAACCACTTCCTAGCCGTTGCTTCAATTCTGCCAACCGCGGACGGTCCGCCCCCTGCACATCAACAGCTAAAAACGCAACGGTCAGCAGTAACGGCTATATCAATGGCTATTTTGCATTTAATGCGTCGTCAGATGTCAGATAAAGGCAATCGCAGACGGTCCGGTCGTGCACCCCGGACGGTCTGCGAGGACGCTATAATTCATTTTACCAAACCTGTCACCTTCGGTTTTTTTCAGTTCCTTACCTACCGGACGGTCCGCGCCTAAGGCCGGACGGTCCGCGCGTGGTCTCGGACTGTCCTTGCTTTCCCTCCAGACGGTTTGTAGTGTAGACATGGGTTTTTGCATTGGTTCTGTCCGAGGGTCATCCTGGTGTCGCGGACGGTCCGCCGCAAGGGCCCGGATGGTCCGCGCTTAGTCTGTTTTTCCAAAAAGCTTCTCCTGTCCGGAATAATCTACGGTATTTCGGACAGTCGATTGTAGATGAACCTTTGGCACCTGTAGAACATATAATCTAGAGCAAACTAGTTAGTCCATTTATTTGTGTTGGGCAATTCAACCACCAAAATTAATTAGGAAAAGGTTTTAGCCTATTTCCCTTTCAACGGCCACGTAGACGGGACATTGATTTCATGAATGATGATTGACGGTGGTCCGACCATCAACTTGATGCCTTATTCCTTGTACCAAAAGCTAGGCAAGCAAGGCAATAAGTTGATCAGGACAAACATGACTCTTAGTAGAGTATGTACCAACAGTCCGATCGAAGCCAAGGGTGCCACATCCATTGAGCTAACCATTGGGACCAAGACCCTGGCCGCAGCTTTATTCATCACCGTAGCAGAAGAAAGTTATAGTCTTATATTAGGCCGAGATTGGATACATGGCAATCAATGTGTACCTTCAACTTTACATTAGATGCTAATACAATGGATAGGTGATGAAGTTGAAACTATGCAAGCAGACTCACTGGCTTGTATTGCTATGGTTGATGCTTCTATACTTTGGACCTATGAGTCCGCTAAGTGTCTGAGTGGAGTGGACTTTTTTATTACCAATTCATTAGTGTACATAAACGATAATTTACCCCTGTAGTACTAGAGCCAATGTAAAATTGGCTAAATCAAAAATGAAATACAATGCATTCAACAATAGAACAAAAACATATTACTACTGGTAGCACGGACGGTCTGTGCCCCAAAGCCGAACGGTTCGAGGTCCCATAGAGACCTCTACAAACAGCAGCAACCCTTCCGAACGATCCGACCCCTATGGTCAGATGGTCTGAGGTACGACAAAGAGCTCTGCAAATCACAGCTGCCCTTCCAAACGGTCTGGCCCCTATGGCTAAATGGTTCGAAGTCCCGCAGGGGAATCTAGAACTTGTAGCCTCTCTTCTAGATGGCCCGGCCATTATGGTCGGATGGTCCACGACCCCACAAAGGATAACATCTTCATCTAGTGTGTATACAATTGAGGAATTTAGGGATATAGATAAGTTAGGACAGAGTTTTACTTCAGTCAATCCTTTAGAGGAGGTTGACATAGAAGATGGTAGCACTCTGAGCCCAACATTTGTAAACAAAAACCTAAAACCTAACTGTTTTGCTTGGATTTATACTGAGATGCTAGGCTTAAGTTGGGACCTAGTTGAGTGTTAGTTACTGTTGGTCACTTGTTCTCAACTGCTATGACTTAAAAACAAGGCAACACAATTGTTAAATGTTAAGGACCTTCATCCTTTGAAGCATTATCTCCTTTCGGATATATTGATTTTCAGACGAAGGTCATGAAGAACATGTTTCCATCATTCATATCAATAGGGATTTAAATACATGAGGTGGGACATCTAGTCACATATTTATTCCATGATAAATGTATAAACATTATCAAAATTTATATTACAATCCAGCGTGAACAGTACGAGGGTATTGTTCACCTATTTATAGGCACGGGATGCAGCCTGAATAAAAATACATTTATGACCTTAACATATACACATAATCATAACATAAATCATCACGGATTAACAAGTCTTTTCCTCTTCGGCTTGGCATCATGTTTGACCTTCGTCGCCACCTTAAGACGAAGTTGTCGTCCTTCGGTTGTAGCTTCGACATTCGATGTTCTCGCTTACAGACAATGTCTTCATCTTGAGGATCTTTGGCGAAGAATAAGACCCCCAACATTGCTTATAAACAATATCTTTGTCTTGAGGACCTTCAGTGGAGAAGAAGACCCCAACAGTAGCCCCTTCGCGGTGCTAGGTCGTTTTTTCATAACGAGCTCGATCCGCGAAAAACACGAAGGCTTTTGGATGCCGAAGGTCTGAAAAACACCGTCCCTGAGCTTGTTATTAAAAAACAAATATAAAATTTATGGCGCTTACCGGTCCACCGATCAGCCAGTACGCGCGCCTCGACGGTTCGCCTTCTTCACCTGCGGGGCTATATAAACAGACGAGCTAGTGAGAAGTTACCACGACATTCATTGCTACTGCACCGTTGTGCTGCTGAAATTTTTTACTGAAGCCGAAGCTTCCTGCTTTCTGTGCACTTGCTATATAAGCTTCAGACAAACGTTCATTTAGTTGAGTGTAGCTTCGTCTCATAAAAACTGAAATGGCTAGAGTGAGGTCTACTACCAGAGTAGCACACGAAGGGGAAGAAGCTGGAGCTACTAATACAACCCCTATCTTAGAAATGATGAATCATTCTGGATTAGTTGTACGAGAGGAAGGAGAGTTTGTTCCAACAAAAGATGTTGTTGCCGAAGCTGAACCAACTACTATCGAAGCTGACAGTGATAACGAAGATGATGCTGGCATTTTAAGTCCG
The DNA here is from genome assembly GCF_902167145.1 of Zea mays. Lineage (NCBI taxonomy): Eukaryota > Viridiplantae > Streptophyta > Magnoliopsida > Poales > Poaceae > Zea > Zea mays. Next base: position 149,972,189 of record NC_050100.1, read on the forward strand.
AGCAAACCTAGCCATATTGAGTTTGGAAAATCCACGGTTAAAGCGAAAGATCTGGTTTTGATGAACAAATAGGATATTTTGGAGAGTATGATGACGAACTAGTTCGATTTGCTGGGGAAGAAGTGATTCCAAAACCAAGGAATGACGAAGTCTAGTTTTTAAAAGCTTCTTCAAAGCAGGTCTTTGATTCCCTCTTTACGACATGATTGGTGAAGTTTTAAAGAAGTTTGAAATCTACCTTCATCAACTCACCCCAAATGCCATAGTTAGACTTAGTGTGTATATATGGGCTCTCCGAAGCCAAGGGAAGAGTGCCAACGCTGAAGGATTTTGCCGGGGTGCATGAACTCCACTACTAGACTGAGGCTAGAGCTGATGGACTACATAAGAACTTCAGATGTTACAATTTTGCATACCGGAAAGACACTAAAGCTCCTGTGATCGGATATCACACCAAGTGACTGACTGGTTGGACAAGTGAATGATTTTATGTGAAAGCTGACAAGAAGAAGTGGGAGAAGCTTATGACTATAGTGATGAGTCCCCTGAGGTTGAGCTTCAGCATGACACAGCCATTGCACAATATGCAACTCGGATCCCCCTTCCAGTTAGCCGAAGTGGAATTTAGGGTTGTGGCGGAGCATATTAGTACTCGGGATTTGGTGCAAGAATACCTGGCCAACAAAACTTTTTCGACGTCTGGTGGGTGGGGGATGACGAAGAAAAAATAAGAAGGGAATAAATATGAACTTGTACGACTTCCCTAGCGCTTCAAATTTCAGAAAAGCTTCGGCAAGCCATGTGCCAAATGGTTGAAATTAATAGAGACAATGTTCAATGAGATTCTTGGGAATTATACTAAGAAAGAGGACTAGCTAATGACCGTTGTCTTCGACACGCGAGAGAAATGGAGACTAAATCGAGTGACGGATGCCCTGGGCTTGGAGTACCCTGACTATTAAAGACTTGACGAAGAAGCCGAGGGGTTGAAAAGAAAAAGGGTTGTAAGTGTGTTGAAAAGGAAAGCGTAGAGATCTGTTGAAAAGGACAAGAAGAAAAAGTTGACAAAGAACCTAAAGTTGACACCAATGCCTTCAACACCAAAGAAAAGGAAGGCTATGTCATCTGACCACGGAGAAAAAGAGAGACCTTCTCTGCCGAAGCATTCAGAAGAGACCCCTTCGGCAGCTTCCATTGACAGAAATTCTAGAGGTAATGACCGGACCCTTACCTTTCCCAATGCTAAGTCCTCTAGGATCAGAGCTAACAAGCTTATTACAGCCACAGAAGAAAAATGTTGAGAGAACTGCCGAAGCAGAGGTAAACAAAGATCATTCGGCACTCGGCGGAGGGAATACTCAGAAGAAGCGTCGGATGATGAATGTGATGAGGACTATTCTTGACACCCCTCCTCTAGTGATTCAAAAGGAGATTACTCCCGCTATGGCTGGCGAAGGTCCTCAACAACCTGAAAATAGTGGTGGCCCCCTTGGTACAACCTTATCAAAAATCGATAGACTTATTGCTAATGTTGCACCTGGGAAAAATACTGAGGGGGCAATTGCTGTAGAGACTTCAGCATCGAAGGAAAAAAGAACTGAATAAGCCTCTTCGGAAGACCAAAGCTTCGATCTTCGGCACCTGGGCGGCCAACAGCTTTCCGAAGAGGATATATTAGAATTGAAGGAATTTGCTATATCTGGCGGCTACCAGCCTGGTTCCATTCTCTTTGGCGGCGTGGATGAAGAGATTTTAGGATGTATCCGTGATCGCGCTGGAGCAAAAATTGTGAGCACACTGTCAAAGAGTATCGGATTTCCGAAGCTAGAAAAAGACATTAGCTGTTACAGAAGACAACATGTTATAGGCAGCTTATTCTACTCAAATTTTATGTTATAATTCCTCTACTATTTTTCATTCGTCGGGCTGGTTTTAGCATTTCATTAATGAAGATCTACTGAACTTAATCCTTTAACTCAGAGCTTACCGCTGAGCAAAGCTCTAAAGATGCAGCAAGATGACGAAGATAGGAATAATGAGTTTGTTATCAGTAGCTTGGATAAAAGGATTGAAGAACTTGAAAATTCGTTGAAGGAAAAGGACATCTTGCTCATCTCATCTGAGGGCTCTCTTGCCGAAGCTCGGGCTCAGAATGAAAAATTGAGTAAAAAGATGAAGGGAGCACAAACACTTTTGAAAGAAAACTCAAGTCAATTCAGCCGTGAGTCCAAAGCTTTAAACATGACAATCAAGGCTGAGGCTAAAAAGAATCTTAAGCTGAGCGAAACACTTAAAGCTCTTCGGAATAAATACTTCGGCTTTGCAACCTAATGTAGTGCTCGGTTAAAAAATATCTTTAATTCTGTCGGAGCAATGTTCGAAGAAGCCGACCTTTCTGCTGAAGATATCCTAGGAGCACTTGGATGTATTGAGAAGGAAATTGATGTACTTGACGAAGTTATAATTAGTCATGGTGTTTTTTGCGCGTTAGTGGCTTCTCGTGGGGCAGTTGCTGCCTTCGCCAAGGCTAGGCGCAATCACATAAAAACTATTAATAAACCAACCTTCAGCCTCTCGCCATCGGACTTAGTTAAAATCCCAGTCAAAGCCAGAAGTGTGGGTAATAGATTTATTACCTAGACCTGGACTAAGGGCGACCGGGAGATTGCTGGAGACGAAGCTTGAGATTTGATTGGCAAAGTATGACCGTTTCCTTTACTTCCATATTTTTATTTTAGGTTTTTTTCTTATTATGTTTCTCAATACTTTTGTGTTTTTTAGGGTGATGTCGATGAAGAATGATGAGCCGAAGCTTGCTCTAAAGCTATGAAGAGAGTTTCAGAAGTTTTTCCTTCTGCTGGTGACTAAAAGACGCTCTTCAAGCCTCTTTGTAAAAACATATTATTTAGCAAAAAGCTGTCATTGAATGTAAAAATTTCTGTAAATATTCATGGATACCTTGCAATGTTTCTTTACCTTTCTTCCACTTTTGCTTGCTTTGCTGTGGATCAAACCAATGCTCCCAGCTTTTTGAGTCGAAGGCAAAAAACACCTTCCCTTCTTTTCGTTCACATCAAAGAATCTTCAGACCAAAATCAAAGAATGCCCTTTCATTCATAACAAAGCATTTTCGCACTAAAGGCAAAAACCTTCCTTTCTTTTTCCATTAGTGTCTTGTGCGATATGCCATGATGCAATGAAGCTACAGATGTCTAATGTATGTTCGTATGAATGCAAAAGATGATGTGATGAGGTATGCAAATGTATGTCGAAGATAAAAAAAACTCACACAAATACACACCCAGATTCTGCATCCCCTTAGGAACGACTTTGGAGTTTCTTCACCTCTTACTTAGGTGGTATTTCAGCTCTGCATTCCCTTAGGAACGAATTTGGAGCTAAGCTCTGTATCCCCTTAGGAACGGCTTTGTAGCTTCTTTACCTTTGACCTAGGTGGCATTTTAGTTCTGCATCCCCTTAGGAACGATTTTGGAGCTACTTCACCTTTTACTTTGGTGGTATTTCAGCTCTGCATTCCCTTAGGAAAGACTTTGGTGCTAAGCTCTGCATCCCCTTAGGAACGACTTTGGAGCTTCTTCACCTTTGACTTAGGTGGCATTTTAGCTCTGCATCCCCTTAGGGATGACTTTGGAGCTTTTTCATATTTTTTACACACGATGGTGTAATCTCAGATCTTTACATTTTACATGTGGGGGAAACTAGCCCTTGTATTGTACATGGTTGTGTAAGAAAAAAAATGAAAATTACAACCTGTGGCCCCATTAAAAACCTTTCTCCCACTTGAAAGGAAAAGGGTGCCATCGGGAAAAGAAAGAAAATTACATGGTTTACACATAGTATATCCGAAGCTCATCTACGTTCCAGGACCTTGGAATGTCATTCCCATTCATATCTTTTAACCTGTATGATCTGGGTCATGACGAAGATACTACCAAGAAGGGGCCTTCCCACTTGAGTTGTAGCTTCCTCACTGTGTCTGGGTTGGCTATTCTTCGAAGCACCAAATGTCCTGGCTTAATATTCTTTAGTCTTACTTTTTTGTCTCACCACTTGACTGCTTCAGCTTGATATTTATTAATGTGATCTATTGACTGAAGCCTGACCCCTTATATAGTGTCTTTTGTTATTTTGCAATTGTCTTCATCCTCTGCCGAAGCTAGAGTCCTTATAGATCATGTCCTTGCTTCTTCCGGTGTTATTGCTTCATCTTCGAACAAAAGCTTGAACGGGGTGAACCCTGTTGACCTTGAGACAACAGTGTCATCATTCCATAATACTTTCACCAGTTCATTTGGACACTTTCCTTTTGGCTGATTAAAGATTGATTTCATTATTCCTGTGATAATGATTCCGTTGGCTCACTCTACCAAACCATTGGATTCTGGATGTCTCATAGATGCAAAGTGTATCTTCGTGCCAATTTGATCACAAAAAGTTTTAAATGTTGCAGCATCAAATTGTGTTCCATTATCAACCGTGATATCCTTCGGCACACCGAAACGAAAAATGATGTTCTGCCAGAAGAACTTTTGAATTGTGGTCGAAGTGATCATAGCTAGAGGTTTAGCTTCGATCCATTTTGAAAAATACTCCACTGCTACCACGACATATCTTAGATTCCCTTGTGCTGGTGGGAGTGGGCCTAGCAAGTTTAAGCCCCACCTTTGCAGTGGCCAAGTGGGCTGAATCAGCTGTGTTAGAGGTGAAGGTTGCTTCTGATCTCTGGCGCACTTCTGACAGTTTTCACATTTTTGAACCAGATCCGTTGCGTCTGAAGCTGCCTTCGACCAATAGAATCCTTGTCTGAAATTTTTTCCAAGGAGTGGCTTGGATCCGATGTGGGCTCTGCATATTCCTAAATGTATTTCTTTCATTAGCTCTTGACCTTCGGCTCTAGACAAGCATTTCAATAGTGGAGAACAAACTCCTTGTTTGAACAATTCCTCTTCTATGATCACATATGGCCTTGTCCTGGCATGCATCCTTTTTATGTAAACTTCGTCATCCGAAGGATAATTGCCTTGGAGGAAAGATACAATTTCTGTTCTCCAATCCTCGCTGTGCACAGGTGAAATTGTAAGTATCGCTCGCTCCATGAGCTCGACCGAAGGTGCTTTGAAAGTTTTGAAGAACACTTCTAAGGGGAGTGGGAGCCCCTGTGCCGCTGATTTAGCTAGTAAATCAACTTGCTCGTTTTCTCCTCTTGGGATGTTTTCACTGAAAAACCTTCGAAGGAAGCCTCCATCCTTCGGACTGTGTCAAGATACTTTTTGAGCTTCAGGTCTCTTGCTTTGCTGCTTTTATTAACCTGCCCTGTGATGACTTTGAATCAGATTTAAGAACTGCCCTTCTTATCCCTATTGCCCTAAGCTTTCGAAGCCCCAAAAGAACGGCTTCGTATTCAGCAATGTTGTTTGTGCAATTGAATTCCAATCTGGCTGCGTAGCAGGTTTTGATTTTGGATGGTGAGATTAGAATAGCGACTGCACCTACGCCGAAAGTTCTCCATGATCCATCATAGAATATTGTCCAATCTTTGATATCTGTTAGGTGTCCTTCTTCATGAGCCCCTGGCGTCCAATCAACAATGAAGTTTGCTAGTGCTTGGGATTGGATCGAGGATCTATGAACAAAATCAATGGTGAATTCATTCAGCTCTGCAGCCCATTTGCCAACTCTTCCTGTAGCTTCTCTGTTTCTTATGATATCCTTTAAAGGTCGAGACGAAGGTACTATGATATGGTATGACTGGAAATAGTGTCGAAGCTTTCTGGAGACCATCAGCACAGCATATAATAACTTCTTCAACTCTGTGTAGTTTCTTTTCGATGGACTTAGTACTTCGGAGACGAAGTATATTGGGACTTGCTTCTTTGCTTGTTCATCTTGTTTCTCTTGCACCAGCGCTGCACTGACTGCAACGTGGGAAGCAACTACGTACAGTAGCAACAGAGCTCCGGATGAAGGTGGGGTCAAGGTCGTTAGTTGTATAAGATATTGTTTCAGATCTTCAAAGGTCCCCATTGGAAGACTTCGGCTGACTTTAGTCCTTCAAAGAACGGTAAATTCCTTTCTACTGATCTCGAGATGAATCTATTCAATGATGTCAGCCTTCCTGTTAATCTCTAAGCACCTTTTCTTGACTTTGGTTGCTCCATCCGAAGTATAGCTTCTATTTTGCTTGGATTAGCTTCAATCCCTTTTGTTGATACTAGGTACCCAATGAATTTTCCCTTCTTCATCCTGAAAACATATTTTTTAGATTTAGCTTGAGGCCAACCTTCCTAAAGTTGGCAAATGTTTCTTACAAATTAGCAATGTGGTTTTCTTACTTGTGCTCTTGACTATGATATCATCAACATATGTCAAAACATTCTTGCTGATCTGAGTGCTGAGAACTTTGGAAATCATTCTGCTGAAGTTTCCTCCAGTATTCTTGAGCCCCTCGGGCATCCAAAGATAGCAATAAGTTCCACTGGGAGTTATGAAGCTTGTTTTGGACTCATCTTTCTTATTCATCCAGATCTGATGATAGCCTGAGTAGCAGTCCAACAAACTCATGAGCTCCGAAGTGGCTGCCGCATCTACGAGGGAGTCTATTCTTGGCAAAGGGAATTAATCCTTCGGGCACGCCTTGTTAAGATCTGTGAAATCAATACACATTCTCCACTTTCCATTGGCCTTATTTACCATAACAGTGTTAGCTAGCCATTCTAAGTATGTTACTTCTCTGATCACTCTAGCACTGAGAAGCCATTTAACTTCATTTCTTTCCCCTTCGGCTTTATCATCTGACATCTTTCGAAGCTTCTGCTTCCTCGGTCTGACAGTTGGGTCTACATTGAGAGATTGTTCGATAACGTCTCTATTGACACCACAAAGGTCATTGGCAGACCAAGCAAAAGCATCCTTGTTATTGAACAAGAATTTTAACAGAGCTTTTTCTTGTTCATCAGATAGTTGGGACCCAAACAACACCTTCTGCTTGGCTATGTCTTTGCATAGAAGCATAGACTTTGGTTGATCCGCTGAAGCAGCTTTATCTCTTATATACTTATGATACTGGTGAGCTTTGGCTTCATCTATGTTGTGAATGGCCCTGGAATCTGTCCAATTCCCTTCGGCCCTTCTAGACCCCTCTTGGCTTCCATGCACAGCAATAGGACCCTGATCAGATGGTATCTTCATACACAGATATGCTGGATGAAGTATTGCTTCGAAAGCATTTAATATCCCTCGTCTAATGATTGCATTATAAGGATAATCCATGTCTACGATGTCAAATACAACTTGCTTTGTTATGGTGTTATGGACATAACCGAAGGTGATTGGCATTGTTATTTTTCCAAGTGCCACTATCTGCTTTCCTCCGAATCCACACAGGGGGTGTGTTGCATCATGTATTTTGTCATCCTACTCTTGCATTTGTCTGAAAGCTTTTGGGAAGATAATGTCTGTTGCACTACCCATGTTTACAAGGACATTGTGAACCAGGAACCCTTTGATAACACATGATATGACCATGGCATCATTGTGAGGGTAATCCTTGAGCTGAAGGTCTTCTTAAGAAAATGTGATTGGTAGATGAGACCATTTGGACATGATGAAGGGTCCTTGCACTCTGATGTGTTGTACCCTTCTCTGTGCTTCCTTTTTCTGCTTCTTATTCGCTAGTTCAGAGCTTGAACTGCCTGTGATTGGGAACACTAGCTTCGTAGCCGAAGGTGACGCAACTTGATCACCTTGCGAAGCCATTATCGTGGTCGTGGAAGTGAGTTCACCAGAGGTGGGTGCCAATGTTGGTCACTTGTTCTCAACTGCTATGAATCAAAAACAAGGCAACACAATTGTTAAATGTTAAGGACATTCGTCCTTCGAAGCATTATATCCTTTTGGATATAATGATTTTCAGACGAAGGTCATGAAGAATACGTCTTCATCATTCATATCAATAGGGATTTAAATACATGAGGTGTAACATCCAGTCACATAATTATTCCATGATAAATATATAAACATTATCAAAATTTATATTACAATGATACCTTCGGCTTGTTAGAAGGTGATGGCGCAAGAGCAATTACAATCCAGTGCAAACAGTATGGGGGTACTGCTCACCTATTTATAGGCACGGGACGCAGCCCGAGTAAAAATATATTTATGACCTTAACATATAAACATAATCGTAACATAAATCATTAGGGATTAACTAGAATTTTCCTCTTTGACTTGGCATCATGTTTTACCTTCGTCGCCACCTTAAGCCAAAGTTGTCGTCCTTCAGCTGTAGCTTTGGCATTCGATGTTGTCGCTTACAAACAGTGTCTTTGTCTTGAGGATCTTCGGTGAAGAAGAAGACCCACAACATTGCTTATAAACAATATCTTCGTCTTGAGGACCTTCGGTGGAGAAGAAGACCCCCAACAGTTACCTATTAAACCCGGTTTTAGGCCATTCAAATAAAGGCAGAGAGCATTTCTTCCAGACTTGTATCCTAGGATCAAGGACGATTCACCAGCTCTTGGAGGGTAACTTTATCAGGCCTTGTAGATATGCTGAGTGGGTCTCTAATATTGTACCGGTGGAAAAGAAAGACTCTGATAAGCTTAGGGTATGTATTAATTTTTGTAATTTGAATAGTGCAACTCCTAAAGATGAATATCCTATGCATATAGCCGACATTTTGATTAATAATGCATCAAGAAATAGAGTCATTAGCTTTCTTGATGGTAATGACAGATATAATCAAATCTTTATGGCCAAAGAAAATGCGTCTAAAATGACCTTTATATGTCCAGGGTTTATTGATCTATTTGAGTGGGTTGTTATGACATTTGGGTTAAAGAATGTCCACGCCACCTATCATAGGGCTATGAATTTAATGTTCCATAAGCTATTAGGAAACATCATAGAAGTTTATATTGATGATATATTAGTCAAACTGGCTGAGTTTGATTCCCATCTAGCCAATTTGTGCAAAGCCTTTGATAAGATGCGTTTGTATGGTCTAAAAATGAACCCGCACAAACGCGCCTTTGGAGTGTCTGCTGGTAGATTCTTGGGATTTATCATTTATGAGCATGACATAGAAGTAGATCCCAACCAAATTAGAGCTTTTCAGAATATGTGATCTCCTACTTGTAAGCTTGAGATGCAAAAGTTTCTCGACAAGGTGAGGTTTATTTCTAACCTCGCTAGGAGGGTTGATGCTTTCACTCCCATTCTTCGGCTCAAGAGCAATGTCGATTTCACTTGGGGGTAGAGCAGCAACATGCTTTTGATCTTATCAGAGATTTCTTATCTTTGGCTCCAATAGTTAAAGTACCGAAGTGTGGTTTTCATTTTAGATTATATATTGCAGCTGAAGATAAAGACATTGGAGCTGTTCTAACCCAAGAGAACGAAGGAAAGGAATATGCTATAACATATCTGAGTCGATGGTTGGTGGATGCTAAAACAAGGTATTCCTTTATTGAGAAATTATGTATATGCTTGTTTTACGCATGCACCAAACTTATATATTACCTGCTATCTAGCTTTAGTACCATTTCCTATCAAACCAATGTGATCAAATATATGTTGCCAAACCCAATAATGAGCGGTAGAACTGGTAAGTGGGCTTATGCACTTATAGAATATGAATTGGACGATGAGTCTTTGAAATATGTGAAAGGCCAGGTTGTAGCTAATTTTGTCGTAGAACATTAGATTGACGATTCTTTTGAGCTAGACATATCATATATTATTATTACTCCCTAGATTCTATATTTTGATGGATCGGTTTGTAGTGAAGGACAAGGGATTGACATCATGCTTGTTTTACCAAGGAATGCCACTTTTGACTTCTCTAGCCAATTTAAAACTTATTGCACTAATAATCAAGTCGATATGAAGCTCTCTTATTCGATTTAGAGCTCTTAGACTATATGAGAGTAAAGCATGTAAAAGTGTTTGGTGATTCTTAGCTAGTTGTCCAACAAATTTCAAGAGAGTATCAATGTTTAGATGACGTTTTAAATGATTCTATCGAAAGGTGTTGGGACATAATACTTTATTTTGATGAATTTGACATTCGACATATATCTAGGACTAAGAATTCTAGAGCTATAACTTGGCACAAGAAACTTTAGGTTATCAGATAACCCGAGGGATTCCATGTTTCTAAAAATCTAATAACCAAGCCTGCGTTGGGTTCCCAAGATGCGGACCATTTGGGTAAAGGCACCGGACCGTCCATGCGGGCATCAAACCGTACGATGCTAACAGAGGCGTCACTTTGCTCATTTTGATTGATAACACAACCAATACAATTGATTGGAGGAGAGTGCCTTTGGTTGCATACCTGCGTGATCCAAATATTAAGATAGATAGGAATATTTGATGAATGGCTTTTAAATATGTTCTTATTGATGATGAACTTTATCGCCAAACTCCTAATAATATTTTTCTTAAGTGCTTGGGCCCCTGATGACGCTACATTAGCTATGGATGAAGTACATGAAGGCATTTGTGCCCATCAATCGACCCCAAAGATAAAATGGTTTTTGAGAAGATCTGACTTCTATTGGCCTAAAATGATAACAGATTGTTTTAAATACTATAGAGGCTGTCAAGTGTGTCAAAAGTTCGGTGATCTGTAGTTGGTGCCTGCTGTCGAACTACACCCTATTATCGAACCTTGGGCCTTTAAGGGATGGGGTTTGGACTTTGTAGGATAAATTCATCCTTCATCGTCAAAGGGGCATTGGTTTGTGCTAGTATTCACATATTATTTCATCAAGTGGACAAAAGTCGTCGCTCTAAAAAATATGATGTACAAGGAGGCAATTGAATTTGTAAGTAAGCATATCATTCATAGATTCAACATTCCCCATACTTTAACTATAGATCAGGGGACTTCTTTTTATGTTAAAAGAGGTATGTGAATTTGCAGAATTCTATAAGATTAAATTGCTCAATTCTTCTCCATATTATGCATAGGCCAATGGTCAAGCGAAGTCAAGTAATACAACCTTAATTAGCCTTATCAAAAAGAAGATATTTGATCATTCTAGGCATTGGCACAAGGTTTTATCTGAGGCTTTATGGGCTCATAGAATATCTAAGCACCGTGCTACTAAAGTCTCTCCTTTTGAGTTTGTGTATGGATAGGAAGCTGCTTTGCCTATAGAGATAAGCCTGAATGCTATCAAGTTTGCTAGGCAAAATGATCTAGCTGTCAGTGATTACCATGACCTGATAATGGACAATATTGATGAAGTGACTGACAAGAAATTGATGCCTCTAAGGGAGATTGAGAAAGACAAGATTATAGTTGCCAAAGCATACAACAAGAAGGTAAAGGCTAAGTCATTCCAGGTTAGATAGTCTAGAAAACAGTCTTGCCATTACAGAGCAGGGACCAGAAATTTGGCAAGTGGTATCCGAGCAAGGAAGGGCCTTACAGAGTTTCATAGGTGATCTCTGGTAATGCATATAAGTTACAAATGTTTCAAGGTGATGAGCTACCCAAGGAATATTATCCTATTATGTGGTAAGATGCTTAAAAATCGATGACTTCACATTGAGTTGTTTACAACTTATACCAGGTGCTTTTGGTTCGCTTTGCTTTCCCAAAATGCAGAGGGCATGTGTTGAGCACCATATTTGGCACTTGAGCACGACTAGACGGTCTGGCCATGTGGCTCGGACGGTCCGTGGGTATAGCCCATACGGTCCACGATTAGATTAACTCGGGCGAGAATCTTCATCCCACGTGTGGTTATCTGGTAATCATGCGGGCATTTATTGGGATATGCCTAGGAACAGGTCCAAACCTCCCCATATATATGAAGGGGTATGACCGATTGGCGCACAACACAATCGATCCAGATCAATCTATTTACCAGCTTTACACCCTAGGAATAGCAGTAATTACTCTTCCGCATCCTCAATCTCCACCTTTCTCGACTCTACGTCATCTAGAGGCGTCTTGTGTGGCCTGCCGATCTTAAGATAATCCTAGGATCTTTCCTGCTTGGCGGGTCCCTCTCGTGGGACAAGATTCAGGTGCTGAAGGATATCCCGAAGCCCTCTGCGCACATGCAGACAACCCCCCCGTCCTATTACGAATGATCCGCGCGCCCGCAGAGAAGATCAGAGCCCCTCTACGCAATCGTGGACGGCCCACACTCCTGCAGAGAGGACCCCAAAGTTTTGCTCACGTAGCGCTAGTCCTATGGTTGGACCCAAAGCAAGCCAACACACCCCTACCCACTGTTTTTATGTTATTTCTTTTTTTAGTAATGAAAAGGTTTCTGTTTCAAACTTGTCTAGAGAGGAAGTATTAAAACTGACATATTACAAAACTCACAAACATCGAAGTTTATTATCTTAATTAATGCAAATGGTCATATCACTAAAGTCCAAAACAAAAAGTAAATGACTAAGCATTAGTTGTGAAGAAGCCCAGACCGACTGCAGCGGCTTCCTCTACCCCTCCCCCTCACTAGTTTGGCGACTACAGTAGACCACTAGGTCACCAGGAGCTGCACCGCTTGCCCCTAAAGCACCTCCAACACCGGGTATTTTTCTCTCTCGGCAGCTTTGTGGTGACCCCCTTGCACTGTTCATGTTTTGTGTTTTGTATCCACGTGTAATTGTTAGTAGATAAAAATTTTATAATGGATGAAAAATAGGAATAATATTTTATGGTTATAGTGAGGTATATAAGAGTATTTAGAGAGAACCACCGTGGAAGATAAAAAAAATTAAGGTAGGGATAAATTGTTGATGACGTGACGCAAAAGTAGGACATGGGGGGTTTAAATTTAGGAAAACCGCTGCAGACAGTTTCATTGTTCTTGACTCTAGGATTTTGCTGGCTTTAACATGCGCTGATTGATGTCATCCGAACTTTGCAATGCAGCTCGCAACCAGTCTAATAAGACACAAACGTACCCGTTGCTTATAGACGCGGTCGCAGAAACGCCTCTATAAATTAATTTTTACCAGAACTACAAACAATCTGAAGCATATTGTTGGATATATATATATATAATAAAAAAGTCAGAACCAGATCAAGGGATCCAGAACACGTGCAACCGCATAAGTACATGGACGACTTAAGAGCATCTAATGCCTTGTGATCAGCTGTGCACCATAGCGTGCTGCAACCATTCGTCGTGGCCGTGGCCGTGGCGTGCCCTTTTGTATCTTCTATTCTGTCGTGCTCGTGCGTGCGCGCCGTGGTTTGCTGCTCTGGCATCGCCATCATGCACGCCAACGTCTACTGATGTGATCTTCATTCCTCACAGCCCATGCGTCACATGGATGGAAGAAAGTTCCATAGACTGGTAGCTGGTCACTCATGTCATGAACAATACGCCACGAGGCTGAAACCGAAAGGAGCGATATTTTGGTGAAGTTGAATTTGCACGTTCTGAACACGGAATGACACTGAAACCAACAAAGCAGGTCCTTTCACCATCCTGATCTACCCAAAGACAACAAGCAAGCCAGCAGCAGGCAGCAGGAGCCCCTCCGTCCGTCCCATCCGGCCATCCGCGCAGTGCCCCCACACCACAGGCATCTTGCCCCGCTACCAAGAAAGTACAACAGCTCACCTATCTACCTATCCATCTCCATCCACCCATCCTTGTTTGTTCCTCATGCATTCTTACTGTCCGCCTGCCTGCCTGATCAGGACAGGAGCCAGCATGCCGCCATCACCGTCGTTGCTGGACCTCATGAGCCTGCCGCCCGACCTGTCTCCGTCTGCCGAGGAAGCGGCGGACTCGTCGTCCTCGGAAGGCAGCAGCTGTGGCTTGGTGCAGGTGGTGCCGAGGGACCTCTCCGACGAGCTCCTCGGCAAGTTCGAGGACACCAGCGAGTTCGGCTTCGAGTACAGCCAGAGCGGCCTCTGGTCGCCGCTGGTCCTGCGGCCCGAGGTCCTCGCGACCGCGGTGCGGGACCGACGCAGGCGCAGCCGCCGGAGTTGGAGGAGGAAGGTTCGTATGGTGAGTTCTCTATAGAATTACGGTGAAAGCAGGGTGCTGCAGCTTGCTGCCTGCAGGTATATTCGGGTGCTCCCCCGGTCTCCTGACTATTCTTGTTTTCCTCATGTAGGTGTTCTGTTGCTGCTGACATCCGGTTTATGTTGGGACAAGCTCTTGTCTCTACTAAAAACTCCTCCGCAGCTTCTCATGTAAAAACTGTTTCGTACTTAATTTCGTGATGAAGTTAGTTTGTACTTTGGTTATAATGAAGATTACTTTTTACTGGGATGTAAACTAGAATGCCTGCGGGTTTGTAAGTGCTGGTGTCCACTGATTTTGGGTTCTCGAATATTTGTCGTCCGCTAGTTTATTTTGAACTAAACCGCGAAAAATAAAAAAGAAGGGAGAGAGTCCTGATTAAATAAGATGCTTTAGGCTTCATATTATTTCCAGCAGGTCGTGTATATATATAGACGTGCAAAATATTATTTACACTGCAGTTTGAAATATAGAGTGTCATATGGAGTAGGATAGGAAGTAGGAAGGCTAAGATGACCTTGTGCATTGTTTTACCTTTTTTTGCTTGCTATTGATGATAGATGATGCCAAGGTACTGTGGATAATGTGTGTTTGCAGAAGGATTGTTATATGATGTCACCATATATTGGTCACTTGGTTTTTTTAGGTGGTGTTCGGTTCGAGGTGGATTAAAAAAAAGATGGTATGAGATTAAATTTATTTATAATTAAAATTGAATAGAAGAGTATTTAATCTCTCCTAATCCCCTCTAATTCAGATGCAACCGAATAAACCTTTATGATTTTTGTTGGAACAGTTCAAAACAACATTAATTACCACTTGGTTTGTTAGATTATGCCGCTTAACCAGAACAAGACCATAGATAGCTTGATGCAGGGTCTAGCCGACTTTTACTTCGGACGACGCCTAGGGTATGTTCGCATACGAACATGGAGCCTCCGATGATGAGCGTGATATGTCAAAAGAGCCCTGCTAACATACCATCATTAAAATTCATTTTCGACTTTCGGTTACCGTCGAAAATAAACTTTTTTCAGCGGTATAAGGATATTTTCGGTGACAATTAGATGTGTTCTGATCGGATACGCATGGAAACGAATCCAAATGTCACTATTTACCATATTTTAATTCAAACACGAATACAACTATGGATACTATCGGATACGAATACAAAACGAATAGTTCGAATTCGGATTCACATCCGGATACTTACTTGATTTGGAACATAGCATCATAACAAGTATTAATTTGTTTTATCGATGGATTTATAGTTGATAAAAATCATATTACAAGCAAATTATAGACAATAGTACATATACATTATTTAATTCAAACTTAGTTGAATATCATATTTTTAAAAAAAATTATTTATATCTAGTATATTTATATTTTGGACTCTAAAAACTCGAATAATCTAATGTATTCAAAATTAGACTTTTTAATATTAATTATAATTTACAATTGTATATCACTAGTAATGTAAGATTAACACAATCATTTATTTATGATATGAATATTTTTAACATTTTAAATGGTGTATATCAATTTTTAGTACTTTATCCGAATACGGATATCCATATTAGCACTTTATCCGAATACGAATAATTCGGATCTCTAGACATCTGAATCCATCCCTAGTGACAACTAGCCACCAAAAATGCATGGCCAAAAGTAGGTAACATGTTTGGATGGCTAGGCACCGACCGCCAAAGTAACAACTTTATTTTCGACAGCCTGTCAACTGGCTGTCCAAAATAATTTAGGCATGTTTTTGGTGGCTAGATTTCTTTTGGCTTATTTTAGCGGGCCTGTTTGACTGCCGAAAATAAGTAATTCTAGAAAAAGTAGAATTTATCAGATTCAACAGCAATAGTCATCCCATCGACCAAATTCACAATAAATCACAATCTTCTCGATTCAGCACATAATAAAGCATTCAAGTCTCGATGAAGCCATATACATATTACATCCCTTGAGGGGTCGTTTGAGTTATAGGCACTACCTCCAGAAGCGAAGTTGTTTAGAAGTCATCCATCTAGCTTGAAGTCTTAAAAAATAATAGTATCTAAGTTTACCAAGATTCAAATGAATAATTTGTCAAACTAATCTCCTATCCAGAAGCTCCATCTTGTCCCGACGCTCGGGTGCTGGTATCACCGGCGATGGAGTATGAAACACATTATGGCCCATGATCCTCGATCCCTATAAAATCAAGGTAAACTAAATTAGTTGGTTTCAACATATTTGTGAAAGATTACAATAAAAGAGATAGAACGAGCTTATTTATCTAGAAAGATCTAGTTTATAACAAGTTAAGATGAGATTCAAAAGGTTCAAATGCCAAGTCTAAACTAAATTGAACTAGAATGACACAACTAAGCTAATACATAGTGTCAGCGTTTCGAGACCGGGGGGTCCCTGGGCCGACGAGTGAAATGTCGCCGCGTGCCCCAGCCTAGATGGGTCGGCGCGAGGCCGAGCGCGAAGGGGGGAAAAGGCGGCCGGAGACGGGCGTGAGAGAGGTGGAAATCCCGCGGCCTTCGTGTTCGTCCCGCGCCCAGGTCGGGTGCGCTTGCAGTAGGGGGTTACAAGCGTCCACGCGGGAGAGGGAGTGAGCGGCCTCACGCGAGCGCCTGTCTCGTCCTCGTCCCCGCGCGGCCAACCCTCTGTAAGAGGGCCCTGGTCCTTCCTTTTATAGGCGTAAGGAGATGATCCAGGTGTACAATGGGGGTGTAGCAGAGTGCTAACATCTCTAGCGGAGGAGAGCTAGCGCCCTAAGTACATGCCATCGTGGCAGCCGGAGAGGTTTTGGCACCCGGTTCGTGTGGTGTCGTGGCCGTCGGAGGAGCGCTGGAGCCTGGCGGAAGGACAGCTGTCGGGGCTGTCGAGTCCTTGCTGACGTCCTCTTGCTTCCGTAAGGGGGCTGAGAGCCACCGTCGTCAGGGAGCGTGCGGGGCGCCATCATTACTTATCTGGCGGAGCGAGCCAGATGGGACGCCGGTCTTGTTCCCCGTAGCCTGAGTCAGCTTGGGGTAGGGTAATGATGGCGCCTCCCGTTGACGTGGTCGGTCCGCACCCTAGGTTGGGCGATGTGGAGGCTCCTCCGAGGTCGAGGTCGAGTCTGTCTTCCGGGGCCGAGGTCGAGTCCGAGCCCCTGGGTCGGGCGAGGCGGAGACCGTCGGCTGAGGCCAGGGCTGAGTCCGAGCCCTGGGGTCGGGCGAAGCGGAGTTCGTCGTCTTCCGGGGCTGAGCCCGAGTCCGAGCCCTGGATCGGGCGAAGTGGAGTTTGCCGTCTTCCGGGGCTGAGCCCAAGTCCGAGCCCTGGGTCGGGCGGAGCGGAGTTTGCCGTTTTCCGGGGCTTAGCCCGAGTCCGAGCCCTGGGTCGGGCGGAGCGGAGTTCGCCGTCTTCCGGGGCTTAGCCCGAGTCCGAGCCCTGGGTCGGGCGGAGCGGAGTTCGCCGTCTTCCAGGGCTTAGCCCGAGTCTGAGCCCTGGGTCGGGCGAAGCGGAGTTTCCTATGGTGCCTAAGGCCGGGCCTGGCTGCCTGCCAGCCTCGCTCTGTCGAGTGGCACAACAGTCGGTGCGGCGCAGGCGGCGCTGTCCTTCTGTTAGGCCGGTCAGTGGAGCGGCGAAGTGACTGCGGTCACTTCGGCTCTGCTAAATGAAGGGCGCGCGTCAGGATAAAGGTGTCAGGCCACCTTTGCATTAAATGCTCCTGCGATTTGGTCGATTGGCGCGACGATTTGGTCAGGGTTGCTTCTTGGCGAAGACAGGGCCTCAGGCGAGCCGGAAGTACGTTCGTCGCTGGAGGGGGGCCTCGGGCGAGATGGAGATCCTCCGGGGTCGGCTGCCCTTGCCCGAGGCTTGGCTCGGGCGAGGCGTGATCGAGTCCCTCGAATGGACCGATCCCTGACTTAATCGCACCCATCAGGCCTTTGCAGCTTTGTGCTGATGGGGGTTACCAGCTGAGAATTAGGAGTCTTGAGGGTACCCCTAATTATGGTCCCCGACAGTAGCCCCCGAGCCTCGAAGGGAGTGTTAACACTCGCTTGGAGGCTTTTGTCGCACTTTTTTGCAAGGGGACCAGCCTTTCTCGGTTGCGTTTTGTTCCAGTGGGTGCGCGCGAGCGCACCCGCCGGGTGTAGCCCCCGAGGCCTCGGAGGAGTGGTTTGACTCCTCCGAGGTCTTAATGCCTCGCGCAATGCTTTGGCTGGTCTGGTCGTTCCCTCATGCGAGCTGGCCGTAGCCCGGGTGCACGGTCGGGTCCCAAGTTCTCGGGCTGGTATGTTGACGCTGTCAACGGTTTGGCCGGAGCCGGGTTTGCGAGAGCAGCCCCCGAGCCTCTACACAGGGCGAGAGGACGGTCAGGGACAGACTCGACTTTTTTACATACACCCCTACGTCGCCTTTCCTCAAGGAGGAGGGGGGAAGCACCATGTTGCCCTCGGAGGGCGCCGAACATGGTGTCTCCGGCGAGCTGCTGGCGGGTAATCCGAGCGGACGTCCGTGCCCCATTTGTTAGGGGTCGGCTAGAGGCCCAGAGGCGCGCCCAAAAGTACCTGCGGGTGATCTGCCGGACCCGGTCCCCTGTCGACGGGGTCCGAGGGCTCGGTGCCTCCCTCTGATGGGATTCCGTTACAAGATCGTTCCCGCTGGTCTCGGAAATGTCCTAGGGTACCTCGAGAGCGCAGCCCGAGCCTTGGTTATGTATCGAACGTACCCATGGGCATCCCTCGCTCTGTGTCTGAGGCGGCTGTGAACCCTTAGAGGGCCAGCCTACGAACCCTTGATTAGTAGTGGGCGCGGAGCCCGAGTAGCCTGAGGCGGTCGTTGAACCCTTCCGAGGGGCCGGCCTTTGAACCTCTGACCTGTAGTGGGTGTGGAGCCCACGCGCTCTGAGGCGGCTGTTGAACCCCTCCGAGGGGCCAGCCTTCGAACCTCTAATCAGTAGGGAGGCTCGGAGCCTGTTTCCTTCACGGAGAAGGATCCTTTTCGGGGTATCCCCCTTTCCCGGTCCCTGTTGTAAGAGAGAGAAAGAGGAAAAAGGAAAAGGATACGAAATCGAATGACATGGCATACCTTTTTTGACGCGGTCATTATGGCGAAGGCGAAGCATCGCTCGCTTCCCCTGCCAGAGGCGCCGCTTGTCCCGCCGCGGAGTTAATGCGACGGGGCGAGTGGTTCGCGAGGCGGCCGTTGCGCGTGCGCGAGTCGTTCGAGGATCGGGACACGGGCGCGCCGTCTTCACGCCGTGAGAGAGGGTTCTCTCACTGCCCCAGGATGGGACGCAAGCCTGGCTGACGACGTGACCGCTGCTCCCGCCCGCCTGCCACCGCCATTACTGCAGGCCCATTTTTGGCCGCATTGACCGTCGCACCAGGCTGGCACTGCTGGGTCGCGCGCTGGGTCGCCTCGAGTCGCGGTACTGATTCCGCAATCGAGGAGGCGCGGTGGTGGCGCGAGTGGCGGTGCAGTTGCTTGCATGTAGCGACCGGCGCGCCGGTTGCATGACGCGCGGGCGTGGGCTTCCATGCTGGGCGCGTTGGAAGTCGGAGAGGTGCGCCCACTTGGCGCGGTTGCATGCCGCCTGCATGGCTGCCCGCCCTTTCACCCGCTGGTCTGGGCGAAAGTGGAGGGACGCTTGTAACCACTGGACGGTTGCATGCACCGCGCATGGCGGTTTGGCTTCTTCTGCCCTGGGCCAACTTGCATGACGCGTGGGACCCAGCCCCCGCGCCGCAGGGGGAGGACCTTGGAGCGTGTTGGAGAAGACTCAGCCCGTGACGGCTGGGGACGCAAGTAGGGAGAGTCGCCTTTAAAAGGAGGGTGACCCCCTTGAAAGGCGACCATGTCTTCGCGTTCCCTTATGCATCGTATCTTTCCACCTTCCGAGCCCCGGGATGGGGGATGTCCGCAGTCCTTCCGCCTTGTCGTTGGAGGAACGCAACTCCGTGGGAGTTGGTACCTTTCAGCCATCGTTCGGCTTCAAGGATTTTCATCATGCAGCCCGGCTGCACCCCTCCGCCGGCGGTCACCCAAGACGGTGACCACCAGCCCCTGGATGGGGAGAGGCAAGCCGGGCTGTGATCTTGGTCCCGCCCTCAGCTTCAAGGATGTTCATCATCCTTGCTGGGGCGGAGAGCGAGGTGAGCCGGGGCTCTACCTCCCGCGCGGGCCGGCTGGCCACCTCCTCTTCCAGCTTCTGGTGGTGGAAACCATCCTCCAGCTCTGCGGAGGAGGCGTCCTCCAGCCATGCCGGGGAAGGCGAACTGTTGCTGCCCAGCTAGGATGCAACATTCCGCCCTCTTCCTCGCTTTCGTGGAGAGGACGGGGGCGAGGACCTGCCGGTGCGCTTTGGAGCGGCTCGCTCTTTGGCTTTGATGGCTGGTTCGCGTCCCTTGAGTGGGAACGCGAACGAGAGCCTTCCAGTGGCCGCGTCCGTCCTGGGGCCATGGCTGCTGCTGCAGAGGTCGCTGGCGAGTCGCCCGGAACTCGTCGCCCCGCAGGCTCCCCGGTGTGGAGGTCGTTCATACCCGCGGGGACGGAACCGGAGTTCTGTTTGTAATGGCACCTTGAGTGCCGGTCTTTTGTTCATTGTGGCTGTCGGGGCCTGAACATGTATGTGTTTTTGGCGCGGAGCCATGTTTTTTCCTCATCTTCGAGCACTAAGACTCGCCTGTTGGTTGTCTGAACCGCTTCACCAAGCGTGAGTCGCCCCGTGCAAAGGTGACGAGTGAGGTATCCGTATCCCGGAGGCGTAGGAGTCCCTCGGCTCGGTCGGCCTTGTTGTCCGAGGCTTCTCTTGCTTAGTTAAAGGAACCCCTCGGCCGCTCTTCGATGAGCCGAAGCCAGGGGTAGCGATGTCAGCACGGACAGAGGCAGAGTTGGCTCGAAAAGAAGACTTGGTCGGCCGGAGCCTGGCCGGGTCATCCGTTAGCGGGACCGACGCCGGAGTCGATCTGTCGAGGCCTCGGGCCGGGCTGATATCTTCGGGGGACAGCTGGTCGAGGCCTCGGGGTGACCAGCCGAGCCGCCTGCTCGAGCTGGATTCTTGGAGAGGACCTGACGGCGATGGCCCGGGCGTGATGATGATGTCGTCCTTCAGAGTGGAGATCCTCGGACCGCGTCGCCGTCCGAGGCTAGGTCGGACCTCGCCGAAGGTGTAGTCGACGCCGAGGGTGCTGCTGCTCCATTCAACTATCGAGATCCGAGCCTGTAGGATCGGATTATCTTGTAGTGTGTGTTTTCTGGGCCGCCGAGGCCCAAACACACCCTCGCCGTGTTGTAAAGCTGCGTTTCTTTTCCCCTTGTTTCGAGTATCTTGACTTTTTTGTTGGCAACAGAATTGTCTGTGCGAGCGAGAGTTGCTTTTCACGGAAGGTGATGAGTGAGGTATCCGTATCCCGAAGGCGTAGGAGTCCCTCGGCTCGGTCGGCCTTGTCGCTTACGCGCGCTCTTGCCCGTCCATGGGGTTCTGTCACCGACGCAGTCGAGAAGGCCCGAAGAATCGCTTCGGCAGAGGGGCTTTCGAGCGTGAAGACTTGTTCGGTCCGCGGAATCACTTATCCGAACGTGAGTTACTTATCGCAGAAGGTGATGAGTGAGGTATCCGTATCCCGGAGGCGTAGGAGTCCCTCGGCTCGGTCAGCCTTGGATGCTTACGTGTACTCCATCGTTTTCAGGATCCACTTTCGAAGTAGTCGAAAAGCACGAAAGACATTCTGGCAGAAAGGATCTTTTTTCGAGGAAAAAATTCGATGCAGAGGGGTTCCCCCCTTTTAGCCCCCGAGGGAGGGTCGGGCTTTGCCGAGGCAAGGCTGACCCTTCCTTGATGACTAAACTTTGCATGGGAGCGAGGTATATGAACAACTTGAAAACATCTTAAGGGTAGAAGCGACGTAGCTGTTGGATGTTCCAAGCGTTGCTGTAGACCTCGCCTTGGCTGTTGGCCAGCTTGTATGTTCCGGGCTTCAGAACTTTGGCGATGACGAACGACCCTTCCTAGGGAGGCGTGACCTTGTGCCGCCCTCGGGCGTCTTGTCGCAGCCGAAGCACCAGGTCGCCCACCTGGAGGTCTCGGGACCAGACCCCTCGGGCGTGGTAGCGTCGCAGGGACTGCTGGTACCGTGCCGAGTGTAGCAAGGCCATGTCCCGAGCCTCTTCCAGCTGGTCCAGTGAGTGTTCTCGATTAGCTTGGTTGCTTTGGTCAGCATAGGCCCTCATCCTCGGGGAACCGTATTCTAAGTCCGTGGGCAAGATGGCCTTGGCCCCATAGACTAGAAAGAACGGCGTGAAGCCCGTGGCTCGGCTCGGTGTTGTCCTTAGACTCCAGACCACCGAGGGGAGTTCCTTCATCCATCGCTTGCCGAACTTGTTGAGGTCGTTGTAGATCTGAGGCTTGAGTCCTTGTAGAATCATGCCGTTGGCACGCTCTACTTGCCCATTCGTCATGGGGTGAGCCACGGCGGTCCAGTCCACCCGGATGTGGTGATCCTCGCAGAAGTCCAGGAACTTTCTGCAGGTGAACTGGGTGCCATTGTCGGTGATGATGGAGTTCGGGATCCCAAAACGGTGGATGATGTTGGTGAAGAACGCCACCGCCTATTCAGACCTGATGCTGTTTAGGGGTCGGACCTCGATCCACTTGGAGAATTTGTTGATGGCGACCAACAGGTGCATGTAGCCCCCGGGTGCCTTCTACAAGGGGCCGACGAGGTCCAGACCCCACACAGCAAAAGGCCAGGTGATGGGTATCGTCTGCAGAGCCTGAGCAGGCAGGTGGGTCTGCCTTGCGTAGAATTGACACCCTTCGCAGGTGCGGACAATTCTAGTGGCGTCGGCCACCGCCGTCGGCCAGTAGAAACCTTGCCGGAAGGCATTTCCGACAAGGGCTTGAGGTGCCGCGTGATGGCCGCAAGCCCCCAAGTGTATCTCTCGTAGGAGTTCCTGACCTTCGGTGATGGAAATGCATCGCTGGAGGATACCTGAGGGGCTGCGGTGGTAGAGCTCCTACCCATCTCCCAGCAAGACGAATGACTTGGCGCGCCGCGCCAACCGCCGAGCTTCGGCTCGGTCGAGGGGTAGCTCTCCTCGGTGGAGATATTGCAGGTACGGGGTCTGCCAGTTTTGATTAGGCGTGACCCCGCTTCGCTCCTCCTCGATGCGCAGTGCCTCACCCTCGGGGGCCGAGGGTACCTCGGGCTGAACCGAGGGTGCCCTGGGCCGAGCTGAGGGTGCCTCGGGCCGAGCCGAGGGTGCCTCGGACTGTGCCGAGGGTACCTCGGGCTGGGCCGAGGGTGCCTCTGGCTCGGGCGTGTCGTCGATCTTGACGGAGGGTTGATGCAGGTCTCGGGAGAAGACGTCCGGGGGAACCTTTGTTCGCCCCGAGGCTATTTTAGCCAGCTCGTCCGCAGTCTCGTTGTAGCGCCGGGCGATGTGGTTGAGCTCGAGCCCGTAGAACTTGTCTTCCAGGCGCCAAACCTCATCGCAGTAGGCCTCCATCTTCGGGTCGCGGCAGTGGGAGTTCTTCATGACTTGGTCGATGACGAGCTGCGAGTCACCGCGAGCGTCGAGGCGTCTGACCCCTAGCTCGATGGTGATCCGCAGCCCGTTGACCAGAGCCTCGTACTCAGCCACATTGTTGGACGCCGGGAAGTGGAGGCGTAGCACGTAGCGTAGGTGCTTCCCGAGGGGCGAGATGAAGAGTAGGCCTGCGCCGGCTCCCGTCTTCATCAGCGACCCGTCGAAGAACATGGCCCAGAGTTCCGGCTGGATCGGAACTGTTGGGAGCTGGGTGTTGACCCATTCAGCCACGAAGTCCGCCAAGACTTGGGACTTGATGGCCTTCCGAGGGGCGAACGAGATTGTCTCGCCCATGATTTCCACCGCCCACTTTGCGATTCTACCCGAGGCCTCTTGGCATTGGATGATCTCCCCCAGGGGGAAGGATGACACCATAGTTACCGGATGAGACTCGAAGTAGTGTCGCAACTTCCACCGCGTCAGGATCACCGCGTACAACAACTTCTGAACTTGTGGGTAGCGGATTTTGGTCTCGGACAGTACCTCGCTGATGAAGGAGACTGGCCTCTGGACAGGCAATGTATGCCCCTCTTCCCGTCTCTCAACCACAATCGCGGCGCTAACCACCTGAGTGGTCGCGGCGACGTAGATCAAGAGGGCTTCTCCGGCAGCTGGGGGCACCAAGATGGGCGCATTCGTGAGGAGCGCCTTCAGGTTCCCGAGGGCTCCCTCGGCCTCAGGGGTCCAAGTGAAGCACTCGGCCTTCCTTAAGAGGCGGTACAGAGGCGGGCCTCTTTCGCCGAGGCGTGAGATGAAGCGGCTCAGAGCCGCAAGACATCCCATGACCCTCTGTACGCCTTTCAAGTCCTTGATGGGCCCCATGCTGGTGATGGCTGCGATCTTCTCCGGGTTGGCTTCGATGCCCCGCTCAGAGATGATGAACCCCAAGAGCATGCCTCGGGGTACCCCGAAGACACACTTTTCGGGATTGAGCTTCACGCCTTTCGCCTTGAGACATCGGAATGTCACTTCAAGGTCGGAAAGGAGGTCAGAGGCTTTCCTCGTCTTGACTACGATGTCATCGACGTAGGCCTCGACTGTCCGGCCAATGTGTTGGCCGAACACATGGTTCATGCACCGCTGGTACGTCGCGCCTGCATTCCTCAAGCCGAACGGCATGGTGACATAGCAGTACATGCCGAAGGGTGTGATGAAAGAAGTCGCGAGCTGGTCGGACTCTTTCATCCTGATTTGGTGATACCCTGAGTAGGCATCGAGGAAAGACAGGGTTTCACACCCAGCAGTGGAATCCACGATTTGATCAATGCGAGGCAGAGGGTAGGGAACCTTCGGACATGCTTTGTTTAGACCAGTGTAGTCTACACACATCCGCCATTTCCCTCCTTTCTTTCTCACAAGCACAGGGTTGGCAAGCCATTCAGGATGGAATACCTCTTTGTTGAACCCTGCCGCCATTAGCTTGTGGATCTCCTCGCCTATGGCTCTGCGCTTTTCTTCGTCGAATCGGCGCAGAGGGTGCTTGATGGGTCGGGCTCCGGCTCAGATGTCCAGCGAGTGCTCGGTGACATCCCTCGGTATGTCGGGCATGTCCGAGGGACTCCACGCGAAGACGTCGGCATTCGCGCGGAGAAAGTCGACGAGCACTGCTTCCTATTTGGGATTGAGCTCGGAGCCGATCCGGACTTGCTTGGAGGCGTCGCTGCTGGGGTCGAGGGGGACAGACTTAACCGTCTCCGCTGGCTCGAAGTTGCCGGCGTGACGCTTCACGTCTGGCACCTCCTTAGAGAGGCTCTCCAGGTCGGCGATGAGGGCCTCAGATTCGGCGAGGGCCTCGGCGTACTCCACGCACTCCACGTCGCATTCGAACACGTGTTTGTACGTGGGGCCGACGGTGATGACCCCGTTGGGGCCCGACATCTTGAGCTTGAAGTAGGTGTAGTTGGGGACGGCCATGAACTTCGCGTAGCATGGCCTCCCCAGTACCGCGTGGTAGGTTCCTCAGAACCCGACCACCTCGAACGTGAGGGTCTCCCTTCGGAAGTTGGAGGGCGTTCCGAAGCAGACGGGAAGGTTGAGTTGTCCGAGGGGCTGGACGCGCTTCCCGGGGATGATCCCGTGGAAGGGCGCAGCGCCTGCCCGGACCGAGGACAGATCAACACGCAGGAGCCCGAGGGTCTCGGCGTAGATGATGTTGAGGCTGCTGCCTCCGTCCATGAGGACCTTGGTGAGCCTGACGTCGCCGATAACGGGGTCGACGACGAGCGGGTATTTCCCCGGGCTCGGCACGTGGTTGGGGTGGTCGGCTTGGTCGAAGGTGATGGGCTTGTCGGACCAGTCTAGGTAGACTGGCGCTGCCACCTTCACCGAACAGACCTCCCGAAGCTCTTGCTTGCGGTGTCGAGCCGAGGCGTTCGCCGCTTGCCCACCGTAGATCATGAAGCAGTCGCGAACCTCGGGGAACTCTCCTGCCTGGTGATCTTCCTTCTTGTCGTCGTCGCGAGCCCTGCCACCCTCCGCGGGTGGCCCAGCCCTGTGGAAGTGACGCCAAAGCATGGCGCACTCCTCAAGGGTGTGCTTGACGGGCCCCTGATGATAGGGGCACAACTCCTTGAGCATCTTGTCGAAGAGGTTGGCACCTCCGGGGGGTTTCCGAGGGTTCTTGTACTCGGCGGCGGCGACAAGGTCCGCGTCGGCGGCGTCGCGTTTCACTTGCGACTTCTTCTTGCCCTTCTTCTTGGCGTCGCACTGAGTTGATGCCTCGGGGGCATCTTCCGGTGGGCGGCCCTGGGGCTGCTTGTCCTTCCGGAAGATAGCCTCAACCGCCTCCTGGCCAGAGGCGAACTTGGTGGCGATGTCCATCAGCTCGCTCGCCCTGGTGGGGGTCTTGCGACCCAGCTTGCTCACCAGGTCGTGGCAGGTGGTGCCGGCGAGGAATGCGCCGATGACATCCGAGTCGGTGATGTTGGGCAGCTTGGTGCGCTGCTTCGAGAATCACCGGATGTAGTCACGGAGAGACTCTCCTGGCTGCTGTCGGTAGCTTCGAAGGTCCCAGGAGTTTCTAGGGCGCACATACGTGCCCTGGAAATTGCCGGCGAAGGCCTGGACCAGGTCGTCCCAGTTGGAGATCTGCCCCGGAGGCAGGTGCTCCAACCAGGCGCGAGCAGTGTCAGAGAGGAACAGGGGGAGGTTGCGGATGATGAGGTTGTCATCGTCCATTCCACCCAGTTGGCAGGCCAGCCGGTAGTCCGCGAGCCACAGTTCCGGTCTCGTCTCCCCCGAGTACTTTGTGATAGTAGTCGGGGGTCGGAACCGGGTCAGGAACGGCGCCCGTCGTATGGCGCGGCTGAAAGCCTACGGACCGGGTGGTTCGGGCGAGGGACTCCGATCCTCCCCGCTGTCGTAGCGTCCCCCACGCCTGGGGTAGTAGCCTCGGCGCACCCTCTCGTCGAGGCGGGCCCGACGGTCGCGGTGATGGTGCTCGTTGCCGAGGCGTCCCGGGGCAGCAGGCGCTGTGTTGCGCGTGCGCCCGGTGTGGACCGAGGCTTCCCGCATGAATCGGGAAGTCACGGCGCGATGTTCCGAGGGGTACCCCTGCCTTCGGGTGGCGGAGCTTTCGGCCCGTCGGACCGCGGCGCCCTCCAGGAGATTCTTGAGCTCTCCCTGGATTCGCCGCCCCTCGGTGGTTGATGGCTCCGGCATCGCACGGAGAAGCATTGCCGCTGCAGCCAGGTTCTGGCCGACCCCACTGGAAGCGGGTGGCGGCCTTACCCTGACATCGTCGGCGATGCGGTGCTGGATACCCTGGGGTAGATGACGCATTTCTCCGGCCGGAGGCTGGCCCGCCCATTCCTGCCCGACGTCCCGGCGGATCGGCTCAAGTGCTCCTGCTCCCTCGTCGAGCCTGGCCTGCACCCCGCGGATTTGCTCGAGCTGTGGGTCATGACCCCCGCCTGAACGGGGACCACTGCTAGCTCCCGTAGGATGTCAACGCGAGGCACAGGCCTAGGGAGATCACCGTTCTCTGGCATACCAAGATGGTTGCCTTCGGAGGGACCCCCTAGATCGACGTGGAAACATTCACGACTTGGGCCGCAGTCCTCGTCGCCGAGGCTGCAGCTACCGTCGGAACAGTCGGAAAGGCAGTAGTCGCATGCGGTCATGAAATCCCGCATGGCACTGGGGTTACCAAGTCTGGAGAAATCCCAACAGAAGTCGGGCACGTCGTCTTCCTCGGACCCAGAGGGCCCGTGGGTCGAGACGTCCGTCAGCCGGTCCCAGGGTGACCGCATACGATACCCTAGAGGGTTTGGACTCGCCTCTACGAGAGCATCCACCGAAGCGAAGCCGCTTGGCGGGTCGAGGCTAAATCCAAGGGGTGTGAGATGGGAATCGATCGGTACCTCTTGGTCGACGGGCGGTGATGAAGTCACGTCAGGGACTGACTGCACCGTCGTCTCAGGTACGAGGGTGATGCCCAGCAAGCCTTCCGCGAGCGTACTGGCGTCGTCCGTTTGCTTGGAATTGGCGCGTTGCGGGGAGACGGCGCTCGTCTTCGTCTCAAACGCGAGGTCGATGCCCGATGCGCCCCCCGTTGGGGCGCCGGCACCGTCGACTTGCTCGACAGCCGACAAGGTGCCGCCTCCTGCTTGGCCTTGGTTGCCCCGCCTCCTCCTCCGTCGGCGGGGGAGAGGACGGGGGGTGAGCTCGAATGTTGTTCTTCCACCATGCGGGGAAGACGTCGTCGATTCCGCCGCCGGCGGGCAGGCTGTCGGCCGCCATTGTCGTTGTCGCATGGCGGGGGAAGGAGTATCATGTCGTAGCTGTCGTCGAGGGACATGAACTCAAGACTCCCGAAACGGAGCACCATCCCGGGCTGGAGAGGTTGTTGGAGACTGCCCATCTGGAGCTTGACGGGAAGCTGTTCGTCAACACGCAGCAGGCCCCTACCTGGCGCGCCAACTATCGGCGTTTCGAGACCGGGGGGTCCCTAGGCCGACGAGTGAAATGTCGCCGCGTGCCCCAGCCCAGATGGGTCGGTGCGAGGCCGAGCGCAAAGGGGGGAAAAGGCGGCCGGAGACGGGCATGAGAGAGGTGGAAATCCTGCAGCCTTCGTGTTCGTCCCGCGCCCAGGTCGGGTGCGCTTGCAGTAGGGGGTTACAGGCGTCCACGCGGGAGAGGGAGCGAGCGGCCTCACGCGAGCGCCTGTCTCGTCCTCGTCCCCGCGCGGCCAACCCTTTGTAAGAGGGCCCTGGTCCTTCCTTTTATAGGCGTAAGGAGAGGATCCAGGTGTACAATGGGGGTGTAGCAGAGTGCTAACGTGTCTAGAGGAGGAGAGCTAGCGCCCTAAGTACATGCCATCGTGGCAGCCAGAGAGGTTTTGGCACCCGGTTCGTGTGGTGTTGTGGCCGTCGGAGGAGCGCTAGAGCCTGGCGGAAGGACAGCTGTCGGGGCTGTCGAGTCCTTGCTAACGTTCTCTTGCTTCCGTAAGGGGGCTGAGAGCCGCCGTCATCAGGGATCGTGTGGGGCGCCATCATTACTTATCTGGCGGAGCGAGCCAGATGGGACGCCGGTCTTGTTCCCCGTAGCCTAAGTCAGCTTGGGGTAGGGTAATGATGGCGCCTCCCGTTGACGTGGTCGGTCCGCATCCTTGGTTGGGCGATGTGGAGGCTCCTCCGAGGTCGAGGTCGAGTCTGTCTTCCGTGGCCGAGGTCGAGTCCGAGCCCCTGGGTCGGGCGAGGCAGAGACCGTCGGCTGAGGCCAGGGCTGAGTCCGAGCCCTGGGGTCGGGCGAAGCCGAGTTCGTCGTTTTCCGAGGCTGAGCCCGAGTCCGAGCCCTGGGTCCGGCGAAGTGGAGTTCGCCTCCTTCCGAGGCTGAGCCCAACTCCGAGCCCTGGGTAGGGCGGAGCGGAGTTCACCGTCTTGCGGGGCTTAGCCCGAGTCCGAGCCCTGGGTCGGGCGGAGCGGAGTTCGCCGTCTTCCGGGGCTTAGCCCGAGTCCGAGCCCTGGGTCGGGCGAAGCGGAGTTCGCCATCTTCCGGGGCTTAGCCCGAGTCCGAGCCCTAGGTCGGGCGAAGCGGAGTTTCCTATGGTGCCTGAGGCCGGGCCTGGCTGCCTGTCAGCCTCGCTCTGTCGAGTGGCACAGCAGTCGGTGCGGCACGGGCGGCGCTGTCCTTTTGTCAGGCCGGTCAGTGGAGCGGCGAAGTGACTGCGGTCACTTCGGCTCTGCTGACT
Organism: Zea mays; assembly: GCF_902167145.1. Lineage (NCBI taxonomy): Eukaryota > Viridiplantae > Streptophyta > Magnoliopsida > Poales > Poaceae > Zea > Zea mays. The sequence continues at coordinate 150,001,994 of NC_050100.1, forward strand.
GAAGGGCGCACATCAGGATAAAGGTGTCAGGCCACCTTTGCATTAAATGCTCCTGCGATTTGGTCGGTTGGTGCGGCGATTTGGTCAGGGTTGCTTCTTGGCGAAGACAGGGCCTCGGGCGAGCTGGGAGTACGTTCGTCACTGGAGGGGGGCCTCGGGCGAGACGGAGATCCTCCGGGGTCGGCTGCCCTTGCCCAAGGCTTGGCTCGGGCGAGGCGTGATCGAGTCCCTCGAATGGACCGATCCCTGACTTAATCGCACCCATCAGGCCTTTGCAGCTTTGTGATGATGGGGGTTACCAGCTGAGAATTAGGAGTCTTGAGGGTACCCCTAATTATGGTCCCCGACACATAGTAAGTTCTAATTCATAGTAATTTCAAGTATAGATACTTATTGACGCACCTAAGTTGTAGGAGGTGTTGGAGTAGGTACCTGGCACTAAGAGATCAACGACTGCAATTGAGGGAAAACGAAAGGCTGCTTCTATATATGTCTGCTCTAGAAACCATGACTGTGTTGTAAATACATATATTAGTTATATTACAAATTAATGATCGTGTTGAGAATAAATGTGATAGTCACCAAAAGTGATTGTTGCGCCTGTGTGTTGTAAGCAGCCAAATACTCTTGTTGTTGTCAGACAAATGCTAGTTGTTGTTGCCAGATCGCTTCACGAAACCTTTCTCTATGCTCCCTCATAGCCTGCTCTATGCTCGAGCACCGACAACGGCTGTTACCACAACCAGGCTGTGACGAAGAGCCCCCATGAGAGTGCAACTCTATCAAATCGATCACAACGATGAACATATAGTACCTTGGAAAACAAGAAAATTAGCTATTCGATTATAATTTCAATCTTATTGAAGAAACTATTACAAATTCATACCGTCTGTGGACCTTTCCTCCAATAGAATGCACAACTACAACGTCAATGGTAGGCGTTCCTCGTCAATCATAGTCTTCACCATGCTTCCTAACCATCTCCTGCATATAAGTCTCCTGCTATAAAACACAAAGGTTCATCACATATGTAATGTACAATTATGTGGCAAGGAAACATTAATATTTATAACTACTAACCAGTTGCTCAAAGGCCACCTGACTGCATAGCTCTTCAGGGTTTTCAATGTTTCTCCCTCTATGCCCTCGCATATAAACATCGATTGGGCTCGAGACAACCCTAGTTTGAGCCTCTTGCAAATGTATGAGTTTAATCCTATTTCTTTTGTGAGTAAATTAGAATATTACATACTCACCATTTGTTTTTCCAAACAAATATGTCCATTAGCCCCATATGTATGATTGACTACGACCTCATCCTCGTCCTCGTCCTGCCGATGGTGTCGCCTAGGTCAATTCCTGTTTGACTTCCCAATCCACTCTTGTGAAGCCCATACCTTGCACAAAGCCTATAAGCCTACGACTAGTGTTCCATCCATGGAAGAGTTACCTACATCTAAATGTTAACACAAAACATTCACAACTGAATGAACTGGCACATTAGATTTTTACCTGCACATACTGGCCTATAGTCAAGTAAACATCTAAATATCGAAAGTTATTTATAGGATGACCTTGATGCTTCATGTACACTTCACAACTCGTAGGCGAGCATTGGAAAATGCATACTTGCACACCCTCTTCACATTTTTTCTAGTATTCGGTCTGCATGCTCCGAAGCCTTAGGTTCAACACGATAGCGTCTCTGTCTAACATTGAAAATAATATTATTATAAAAAAATCATAAAACATTAGTATCAAAACATATGTAGCATGTGGAGCTAGTGCAAGTAACCACCACACCTTTTGAGTCATTCACAATTCTTGGATCATGTAGGTGACATAGGTTACCTAACACTCAATTAACCTGTATATATTGACCTCCACCACCAAATGATGTGTCCTCCCATTAGCTACAAGACAAAAAACAAGAAATATATGTCATATATAATGTACAAGAAAAATAGTCAATAGCTAGGAATATTAGTGGCCAATGTGAATACCTATCACCAACTAGGATGATCAGAACCTGAACTTCTGCCCGTGTAGGTATCGACAGAGGCATGACGAAGTGGCCCTTCCGAGTGCCGCTCTGTCGAAAGGAAAGAGGCTCGATAGCCTCATCCTTGTTCTCCTCCAGACTATCTATGACTGTGTATCCCTCTTCATGACCTCCACCCAAGCATTTGTGGTTGCGAGCTCCTCCTCATGGCCTCGCACCCCAACATCTATGTCGACGACCTCCTCTTCCTATGGACATAAAAGTGAGATAAGTAATACACATTTATTATAAATGAATAAACATTTACCTCATCACTCCTTTGTAGCGCGATCATGCTATCACATAGCTCTAGCTGCATGTCTCTCAGCAACACTTCTTGTCTGCCATGGCTAGAAGAACTCCTTTGAAAAAGGGGTGAACTAGTGAGTATCTTGCTAGCCACATCGAGGAGCCCTCTTGTCGTGTGCCTAGTTTTCTTACTACTCATCTCGTTCAATGGAGAAACATTAATAGTATCAGCTTTAGAAAATGAAATATTATTAATAAAAAGCAAATAATACATAAGTAATTTAAAATTAATACAAGTAAAATATGCATTAGACATCGAAATTCATCAACAACATGGTCAAGGAGTCTTCTTCAACCCAAAGTTTGCCATGTGTCTTTTTCTTCTTTGGCTACCGTTTTCATTTCTCGGTGACAGTGATATTGTCATGGTCTCTAACTAGTGAGTTGAGTGCAACACCCTCATCAACAGTAAAAGAGGTTGACAATTCTTCTTCTTGATAAACCGCAACAACCTAGTTGTCTTCAAATTGATAACCAACAATGCAAGGAGTATGTAATCGTTCCCTAGGGTTCACTTTATGTACTACCCACCATGCTTCTAGCTTCTAGCTTGGGTTTGACATATAGTACACCTACTTAGTGCAAGGATAAAAATATCATGACCTCAAAGTCATTCCTTTTGCTTGACTTCAGTCATGGCATATTGATTTTGTCTAATCCCATTACAGGTACCGAACCAATCACACATGAAGAATACTACTTTTAGTGTTTTGTTCCCTACAAAATTAAATTTAAAAATGTTTTGAATGATGCCATTAATCAGTTTCTCTCCTGTCTGCATCAATTGGCATATTCACAACTCCACTATTACATGTAGCTACACGAGAGCGAGAAGCTTTGAAGTGGGCAGAACGAAAATGGAAGGCATTGATATCATATCGACCAAAGCTTCTACTAGTCACTGTCCCATAACATAGTTGTCTCAAGTTCTTATTATGTTAGGGGTCTTTGTGCATTACAAATGATATAGATTTTAATGACAAATACTGCCTTGCTAAAAAAGTTAAATGGCATCAAACTGAGGGATATAAACATTTTACATGATCTCGAAACTAGTCAACAAAATTAGGTCTTTCTCGTCTCACATGTCGTCACATCATATTCTCCTCCTCTTCTATAGTCAGATGGAATACTACCTCACCATGATGTTCCCACATCTCATATCTAGATATAAATCCAAACTGAAAGAGATCTAGAATAACTATTTCCTTATTAAGACAAATATTATATTTTCATGCTGCCTACAGGGGAATCTGACCTTACTGGTTAATGACAAAAAGAATGCACGATCCACAAACTCTTTGGTCTTCAATACCCACTCATCATAATGATGTCTAGTCTTAGTCCAACCATTGCACATCCATTTATGATCTTCAGTCATGCCTGAGGCTATTAAAGCGAGCCATGTCATAAAAATAGCATTCAACTGTCTTAGGTGTATCTGTCCTACATCTATAGGAAAGGATATGTTCTAAAATCACCCAAGAGTGCCTAACAGAACATGGATTTATAACAAATACCATAGGATTCGAAGGAAATTTTGGTAGCATAACCCCGCAGTTCTTCAGTAGCACACTAAATATGGCGCAATTGAGAACAACTGAATTATATCGTTGAAATATCCCTCAGAATGTCAAGGCTATCATAAATATCATGTTCTATTAGCCACTCCGAGGTTATCTATAAAGGGGACAATTGCAAATAGGTACATCTCACATGTGTTGAGTACGTGAGATACGCCTGTCTGAAACGGGTGACACCTAGGTATCGTTACTAAATAATACTATAACACATATTAAAATTAAAATTAAAAGTACTAAAAGAACTGTAACGCACTTCTGAAATTAAACAATAATGCATGTTAATATAAAATTTAAGTTAAATAATATATCAATTAATGTAGATCAAACTACTATTTCAATGCATCATTGACTAGACATGTGATTAATTATAATTTTAAAAACATATACAAATAACTAATCATTCAGTTATACAGACAATTAAAGAAACAATTTATCCTAATCACTAATTACATATACTGCTAATCAGTAGGTTGTTAATAAAAATGGCCACCAAAAATAAATCATAAAAAATAAAACTCCCACCTCACTGGACGCACTACCGGAATCGAAGGCTTTGCCGAGTGCTAATCACTCGGCAAAGCCTGAAAAACACTCGGCAAACACTTTACCGAGTGTGACACTAGGCAAAGAGAGCTCGGCTAACAGTACATCAGCAACTGCTTCTTTGTCGAGTACTTTTTATCGGGACTTTGTCGAGTGCCAGTCGGTACTCGGCAAAGAAAAGCGGTCGTCACGGTGCCTGGTGACGGAGACGACGCCTTTGCCAAGTGTTCTAGGTGACACTCGACAAAGAGGTCGAGTGTCTACCAGTCTGCACTCGGCAAAGGGTCTGTCAGCGGGGCCCATTGTCATCTTCTTTATTGAGTGCTCTAAGAGGGACATGTCAAAGCTTGCTTCTTTGCCGAGTGTCAGGGCCACAGCACTCGGCAAAAAAGCTTTACCGGTGCCCAGACGTTGCTTCTCTCCTGAGTGCTATGGCCCTGACACTCGGCAAAGCACCTCTTTGTCGAGTGTTACACTCGGTAAAGTGACCAGTATACACCTTTTTTATTTGTTTTTCTATTCCATCCAAACAAACAAAAGATATCACATATACATCACAGATATCACATAATAATCACAGATATCACATATACATCACATATCTCACAAAGACCATAAATCAAACAAGTTCTCACATCATTATCAACATGTTCGGACACAAACATAAGTATCCAACACTCAAGAACATAAGTCTCAAGTATCTAACAAAGCATTACCAACACTAAGAACATAAGTCTGAAGTCTCAAGTATCTCATAAGTCTAAACACTAAGAACATAAGTCTCATCAAGGTGGGTGGCTGGACTGGTGCGGCGATGGACTGGGCGATCCATGAGGGTTGTTGGATGCCACCCCAGATTGTCCCTGCACAGAGAAGAGATTGCATGTGTTATACTAGATGCATTACCAACATCTAACTACAATTTTGATACTCACAGGAGTGTCACACCAGGTTTTGGAAGGTAAACCGAATGCGAACCATGTACGTGCTAGGATCAGAAATTCACGTACACAGCGATTACATAAATGACTCATCATAGCACAATGCTTCAAATTAAATAAAGAGTAAGTAATAATATTACAGACTAGAGCCATTTAAATAATATAAATCAAAGTACACAGAATCGAAACGTAGCCAACGTAAACAACCCACCACAGGCAGCTGACTAGGGAGGTCGCTAGCCTAATCCTCGAACTCGTCGATGTCCTGGAACTCCTGGAGATCCGCCTCGACGCCTTCTTTACCTGAGCATAGATTGCACCAAAGGCAACCTGGTGTTTTGTGAAAGCAAGGGTGAGTACACATCAACGTACTCAGCAAATGTCCCGTTTGGCTGAAGTGGACTAGCTTTATGTGGGGTTAGGGTCAAGCAGTTTCTTTTAGTTTGGTCAGGTTATTATTAATAGTAGAGAGCCAGGTTTTAGCATTAACCCAAGTTGTTAACACAAAAGTATCCTTTCCAAACGGAAAGAATACCAGAAACCATAACCATAATCATAATCACAATAGAAACCAACATTATCCTCATCATCGTCTGTAAACAAAGTAGCCATGATTCAATGTTCTCTACTAAATGGAGCTATCTTGGCCACTCATAACCGCGAGCACGGCTGATATATCAGTTTCATAACACTCTGCAGAGGTTGCACACTTTACCCACGAGCCGTGATTCCCTCTCTAGCCCGAGCTTGCAAGACCCTTGTTCACTCCCGAGGTGAATGGCCAGGGATTCACTACAAAGCCTTTACAAAGATTCACTGAGGCTGTAGCCACCCGTTAGGTTTCCTAAATGTACCGCACTCCTCTGCAAGGGGCAATCCACCCTCAGCAGAGCGAGCCGCATACACCGAGCCCCATTGACGGCATGACGTCGAAGCGAACTACACCCCAGTTCCTCTAATTATTCAGCTAAGGGCGTCCCATACCACCCTCATGGTTGCACTGTTTTCCTGGACGGTCATCCAACGAACAGGTCCTTATGGAGAGGCACTCGAGAAACCGCTCGAGCCCCCTAAAGTATCACCAGTCCAACATCATAATAATAATGACAACATTGTATCATAAGTGTTCACATCATGTTCATTGATTAAAGTAAAGCAATAGCATGAATCTAACCATAGTAACCCAAAAGGTAACCAAGGACAAGGTAAATAGAAAAGCTAGTCAATCCTTAGGTTGTTCATAGTATGCGGGATAGTGAATTATAAAGTAAATGAGACATAATGGGCCAGAGGACACTTGCCTTCACCAAACAGATGCTCAGGGTCTTCGATCTCGTAGAACTCGAAGAACTAGATCATTTGGTTGCCAAAGCTTGACCGTCGATTCCTTGAAGCTCAGAAACGAATCACGATCTAATTGCAACGCGAAGCGAAGACAAATAGGCACAAGCAAACAAACATATACATATGCATAAGAACATTACACCATACAAGATAAAATGTTATAAAAGCGAGCAATATAAAATAAAGAGTGCCTCTACGGTTACGCAAGGAAAAGAACCACGACAGACGAAGCTATGGTCGAGGGGTTAGCGTGTTTACGTTAAACAAGTACTAATTAGAACATCCAATTCAACATAATTATATTAATTGAATTAATCAAATGTAAATTAATACTACTACCTAGTTTTGACTAACTTATTATTTTAATAGTTGATGATTAAATAAATAACTAATTAACTCACATGAGTAATTATAAGCGAACGATTTAATCTCGCGTGCGGACAACGCGCGATACACACGAACGACGCGTGGCAAGGCGCGCGACGACGCGTGCGAAGAACACGTGCGACACTCGCGAACGACATGCGACGACGCGCGCGAAACAGCACTGCGGCACGCGCGGACCGACATACGAAACTAATAAATAAACAACGTGATTAAACTAACAATTATTAATGAGAATCATTTTAGTTAAGGTTAATCATGTTGGTGACTAATTATAAATGCGCAAATCGAATTCCTATATTAGATTTTTAAAATTGAATTGTCGTTCCACTAGCCATTGGTTAAACAAACGTTTAAATAAATTAAATAAAATGTGCAACAGTGGGGATAAATATTGCTAAATTAAGATAAATTTAATACGAATCTAACGCAATTTGAATGAATCGAATCGGGTTCAAAACGCAAAAGTTATGACGGTTTTAAACTATATTGTAATTCGCGCGTACTAATTTACAGAACTACCATCTTCTTCCTCCCGTTCTTCTCTCTCACGCAGGAACCATGGCCATGGGAGGAAGGAGCAGGGGGCTGCGCAGGGGAGAGTTCGGCCGCCGCCGCGGTGGTTGGGGCCACGCCGCTGCGCCACGCGCGTTGGGGGCGCCGGGCTGCACCTGTAGGGGGCTGCGCCGCCGACGTGGGCTGGCCGCGCCCAAGCCGCTCGGCTGGTCGCCACTGCCGCGCCACGGGCAGGGGCAGGGCGGGCGCGTGCAGGGGTGGGCGGGCGCGCCACCCGGGACCGGTGGGGAGAGAGAGGGGCAGCGCAGGGAGGAGAGAAAAAAAATGAAGAACTAGGTTGAAATCCATGGACGAGGCTCACCGGGGAAGAAGACCCTCGCCGGAGCCGAGAGGAAATCCGTCGATTGCCAGAGATTCGAGGGTCCAATCGTTGAACTGAACGCGTCCCGACGAAGCCCTCAACGAGACGAACGTAGCGGTACCCTCGGATTCCACAGACGATGCACGGATTGGAAGTAATTGCTCGTCGGAGTTGTCACCGGAGTTGGAACCGCTCCGAACTTCGGCGAGCAATACCGGGAGCTAGGGATCGGATTTAAAGAAACTGTTTCGTGTTCTAGAACGGGCTCGACAAGATGAAGCCGGGCATGTATATATATCTAGGGTTCGGACGAGTTGAAAATTCGGATTTTACCATTTTTAAAATTCGAAAAAGCCTAGAAATCCATATTTTGTGATCAAAATATTATATATGCTTTCAAAAATTCCAGAAAAATTCCTATAAATGTTTTGGCACCTAATGAACTCAAAAAACATAATTAGAGTTTCTAAAAACATTTTAAGTCCCTCAAATAAATATATTTTGGTTTCCGGAAAATAGAAAAATATTCCAAAAATATGAAATTCGTCGAGCGCTTCTATAAGATATGTTAACATATTTGTTAAACATTTTGCACTTAGAAACACCATGCAACGACATGAATGCAACAACCAAAGTGCCTCTAGGGCTCATTCCACTAGGTTTACGCTAATATAAAACAAAATAATTCTCCATTTTTAGGAAAAAGAGAAAGGAAAGTGAAGAACTGAGAGAGTAACACCTGAATTTGGTGGATATTAGAAAAGAAATTTTATACCCCCAAATTCAGGGTGTTACAAGGAGTATGGAACAGAGCAGGATTAACTGTAGGGAACAATGGAGGTGGTGGAGCGAAACCCTGTGTGGCGCCAAGGCTCTGCATGTACTGGAACATCTCCGCCATCCTCTACTGATCTGTCAGGCGCGTTTCCCGCTCCGCCATCATCCTCGCTTCCATCTCCTGATGTTCCCTCCTCTCTATTTCTAGCTGGGTCTGTAATATTCTAAGCCAATGTTATAGTAACTCAAAGAGAAGGTATATAACTCAAGGAATGACGAGTTACAAAAGCACTAACCTCGAGTTGTTGTATGTGATGCTGTGAGCTGTCCTGCCGAGGTCATATGGCTGGACTCGAGCCCGTGCTCCTTGCTCGCACCTGAGACAGAGTGCGGCACTCGGCAAAGATGTCTTTGCCGAGTGCCCGACAAAAAGCACTCAGCAAAACGCTGAGCACTCGGTAAAGAGACAGATTCCGGTAGTGATGGAGCGATGTCGGAACACTCGACCGGAGCTTGGACAGGGTGGGTCAATGGTGAGAGCGTGCAATCCGGGCTTCGATGGGGCGAGCTGCTCGTGGCAAGGCTAGAGCTCCCTGCGTGTGGTAGGGCGACGGGAACATGTGGCTAGGATAGAGCAGCGACAGCCAAGGCTGGGCGTGGAGGTGGTGGCCGAGGTTGCGGTGATTGGGGCCTTGTGGGGCTGTGACGACTAGGGCTCGTGTCTAGCCGAGGCACCAGTGAGTGGGGCTACGACGAACGAGGCTAGATAGGGTGGCAACAGTCGCGGCTGGGCAGGGTGGTGATGGCCGAGTTCGGGCTGGATGACAGCGACCGAGGTCTAGGAGGCAACAATTCTTGCAGCGACAACAAAAATGGCTCGGGGACGCATGTGATTGGTAGAGAGAAAGGACTGGGAGGGTTTCACGATACATTTATTTTTGGTGACTACTAGGTACCACCAAACATTCGTCTTTATTTTTGGTGGTTAGGCCTAGGCTGTCGAAAATAAACCCTATTTTTGGTGGCTGCCGGGAATCATTGAAACTTCGCCTTTATTTTAGGCGGCCTAGCTCAGGCCAGTGAAAATGAAAGCCGCCACCAAAATGGCTGTTGTTCCTGTAATGTAGGACCATACTACACAAGGCACATTGATGAGATCTCTTGAAACCTCAAACCTTACACACCTAGAAGGGACCCCATTAGGGCATACAATGATTATGGGTTTCCCAAGTCAGCCTAACCACTCTAGAGCTTCACCGTCATCGATCTACTAGTCATGCCATGATGCCGAAGAACGGGAAGAAATGGAAGGGAAAAGAGGATAAAAACAGGCATTAGATTGTTTTTTCTCAATTGCGTGTGTTGGGAACCTCAATCTGTTATGGCCTTGATCTTTATAAGAGGGGATGGTCGTATCCTTCAAGGGGTCGAAAACCATTCTAAAACTCGTCAAAATGTAACTTATATCTGAAATGGAAAGTAAAGATCAACCTAACTAGTTCAAAAAATCGGCCTCGCCAGTTTTTCTAGGAAAACCAACCTCGTCGATTTTTGTGGAAAATCTTCTAGAAATCATATTTAGTTCATAAGGACACCAAAAGAGTTTGTATATATATAATGTATTAGGATCCCTAGGCTCTGAGTAACTAAAAGAAGCCCTAGTCCAATAGTGTCTTTCGGTCCGATCACACCACCTCAAACCTAATCGTAACCTGGCGCCCATCTTCAGCCCTATCAATCCACGTTTCTACCTTGATCCATTCAAACCATGTCGCCCCTATAAGGAAAATGGACCTCGACCCATTTGACTAAATGATTTTGGTGTTTGATGATCAATATTACATGTGGACTAATTAGTTTGCTAGTATCTGTATTTGTAGTTCACAGGATGCTAAAGTGACTTGGACAAAGGCATGGAGGAAGCAACATCTCAAAAGAAGACATTATGATGACCATAAGTGAAGATCAACAAGTATCAAGCAAAGTCCATCACATGAAGAAAGTGTTGCCACTAGCGAATTGTCCAGCTGAGAGCACCAGACTATCCGGTGCCACGCTGCCGAACTGTCCGGTGCACCAGAGAACAGTAGCCCAACGACTAGTTTCTGGTGGCACTATGAAGGAGAGCCACCAGACTGTCCGGTGCAAGGCTGCACGTGCCAACGGTCACCTGCAACCGACAAATCCAATGGGTAGTGGAAGACCAGACTGTCTAGTGCCTACCACCAAACTATCCGGTGTGCTGCAGAGAAGTAACAACTTTTCTTCAATGGCTAGTTTTGAGTTGGAGCCTATATATACTCCACCCAACCGATCATTTGAAGGTTTGGGGGCCCAAGCAATATACCAACACGTGTTATAGACATTTCCAAGTTCTCTAACACCCATGTGCTTAATAGAATCACTCGGTGATTAGCGTAGGTGCTTTGCGAAGTGCTTAACTTAGTTAGACAGCTTATGCTTACTCTAGGTCATTCCTAGCAAGTTGAGCGAGTTTAGAAAAACCCACAAAACCCTCGGGTCTTTTGTGAGCTGTTATAATTGTACTGAGTGGGGCAAGAGTCTTGCGAGACTGTGACAACCGAGTTTGTGTCACGACCGCCATCGTGTACCAGAGGGAACGAGATCCGCGGCATTCTGGCCGGAAGCTTGATAGTGGAGACGACGGGGAGCATCCGAGAGGAGCCAGAAGTGGAGCACCACCTACGCGTGGAGAAGGCCTAAGGCTCTATATGGAGTTACTCGACCGTGGTGCTTGGCCATCGCATGGGCTACCCTTTGTGTAGGGGCACCAACAAGGATTAGTCGGGACATTGCGTGGTTCTGGATACCTCGATAAAAATATCGGCATTGTCCACAAGAGTTTGCATCTCTATCCTTGCTCTTTACCTTCCGCATTTATATTAAGTACTTAAGTTTCAATCTCTCCCTTTGACGACACTAACTTCCCATATTATAGTGCTAGAATGGGATGGATACCCATAGGCCACTACACTTCGACAACACTAACTTTCCATATTATAGTGCTAGAACGGCTTGTTACGTAGAATCGGTTGATCTAGGTGTTTGGAGAGTCACTTGTGATGGGATGAAACCATGCCCAAGACTCCTGAAAAGCTCAACACGAGTGACGAATAAAATCCATTTGAACGTAGATATGGGAGCATAATGAGTGCTAGAATGGCTTGTTACGTAGAAGCGGTTGATCTAGGTGTTTGGAGAGTCACTCGTGATGAAAAAACCATGTGCAAAAATTGCTTGTATGAATCTCTTAGCATGGAAATTTTTAATCAAGTATTTACCTTGAAACCTGCTAATGAGTTTGGCTAAAATTCCATGAGCTCCATGATAGCACATCTAATGTTCGTTATAAAAAGCATTGGCTAGTCTTAAATGAGTATAATTCTTTTGCTATGAAAGAAAATGAGCTTGTTAGAGACATGTATTCTCGCTTAAATCTTATGAATAATGAGCTCAACTCTATTGGCATAAATTAGCCAGGTGATGCGGACATTGTGAGGAAGATCATCTCCCTCCTACCACAACAAAGATATGGGAGCATCATCACCATCCTTTACAACCTTGAGGACTTGAGCCAATGACCCCGACGATTGTGATTGGAAAGATTGCGACATTTGAGATGTCATGAAAAATGGGTCAACAAGAGGAGCCAACTTCTTCAAAGCCATATGCCTTTGCATGTGATGAACATAAAAAGGTAAAAGGCAAGAAGAAGGCTCCAAGCTCAAGTGAAGAAGAGGAGGAGGAAGAAGAAGATGATGATGAAGATGGTCATCCCTTAACATCATCCTCTAAGGACGAAGAAACAATCCGACGCGTCAGAAAGGTAATGGAGATGATTCACAAGATTAATCTAATTGGTGTGCCCCTACAGGTCGAGAATCTTCTCTTTAACATTGACAAGAAAAACAAAGAAAGAGAGGATGCTTCGCATGTGGGGAGAAGGGCCACTTCAGGGACAACTGTCCAAATATGGTCGAACCCATAAAGAGGAGGAGCAAAGGCAAGGCACTCACAAGTGTCAAGACTTGGGATGATTCTTCAGGCGAAGTTGATCCTCCAAGGACTCGCAACCACCGCTCTTCATCACACTCTTCACGGTCATCTCACAAATGCCTTATGGAAAGAGGTAAAACAAGTATCTCATCCTCTAGTGATGATTGTGATAATGATCGTGATGGTGAGGGAAAACCCTCTGTAGATAAACTTGTGCACGTCGTTAAGTTTTTTGAGGATGTTTGCACTAAATAAAAGGCTCAACTTAAAACTTTGAAAAATAAGTTTATTAGCTCTCAAAAATGGTTATAAATATTTGCTAAAAACATTTGAAACATTTGCAAACTTGAATTGTGAGCTAACAACCAAAATTGAGCAATTATAGTCTAATGCTCCATCCTCAACTATCGATGATAGTCTTGCTAAAAGAATGAAAAACTTAAAGCTAAGTTAGCTAGCTCTCAGGATACTATTGAAAATTTGCTAGAGAAAATGGAAATTATTAGAATTCATAATAATGAGCTAACTACTAAGCTGGAAAACATCGGTAGCACCCTAGGAGCATCTTTAGTTGAAATTCCTAAAATTATTAAGAAAGATGCCTCTACTTATTGCTTTGATTTAATTGATGATTCTAATCCCTACAATCAAGTTCTTGTTAAGAATGTTGTTATAGAAACATGTTCGGATGAGATTGCAATGGAGAATGAGCTATTAAGTCAAGAGGTGGCTCGCCTAGGCAAGGCTTTGTATGACAAGAAAGGCAAAGCCAAACAAACCCAACCTCCTCAAGATAACACCACTGCGAGAGTGAATAAGCCTGTGGAGGGAGAAACCGTGGTTTGTAGGCTATGCCACAAGAAAGGCCACAAGTCTTACCAATGCAAGGCAAAGACCGAGGATAAGCAAAAGCAAATGCTCAAGCAAAAGCCAACAGGCAAAATCTCCAATAGCCACATGAACAAGGTGGACAAAAAGGCCGTGACACCATATTTGATTAAAACAAAAAAATGGAAGGTGATAGCAATCAAGGCCAACAAGCAAGCCAACAAGGGAAAGGGGGCGAAACACATCTGGGTGTCAAAGGAGATCATCCCAACCATGAAGGGCACCAAGAAGGTTTGGATCTCGAGAGGGAAGTGACAAGTCCGAAGGAATAGGGGGAATTTGGAGACTTGGCATAATTGGGATGTATATCATGGGATACATCATATTAGATCAAGTCAATTGCCAAGTGGTATAGTAAAAATTTTGGACCCAAATTCCCCACCCATGACTAAGGTAACTAGATTTATTGCATTTCCTTGTTTTAGATATGCGTATCTATTTTCTTGTATCTAGTTTTTACCTTACATGCCTAGTTTTACTTGTGGTATTTACTCTTGATTAGAGTTGCATGCATAATAGGTCAATCATATGGTAGGAATGCTCATTTTCAATTCATATTCTTGAGCAAACCTACGTGGTTTAAAATGTTTAGTTAAGCACGACACATAGATTGTTTAAAATTCCTATATGTATGACACTAATGCTTTGCTTCAAAGTTTATATTCTACAAGTGTATCTATTTTTAAGTGGTGTCATCTTGTTTGATATGTGCCAAAGCTCAAATTATAGATAATTTGCCTCTCTTGATCTCAAAATCAAAGTGCATGTCTCCTACAAGTATTCAAAACTTGTATGCACATCTTTAGGGGGAGGTTACTCTATAATCTAAGTATTTGAGACTAATACTTGTTTTCAAGTCTATTATGTGTAGTAGTCTCATTGAAGGAAAATGGAGTCCTCAGGAGAAAGACAATAAGCTTCCACTACAAGTCTACAAATATTTTCTCAAGTGATTTCATTCCACTCTCGGTATCATTTACAAGTCTTCTCCAGTTTTTTATTAGAATATTTCATATTTTATGCTCCTCATGTAGCCATAAAATGCATATGTCTTTTACTACGCATAGGGGGAGTTAGTCTACTCAATCATGTCTTGTCCCTCTATTTCTCATGTGCTTTTCGTAAGTAGAGGATCTCCGATAGAGGGAGTATGTCTTCTTTCATACAAAGGGGGAGAATATTCTTTCAAAGAGGGATAATACTCTTTTAGGGGAGTAATCTTTAGAGCTAGAAGTGGTAAATCTTTTAGAGGGCAAGTCTTTTAATTGCTTCCTATATGATTTTAATGTCTTCCTTTTCAGTGTTTGATTCCAAAGGGGAGAAGTTTTAGGGACCAAAGCAATTCAAATATATCAAACACCAAACACCACCAAATTTAAAAATTTAAAATCTTGAGCTCACAAGTGGTTTTGGTTCTACAAGTGTTTTTGGTCTAAAATAGGAAGCATGTGAATTATGGAGTTAGTGAAAGGGAAATAGAGTTTAACCTTCTCCTATAAATAATTTTGGTGGTTGAATGTCCAACACAAATAATTGGACTAACTAGTTTGCTCTAGAGTATATGTTCTACAGGTGCATAAAGGTTTAACACAAACCAATAAAAGATTGAAGAAAGGGTTCAAAAACAAAGGAGCAAAGAAACCAAGAGTGCCCTGGTCTGGCGCACCGGACTGTCCGGTGCACTAAGACCATACAACGTCCAACTCTCCACTCTCGGGTTTCTCTGGGCGAGCTCCGCTATAATTCACCGGACTGTCCGGTGTGCCATCGGACTGTCCGGTGTGACAGCGGAGCAACGGCTACTCGGCAACGGTCGACTGCAAAAGCCGCACTGACAGCTGAACACTGAAGAACAGTGCGCGCAGAGTCAGAGCGCAGAAGTCAGAGGCGCACCGAACATTGAACAGTGCGTGTCCGGCGCAGCACCAGACTGTCCGGTGCCACTAGAAGACAAAGCCCCCAACGGTCAGAAGCTCCTGAACCCTAACGGCTAGGTGACGTGGCTAGCGCACCGGACTGTCCGGTGCGCCCATCGACAACAGCCATCCCCAACGGCTTTGTGGTGGTTGAGGGCTATAAATACCCCAACCACCACCACTCCAAGATCCAAGTTTCCAGCACTTCACATTTAATACAAGAGCTAGTGCATTCACTCCTAGACACAACTCAAAAGAATCAAAGCCTCTCCAAGTCCCTAATTCATTCAATCACCTAAGTGACTAGAGAGAGTGTTTTGTTCGTGTTCTTTGAGCTCTTGTTCTTGGATCGCTTTCTTATTCCTCATTCTTGTTCTCAAAGTTACTTGTAATCAAAGCAAGAGACACCAAGTGTGTGGTGGTCCTTGCGGGGTCTAAGTGACCCGTTTGATTAAGGAGAAAGCTCACTCGGTCTAGGTGACCGTTTGAGAGAGGGAAAGGGTTGAAAGAGACCCGATCTTTGTGACCACCTCAACGGGGACTAGGTTCTTTAGAACCAAACCTCGGTAAAACAAATCACCATGTTCATCCACTTTATTTCTTGGTTGATTTGTTTTTCCCCTCTCTCCCGGACTTGATATTTGTTCTAACGCTAACCCCGGCTTGTAGTGTGTGCTTAAGTTTATAATTCTCAGATTCCGCCTATCCACCCCCCTCTAGGCGACTTTCAATTGGTCTCAGAACCTTGTACTTCATTAGAGTCTAACCACTCGAAGTGATGTCGGGAGGATCCGCCAAGAGGGAGATGGAAACCAGCGAGAAGGCCACAAGCCACGGGAAGACTCCATCAAGGGAGTCCAGCGCCAAAGGCAAGGAGGAATCCCCTCCTCACATCAAGTCGCATCGGAGTAGCGACAAGAAGAAAAAGATGAAGAAAGTGGTCTACTAAGAGACTGACTCTTCGTCGCCCTCCACATCCAGCTCCGACACCACGTCCGACACTTCTAAGCGCCATGAGCGCAAGAAGTTTAGTAGGATCCCCCTACACTATCCCCACATTTCTAAACGTGCTCCTTTACTTTCCGTTCCATTGGGCAAACCATCATATTTTGATGGTGAGGATTATTGTATGTGGAGTGATAAAATGAGGCATCACCTAACCTCACTCCACGCAAGCATATAGGACATTGTTGAGTTTGGAGCACAGGTACCTACCGTAGGGGACGAGGGCTATGACTCAGACGAGGTCGCCCAAATCCGGCACTTTAAATCCCAAGCAACTACTATACTCCTCGCCTCTTTATGTCGAGAGGAGTATAATAAGGTGTAAGGGCTAAAAAATGCCAAAGAGATTTGGGATGTCCTAAAGACCACACACGAAGGAGATGAGGTGACCAAGATCACCAAGCTGGAGACGATCGAGGGGGAGCTCGGTCGATTCGTCCTCAACCAAGGAGAGGAGCCACAAGCGATGTACAACCGGCTCAAGACCTTGGTCAACCAAGTGCGCAACCTCGGGAGCACAAAATGGGATGACCATGAAATGGTCAAGGTTATTCTTAGATCCCTTGTATTTTGTAATCCTACTCAAGTTCAATTAATATGTGGTGATCCTAGATATAAGCTAATGTCTCCTGAGGAGGTAATTGGGAAGTTTGTGAGCTTTGAACTAATGATCAAAGGCTCCAAACACATCGTCGACTTGGAGCAAGGCGACACCTCCACACCTAAGGTGCAACCCGTCGCATTCAAAGCGATGGAAGAGAAGAAAGAAGAGTCTACATCAAGTAGGCTCCCCATCGATGCCTCCAAGCTCGACAACGAGGAGATGGCGCTCATCATCAAGAGCTTCCGTCAAATCCTCAAGCAAAGGTGGGGGAAGGATTACAAACCCCGCTCCAAGAGGGTGTGCTACAAATGTGGTAAGACCGGTCATTTTATCGCTAAATGCCCAATGTCTAGTGATAGTGACAGGGACAATGATAAGAGGGGGAAGAAGAGGGAGAAGAAGAGATATTACAAGAAGAAGGGCGGTGATGCCCACATATGCCGGGAATGGGACTCCGATGAGAGCTCCACCGACTCCTCCTCCGATGAGGACGCCGCCAACATTGCCGTCAACAAGGGCCTCCTCTTCCCCAACGTCGGCCACAAGTGCTTCATGGCAAAGGACGGCAAAAAGAAGAAGGTAAATCTAGAACCACCCCAAGTATACTACATCTAGTGATGAGGGTAGTTCTAGTGATGATGAAGATGATCTGCTTACCCTTTTTGCCAACCTTAACATGCAACAAAAAGAAAAATTGAATCAATTGATAGGAGCCATTCATGAGAAGGATGAAATTTTGGATAGCCAAGAGGAATTCCTTATTAAAGAAAACAAAATGCATGTTAAAGTTAAAAACGCTTATGCTCAGGAAGTTGAAAATGTGAAAAATTGACAAAGGAGCTTAGCATTTTCCATGAGACTATTTCTAACCTTAGAACTGAGAATGCTAGTTTAATTGCTAAGGTTGAAAAATTAAATGCTTGTAATGATTCAATTGCTAGTCTTAGAAATGAAAATGACAATTTAGTTTCTAAGATTAAAGAGCTAAATGTTTGCAATGTTTCTATTTCCAATATTAGAAATGAGAATGCTATTTTAAATGCTAAGATTGAGGAATTAAAATTATGCAAACCCTCTACATCTACTGTTGAACATGTTTCTATTTGTACTAGATGTAGAGATATTAATGTTGATGCTATAAATGATCACCTTGCTTTAATTAAACAACAAAATGATCATATAGCTCAATTAACTGCAAAAATTAATGAGCATGAAATTGAAAATGAAAAATTTAAATTTGCTAGATGAAAGGGAATTAGGCTTACACCTATCTCCTAATTGATTTTGGTGGTTGAATTGCCCAACACAAATAATTGAACTAACTAGTTTGCTCTAGTCTATAAGTTATAAAGGTGCCAAAGGTTCACACTAAGCCAACAAAAAGACCAAGAAAAGGGTTCAAACAAAGAGAGCAAGGGACAACCGAAGGCTGCCCTAGTCTGGCGCACCGGACAGTGTCCAGTGCACCACCGGACAGTGTCCGGTGCACCAGGGGACTCCAAGCTGAACTCCTCACCTTCGGGAATTCTCAGAGGCGCTTCGCTATAATTCACCAGACTGTCTGGTGCCCCAAGGGAGAGCGACTCTGAACTCGCCAGCTTCGGTTTTCCACTCCGCTATAATTCACCGGACATGTCCGGTGCACACCGGATTGTCCGGTGAGCCAGCGGAGCAACGACTACTTCGCGCGCAACGGTCGACTGCAACGCATTAAATGCGCGCCTGCGCGCAGAGGACAGAGCACGTGCGGGTGGCACACCAGACAGTCTACAAGACTTGTCCGGTGCGCCACCGGACAGCCAGGCGGGCCCACAAGACAGAGCTCCAACGGTCGGAACCCAACGGCCAGGTGACGTGGCTGGCGCACCGGACACTGTCCGGTGCGCCATGCGACAGCAGCCTCCACCAAACGGCTAGTTTGGTGGTTGAGGCTATAAATACCCCCAACCACCCCACATTCAAGTCATCCAAGTTTTCCACCTTCCAACTACTTACAAGAGCTAAGCATTCAATACAAGACACACCAAAGTGATCAAATCCTCTCCCAATTCCACACAAGGCTTTAGTGATTAGTGAGAGAGATTTGTTGTGTTCTTTTGAGTTCTTGCGCTTGGATTGCTTTCTTTCTCATTCTTTCTTGAGATCAAACTCACTTGTAATTGAGGCAAGAGACACCAATCGTGTGGTGATCCTTGTGGGAACTTTGTGTTCCAATTGATTGAGAAGAAAAGCTCACTCGATCCGAGGGACCGTTTGAGAGAGGGAAAGGGTTGAAAGAGACCCGGTCTTTGTGACCACCTCAACGGGGAGTAGGTTTGCAAGAACCGAACCTCGGTAAAACAAATCCGCGTGTCACACTCTTTATTCGCTTGCAATTTGTTTTGCACCCTCTCTCTCGGACTCGATTATATTTCTAACGCTAACCCGGCTTGTAGTTGT
Source organism: Zea mays (assembly GCF_902167145.1). NCBI lineage: Eukaryota > Viridiplantae > Streptophyta > Magnoliopsida > Poales > Poaceae > Zea > Zea mays. The sequence goes on from NC_050100.1 coordinate 150,021,662, forward strand.
GATTAAGTTTGTAAATTTCAGATTCGCCCTATTCTCCCCCCTCTAGGCGACTTTCACTAGAAGCATGCTCTATAATGGGAGACGCCCTGGCATCAAGAATGGCATTGGTTTCCAATAGGGAAGCAATACCAAACTTAATGCCCCTAAAAGATTGTCTAATTTTGTAAAGGTCAAGGCACCCATGGTTCAGGATAATGAGGGTTACATTTTATATCTTGCCAATTATCCTGAGCACAAGATTAGGAGAATTCATGCTAAGAAATCTCATTCTGTTTCTCACCATGCTTTTATGTATAAGAATGAGGCATCTAGCTCAAGGCATTCTACACATGTTAAAATGACTAAAAAGAAAACTCCTACTGCATCAAATGAGCCTAACATGTCATTTAAGACTTTTGATGCATCTTATGTTTTAACTAACAAATCAGGCAAAGTAGTTGCCAAATATGTTGGGGGCAAACACATGGGATCAAAGACTTGTGTTTGGGTACCCAAGGTGCTTGTTTCTAACATCAAAGGATCCAAGACTGTTTGGGTACCTAAGAACAAGGCCTAAATTGTTTTGCAGGTTTATGCATCTGGAGGCTCAAGCTGGATAATTGATAGCGGATGCACAAACCACATGACAGGGGAGAAAAGGATGTTCTCCTCCTATGAGAAAAACGAAGATCCCCAAAGAGCCATCACATTCGGGGATGGAAATCAAGGTTTGGTCAAAGGACTTGGTAAAATTGCTATATCACCTGACCATTCTATTTCCAATGTTTTTCTTGTAGATTCTTTAGATTACAATTTGCTTTCAGTTTCTCAATTATGAAAAATGGGGTACAACTGTCTTTTTACAGATATAGGTGTTACTATCTTTAGAAGAAGTGATGATTTAGTAGCATTTAAGTGAGTATTAGAGGGTCAGCTATAATTAGTTGATTTTAACAAAGCTGAACTCGATACTTGCTTAATTGCTAAGACTAATATGGGTTGGCTCTGGCATCGCTGACTAGCCCATGTTGGGATGAAGAATCTTCACAAGCTTCTAAAGGGAGAACACATTTTAGGACTAACAAATGTTCATTTTGAGAAAGATAGGATTTGTAGCGTATGTCAAGCAGGAAAGCAAGTTGGCACTCATCATCCACACAAGAACATAATGACAACGGACAGGCCACTGGAGCTACTCCACATGGATCTATTCGGCCCGATAGCTTACATAATCATCGGTGGGAGTAAGTATTGTCTAGTAATTGTGGATGATTATTCTCACTTCACTTGGGTATTCTTTTTACAGGAAAAATTTCAAACCCAAGAGATCTTAAAAGGATTCTTGAGACGGGCTCAAATTGAGTTCGGATTGAGAATCAAAAAGATAAGAAGCGACAATGGGACAGAGTTCAAGAATTCTCAAATTGAAGGCTTTCTTGAGGATGAGGGCATCAAGCATGAGTTCTCTTCTCCCTACACACCTCAACAAAATGGTGTAGTGGAGAGGAAGAATAGAACTCTACTGGACATGGCAAGGACCATGCTTGATGAGTACAAGACTCCGGACAGGTTTTGGGCTGAGGCGATTAACACCGCCTGCTACTCCATCAACCGGCTCTACCTTCACCGAATCCTAAAGAAGACATCTTGTGAACTCCTTACCGGTAAAAAGCCCAATGTTTCATATTTTAGAGTCTTTGGTAGCAAATGCTTTATTCTTATTAAAAGAGGTTGAAAATCTAAATTTTCTCCCAAGGTTGTAGAAGGCTTTTTACTTGCTTATGACTCAAACACAAGGGCATATAGAGTCTTCAACAAATCCACTGGATTAGTTGAGGTTTCTTGTGACATTGTGTTTGATGAGACTAATGGCTCCCAAGTGGAGCAAGTTGATCTTGATGAACTAGATGATGAAGAGGCTCTGTGCGTCGCTCTAAGGAACATGTCCATTAGGGATGTGTGTCCAAAGGAATCTGAAGAGTCCACACAGGCACAAGATCAACCGACATCTTCGAATCAAGCATCTCCACCAACTCAAGATGAGGATCAGGCTCAAGACAATGAAGATGAAGATCAAGAGGATGAGCCACCTTAAGAGGAGGACAATGGTCAAGGGGAAGATGAAGTTGATCAAGACAAGGAAGATGATGAAGAAGTACAGGGTCAAAGACTGCCACATCCAAAAGTCCACCAAGCAATTCAACGAGATCACCCCGTGAACTCCATTCTCGGTGACATTCAAAAGGGGGTAACCACTAGATCTCGAGTTACACATTTATGTGAGCATTACTCTTTTGTGTCCTCTATTAAGCCATACATGGTGGAGGATGCACTAAGAGATTCGGATTGGGTGCTGGCAATGCAAGAGGAGCTCAACAACTTCACGAGGAATGAGGTATGTCATTTAGTTCCATGTCCTAACGAAAATGTTGTAGGAACCAAGTGGGTATTCCACAACAAGCAAGATGAGCATGGTGTGGTGACAAGGAACAAAGCCCAACTTGTGGCCAAGGGATATTCACAAGTCGAAGGTTTGGATTTTGGTGAAACCTATGCACCCGTAGCTAGGCTTGAGTCAATTCGTATATTACTTGCGTATGCTACTTACCATGGTTTCAAGCTTTATCAAATGGACATGAAAAGTGCCTTCCTCAATGGACCAATCAAGGAAGAGGTCTATGTTGAGCAACCTCCCGGCTTTGAAGATAGTGAGTACCCTAACCATGTGTATAAACTCTCAAAGGCGCTTTATGGGCTCAAGCAAGCCCCAAGAGCATGGGATGAATGCCTACAAGATTTTCTTATCACTAATGGTTTCAAAGTCGGTAAAGCCGATCCTACACTCTTTACTAAAACTATTGTAAAAGATTTGTTTGTATGCCAAATTTATGTTGATGATATCATATTTGGGTCTACTAACAAATCTACTTGTGAAGAGTTTAGTAGGATCATGATTCAGAAATTCGAGATGTCTATGATGGGGGAGTTGAAGTATTTTCTAGGATTTCAAGTCAAGCAACTCCAAGACGGCATCTTCATCAGCCAAACAAAGTACATTCAAGACATACTTAACAAGTTTGGAATGAAGGATGCCAAGCCCATCAAGACACCCATGGGAACCAATGGGCATCTCGACCTCGACACGGGAGGTAAATCCGTAGATCAAACTGGTCGATGATAGGATCTTTACTTTACTTATGTGCATCTCGACCAGATATTATGCTTTCTGTATGCTTGTGTGCATGGTTCCAAGCCGATCCTAAGGAAGTTCACCTTAGGGCTGTAAAAAGAATCATGAGATATTTAGTTTAGACTCCTAAGTTTCGACTTTGGTACCCTATGGGATCCACTTTTGATTTAATAGGATATTCCGATGCCAATTGGGCAGGGTGTAAAATTGATAGGAAGAGCACATCAGGGACTTGTCAGTTTCTGGGGAGATCCCTGGTGTCTTGGGCTTCTAAGAAACAAAACTCAGTAGCTCTTTCTACCACCGAAGACGAGTATATTGCCGCAGGCCATTGTTGCACGCAATTGCTTTGGATGAGGCAAACCCTCAGGGACTATGGCTACAAATTGAGCAAAGTTCCTCTCCTATGTGATAATGAGAGTGCAATTCGCATGGCGGATAATCCCGTTGAACACAGCTGCACTAAGCACATAGACATTCAGTATCACTTTTTGAGGGATCACCAACAAAGGGGGGATATCGAGATAGCTTATGTTAGTGTAACACTCCGGGTTCCACAAACAACCCGGAATGCTACTGAACTACACTTCCGACGTCCATATATAAAATTTCGGCAGCATCCCCTTTGCAAGATTGTATAAAAGAGGGGGCAACATAGTATAAACATATATCATGACTAAAACATACTAAGTATTATTAATTGGCTAGCAAGGGAAGATAAACATACGACCTGAACTGAATTAACCAGTGCGCACGACCATATAAAGAAAACAAACTTCCTTTGACAATAAGTTTCTAATTAAATCATGGCTGCGCCTGGGCAGCGTTATTGTGAGAGTAAAAGTGGACGTGCTGCTACTCCCCTCATTCCCAACATGTATCAAGTACCTGCATTGAGTAATGCAAGAGTGAGATGACACATCTCAGCAAGTAAAATAATATCAAACAGTTTAACCACATAAGAACATTGTTTTACCACCACTTGATTCCACAACCTTCTTATTACGAAGGTGCAGAACGTATACAACGTACAACACACCTAGTTACCACACCTCGCAGGTAGAAACCACAATAGTAACATAGTAATGTCACACTTCATATATTCCTCATGAGTGCAAATGTCTGCAAATGCAAGGATGACTTCTGCCTTCATACCACTAAGGATATGAAGCCGCATCGTACCCCTCCTCGGGCAACGTACGATGCTAAAAATGTACCGGTACGGTCGGACCATAAGATTACGACATAACTTCAAAATGCAAGATGGATGATGCGATGTGCATGTCATGCCTACAACACTTCAAATAACATAATTCAAAAAGATACTTCAACTTCATCCAAGATGGGAATCAACCACATATATCATTACCAAATTATGATCATCCACAATATTATACAATTGAGAATTAATACTTCCAAACAAATAAACTTCATCATAGAATTCAATGATTAACATAATTAAAACTTATGCATACTCAATGACAGGGAATAGGATGCAAACCAAACGGTAGCAACCACCACTGTATTTACTTGCCTTTACCGGAAGTTCGGGCAAATCCCTAAGTACGATCCGAAAGTCCACCACCTGTTTTTGACACCCAACTTAGTGCACCAATTTCACATAATCAGGCTCATAAGCGACGCCGCAACTACGCACAAACTCAAACCCCGCCGCGGGTTACATCTCTCCCTACACCCACCAAACTGTAGCGGCGCTGCTTAATAATTTCATAACTTTAAAATTATGACAGCAGTGGTAACAAACAAAAACTCCAGAGGCATCTACATAAAATTCCCCACAAATTTTGTATACAATTTATAATTAAATTCCAATATCTAATTAGCCCAAAACAGTCCACTAGATGAACCCTGTAATCTGTTTTTCTTTGTCTTTTGGACAGCGACATACCCGGATTCAAACAGCGATATCTTTTAAAATATAATTCCAAATCAAGCGCATAAGTACTCATTGGAAAGATAAGACAAATCCCTACATGATTATCATACTGGTTAACACTAATTACCCACAAAAAATTCACAGAAACGGCTAATACCACTGCTGTTCACCCACCTGAAAAATCTGTTTTTTTGGACAGCAACATAACCGGATTCAAACAACGATATCTCCTAAATTATAACTCCGAATCGAGCGCATAAGTACTTGTTGGAAAGATAACATAAAGCCCTACATGATTCTCATACTGATTAACACTAATTACTCCCGAAAAATCCCCAGAAACTGCTAATACTGCTGCTGTTCATCCCCCTGAAAATCTGTTTTTTTGACAGCCACCTACCCGGTTTCAAACGGTGATAACTTTTAATTTATAACTCCAAATTGAGCGCATAAATACTCGTTGGAAAGGTATGCCAAAGTTCTACATGATTCCCAAACTGATTCCCCTTAATTCTCCACGAAAAATGCCCAGAAATCACTAATTCTGCTGCTGTTCGTCCACCCCCTTAAAATTCTGGACAGCCCTTCTACCAAATCGCACACGCAACATCTAATCAATTGGATTGCCGCATAAAATGACAAGAGATAAACACAAAAATCACCTTGGGTTCTCCCCCTTTTCTTCCTCCCATGGGAGGAGGAGATGGGGGGCGGCGGCTAGGGTTTGATGTGTGGCTGCAAGTGCTTGAGAAAGGAGGAGATGGGAGGGGGGGGGGGCGGCCAAGAGTGTAGGGGAATGGGGGGGGGGGGCGGCTGCACAAAGAATGGGGGGGTTAGGGGGAGGGCGGCTAGGGTTATGGGGGTTAGTGGGCCGAAACAAGATTTGCGGCCCAACACGCCCACGCGACGGCTCCCGACCCCGATGCAAGTGCCTAACCAAAGAAATTCTACAGCCCTACTGGTGAATGTTTTTCCTCAAATTCCAAATTCCCAAAACGCAACCACCGAAAGAGACAAAAAAACAAAAAGAATACCCTCCAACTTCTCTGCTTTGCAAACCGGGTGTCACAGTTAGCACCAAAGAGAACAATTAGCTGATATCTTTACCAAGACATTAGATGAGAAAACCTTCAACAAACTTAGGAATGAGCTAAACATTCTTGATTCTCAGAATTTTGATTGAAACATTGCACACATAACTCATTTATATACCTATCGGCGTTTCGAGACCGGGGGGTCCCTGGACCGACGAGTAAACTGTCGTCGCGTGCCCCAGCCCAGATGGGTCGGCGCAAGACGGAGCGCGAAGGGGGGAAAAAGGAGACGGGTGTGAGAGGTGGAAATCCCGCGGCCTTCGTGTTTATCCCGCGCACAGGTCGGGTGCGCTTGCAGTAGGGGGTTACAAGCGTCCACGTGGGAGGGGAGCGAGCGGCCTCACGCGAGCGCCTGTCCCATCCTCTTCCCCGTGCGGCCAACCTTTTCTAAGAGAGCCCTGGTCCTTCCTTTTATAGGCGCAAGGAGAGGATCTAGGTGTACAATGGGGGGTGTAGCAGTGTGCTAACGTGTCTAGCGGAGGAGAGCTAGCGCCCCTAGTACATGCCGTCGTGGCAGCCGGAGAGGTTTTAGCACCCGGTTCGTGTGGTGTCGTGGCCGTCGGAGGAGCGCTGGAGCCTGGTGGAGGGACAGCTGTCGGGGCTGTCGAGTCCTTGCTGACGTCCTCTTGCTTCCGTAAGGGGGCTGAGAGTCGCCGTCGTCATAGAGCGTGCGGGGCGCCATCATTACTTGTCTGGTGAAGCGAGCCAGATGGGATGCCGGTCTTGTTCCCCGCAGCCTGAGTCAGCTTGGGGTAGGGTAATGATGGCTCCTCGTGTTGACATGGTCGGTCCGTGCCCTAGGTTGGGCGATGTGGAGGCTCCTCCGAGGTCGAGGTCGAGTCTGTCTTCCGAGGCCGAGGTTGAGTCCGAGCCCCTGGGTCGGGCGAGGCGGAGACCGTCGGCTGAGGCCAGGGCTGAGTCCGAGCCCTAGGGTCAGGCGAAGCGGAGTTCGTCGTCTTCCGGGGCTGAGCCCGAGTCCGAGCCCTGGGTCGGGCGGAGCGGAGTTCGTCGTCTTCAGGGGCTGAGCCCGAGTCCGAGCCCTGGGTCGGGCGGAGCGGAGTTCGTCGTCTTCCGGGGCTGAGCCCGAGTCCGAGCCCTGGGTCGGGCGGAGCGGAGTTCATCGTCTTCAGGGGCTGAGCCCGAGTCCGAGCCCTGGGTCGGGCGGAGCGGAGTTCGTCGTCTTCCGGGGCTGAGCCCGAGTCCGAGCCCTGGGTCGGGCGGAGCGGAGTTTCCTATGGTGCTTGAGGTCGGGCCTGGCTGCTGTCAGCCTCACTCTGTCGAGTGGCACTTTAGTCGGAGCAGCGCAGGCGGCGCTGTCCTCTTGTCAGACCGGTCAGTGGAGCGGCGAAGTGACTGTGGTCACTTAGGCTCTGTCGGATGGAGAGCGCTTGTCAGGATAAAGGTGTCAGGCCACCTTTGCATTAAATGCCCCTGCGATTTGGTCGGTTGGCGCGGCGATTTGGTCAAAGTTGCTTCTTGGCGAAGACTGGGCCTCGGGCGAGCCGGAAGTATGTCCGTTGCTGGAGGAGGGCCTCGGGCGAGACGTAGATCCTCTGGGGTCGGCTGCCCTTGCCCGAGGCTGGGCTCGGGCGAGGCGTGATCGAGTCCCTTGAATGGACCGATCCTTGACTTAGTCGCACCCATCAGGCCTTTGCAGCTTTGTGCTGATGGGGGTTACCAGCTGAGAATTAGGAGCCTTGAGGGTACCCCTAATTATGGTCCCCGACAGTAGCCCCCGAGCCTTGAAGGGAGTGTTAATACTCACTTGGAGGCTTTTGTCGCACTTTTTTGCAACGGGGCCAGCCTTTCTCGGTTGCGTTTTGTTCCGGTGGGTGCGCGCGAGCGCACCCGCCGGGTGTAGCCCCCGAGGCCTCGGAGGAGTGGTTTGACTCCTCCGAGGTCTTAATGCCTCGCGCAATGCTTCGGCTGGTCTGGTCGTTCCCTCATGCGAACTGGCCGTAGCCCGGGTGCACGGTCGGGTCCCAAGTTCTCGGGCTGGTATGTTGACGCTGTCAATGGTTTGGCCGGAGCCGGGTTTGCGAGAGCAGCCCCCGAGCCTCTGCACAGGGCGAGAGGACGGTCAAGGGCAGACTCGACTTTTTTACATACGCCCCTGCGTCGCCTTTCCGCAAGGAGGAGGGGGGGAAAGCGCCATGTTGCCCTCGGAGGGCGCCGAACATGGTGTTTCCGGTGAGCTGCTGGCGGGTAATCCGAGTGGACGCTTGTGCCCCATTTGTTAGGGGTCGGCTAGAGGCCCGGAGGCGCGCTCAAAAGTACCTGCGGGTGATCTGCCGGACCCGGACCCCTGTTGATAGGGTCCGAGGGCTCGATGCCTCCCTCTGATGGGATTCCGTTACAAGATCGTTCCCGCTGGTCTCGGAAATGTCCTAGGGTACCTCGGGAGCGTAGCCCGAGCCTTGGTTATGTATCGAACGTACCCAGGGTCATCCCTCACTCTATGTCTGAGGCGGCTGTGAACCCTTCGAGGGCCAGCCTACGAACCCCTGATCAGTAGTGGGCGCGGAGCCCGAGCGGCCTGAGGCGGCCGTTGAACCCTTCCGAGGGGCCGGCCTTCGAACCTCTGACCAGTAGTGGGTGCGGGGCCCACGCGCTCTGAGGCGGCTATTGAACCCCTCCGAGGGGCCAGCCTTTGAACCTCTGATCAGTAGGGAGGCTCGGAGCCTGTTTCCTTCACGGAGAAGGGTCCTTTTCGGGGTATCCCCCTTTCCCGGTCCCTGTTGTAAGAGAGAGAAAGAGGAAAAGGAAAAGGATACGAAATTGAACGACGCGGCGTACCTTTTTTGACGCGGTCATTATGGTGAAGGCGAAGCGTCGCTTGCTTCCCCTGCCAGAGGCACCGCCTGTCCCGCCGCGGAGTTAATGCGACGGGGCGAGTGGTTCGCGGGGCGGCCGTTGCGCGTGCGCGAGCCGTTCGAGGAACGGGACACGGGTGCACCGTCTTCACACCGTGAGAGAGGGTTCTCTCGCTGCCCCTGGATGGGACGTAAGCTTGGCTGATGACGCGACCGCTGCTCCTGCCCGCCTGCCACCGCCATTACTGCCGACCCATTTTTGGCCGTATTGACCGTCGCGCAAGGCTGGCGCTGCTGGGTCGTGCGCAGGGTTGCCTCGAGTCGTGGTACTGGTTCCTCAGTCGAGGAGGCATGGTAGTGGTGCGAGTGGCGGTGCAGTTGCTCGCACGTAGCAACCGGCGCGCCGGTTGCATGACGCGTGGGCCTGGGCCTCCATGCTGGGCGTGTTGGAAGTCGGAGAGGTGCGCCCACTTGGCGCGGTTGCATGCCGCCTGCATGGCTGCCCGCCCTTTCACCCGCTGGTTTGGGCGAAAGCGGAGGGACGCTTGTAACCACTGGGCGGTTGCATGCACCGCGCGCAACGGTTTGGCTCCTTCTGCCCTGAGCCAGCTGGCATGACGCGTGGGACCCAGCCCCCGCGTCGTAGGGGGAGGACCTTGGAGCGTGTTGGAGAAGACTCAGCCCACGACGGCTGGGGACGCAAGTAGGGAGAGTGGCCTTTAAAAGGAGGGTGACCCCCTTGAAAGGCGACCATGTCTTCGCGCTCCCTTATGCATCGTGTCTTTCCACCTTCCAAACCCCCGGATGGGGGACACCCGCAATCCTTTCGCCTTGTTGTCGGAGGAACGCAACTTCGTGGAAGTTGGTACCTTTCAGCCATCGTTCGGCTTCAAGGATTTTCATCATGCAGCCCGGCTGCACCCCCTCGCCGGCGGTCACCCAAGACGGTGACCTCCAGTTCGATGGCGGGGGAAAGCAAGCCGGGATGCGGCCTCTGCCCCTCCCTCAGCTTCATGGATTTTCATCATCAGTGATGGGGAGGGGAGTGTGCCGAGTTGGGGTCGGTCCCTGCGCGGGCGGCGGCCCGCTCCTTCCCTCAGTGATCGGGGGGAAGGGTGTTCGCCGTTCGTGGCGTTGGCAGCTGCCGCGCGCCTGGATCTCCGGCCCGAGTGGCTTCGGAGCCGCTCCCGGCGCCGCCTTCCGCCACGGCAGCTGGAAGAGGTTCTTCCGCCGACGAGATAGCCGGTGCCGCCCACAGACTGGCCTCCAACTCTACGGCCTTCTGCCCGTCCTTGCCTCTCGAGGGAGGGCATCGGCGAGGGCCTCATGGCAGCAGCATCCGCCCTGAGGTCATCGATGCTGCTGTTCGGCCCTCCGGAGCAGAAGTCGTCGTCGTCGCCACTGCCGGAGCGGGCGACGGTGAGCCGTTCGTCGGTCTTCTGTTGCTCCGCAGGCCCCCCACTCGTGTGGGGTTGTTCGTACCTGCGGAGGTGGAACCGGAGTTCCGTTTGTAATGACACCTTGAATGCCGGTGTTTTGTTCATTGTGGCTGTCGGGGCCTGAACATGTATGTATTTTTGGCACGGAGCCGTGTTTTTCCTCATTTCGAGCACTAAGACTCGCCTGTTGGTTATCTGAACCGCTTCACCAAGCGTGAGTCGCCCCGTGCAAAGGTGACGAGTGAGGTATCCGTATCCCGGAGGCGTAGGAGTCCCTCGGCTCGGTCGGCCTTGCTATCCGAGGCTTCTCTTGCTTAGTTAAAGGAACCCCTCGGCCGCTCTTCGATGAGCCGAAGCTAGGGGTAGCGGTGTCAGCTCAAACAGAGGCAGAGTTGGCTCGAAAAGAAGACTTGGTCGGCCAGAGCCTGGCCGGGTCGTCCGTTTGCGGGACCGACGCCGGAGCTGAGCTGCCGAGGCCTTGGGCCGGGCTGACGTCTTCGGGGGACAGCCGGCCGAGGCCTCAGGGTGACCGGCTGAGCCGTCTGCTCGGGCCGGATTCCTAGAGAAGACGCTGGGGGTGATGGCCCGGGCGTGGTGTTGATGTCGTCCTTCGGGGTGGAGATCCTCCGACCGCGTTGCCGTCCGAGGCTAGGTCGGACCTCGCCGAAGGTGTAGTTGACGCCGAGGGTGCTGCTGCTCCCTTCAACTGTCAAGATCCGAGCCTGCAGGATCGGATTATCTTGTAGTGTGTGTTTTCTGCGGCCGCCGAGGCCCAAACACACCGTCGTCGTGTTGTAAAGCTGCGTTTCTTTTCCTCTTGTTTCGAGTATCTGGACTTTTCGTCGGTAACAGATCTGTTTGTGCGAGCGAGAGTTGCTTTTCACGGAAAGCGATGAGTGAGGTATCCGTATCCCGGAGGCGTAGGAATCCCTCGGCTCGGTCGGCCTTGCCGCTTACGCGCACTCTTACCCGTCCATAGGGTTCTGTCACCAACGCAGTCAAGAAGGCCCGAAGAATCGTTTCGGCAGAGGAGCTTTCGAGCGTGAAGACTTGTTCGGTCCGCGGAATCACTTATCCGAACGCGAGTTACTTATCGCAGAAGGTGATGAGTGAGGTATCCGTATCTCGGAGGCGTAGGAGTCCCTCGGCTCGGTCAGCCTTGGCTGCTTACATGTACTCCGTCGTTTTCAGGATCCACTTTCGAAGTAGTCGAAAAGCACGAAAGACATTCTAGCAGAAAAGATCTTTTTTCGAGGAAAATTTCGACGCAGAGGGGGTTCCCCCCTTTTAGCCCCCGAGGGAGGGTCGGGCTTTGCCGAGGCAAGGCTGACCCTTCCTTGATGACTAAACTTTGCGTGGGAACGAGGTATGCGAACAACTTGAAAGCATCTTAAGGGTAGAAGCGACGTAGCTGTTGGATGTCCCAAGCATTGCTGTAGACCTCGCCCTGGCTGTTGGCCAGCTTGTACGTTCCGGGCTTCAGAACTTTGGCGATGACGAACGGCCCTTCCCAGGGAGGCGTGAGCTTGTGCCGCCCTCGGGCGTCTTGTCGCAGCTGAAGCACCAGGTCGCCCACCTAGAGGTCTTGGGACCGAACCCCTCGGGCGTGGTAGCGTCGCAGGGACTGCTGGTACCGCGCCGAGTGTAGTAAGGCCATGTCCCGAGCCTCTTCCAGCTGGTTCAGTGAGTCTTCTCGATTAGCTTGGTTGCTTTGGTCGGAGTAGGCCCTCGTCCTCGGGGAACCATATTCTAAGTCTGTGGGCAAGATGGCCTCGGCCCCATAGACTAGAAAGAACGGTGTGTAGCCCGTGGCTCGGCTCGGCGTTGTCCTCAGACTCCAGACCACCGAGGGGAGTTCCTTCATCCATCACTTGCCGAACTTGTTGAGGTCGTTGTAGATCCGAGGCTTGAGTCCTTGTAGGATCATGCCATTGGCACGCTCTACTTGCCCATTCGTCATGGGGTGAGCCACGGCGGCCCAGTCCACCCGGATGTGGTGATCCTCGCAGAAGTCCAGGAACTTTCTGCCGGTGAACTGGGTGCCGTTGTCGGTGATGATAGAGTTCGAGACCCCAAAGCGATGGATGATGTTGGTGAAGAACGCCACCGCTTGTTCGGACCTGATGCTGTTTAGGGGTCGGACCTCGATCCACTTGGAGAATTTGTCGATGGCGACCAACAGGTGCGTGTAGCCCCTGGGTGCTTTCTGCAAGGGGCCGACGAGGTCCAGACCCCACACAGCAAAAGGCCAGGTGATGGGTATCGTCTGTAGAGCCTGAGCGGGCAGGTGGGTTTGCCTTGCGTAGAACTGACACCCTTCGCAGGTGCGGACAATTCTAGTGGCGTCGGCCACCGCCGTCGGCCAGTAGAAACCTTGTCGGAAGGCGTTTCCAACAAGGGCTCGAGGTGCTGCGTGATGGCCGCAAGCCCCCGAGTGTATCTATTGTAGGAGCTCCTGACCTTCAGCGATGGAAATGCATCGCTGGAAGATGCCTGAGGGGCTGCGGTGGTAGAGCTCCTTCCCATCTCCCAGCAAGACGAACGACTTGGCGCGCCGCGCCAACCGCCGAGCTTCGGCTCGGTCGAGGGGTAGCTCTCCTCGGTGGAGATATTGCAGGTACGGGGTCTGCCAGTTTCGATTAGGCGTGACCCCGCTTCGCTCCTCCTCGATGCGTAGTGCCTCACCCTCGGGGGCCGAGGGCACCTCGGGCCGAACTGAGGGTGCCTCGGGCTGGGCCGAGGGTGCCTCAGACCGAGCCGAGGGTACCTCGGACTGAGCCGAGGGCGCCTCAGGCTCGGCCGAGGCCTTCTCGGGCTCGGGCGTGTCGTCGGTCTTGACGGAGGGTTGATGCAGGTCTCAGGAGGAGACGTCCGGGGGAACCGTTGTTCGCCCTGAGGCTATTTTAGCCAGCTCGTCCGCAGTCTAATTGTAGGGTCGGGCGATGTGGTTGAGCTTGAGCCCGTAGAACTTGTCTTCCAGGCGCCGGACCTCATCGCAGTAGGCCTCCATCTTCGGGTTGCGGCAATGGGAGTTCTTCATGACTTGGTCGATGACGAGTTGCGAGTCACCGCGAGCATCGAGGCATCGGACCCCAAGCTCGATGGCGATGCGCAACCCATTGACCAGAGCCTTGTACTCAGCCACATTGTTGGACGCTGGGAAATGGAGGCGTAGCACGTAGTGTAGGTGCTTCCCGAGGGGCGAGATGAAGAGGAGGCCTGCGCCTACCCCTGTCTTCATCAGCGACCCGTCGAAGAACATGGTCCAGAGTTCCGGTTGGATCGGAGCTGTTGGTAGCTGGGTGTCGACCCATTCAGCCACGAAATCCGCCAAGACCTGGGACTTGATGGCCTTCCGAGGGGCGAACGAGATCGTTTCACCCATGATTTCCACCGCCCACTTTGCGATTCTACCCGAGGCCTCTCGGCACTGGATGATCTCCCCCAGGGGGAAGGATGACCCCACAGTTACCAGATGAGACTCGAAGTAGTGCCGCAACTTCCGCCGCGTCAGGATCACCGTGTACAGCAGTTTCTGAATTTGTGGGTAGCGGATTTTGGTTTCGGACAGTACCTCGCTGATGAAGTAGACTGGCCTCTGGACGGGCAATGCATGCCCCTCTTCTCGTCTCTCAACCACAATCGCGGCGCTAACCACTTGAGTGGTCGTGGCGACGTAGATCAAGAGGGCTTCTCCGGCAGCGGGGGGCACCAAGATGGGCGCGTTTGTAAGGAGCGCCTTCAGGTTCCCAAGGGCTTCCTCGGCCTCAGGGGTCCAAGCGAAGCACTCGGCCTTCCTTAAGAGGCGGTATAGAGGCAGGCCTCTTTCGCCGAGGCGCGAGATGAAGCGGCTCAGAGCCGCAAGACATCCCGTGACTCTCTGTACGCCTTTTAAGTCCTTGATGGGCCCCATGCTGGTGATGGCCGCGATCTTCTCCGGGTTGGCTTCGATGCCCCGCTTGGAGACGATGAACCCCAAGAGCATGCCCCGGGGTACCCCGAAGGCACACTTCTCGGGATTGAGCTTCACGCCTTTCGCCTTGAGACATCGGAATGTCACTTCAAGGTCGGAAAGGAGGTTGGAGGCCTTCCTCATCTTAACTACGATGTCATCGACGTAGGCCTCAACCTTTCGGCCAATGTGTTCGCCGAACACATGGTTCATGCACCACTGGTACGTCGCACACGCATTCCTCAAGCCGAACGGCATGGTGACATAGCAGTACATGCCGAAGGGCGTGATGAAAGAAGTCGCGAGCTGGTCGGACTCTTTCATCCTGATTTGGTGATACCCTGAGTAGGCATCGAGGAAAGACAGGGTTTCGCACCCAGCAGTGGAATCCACGATTTGATCGATGCGAGGCAGAGGGTAGGGAACCTTCGGACATGCTTTGTTTAGACTAGTGTAGTCTACACACATCCGCCATTTCCCTCCTTTCTTTCTCACAAGCACAGGGTTGGCAAGCCATTCGGGATGGAATACCTCTTTGATGAACCCTGCCGCCATTAGCTTGTGGATCTCCTTGCCTATGGCTCTAGGATTTTCTTCGTCGAATCGGCGCAGAGGCTGCTTCACGGGTCGGGCTCCAGTTCGGATATCCTGTGAGTGCTCGGCGACATCCCTCGGTATGCCGGGCATGTCCGAGGGACTCCACGCAAAAACATCGGCGTTTGCGCGGAGAAAGTCGACGAGCAATGCTTCCTATTTGGGGCCGAGCTCAGAGCCGATCCGGATCTACTTGGAGGCGTCGCCACTGGGGTCGAGGGGGACGGACTTAACCATCTCCGCTGGCTCGAAGTTGCCGGCGTGGCGCTTCACGTCTGGTGCCTCCTTAGAGAGGCTCTCCTGGTCAGCGATGAGGGCCTCGGATTCGGCGAGGGCCTCGGCGTACTCCACGCACTCCATGTCGCATTCGAACGCGTGTCGGTACGTGGGGCCAACGGTGATGACCCCGTTAGGGCCCGACATCTTGAGCTTGAGGTAGGTATAGTTGGGGACGGCCATGAACTTCGCGTAGCATGGCCTCCCCAACACTGCGTGGTAGGTTCCTTGGAAACCGACCACCTCGAACGTGAGGGTCTCCCTTCGGAAGTTGGAGGGTGTTCCAAAGCAGACGGGAAGGTCGAGTTGTCCGAGGGGCTGGACGCGCTTCCCGGGGATGATCCCGTGGAAAGGCGCAGCGCCTGCCCGGACCGAGGATAGACCAACACGCAGGAGCCCGAGGGTCTCGGTGTAGATGATGTTGAGGCTGCTGCCTCCGTCCATGAGGACCTTGGTGAGCCTGACGTCGCCGATGATGGGGTCGACAACGAGCGGGTATTTCCCCGGGCTCGGCACGCGGTCGGGGTGGTCGGCTTGGTCAAAGGTGATGGGCTTGTCCGACCAGTCTAGGTAGACTGGCGCCGCCACCTTTACCGAACAGACCTCCCGACCCTCTTGCTTGCGGTGCCGAGCCGAGGCGCTCGTCGCCTGCCCACCGTAGATCATGAAGCAGTCGCGGACCTCGGGGAACTCTCCTGCCCAGTGTTCTTCCTTCTTGTCGTCGTCGCGAGCCCTGCCACCCTCCGCGGGTGGCTCGGCCCTGTGGAAGTGGCGCCGAAGCATGGCGCACTCCTCAAGGGTGTGCTTGACGGGCCCCTGATGATAGGGGCACGGCTCCTTGAGCATCTTGTCGAAGAGGTTGGCACCTCCAGGAGGTTTCCGAGGGTTCTTGTACTCGGCGGCGGCGACAAGGTCCGCGTCGGCGGCGTCGCGTTTCGCTTACGACTTTTTCTTGCCTTTCTTCTTGGCGCCGCGCTGAGTTGACGCCTCGGGGGCATCTTCCTGCGGGCGGCCCTGGGGCTACTTGTCCTTCCGGAAGATAGCCTCAACCGCCTCCTGGCCAGAGGCGAACTTGGTGGCGATGTCCATCAGTTTGCTCGCCCTGGTGGGGGTCTTGCGACCTAGCTTGCTGACCAGGTCGTGGCAGGTGGTGCCGGCGAGGAACGCGCCGATGACATCTGAGTCGGTGATGTTGGGCAGCTCGGTGCGCTGCTTCGAGAATCGCCGGATGTAGTCTCGGAGACTCTCCCGGCTGCTGTCGGCATCTTCGGAGGTCCCAGGAGTTTCTAGGGCGCACATACGTGCCCTGGAAGTTGCCGGCGAAGGCTTGGACCAGATCGTCCCAGTTGGAGATCTGCCCCGGAGGCAGGTGCTCCAACCAGGCGCGAGCGGTGTTGGAGAGAAACAGCGGGAGGTTGCAGATGATGAGGTTGTCATCGTCCGTTCCACCCAGTTGGCAGGCCAGCCGGTAGTCCACGAGCCACAGTTCCGGTCTCGTCTCCCCCGAGTACTTTCTGATAGTAGTCGGGGTTCGGAACCGGGTCGGGAACGGTGCCTGTCGTATGGCGCAGCTGAAACCCTGCGGACCGGGTGGTTTGGGCGAGGGACTCCGATCCTCCCCGCTGTCGTAGCGTCCCCCACGCCTGGGGTGGTAGCCTCGGCGCACCCTCTCGTCGAGGTGGGCCCGACGGTTGTGGTGATGGTGCTCGTTGCCGAGGCGACCCAGGGCCGCAGGCGCTGTGTTGCGCGTGCGCCCGGTGTGGACCGAGGCCTCCCGCATGAACCGGGAAGTCGCGGCGCGATGTTCCGAGGGGTACCCCTGCCTTCAAGAGGCGGAGCTTTCGGCCCGTCGGACTGCGGCGTCCTCCAGGAGATTCTTGAGCTCTCCCTGGATTCGCCGCCCCTCGGTGGTTGATGGCTCTGGCATCACGCGGAGAAGCATTGCCGCTGCAGCCAGGTTCTGGCCGACTCCACTGGAAGCGGGTGGCGGCCTCATCCTGACATCGTCGGCGATGCGGTGCTGGAAGCCTTGGGGTAGGTGACGCACTTCTCCAGCCGGAGGTTGGCCCGCCCATTCCTGTCCGATGTCCCGGCGGATTGTCTCAAGCGTTCCTACTCCCTCGTCGAGCCTGGCCTACACCCCACAGATTTGCTCGAGCTGTGGGTCATGACCCCCCGCCAGAACGGGGACCACAGCTAGCTCCCGTAGGATGTCAACGCGAGGCACAGGCCTAGGGAGATCACCGTTCTCTGGCATACCAAGATGGTTGCCTTCGGAGGGACCCCCTAGATCGACGTGGAAACATTCATGACTTGGGCCGTAATCCTCGTCACCGAGGCTGCGGCTACCGTCAGAACAGTCGGAAAGGCAGTAGTCACACGCGGTCACAAAGTCTCGCATGGCACTGGGGTTACCAAGTCCGGAGAAATCCCAACAGAAGTCGGGCTCGTCATCTTCCTCGGACCCCGAGGGCCCGTAGGTCGAGACGTCTGTCAGCCGGTCCCAGGGTGACCGCATACGATACCCTAGAGGGTTTGGACTCGCCTCTACGAGAGCGCCCACCAAAGCGAAGTCGCTTGGCGGGTCGAGGGCGAATCCAAAAGGCGTGAGATGGGAATCGGTTGGTACCTCTTGGTCGACGAGCGGTGATGAAGTCACGTCAGGGACTGACTGCACCGTCGTCTCAGGTACGAGGGTGATGCCCAGCAAGCCTTTCGCGAGCGTGCTGGCGTCGTCCATTTGCTTGGGATTGGCGTATTGCGGGGAGACGGCGCTCGTCTTCGTCTCAGACGCGAGGTCGATGCCCGACGTGCCCTCCGTTGGGGGCGCCGGCACCGTCGACTCGCTCGACAGCCGACGAGGTGCCGCCTCCTGCTTGGCCTTGGTTACCCCGCCTCCTCCTCCGTCGGTGGGGGAGAGGACGGGGTGAGCTCGAATGTTGTTCCTCCACAACGCGGGGTAGACGTCGTCGATTCCGCCGTCGGCGGGCGGACCGTCGGCCGCCATTGTCGCTGTCGCACGGTTGGGGAAGGAGTATCATGTCGCAGCTGCCGTCGAGGGACATGAACTTGAGACTCTCGAAACGGAGCACCGTTCCGGGCTGGAAAGGTTGCTGAAGACTGCCCATCTGGAGCTTGACGGGAAGCTGTTCGTCAACACGCAGCAGGCCCCTACCTGGCGCGCCAACTGTCGGCGTTTCGAGACCGGGGGGTCCCTGGACCGACGAGTAAACTATCACCGCGTGCCCCAGCCCAGATGGGTCGGCGCAAGACGGAGCGCGAAGGGGGGAAAAGGAGACGGGCGTGAGAGGTGGAAATCCCGCGGCCTTTGTGTTTATCCCGCGCCTAGGTCGGGTGCGCTTGCAGTAGGGGGTTACAAGCGTCCACGCGGGAGGGGAGCGAGCGGCCTCACGCGAGCGTCTGTCCCGTCCTCTTCCCCGCGCGGCCAACCTTTTCTAAGAGAGCCCTGGTCCTTCCTTTTATAGGCGCAAGGAGAGGATCCAGGTGTACAATGGGGGGTGTAGCAGTGTGCTAACGTGTCTAGCGGAGGAGAGCTAGCGCCCCTAGTACATGCCGTCGTGGCAGCCGGAGAGGTTTTAGTACCCGGTTCGTGTGGTGTCGTGGCCGTCGGAGGAGCGCTGGAGCCTGGCGGAGGGACAACTGTCGGGGCTGTCGAGTCCTTGCTGACGTCCTCTTGCTTCCGTAAGGGGGCTGAGAGCCGCCGTCGTCATAGAGCGTGCGGGGCGCCATCATTACTTGTCTGGCGGAGCGAGCCAGATGGGACGCCGGTTTTGTTCCCCGCAGCCTGAGTTAGCTTGGGGTAGGGTAATGATGGCGCCTCATGTTGACGTGGTTGGTCCGTGCCCTAGGTTGGGCGATGTGGAGGCTCCTCCGAGGTTGAGGTCGAGTCTGTCTTTCGAGGCCGAGGTCAAGTCCGAGCCCCTGGGTCGGGCGAGGCGGAGACCGTCGGCTGAGGCCAGGGCTGAGTCCGAGCCCTGGGGTCGGGCGAAGCGGAGTTCGTCGTCTTCCGAGGCTGAGCCCGAGTCCGAGCCCTGGGTCGGGCGGAGCGGAGTTCATCGTCTTCCGGGGCTGAGCCCGAGTCCGAGCCCTGGGTCGGGCGGAGCGGAGTTCGTCGTCTTCAGGGACTGAGCCCGAGTTCGAGCCCTGGGTCGGGCGGAGCGGAGTTCGTCGTCTTCCGGGGCTGAGCCCGAGTCCGAGCCTTGGGTCGGGCGGAGCGGAGTTCGTCGTCTTCAGGGGCTGAGCCCGAGTCCGAGCCCTGGGTCGGGCGGAGCGGAGTTCGTCATCTTCCGGGGCTGAGCCTGAGTCCGAGCCCTGGGTCGGGCGGAGTGGAGTTTCCTATGGCACATGAGGCCGGGCCTGGCTGCTGTCAGCCTCACTCTGTCGAGTGGCACTGCAGTTGGAGCGGCGCAGGCGGCGCTGTCCTCTTGTCAGACCGGTCAGTGGAGCGGTGAAGTGACTGCGGTCACTTCGGCTCTGTCGGCTGGAGAGTGCTTGTCAGGATAAAGGTGTCAGGCCACCTTTGCATTAAATGCCCCTGCGATTTGGTCGGTTGGCGCGGCGATTTGGTCAAGGTTGCTTCTTGGTGAAGACTGGGCCTCGGGCGAGCCAGAAGTATGTCCGTTGCTGGAGGGGGCCTCGGGCGAGACGTAGATCCTCCGGGGTCTGCTGCCCTTGCCCGAGGCTGGGCTCGGGCGAGGCGTGATCGAGTCCCTTGAATGGACCGATCCTTGACTTAGTCGCACCCATCAGGCCTTTGCAGCTTTGTGCTGATGGGGGTTACCAGCTGAGAATTAGGAGCCTTGAGGGTACCCCTAATTATGGTCCCCGACAATACCTTTGGTCATATCTCTTTCATTTTGGTACGAATGCATATTTCGTATTAGTTATGTACCAAGGCTATGACTAATGTGTTTCCGAGTATATTTCTATACTAAGTCATAAATTGAAAGGGAAATGGAGTCTTCGGCGAAGACAAGGCTTCCACTCCACTCTAACGGTATCATTTACCCTTCGCCGTCACTCCACATCACTCTCAAATTGGTATAATATTTCACTCATATTTCATTTACCAATGGGGGAGAAAGTAAGGAGGGCTCTCAACATCTCCGTTTTTGGCGATCAATGACAAAGGGGGAGAAATATTAAGCCCAAAGCAAAAGGACCGCACCACCAACTTCAAAATTTGATTTATTTATAAAAGTTTGTTTTTCCAGTTGGTATCTTATGATAAGCAATTTCTTCAATTGGTATGATATTTTCAATTGGTATAGTCAAGATAGAATTTCAAAACTAGCATCTAAATATACTTCCAATTGGTATCTATTAAAACCCTCTTGAAAATTAAGAGGATAATTTCATTAAGGGGGAGTTTTGTTTAGTCAAAGGAAAAGCATTTGAAATAGGGGGAGAAATTTCAAAACTTGAAAATGCTTCTTGCAATCTTATTCACATACCTTTGACTATTTGCAAAAGACTTTGAAAAGAATTTCCAAAAAGAATTTCCAAAAACAAAACAAGTGGTGCAAATGTGGTCCAAAATGTTAAATAAAAGAAAGCAATCCATGCATATCTAGTGAAATTATAAATTGGTTTAATTCCAAGTAACTTATGCACTTACCTTATGCAAACTAGTTCAATTCTGCACTTTTATATTTGCTTTGGTTTGTGTTGGCATCAATCACCAAAACGGGGGAGATTGAAAGGGAAATAGGGTTTAACCTTTTCCTATAAATAATTTTGGTGGTTGAATGTCCAACACAAATAATTGGACTAACTAGTTTGCTCTAGAGTATATATTCTACAGGTGCATAAAGGTTCAACACAAACCAATAAAAGATTGAAGAAAGGGTTCAAAACAAAGGAGCAAAGAAACCAAGAGTGCCCTGGTCTGGCGCACCGGACTGTCCGGTGCACCAGGACCGTACAACGTCCAACTCTCAACTCTCGGGTTTCTCTAGGCAAGCTCCACTATAATTCACCGGAATGTCCGGTGTGCCACTGGACTGTCCAATGTGACAGCGGAGCAACGGCTACTCACGCAACGATCGATTGCAAAAGCCACGCTGACCGCTGAACAGTGAAGAACAGTGCGCGCAGAGTCAGAGCGCAGAAGTCAGAGGCGCACCGGACAGTGAACAGTGTGTGTCCGGTGCGGCACCGAACTGTCCGATGCCACTAGAAGACAAAGCCTCCAACGGTCAGAAGCTCCCGAACCCTAACGGTTGGGTGATGTGGCTGGCGCACCGGACTGTCCGGTGCGCCCATCGACAGCAGCCATCCCCAACGGCTTTGTGGTGGTTGAGGGCTATAAATTCCCCCCCAACCACCACCACTCCAAGATCCAAGTTTCCAGCACTTCACATTCAATACAAGAGCTAGTGCATTCACTCCTAGACACAACTCAAAAGAATCAAAGCCTCTCTAAGTCCCAAATTCATTCCAATCACCTAAGTGACTAGAGATAGTGTTTTGTTCGTGTTCTTTGAGCTCTTGTTCTTGGATCGCTTTCTTCTTCCTCATTCTTGTTCTCAAAGTGACTTGTAATCAAAGCAAGAGACACTAAGTGTGTGGTGGTCCTTGCGGGGTCTAAGTGACCCGTTTGATTAAGAAGAAAGCTCACTCGGTCTAGGTGACCGTTTGAGAGAGGGAAAGGGTTGAAAGAGACCCGGTCTTTGTGACCACCTCAACTGGGACTAGGTTCTTTAGAACCGAACCTCGGTAAAACAAATCACTGTGTTCATCCGCTTTATTTCTTGGTTGATTTGTTTTTCCCCTCTCTCCCGTACTTGATATTTGTTCTAACGCTAACCCCGGCTTGTAGTGTGTGCTTAAGTTTATAATTCTCAGATTCCGCCTATCCACGCCTCCTCTAGGCGACTTTCAGTTAGGAGGAGGCTCAAGTCCATAATCTCACATTATGGGGATATTCATGCATCGTAGCAAGTAGATTGCATATTTTCGTCAAAAACATTTGTTATATTTGCTTGCTTTGGTTGTGTTATCATCAATCGCCCAAAAGGGGGGATTGTAAGGAAAATGGACCTTGTCCCATTTGACTAATTGATTTTGGTGTTTAGGGTTTACTCTAGGTCATTCCTAGTAAGTTGAGCGAGTTTAGAAAAACCCAAAAAACCTCTCATCTCTTGTGTGAGCCATTGTAATTGTATCGAGTGGGGCGAGAGTCTTGCGAGACCGAGAGTCTTGTGAGACCATGACAAACGAGTTTGTGTAACGGTCACCACCGTGTATCAGAGGGAACAAGGCCTGCGACGTTTCGACCAGAAGCTCGATAGTGGAGACGGAGGGGAGCATCTGAGAGGAGCCGGAAGCGGAGTACCACTTGCACGTGGAGAAGGCCCACGATTCTCTATGGAGTTAATCGACCGTGGTGCTTGACCCTCGCGTGGGAGACCCTTAACGTAGGGGGCACCAACGACGATTAGTCGGGACCTTGCGTGGTTCTGGATACCTCGTTAAAAATACCGACGTCGTCCATAGGAGTTTGCATCAGTACCCTTGCTCTTTACCTTTCGCATTTACATTGTTGACGCTGCGACACCACCAGTGTCCTGTTCTTCACCTCCAGGAACTCACCGCACGTACGTTTCTTCGGCAAGAACACCGACACCATTAGTGATGGCTTCAGGTACCCGTTAACAGTGGAACAATATGAGTTTTGTTTGCTCAGTATTTTGGTCAGCATAGCATGTCCTTACATCTCGCTTAGACGGTGTTACCATGCAACTATTGATTAGATTGTGACCTAGCTTAGATTCCAAACACAATATGCAGGTATCCATAAGTTTAAACTCATATTTTTGATGTGGTACGATGCTTACTTATCTTGTGTTTGATAATTATGTCTATTTATTTGTGCTAACACTAGAAATAGGTGGTGACAATTTCGTGCTCGCATCATGGATGGTAATGATGATGACACCGTGTCTATTGACTGGAATAGCTTTATAATTGAGAATGCTGAAAATAAGGAAAATGGGGGGACTGATGATATGTTTAGAATCTGTGATGAGGGATGCGATGTATGTGTTCTTGGCACTTGGAGATGAGGATGAGGAGATGAATCGAACCCACCCAAAACCAAGGAACTTTGCATCTCATTTTTCATCGGAAAGTAATAGTTTTGATCCAAGTGATCTAGATGCTGCCATGCCAGTTGATGATGAAAATGCAGAAATGTTGAATATATTGCATGATGTTGATCACCCTGATTTGAAGTTGGGTACTCTCTATCCATCGATGAAAGAGTTTAGGCTAGCTATGAGGCATTATGCTATAAATGAGGAGTTTGATCCTGGCATAACAAAATCGGATAGTATAGAGTGTATTGCAAAGGGTGGATAGAAGTAGGTATAGAGTGTACTGCAAAGGGAATGATTGCACATGTCCTTGGAAACTGAATGGTTCTAGAAGACCAGATTCTAGTGTTATGGTACTAACCTTTCTTCTGTTTCTCTCCAACTGTATAGTTGTGTTCATAAAAGTTGGTGTTACTTACCTCTCTATTTTGTTTTGTAGGTTACCATCCTAGTGAATGAGCATAAATGCGCTTCAAGCAGCCGGATAAGTTATGGGAATGCCAATCAAGCATGGGTAGCACAGAAGGCCTTGCATTTACTAAGAAATGAGCCTTGACTTGGTGCTAAGGCTTTGCAAAAGAGGTTACAAGGCACCTACAACTGTAGGGTCAGTTATGATGTGACATGGAAAGGAATGCAAGAAGCTCTAAAAGAGATGTATGGCAATTGGGATGATAGTTTTAGTATGTTGTATAGGTGGAAGGAAGAAGTTTTGATAAAATCCCCCATAGTGTGGTGGAGACAGACACCCAAGTTGTAGATGAAAAGGTCTACTTCCATAGATTTTTTGTGCACTACAACCTTGCATAGAAGGGTTTCTTGCTGCGTGTAGGCTTACCTTAGTGTGGATTCAATTGCACTCAATGGTAGATGGAATGGTCACCTAGCAGCTGCTACCGCATTAGATGGACACAATTGGATGCACCTGGTTGCGTTTGGGTTCATGGATTCCGAGAGCAAGGATAATTGGGTTTGGTTTATGACACAACTGCGAAGGGTCATAGGGAATATGGAGAAAGTAGCACAATAACATAGTGCTTCAGCTTCATATAACACATTATGTGTAAACAATATATTATGTGAAATGGTTGTTATTGTGTAAACAATATGTTATGTGAACTAGTTGCTTCCTGTCCCTTGAACTGGTTGTTAATTTTTGTGCTTGCTATATTTTTTTCATGCAAACATCACCAGCCACAAACACTCTGAAATTGGAATTTGCACACAAAAATAGATTAACATAGTGTTTCAAATAAACTAAAACTGAAATTTGCATACCCTAAACAGGCTGAAAGTGTCACAAACCATTAGGTTAAGTTCACATAAACTAAAAGACATACCATTACATCATACATTCAGTTCACATCGACACAAACCATTACACCATACATTCAGTTTACATAGTCCCAAAGACCATAAACCTTGAACCTAGTCGGAGTAGCTAGGCATCTAGTCTGAGTTGTTATCGATGCCCCAAAACCTCTCAATGTGCTCTTCAAGGGACAGGAAGCTGTCCAAACCAGGAGAATGTAGTGGGCTTTCAATCCTCTCTAAAGCCACCATCTCGTCGTGCTCCAGTTGTTCCTCCTTAACAGTAGCATCCAAATCCTCTTGGCAAAAAGGGAGTCCTGGTCCAATCCTTCGGTGGCGAATTCAAGTGCTTCCCGAAGTTCCTTAACCTCAAATGCAGTCAACCCCTTACCCAAGGGTAGCATCTCATTGCAAATACGATAGATATGCTTGGCATGATCCTGCATCAAGATGATTGCCTTGTCGGCGATTTCAGTGCTCTTCGACATCCCTGCATCCATAATACTAGTGCAAGTAAATAGGCATTTGAACTAAATATAATCAGCGTTGTTGGTAGGCAAAATCAAGGTGGACAAGCAAATCCCCCTAAACCCTAAACTGAAGGTAAACACACTGCTTTTATGACAGGATTTCACAGTCGGCCACCTTGATTTTGCTACCAAAAACCAGAGAAGCTAATCATAGGATTTCACAATCGGCACAAAGCACAAAGTGGTGCACAATCCATCAGGTACGAATGTGTACCTTAAACCCTAAATTACACGGGGCACAAGCATACTTAAATGAAATGCCTAACCTTGACGACGAAGGAGTCATGGACGACTGACCTGCATAGGGGAGTGGGAGACGTCGTCGTCTCTGTCGGTGGCGGCAAACGTTCGACGGAAGCGAGAGAGAGTCGCCCGGGTTATCGCCTACGCCGCGACAAAGGGAAGAGATGGAGAAGGGGAAAGGTGACCTATTCTGAAGAGAGATGGAGGAGAGACGGCGTTGGTGAGACCGTAGAGCATAAACGGTACAACGGGGCTATTGGGCCCAACTGCAAGGTCCGTCAAAGGATTGGTGACCTATTTCGATGAACGACACAGCTTGAGCGACCCTCTTTTCTAACTGTCTCGAGCAGCCCGTTTTGCCAAATTTCTCGGTTTTATTTATCTCTATCTGCTGTGATTTGATCTTAAGGGAACTGGGAGGGGTGACGCCCATCGATGAGGGAGGGGAGAAGGGAGATCATGGGGGTTGTGGTGCTCCAAGGAGGACACGCCAGGGTGCAAGCAGCGGCATAATCACAACCACGACCAGAGCAGCGATGCCACGAGTAAAGGGGGCAAGATCCGGCATGCCAACTTCAGTGACGATTACCACACGCTGGAGGTGCTGCTTGATTTCATGCTTTGCGAGTTAATTCGATTTTGGCCAGAACTAGATAGTTCTAGGATTTTGATCTAAGGCTGCCGGATGTTGGCGTCATGTCAAGAGGTTCTTTGTTGATCGGCTGTCAGTTTTGCAGCGCTGCTTCGGCTGCTGCTGCACAAAGCTACAATAATTGCGGAGACTAATAAAACACACAATAACAGCTATAATTACTGTACAAAGCAGGTGGCCGAGCAGAGTTATCGGTTATATTATTGGGGTTTATATATATAGTGTTACTAAATTATTGTTAATCTTATCTTTATAGTTATGTTTATAGTCATATCAAGAGATTTTTTTCTTTTGTTAATCTGATCTTCTGACTCAAGGTTCCATTCAGTTAGAAATCTTCTTGCCCTCTTTAATCTAGGTTATCAATGCCAGCCTATATTTTTCCTTTTAATTTCACTAGCTAGGTAGGTAGGAACATAATTTACTAGTATAAGAAAATGGAATAACTGCACGGTTAGAAAATGGAAACCAGCCCAACCTACACGACTCCTAGCATTTTAGAGTTAAAGAAAATAGTATCTATTGTGGTTGTAAAACACTGGCGTCATTTGTACTACTATCCTTCGTTGAGATGTTACAAAATTATTCCAGCATTGCTTAACTGTTTGGTAGTCGTCATGAATTCCGATCGTTTTATGTGTTATATGGCCAAACAGAACCATAATGGTTGTGTAACCCAAAGACTATCCTATTCTGTCTTGTGCGAAAATATTATGTGCCTTTAATTTATTATCAGTTGCATTACATATTGCTCTTTGTCTCTAAAAATGGTAGCAGGTTTTGATGAAAATGACAGCAGTTTGTGATGAAAAGGTCCATAAGAATGAATGTTGCAGGTTCAACAGACTGCATTTCGTAGGTTCTTCGTCAGTTCAGAATTTTGTTTCTTTTATTAGAACTCACAGAGCACCGTTCATGTCCTGAGGGCAACGAGGAAAAATGAAAGTTGCTACTTCGACCTCGTTTGGCTCGCTGAAGCCGAAGAGGGCCAATGTCCCAACACGTAGGCCAAAGCCTATTGGGACGACCGAGGTGTCGAAGCTTATTGAAAGTGCCGATGTTGTCCCCCGTTACAGAATCAGCTCCTGCCATGTCAACCGAGGCTAATGTAAATCCGATAAAAGAGCTTGAATCAGAAAAGATAGCAAAACAAACAAAGGTGCTGAGCCCTCCAGCTGTAACAGGGTGTCGAAGCTATCGACTACTTCAACAGTGACTCCAAGAGAAGAATAGCTAGCGTTTTAGATGTTGTTCTTGAATCCGTGAAAGCGCCAACTCCTGCTTCTGCCAAAACATCTGGCGAAAAATCTGAAGATGCAAAAGAAGTGACTGTTGCAAGCATGGGTACTGCTCTCGCCGAAGCCGAACCTTCGAATGTTGCGCCAGTAAGATTGGTGGAAGAGAGTCTTCTTGAAAAATCTTCGTCTCCTGCTCCTGAAGCGCCTCTTCATAGTGATTTGGAATACATTGTTCGACACGCTTCGGGAAAGCAGATGTCATTAGAACAAATTGCTGAAGTGCAACACTACGCCAAGGACTTGAAATACCCCCGAGGGTCCTTGGTATACGGAGGAAATGACGAAGACGACTTCCTTTATTGTCTACCTGATAGTAAGGAGGTTAATGTTTGCCGCGAGATGATGAACAACATGGGGTTTCCGAAGTTTGAGCTTGGTTTGTCCGCTATGACGAAGGATCAGCTTGAGGACAGCCTCGCTTACAATAGCTTGAAGGTTTGCACATTTTGGCTTCGTATTTGGTACTTCTCGTTAAAGTGAACTATTTTTTGGTAATTCTTACTATTATTGTTTGTTCGTTCTTCTGTTTGGCAGGGTCTAATCCTTAGTTAAGGCTCTAAAGTCCCAAAAAGATGCAGAGGACGAGAGCTGTCCGATAGCACATGGAAACCTCTGATCGGAGGTTATAACTTTGAGAAACGAAGCTCTTGCAAAGGATAAGATTTTACTATCTTTGGTCGAAAGGCTTAAATCCAGTGAAGCTAAACTATCCGCTCAAGCAGAAGTGCACAAAGGTGAAGTGTAGGAATTAGAAAAGAAACTTGCCGAAGTAACTGAAAATTTTAATGTAGAGCTAACAAAGCGTGAATTATCTGATATTGAACGCGCAAGGGTACAGAAAAATGTTGAAGAGCTTCAGGAAGCTAAGGAAAAATGTTACAATGTGGCTATGGAATGCGCCAAGAATTTGAAGAACAACTTTTCTAAAGTTGGTGCATTTTCCTCGGAGCAGAACTTCATCCGTGGTGACCCGACGGAGTTATCCTGTGGATTAATGGTGAAGCCGAAGCCTTTGAAGAGATTCTTAGTGACAGAGGAGACTTTTGTGCCTTCGCTGGCGCCCGAGGGGCCGTGTCGGTCTTGGAAAAGGTCGGCTGCGAACATGCTAAGGTTGTGGTTCAGCCAGGATTATCGCTCTCAGCTGATGACATTAAAAACCCTTCGACCTACGCTACTGCATTGAGCAGAATGTTCTATTCCAAGGTATGGCTAAAGGGTGGCCGAGAGATAATTGACGAAGCCATTAGAAGAAATGTGAAAGAGTCTCATGACGCCTTGGAAGAGGCCAGGAAAGCTAAAGAAGCCGCTGAACGTGCCAGGCTTATAGGTATCTTTCATGATTTAGCTTCGTAAATTATTTTAGCTTCGGTAGTAACAAACTTGTATTGTGATGCAGCTGAGCTCTCTCCCCCTCCAGAGCCATACGACCCCGAAGCTGATCCATCTATGTAGGGGGCGCTCGACATAATTAAGATTGCTAACGAAGTCGTTGACGAGGATGTCAACAAACTCCTGGAGGAAGCTGCAGATAAAGTTCTAAAAGAGAACGACTAGAGCTTTATTTTTAAGACTTTAGGTTCTCTGTATAGAACATTTCTTTTGTAAGAAATAGTTAACAACTATTTGTGTATTAATGATGTAATATATTTCTTTGTGAGGCGTGAAATCTTTTTACGTACCGTTTTTTGAGCCGTGGGCGAAAAAACACTTTCCCTTCTTTTCACGCTTCATAAATACATAAATCCCCATTCTTTGCCAAAGCGACTGTGTAGTTCTTGCCACAGACATTGCTTAAGAATACCGTTGCGGAAGACATAAACTATGGATGACCGTACTTCTGTCATGAGCATGAATCATGTCTTATTGATACGTTCTTTCATGTCTTTTTGTCGGATCTGGACTTAACCTCATAGGTTAGCCAATTATATTTGAATGAGCGATTTTTCTTCCTCGTTCACTGTTTGTGTCAGTGCAAAATGATGCATGATGCAATGTCATGCAATATGATGCAATGGTATGATGTAAATGATGTACCAAACATAAAGAATAAGACTCTGCATCCCCTTAGGAACGACTTTGGAGTCTCTTCACCTTTCACTTAGGTGATATTTCAGCTCTGCATTCCCTTAGGAATGACTTTGGAGCTAAGCTCTACATCCCCTTTGAAAGTTGCCTAGAGGGAGGGTGAATAGGCAAGTTAAAACTTTTTCAACAAAAACTAGAAACAAACTGGATAAAACCGGCTCAGCCGGTGTCAAAACCGGTTAAACCGGTTTGAACGAGCTCAACTAAAGAATGAGATATAAAACTGAATTGATCTCGAAATTCACCTAGTTAACTTTAGAAATGAGATGTTCTAGATAATCCACATGGTTCAAAGTAGTAGATCTGAGAAGGGCACTTCTCAAAATCCACACACCAAAAAGATATAAACAAATCTACAATAGAATGGGGAGAGAATGAAGAACACAAACAAACACAATGAACAAGAACACAAGAGACACAAGATTTATCCTGAGGTTTGGTCACACCACAAAAGGTGCCCTACTTCCTCGTTGAGGCGCCCACAAAGAGCCGGGTCTCTTTCAACCCTAATCCTCCCTTCGCCGACCACAAAGGTCAAGCCCACACAATAATCTTTGCTCAAACGAGTGGGTAATACAAACTTTCTTGTGGTCTTCCACAAGATTTGGAGACTCACAAGAGACACCTAGTTGTCTAGGAGCTAGAAGCTCCAAGAGTAATGAATCCACAAAGAACTCGATGTAGTACCAAAGCTCAAATCAAGAAGAGCAAGAGGAATTTAGAGATGAAGTACAAAAACTGCAGCTCTCAAGCTCAGTCAAAGATTTCTCTCCAAAGATTTGAAATGGGAGAGGCAAGAGATGTGTGAGAGAGAGTGCAAGGTGTTTCTTAGGTTAGAAATGGAGTTCAAATCGTGCTCCCTTGAGTGGGGAGAGAGGTAGGAGTGAGTATATATAGGTGGGGCTTCAAAACTAGCCATTTGAGCCAAAACCCAGTCTAAAACCGGTTGAACCACCCCTGGCAGGCCTGGCAGACTAGTCAAGTTGACCAAAACCGGTTGAACCTCTTTTGAAAACCAGTTGAACCTCTTTTGAAAACCGGTAGAACCTCTTTTGAAAACCGGTTGAACCTCTTTGGCAGACCTGTCAGCCTGTCTGCCAGTCTGACTGGCAGACTGCTGCGCAGACTGGTCAAGTTGACCAAAACCGGTTGACTAATCCTCTTTATCACTTCATCCTCTATTCTGATCATATGTATGTAGTGATTTCTTAGGTCTTGTCCATATATTCAAACCAATATAGAGATCATATTATATCCATTTGCATTGTATCATTGGTTATTTAACCTTGTGTTGAACCTTTGTTCACTTATCATTATACATTATTCAAGTATGTTCATCATACTGAATTTCCTGTTCAACACTTAGCAAACTCGTTAGACCTTTAAATGCGTTGTTATCCAAATCACCAAAACTCACAAAAGGGATGAATGCACTTTCAATCTCCCCCTTTTTGGTGATTGATGACAACACATTTAAAGCTTACATAAGATTTGGTAAATAAGATTTTGAATCCTATGATATAGTTTCCTCCCCTAAATATGTGCATTTTAGAAAATAACACTTTTTTACTCAAATGCCAAAAGCACATATTTGGGTCAAAGTATGGAGACAACTTATATCATACTATTCATGGGGAGCAGTGTGTCATAAAATAAACGTGATGCTAATGACATAGAATGCACTTATCAACTTTCTACATCTTATGTTTTTCTTATGATTCCCCCTTTTTGTTAATTATATCTCCCCTTCTTAAAAGTCTTCTAACACATAGTTACATAAGACTAAAGGTAAGCTTTACTGCAAAATTTCTCCCCCTTTGTCATAAATCTCCAAAAAGGATACAAAGAATATAAAGGATAGAAATTATGATTAAGCGAGATGTGAACACACCATCATGAAAAGGATCCTTAGATGGCACAAAGGTAATGGATAAGTGTCATAAGTGATGTACCTTTGTGTTTTACCTTTTCAAGGGGTTTCCATACTTGTGTTGGATTTATAATTCATTTGCAAGCTCTTGTTGGCATAATCGTGACATAGGTCCAAGATATCAAATGAATATTGTCATACTAATTGAAAGATAAATCTTGATACTTGGAGTCTAGATGTCACCTAGCATTTTCTTATCATAAAAAGAGGCAACATGAAAATTGCACAAGTATGGATTATACAACTAGTGATTATGTACGAAAATATCAATTGAAAAACACCAATTGATACAATTTGATAGATGAACATATCACTAATTTTATATTACATTAAGTTCTCAAGTTTTATTGGACAGATATATATATATGTATTCAATTGATACCTATTAAGAGTACTTATTTGCAATTTAAAGTACCATTGGCATAAAAAATATCAATTGAATATAATCATACAACATAAGGAACATGTGCACTATTTAATCAATTAAGTTCTAGACAGGAGAATTTATAAGCTATGCTACTTTAGAGATTTGCAATCCAAAAGGATGTGATACATATTTACCAATTTTAGATGACGTTGAAGTAGCATATACAATAGAAACTCATTCTCTTATGAAATGTATAAAAGATACATTTATTGGAGCAAAGAATCTTTGATACCCATCAAATTTGCAGTGGAAGCGATTGTCTTTGCCCGAAAATTCATTTCTAATTTGAGACTACACACATAATAGACTTGGAAATGAAGTTAGTCTCAAAGATTCAAATTATAGAACATTCTCCCCCTAAATGTGTGCATACAAGTGATGAATACTTGTTTAGCTTATGCACTTTGACTTGTGAGGCCAGGGGATTAAGTTCTACAATTTGAACCTTGGTATAAATAAAGTATGAAAATGTGAAATTGTACCAATTGAAGGAATTACTCATACTCAAAAGGTATACTAATAGACATGATATGCAATATTTTAAGCCAAGATTCTTGAGAAGTTAGCATGTTTGACTCATACCTCACTAAGATGACTTAAGACTAACTTATGACATCACTACAAGAGGTATTAATCAAATATCTAGAGATCTTTAATCGTCACCACAAGTGCAACCTTATGATGTGACTTAAGATATTGCATATACATGCACAAACTACGATGTAAGAGCCTAGATACAAAAATGTAATACAATAGTTCATGGAGTGACACACCTTTGTTCTACTCCACATGGTCTCCATTATAATCATGAATTTCCATTTATATGATTATGTCAATACTTCTTCATTATTTGGTTTTCAGGATAGTTCAACTTCCTTCTTGATTCAATGTGATTTCTTTTCTCTTTATGATTTCATCCAACCAAGTGATTTTGAACTGCATTCATCTTTGCTTGGTTCGATCATACTTGATATGAGACCCATTGAAACTCAATGATTGAAAGAACCAAGGCTCATATATTTGTAGATTTTGAATCCATCTTAAAAGCACTTGGAAGGACCTTGTTGAAACACTTAGAAAAGGGAGAATTAAAAACACAAGGGAGGGTTTCACAAATGATGATCCTTATATGTGGAAGGCAAATGAATCATCATTCTTGAAACCCAAAAGGATAGACTAAATTCCTTTAAATTAGTGCACACATAGTTGATGTCAAAGTTATATGCACTATTGAACATTTTATATTGCAAGGAATTTAACCTATACTATGGTACATCCTACTAAGAGTAGAATACTAAAACAACTGCAGGAGAGGAAGTTTTCATACCTTGGCCTCTTATCAACTTTATCTTACTTTAGTTGAATAGTATCCTTTAAGCTTGTGATTTATCCAATTTAATAATAAGCACCATCTCTTAACATAGATTTTCTATGGATAAACTCAACACAAGAGATGACACTAGTAGCACAAGCACTAGTTTCTTATTTAGTAACCCTTTGTATCTGGAAGGCAAGCGTGTTGCTAAAATAGAGAAACCTCATAATATGGACTAAATTTCCCTTGAGCCCTTATGCACAATATATTTTGAATTACATGGATAATATGCATGGTTATTCAATGAAGTCTAAAGGGCTGACTTAATCCATATTATGGTGAGTGTCTAATATAGAAGAATCAAATCCAAATTAACTAGATAGAGAATACGTCACATATTTTTGGATTGTTCACCATATGATAATATTTATTCATCTTTCAATTGGACCTTTATTTCATAATCAACAAATGATGTATATCCTCAAGTGCTTCTTTTCCCTTAGTGGCTACACAAGTCACAAAAGAGATAAGATTTGAAAATAATATGCACTTGAGATTCAGTTGTTACCACCCTTGCTACTGTCTCTAAATATGATTTATACATTCATTATCGAGCACCCAGCTTGTCCATTGAAGGAGTGATCCTGCAAAACAAGTTTAAGCTTCATATCTTGGTACCCAATTTGAATTGAGTCCTTTGAGATTAGTAGTAAGAGCCTTGAGTACCCACACAATCTTTATTGTGGCCTTTCTCTTTGTGTAGGCACCCACATATACTTGACAACCATCTTACATGGTTTCAAGTCAATATTTAATCACACAGATAAAAGCAAGAGTTAAGAATAGGAGCCTTTTCTCCTTTTCTGGATACATCATTGTGTTGCCTTCTTGATGATGAACCTAGCTTGACCTTGGGTGCACTAGCTTATCAAGGTTAGTCGCACAAGCATTCATATCATAAAGACAAGTTATGCATGGGATTTACAACTTAGTGATCCAATTCAATGTGAAGCATATGGATACCGATTGAAGTAGATTTCTAAGATATCAAAATATGGGTTTCCAAAATTTAGAGAGTATGGATCACTAATTGTACCTTTTACAGTTTAAAAATAATATCCATGTTAGTGCATATGTATGTGTTGAATATCAACAAAAAGGATTCTTATGCACTTTTAGATTTAACGATAAGGGAATTTTAAACTGCATCAAGAGCAGCTATTTAGAAAACAAAGATTACAATCCATATGAATGAGATACAAATTTACCATTTTGGATTGTCTTAGTATAGCTTACTCAAGGGAAACTTATTCTCTATGACACAAGATATATAATGTTCTCCCACTAGATATGTGCATCAAGTATTTGAATGACTTGCCACATGCACTTTCAATTCAGTTAAAAGTCTCATGTGGAGTACATTACATATCATGGTCAAGGCATGACAAATTTGCAATGAATTAACTTATCCTTAAGAATACTTACCACCAAGTAGAGTGTACCATTTGTTATACCAATTTGAAAGATCTTACTATCTGTGGTGGTGTCATCGTAGTACTCTTCTTTTCATCATTTATGGAGACTTCCTTCTTTAGCTTGTTATCTGTTTTCCTTTTAATACTAGTTGAAAAGGAACTTTGAAAAGAGATATTAGTAGTACAAGGAAGTATTTAATGAACGGTGATCTTTAGATATGAATTGCAAACAAATCATGATTTATGAGGCATAAAGGCATAAGGCTAATTCCTTTTAAGTTAATGCACATGGAGGAGTGAATTAACAATATGCACCAATTTACAAATTTAAGCCAAAAGAAATTTAACCTTCATATTGACATTTCTTTCCATAGAATAGATTATTACCAATTGAAAGAATGCCACTTGAAAGGAACTACTATTGATCAACTACCAATTGAAGCAATTAGTTCCATACCTTTTGCCTTGAGCATTCCTAATCTTTCTTTTTGGTGAAGATTAACCTTTAATGCTTGTGATTTTACCAATTGAAAGAGCACAATCTCTACTTATGAATTTCCATGAAATATCTTAAAAGAGATTGCATTTGAAACACAAGCAATAGTTCCTATTTAGAAACCTCTAGTATATGAATGACAAGAAGGTCACTAAAATAAGGAAACCTCATGATATGAACTAAATTACCCTTACAAACATCATGCATAACATTGATTTAAACATGGTGAAATATCATGATTATTTAATTAAGTTTACATGGAAAGTTTAATTTATAACATGCTGAGTGATTAATTTAGAAGACTCAAAACCAATTTAAACAAGAAGGAATAGATCACATAGTATTGGTTTGATCTTCTTTGAATGTTGAATGACACATTCCATTTGAGAAACACATTCTCATGTTGTGAGACTACATAAACACTTAGATAGAAACATTAGTCTCACAACTCTAGTCATATAGAGAATTCCCCTTTTGGTAAGTGCTTTAAGAATTTCAATTTCTTACTTAGCACTCTATTCATTTAAGAACATGGGATAATCCTCTTTATGTCTAGGTCATGGCAATAATACGATAGTTAATTTGAAATATGCCACAAGATACATACAACCAATTTAAAGCATGTAGATTGTCATGATAAAAAATGAACTTGCAATCTACCATATAATTGGATCTTTTCCAAAGCAAGGTAAAATCTTTTAAGTTCATTCTCAAGTGCTTCATTTTTCCTATGTGGCTACAAAAGACAAAGGAATATACTAATTAAAAGCAATGTGCACTTAAGATTTAATTTTTACCATCCTTTGGATATCCCATAGTTGTAGGCCTTTTGCTTGAGTCCCACAAAAGTTAATTCTTATTCCCTACAACACAAGTTCTTGCTAGAGATGAATATGAAGTTAGAGATATAACAACTCAATTCATCTTTGGGCCAATCTTAAAAATAGTCAATGTAAGATTGATAGCTTGAGATAAGAATTGAGTTAAACTACTCAAGCACCCCCAAAGCTTCATATCATCTCTGGGTACCTGCAAAACTTATTAAGTACATTTTGGTACCCATTTTTGGATGGGTCCACCAAGGTTAGCTAATAAGTACTTAGGCGCCCAAATGGCCTTTGTGCTAGTTTTAGGTGAACTAGTTACCTTTCTAGCACAAATGTCATTTTTGGGTGTCCTAAGCGAATATGAATGAATTGACATGGTAGGCTTAGGATACTTACTCATGGGACAATCCTTGCAAAGGTGTCCCTTCCTTCGGCAAGTGTAGCAAATATGATTTTTAATTTTGCAAGACTCCTTCTTTCCTTGCTTCTTGTTTGCTACATGGTTAGTGAGCCTCTTTCTTTCCAAAGTTAAGCCACTATCTTTTATGTAGGGACATGACTTAATCTCATGTCCCCTCTCATGACATTGATAACACTTTCTAGTGCATCTTCTCTTATTTGGAAGAGTGGCTTGTTTGCTACCTTGTGTGGAGCATGTGGAGGCGTGGTTGAGGAACTTGTCATGAGCTTTTTGGCTTTCTTGGGGAACTTAGCTTCTTCACCATGTTATCACAATTATCGTGAGAAAGTTGAGCATGACACTTTCCCTTCAAAAGAGTTAAGCTCCTTCTTAGCCTTCCAACTTCTTCCTTGAGCTCTTTATTTTCTTGTGTGATAGAAACATTACTAATTTCTGAAATTTCTAGCTCAATGGAAGATTGGCTTGCTTGATAACAACAATTGTTAGCACATGGTAATATAGTTTCAATTTCAGTACATGTGCATAAGTGAGGTTGGTATAATTTCAAATTAGTTAACACAACCTCATGAGCCATTTCTAACATGATATGTGAATCCATAAATTTATTATGAGAGCACACAAGCATATCATGTTTTTCATGCAAAGCTAGATTTTCAATATTTAGCTTTTCTATCGTGTTCTTGAGCATAGTATTTTCTTTTTCTAATTGAGCAACACAAGATAAAGCATTTGAAGTACTAGTTTCCTCAATTGAAATCTTTTCGTACCTTTGGACCAAATCATCATGAGAGCACTTTAGCTTCTCATGCTCTTTGGTCAACTTCTCCAAGTCTTTCATTTTTTCGATGAGGATATCTTCTTGCTTATGAAGCATTTCCTTTTGTTCTTCCGCTCTTTTCATGAGTTTGAGCAAGCTCCTCCGATTCTTCTTGCTTAGTTGAGCGAAGAATTTTTGAAGATCATTCTCGTCTTCACTATCACTTTCATTTTCATCCTCATCCTCACTTTTTCTTTCACTGTCACTCCCATTAGCGACAAAGCACATATGATAAGTGGATTTGAAAGACGAACCTTATGAAGAGGTGGATTCGTCGTTTGGTCTCCATCGATCATTTTCTTCTTCTTCAATCTTGTTCTTCGCCCCATCTTCCTTCATTTTGAGGAACATCCTTTCGGCGATTCTCATGGCAAGATCTATTGCCCTAGGATCAACATCTGCACCAAAAGATAAAGTCGAGGCAACCTCAACTTTTTCAAGCTTAGAAGCACTTTCGTTTCTTAGTCCCCCCGACATGATCTTTTCCTCACGCGGTTAAGCATTAGAACGAGGATTAGGCTTTGATACCAATTGAAAGTTGCCTAGAGGGGGGTGAATAGGCAAGTTAAAACTTTTTCAAAAAAAACTAGAAACAAACTGGGTAAAACTGGCTCAGCCGGTGTCAAAACCGGTTAAACCGGTTTGAACGAACTCAACTAAAGAATGAGATATAAAACTGAATTGATCTCGAAATTCACCCAGTTAACTTTGGAAATATGATGTTCTAGATAATCCATAGGGTTCAAAGTAGTAGATCTGAGAAGGGCACTTCTCAAAATCCACACACCAAAAAGATATAAACAAATCTACCACAGAATGGTGAGAGATTGAAGAACACAAACAAACATAATGAACAAGAACACAAGAGACACAAGGTTTATCCCGAGGTTCGGTCACACCACAAAAGGTGCCCTACTTCGTCGTTGAGGCACCCACAAAGAGCCAGGTCTCTTTCAACCCTAATCCTCCCTTCTCCGACCACAAAGGTCAAGCCCACACAATAACCTTTGCTCAAATGAGCGGGTAATACAAACTTTCTTGTGGTCTTCCACTAGATTTGGAGACTCACAAGAGACACGTCTAGGAGCTAGAAGCTCCAAGAGCAATGAATCCACAAATAACTCGATGTGGTACCAAAGCTCGAATCAAGAAGAGCAAGAGGGATTTAGAGATGAAGTACAAAAACTGCAGCTCTCAAGCTCACTCAAAGATTTCTCTCTAAAGATTTGAAATGGGAGAGGTAAGAGATGTGTGAGAGAGAGTGGGAGGTGTTTCTTAGGTTAGAAATGGAGTTCAAATCGTGCTCCCTTGAGTGGGGAGAGAGGTAGGAGTCAGTATATATAGATGGGGCTTCAAAACTAGCCGTTTGAGCCAAAACCCGGTCTAAAACCGGTTGAACCGCCCCTGGTAGGCCTGGCAGACTGTCTGCTAGTCTGACTGGCAGACTACTGCGCAGAATGGTCAAGTTTACCAAAACTGGTTGAACCTCTTTTGAAAACCGATTGAACCTCTTTGGCAGACCTGTCAGCCTGTCAGCTAGTCTGACTGGCAGACTGCTGCGCAGACTGGTCAAGTTGACCAAAACCGGTTGAACCGCCCTAGAGGAGGGGGCGGTTGAACCACCCCTGACGACTCTGTCGACCTGTTGGCCAGTCTGACTGACAGGCTGTTGGTCAGAGGTCAGAGGGGTCAAAGACCAGTTGGACTGTCCCGAAAACCAGTTCAACTGGTCTTGACCAGAGAGTTTAGGAGAGAAAACTCCAGTTCAACTGCCCGGAGGCAAGTTCAATTGTTTTATGGTCAGAAAGGTTCACAGTTGAAGTTGAAGTTCAGCTAGAGTTGAGAAAGCTCAACTGTAGTTGAAAAAGCTCAACTGCAATTGAAGAAGTTCAACTCAGCTGAAGTTCAGCTCAGCTGAAAAAGCTTAACTGCAGCTGAAGAAGCTCAACTCAGCTAAAGTTTAGATCAGCTGAAAAGCTCAACTCAGCTGAAGAAGCTCATCTCAGCTAAAGAAGCTCAACTCAGCTGAAGTTTAGTTCAGCTGCTTTTCAACAAGAACACTCTCAGTTTCTCAAACCTAACCATGGTCAACCATAGAACGTTCAAGAGATTTTTGGTTTTCAAAAATAGCTTTTGAATATAGAGGCTTGAGCTTTGGCAAACACCAACCTTCTTTTTGGATCCCCTTTATAGTACGACGATTCCTATACTCAAGTTAAATAAAATTAATTAAGTAAACTCCTTGAGTCATTGGTGTCTCATGTGTGATTTCTCCATGGCGTTGCTTCATAGGGATCACAAACATCTTTGTCTCACCTTTTGAAGCAAACACAAATCAAACCCTGTGACTCGTACCATTTCACCATATATGAGTTCAAATCATGCCTTCAAGTCTCCTTACTGATGCCTCAACATGTTATAACTCTTCATAGCTGATTAGTTCATCGACTTAGTGCAAGTACTCTCTTCTTCACCTTAGCCATGGTACATCGGTTCACAAGCCGTCGCTTGGCCTTCACCTTTGCTTAGTTCCTCGAAACCCTTTCCTTGCTATCTTCACCCTATCAAGCCATTCTTGAGTCACATCATATTGAGCATCCATTGATAGAATCATTTCTTAAATATTGTGAACCTTGCTTGAATGTCTTCTAGATATAACTGTTAAGGTCAATCAAGCTCTAGTTTGATTCTCATAGAGGCATATATGGACTGATAGTAGTATGGTCAAGCCAATTCACGATTCCTCATATCTTATTCACTTTGGCTTGACCAATCCTCTTAATCACTTCATCCTCTATTCGTATCATATCTATGTAGTGATTTCTTAGGTCTTGTCCATATATTCAAACCAATATAGAGATCATATTATATCCATTTGCATTGTATCATTGGTTATTTAACCTTGTGTTGAACCTTTGTTCACTGATCATTATACACTATTCAAGTATGTTCATCATACTGAATTTCCTGTTCAACACTTAGCAAACTCGTTAGACCTTTAAATGTGTTGTTATCCAAATCACCAAAACTCACAAAAGGGATGAATGCACTTTCACCCTTAGGAACGACTTTGGAGCTTCTTCACCTTTTACTTAGGTGGTATTTCAGCTCTGCATTCCCTTAGGAATGACTTTGGAGCTTCTTCACCTTTTACTTAGATGGTATTTTAGCTCTTCATTCCCTTAGGAACAACCTTGGAGTTTCGTCACCCTTCTTGTTACACTTGATGGTGTAACCACAAATTTATTACAATAGGTCGAAGGTTGAACCTTCTTATATTGTCATTGGAGAGAAAATATAAAGTCAAAAGAGTAAAAGATACAGTGAAGTTGGAAGCTTTTCTGGTAGAGCCCCTGTATTCCTTTAGTAAATATGTCTCGATTCGGGTACAGTGTTGTTGACTGTGCGAGCTTCGGACTCCTCTCGTGTGTAGCGCTATTGCTGCGCTTGGAGATGCCCTTCTGGTTGCTGATTGTGCATCAATGTTGGTGCCATAGGTGGTGGTGGTAGTAGCTAAGCCTATGCAGTTTGAGAGTGACTTGCCAAAGCAACTGATGTGTGGGCTGTTGATTGCCCACATACTCAGGAATGTATGCATGACTTACTTCGGGTGATTCTGTCGTGCATCGTCTTCAGCTATCTCTTTCTGCTTTTGGATCATGACTTGGCATGTCCTTGTTGTATGTCCCTTATCCTCCACATAGAATAGACAGAACAACTTCCTAGGTTGGGAACTGAACCTTCCTCCGGAGCTTCTTCCTCCTCTACCCCTTAGAGCTGGTGGACTGTGAGAGCTTTGTTGCATCCCTAAAGATTGGGAGCTTTGCTGGTTGCCTTGAGTGTGGTTTGCCCTGTCATCACTTGAGCTGGGATTGTGGATTGTTCTAACATGCATGGGTGGAACCTCCAAAGCCCCTAATCATCTCAGAATACCTGTAGGCCTCCTCCCTTCTCTACCGAAAGTCATTATTAGCCCTAATGTACTCATCCATCTTCTAGAGGAGCTTTTCCAGAGTTTGTGGTGGCTTCCTAGCAAAATATTGCGTTGTTGGTCTTGGTCGGAGCTCCTTGATCATGGCTTCGATGACAATCTTATTTGGCACCGTTGGCGCCTAGGCTCTAAGTCACAGAAATCTTCGAAAATATGCCTGCAAGTACTCTTCATGGTCTTGCATACATTGGAATAAGGCTTGGGCAGTTACTAGTTTCGTCTGGAAACCCTGAAAGCTAGTTACCAACATGTCCTTCAGCTTTTGCCATGACATGATCATTCCCAGACGAAGGGAAGAATACCACGTCTGAGCCACACTCATGACTGCCATGACGAAGGATTTCGCCATGACAGTCATGTTGCCACCATATGATGATATGGTTGCCCGTAGCTCATGAGAAATTGCTTCGGGTCAGAATGTCCATCATACATGGGTAGTTCTGGTGGCTTGTAGGATGGTGGCCATGGGGTAGCCTGCAGTTCTGCTGCTAGAGGAGAAGTATCATCGAAAGCGAAGTTGCCATGATGGAAATCATCATACCAGTCCTCATCATTGCTTGGGCTATCTTGGAGAAGCTCCCTCTATTGTGGCCTTTGTCCTTGGTCATCTTGCATGATGTGGCGCATTTCCTCAACAACTTCATCAATCTTCCTTTGAAGTTCGGCTAGACCATCTTTTCTCTCTTTTTTTGCACTTGCTTGTGAATAGCCTCCAAGTCCCTGATTTATTGGTCCAGTTCTTCCTCCTGCGGTGTTGGGCTGGTAGCCTTCCTTTTCTGGCTCCGGGCTTCTCTCAAGGAGAGAGTCTCTTGGTTGGTGTCCAGTGGCTGAAGGGTAGCCCCTGGCTCTATTGCCTTCTTCGGCGGCATGACAAAGGTGAATGCTTGCCGAAGGTTGTGGAAGTGAGTTCACCGGAGGTGGGCGCCAATGTTGGCCACTTGTTTTCAAATGCTGTGAATCAAGAACAAGCCAACACAATTGTTAAAGGTCAAAGACCTTCGTACTCCGAAGTATTATCTCCTTTCAGATATAATAATCTTCAGACGAAGGTCATGAAGGACATGCCTTCATGATTCATAATAATTGAGATATGAAAAGAAAATGAATGTAATCTATTGGTTTATCCACATATGTATTTCATAATACGCATATGTACATTAATAGAATTTATATTACATTGATAACTTTGGCTTGTTCGAAGGTGTTGATGCAAGAGCGATTACAATTTAGTGTGAACAGTACGGTGCTATTGTTCATCTATTTATAGGCACAGGACACAGCCCGATAAAAGTACATTTGTGTCCCAAACATTTACTCACAACTATAATATAAATCATTAGGGAATGGCTAGTCTTTTTCTCTTCGGGCTAGCATCATGTTTGATCTTCATCATCGCCTTAAGCCAAAGATGTTACTCTTCAGCTATAGCTTTAGCATTCGTTCTTATCATCTTTGGGCTATATCTTCGTCTTGTACACCTTTGTCTTGGGAGAAAACTTCCATCCTGAAGTCAAAGCTCCCTGTAATAATACATGTTATACTGAAAGCAGATGGTTAGTCATGTTTTTGAGGACCTTCGGAAGAGTAAGGCCCCCAACAACACTGTTTCTGAAAGTTTGTTGACTAGGTAAATGATTCAAATCCTATGAAGCAAGATGTGTAGACAAGGTGTTAAAAGAGAAATTAAAAGCATGCGCAGTTTTCCACGGGGATGCTGCATTCAGTCCTGCCATCAGCAGGATCCATCCATCCCCGTTTGCATAGCTGCAACAGGCCTTGAATACTAAATAAGATGTTCATATATCCTACTCGATTGTATGGTGATGAACTGATAATGAACCATTAAGTGGAGCAAGCATTGCTTCGTGAGGCACCATGATCATATAGTGTGGTGGTGGTGGGTGACAGTATGACCTGTCAAAGCCTTAAGTAGTTTGATGTATGCAATGTGGTCCTTGTTTCTTTTCAGGTGCTGCCATTTGATGCTGAGTGGCGCCGTAGCATGTTGTTGAAGTGGCATGAGTTATTGATGACACAAGTGTGTAGAGTGCCTAAGTTGTACGAGTTGGTTGAATTTTGTCTCACGACAGTGATTTTCCATGTCTCGTTGGTGCCATGATATGATTGGACCAAGCTATACCAAAGCATTCTATTCTAGTTTAAATAGGATGCATGATTCTCTAGTATATGGTT
Source organism: Zea mays (assembly GCF_902167145.1). Taxonomy (NCBI): domain Eukaryota; kingdom Viridiplantae; phylum Streptophyta; class Magnoliopsida; order Poales; family Poaceae; genus Zea; species Zea mays. The sequence goes on from NC_050100.1 coordinate 150,065,024, forward strand.
AGGCTTATATTTTGGTATATTGTGCACAAAACAAGTGTCTTCCATAACTATCGTGATTTATGTATTTTCAAACGAAATTTTATGACACTTGTTGTGTTTTATGCTTCCACTAAAAAGTAGTCTTACTATGTTTTACGCTAAATTTATGACACTTTTTGCTGCATTTTACAGTAACCTCGTGCAAAGAGTAATACACGACAACTACTTCAATTCATGCAAGTATTTTACGCGCAACTAGTGGACATCTTGGTTGCTATGATGTTAGCACCACTTTACGCTAAGTTATACTTAGTTTTACACTTCTTTTGTGTTGGGTTTACGCTAAAACAGATAACCCGTGCGAAGTGAAAATATACAATAACTACCCACAAATCGTGTGCGTCTTTTACGTTCGAAATAGTGGATCCCTTGCTCGATATAACGTTAACAGTAGTTTACGCTAAGTTATACACAAGTATACACTTATTTTGTATCAGTTTTACGCTTAAACGGGTGAGGGTCGAGGCTTCCTGTATTAACGGAAGCCCAGGGCTTCCACACACACACACACACACACATATATATATATATATATATATATATATATATATATATATATATATATATATATATATATATATATATATATATATATATGTGTGTGTGTGTGTGTGATACACAAACTAGGTGAGTGCCCGTGTGTTGCAATGGAACACAAACTATTCGTTAAAATATTAGCGCACGATGATTGCAGCAAGAAAAACAACACATAATTTATAATCAACATCGTAGTTCTCTGTAGAGACAATGTTTGAGAGAGCTCATGCTAACAAGACAAAAAAATCTAAATGGCAATAAAGTAAATACACATTAAGGATAATGACTTTATGAAAAAGTTGAGTATCATTACAAATAACATCATAACTATTGTATATCTAGAAACCAGCTAAACTCTGATATGCCTAATAATTTCTTGTAATTCTTCTAGAATGTTGTCTTTCGATTCATTGTTATTGTACTTCAGTAGTTCTACCAATAAATTGGAACTCAGGACATTCCCATTCTGCACATTCGATGTTACATATCATTGAACTCAATTATAATTAATTATAAAAGAACGATTTTGACCAAGTATTCAAACAATGAGTTTACTCACGACCCAAATGCATGGTAACCTTATACCATTCCAAGCACGCATAAAGTTGATAAAAAGAAACCCATGCAAATCCCTACATATTACCTTCCATTCAGGATTGGCCAATTTCATGGCATCATTCATATTATTAGTAATATGATGTATTTTGTGAATATAATGCATGCTTGGATGATTACCCTTAAACCATGATGGTATAGTCATGGAGTCCATTATATAGATGCTTCTAGTGTTCATGTTAAATACATATAAGCTGAAGTGACCCAAGAAAGAATAGGGCAATATAATCTGCAAGTTAAACAAACAGTTCAAGTAAGTGAAAAAAGAAAGAATACAAAATGATGAAGGAATATAGCTTACATGGCTGCAATCTGAAATATCGTACTCCATGTCAGGCCAACATTCAAATAATTTTGTCAACATGTTGATATCTAGTTTTGCACGAAGGCGAGGGTCTCGACCAAATTGAGATATAGACTATTTTTTGTCATTAAAATGGTTATATAATGAACACACTTATATGGCTACAAATTAATTACTTCAACTTACACAGAACTGTAGGTCCATGTAGTGGTATTTGCCTTCTAACAAGGACAAGGCATCATTGCATGCAATCATCCGAACAGCTATGTTGAAGCATTTCTTATCCATCGGCTTATTTACATTCAAATATCTTTAATCTTTTGAAGACTTAAAGAAATTGGATAAGGCTTGGTGCTCCGAATCCAATGTTTCCTACTAAATTAACATTTGTTTATAAAGTTAAAGCAAAATCATATGTATTGGATGCATACCATACATATAATATATTAAATATTGAATGAGAATTAACTTACTCCAAACATTCAGCGTTGTCTATCCCCATGATATATGTGCATAATGAACACATCAGTTCTTGTGTGTTTGTTGATGTAACTGTAGCGGGAAGAGCACATGGAGATATATATGATTCAACCTGATGTGATGTATTTGACAATTTAGGTAACTCATAGGGAGTATCGATTATCTCAACATCACATGGACTCCCTCCATCTTCATCCACACAATGGCCACACTCTTGATGTCATTTCTTTGTGTTTAATCTTGAGTCAAACAATATTGCAGGTAGCTTAAATCTGAATCTGGTTATATCATCCTGCAAATACTATAAATTAGAACAAAAGAAACAATGTTCCTATAAATGCATATCCTCTACCTGATTTATGTTATCGGACAAAGAAGGTCATGTCCAATATTCCATATAGTTTATCATCCATAGACCACAAGAAACCCTAAACATAATTTAAAAAGATCATATGAGTTTCTATGTATATGAAAAGAAACACAACCAATTTGTAAAGTAGTGGTCACATGAATTTTACCCATCGGTTTGCATTTGCTTTGTGATCTTCTCTATAACTGGCCATGATGCAACATCAAGGTTTGACCACTTACTTCGGTTAAGCTCTTTATGTTCTGCTACAAGTTTAATCTATCTTTCTAGACCTTTTAACTATGTGATAAATATATAACATATCAGGATTGATAGATAGAAAATAATATAATTATGAAATAATCATATAATAATAACAATAATAACAGAAGGAATAATTACTCACTGTAGTGTAAAGGTCTCGACGATCTGTTATTTGTGGTCCCATATAATCGAGTACATGAACTTCATTTTTTTATATTGACAACTGCCACGTACCAGTGAAATTTTTCTATGTTTATTGGAATGAACACCATGTCAGCCTGTAAATAGTTGTCCACCCTTTTTCCAACGGTGTCTTCCTTACAATTTAAGAGCAACTTAGGGTCGCCATCATGCTTAAGCAGGGTGGAAATGAACGTGTTCTCCAAGAAGACCTTTCCACCTTATCTATGAAGTAGATGCTCTTCATCCCTAATATAATGTATACATGCACTGAGGACCTGTATACCAAAAGAATATAATTGGTACATTTCTATACCTTAATGTAAATTTCTATACCTTACTGTAAATAATAGGATAGGTGTAAAGATATACTTCAGTATATATTAGATATATTGATGTACTTACTTCACCATTCAATTGCATGTCATCATGGAAAAGACATTCCATATCATTTCTATTTAACCATGCACTATCGATGTCCACCACAACTTTTTTTCCTGGTAGTTATTTAATGTATTCAATAAGCTGAAGATCTTCTGTGGTGCACATATAATCTATAGAATGAACGATATTATACTTCATATATGCAAATAATATATGAGAAAACCAATATGATGCAATAATAAGGTAAGAACAAAATATAATTACTTTGGGGCACAATTCGAGCTACATTCAACTTCTTTGGTTTGTTATGCTGAGATATCCTAATCAAAGTGTCCAAGTTATCTTGTTCGATCTGCTCTAAAATATCCACATCAGAACTTATTTGAGTTCATTCATTTTGAACATCCAAGGATGCCATGTGTATCACATCTGTATAAGGAGTGAATGAAACATAAGTCTATTGACAAAAGCATTCTTTAGTAGAAGAAATCATAAGACAACATTTAGTAATCTTGATTTGATTAAGAGAGCATTTAGGAAAGTGGATAAGAGAGCCTACCTAGTTGTTCTCCAACATTGGCTTTAGATGACACTTGAACTAGGTCAAAACTACAGTCACTGCCTACTGCCACAACACCAAGCGATTGTTCTGCAACATTGCCAACACGACCTTACTATTCTCTCCCTCGTTATCTATGGTGCATAAGAGAATAATTAAGTGTTAAACAAAAATATATTGTTACAAACCTTACCTTTTATCTATTATTTATAATCAGGTTTACCTAGTTCATGTATGTCATTGCCTTTGGTTGGTACATGGGTTGAATAGTCGCTGCCGGCCACAACGTCAAATGATGGTTCATCGGTATTGCCAACATCGACATTTCCTTCCTCCACCTCAATATCCATGGTGATTTGGCCTATGTCCACAAAAGTGAGTGTCAAACATAATTTTATTGATGACCTACAACATTAATTACAAATACAAAAGAACATCAACCTTTCCTTCCTCCACCTCTCTGCTCATTTTGAATGATGATTTATTAAACTATAAAAACTGAGTGATTGGAATTGGAGTATACTTCAATTTTCAATTACAAGTGCAAAACTTGAATGACTATACACAAAGGAGTAAAAATATCACATTATTCAAATCACCCATACACACAACAATGAATTGGAATTTTTGGCATTTCGAAGTCATTTTTAGACAAAGAAAATCCACATCGGGCTAGAAAAAGGAATGCATGCGAAGGGAAGGTATCAATATGGACTTTATACTTTACACAACCAATTGATAGTATAAACAAAGGTAGGAATTGCATTATGTCTCCTGTTTACAGATTGAAATAGCAGTCTTTGCACAATGACCATGAAGATTCATTTATATTTTTTGTTTACAGGTTTAAACAGCAACATTTAAAGGCTGACCAACAAAACTTGATGGTGAAAGGAATTATTTAGTCCAGGTAATTAATGTACATATACATAGCAAGGAATCACATATGTCGATCGGGTGTTAGTATTAGTTTGGTACAAGAATTATATAATCTAAGGAACTTTAAAATGATTCAAATATCTGTAGTCAGTAATATGATATCTAGTTCAAATGAAATGAGGATGATAAAAAAGAAGCATGATGGTACCTTGTCAAACGAAATGGATATGTCTTCCTTGCTATGTGGTGACAAGATATGATTCTATCGACGTGTGCAGTTAGTACTGGAAAAGTATAATGTCAGTGCAGTTAGTCCTAGAAAAGTAGAATCTAAAAAATACAAGATGATACAAGACTCCTCACAGGAATGGAAAAGGGCTATGCCGACTTATTAAACAACAGTCAACACTTATTTTCTTTCATCCAAATTACTCTTTGCTAGGGAAAGTTAGGATGAAAAGTAGCCTTATGTAGCCAAGAAATTTTACACTGTGCTAACAACTTGTGATATGACCGGCCTTGCACGTAGCCAAGAAATTTCACACCGCGCTAGCAACTTGTGATATGACCAGCCTTGCACGTAGCCAAGAAATTTTACACTGCGCTAACTTAACTCAACGGAACTGTCATGATTCTATAAAAAGAATGCACCTTGTCTGTTAACAGATAATTTTGGATTCTCCAGCTCTTAAACCAGAGGAATAGAGGAAGAATCCAGATAAGAACAAGACATCCATGACTAACTTAGTTTTATCCAACAATGCAAAGAGATCAGAACCATTTGGTGTGAATTTGGAAGGCACTATTAAAAAGAGTTGTATACTAGATTTTAATAGTTTTGACAACACCTTTGAAAATAGGTATGAGCTCACAAAGAGACATTTGGACTTCACAAATATGGTGGGGAATGACTTACAAGAACAAGATTTAGCATGTTTATCAAATGGCTGATGCAAAGGATTTCTGTGATGATTTTCTCAACTTTTACGTGAATTTTTTGCTAGTCATACGATCATCAAGCAAAAGTATTTAGGCTTATAGACATGAGAAGGGAATTATTTGCATCATAACAATGTCACCATCATGTAAATTAAAGATGCAAACAAACATTAAACAATCATAGTGACTTCGTGTATATTGTTTCAACATTATAGCGTTTCAGGTTTAAGCGGACTCAGGATTTTGTCATCATATATGAGAGTTGGAGGACGTATCGTATGAGTTGAACATAAACTCGTCGAATTGGTGTGGGAGTTGAACAGAACCTCGCTCGGGTACATGCCATGCGGTTGTCTTCATCCTTTTAATAGCAGTCGGTTGATGGGGGTGTGGATGGGTACATTCCATGCATACTGTGGAAGGTCAACCGTCGATGGAAGGGAGAGATCCGTGGGCGTGACCATCGATTTTGCAATGGTAGCCTTAATGGGGGCACTGCTGGGGACTTGAGAGATCCATGGACGCTGACACGACGAGGGAAGGGAGAGAGCCTACTGGGCGTGGGGCGGAGCATGGGATCCATGGCTGCTCAGGAGTGGGGGCAGAGATAGAGGACGAGATCCTCGCCCAATGTGATATGCGAGATCCCCGCTCGGCGTGATCCGAGGCTGGCCGCTGGGAGTGGGGCGGAGCATGGGCGCCATTGCCGGGGGCGGGCAGATGTTGTATGGCCTTTTACAAATAGGAGAGGTCCCAGGTGAGAGATCAATAACAAACTCAACTTCCCTATCTGGTGGCTTCCCAGGTAACTTCTCTGGAAACACATGTGGGAATACTCTAACAATTTTGATGTGATCCCCCACAAATTTACCGTTGATCATGTATATTGCACGTGTGTTACATGTGGGTGGTGCAACTGTGACTTCAAATCTATCCCCATTAGAACTAGAAAGTTCTATTGTTCCTCTAGCACAATGTATTACTGCATTCCACTGTTTTAACCAGTTCATGCCAAGGATTAAGTCTATTGTACTCTCTTCTAGCACTATAGGCATAGCCTAAAACTTTCTTCCCAAAATATTTACTTCTATTCTATGACTTATATATGTTGCCTCATAAGCCCCTTTAGGTGTAATGACTATCATAGGTCTACGCATAGCAAGGTAAGGTAGACTATTTGCATGAACATAACGAGTAGATATGAATGAATGCGAAGCTCCAGAATCAAAAAGTATAGCAGCTGGTACGGAATTAATGAAGAACGTACCAATGACGATGTTAGGACCATCCTCAGTAGCCTATGCATTGATTTGATTAACCCTGGCAATGATGTAACCATGGTTACTGGCTGGAGTTTGTGTCTGCTTGCCCTGAGAATTACCACGAGCTGGTGTGTTGGGGTTCCTCTTCGGACAGACATTATCATAGTGACCAACCTCACCACACTTGAAGCATGCGGTGTCTGTAGCTGTGTTCTGGCCAGTAGGTCTTGTCGGGGTGCCAGTGGGGGTAGCCTGACAAGTATGCGGAGTCTATGGTGTCGCCTATGGTGTCTGTTGAGCAGGTCGCTGGTGAGACTATTGCCCGCCTCCAGGATGAGCTGGTGTACCCTGGGGTGGAGCATAGCGAGAGCGGATGCTACTGCTCCCCTGAACCTGGGTGATAGCCTTCCTTTTCATCTCGCTAAGCTGAACATGTTTGTGTTCAAGTGCGATGGCCTTGTCCAGAAGCCTCTGGAAAGATGAGAAGGTGTGGGATATCAGCTGATAATGGAGTGGCCCAATGAGTCCCTCCATGAACTATTTCCGCTTCCTTTCGTCATCAGCAACCTCCTCTGGAGCATACCTTGAGAGCTGAATGAATTTATCTCGGTATTCACTTACTGTCATGTTGCCTTGCTTAAGTGACAAGAACTCATTCTTCTTAATTTTCATCAGGCCAGCAGGAATATGATAGGTCCTGAAATGTGTAGAGAATCCTGCCCAAGTAATGATATTAGCAGCAGCATGAGCAGCACAGTAGGAGTTCCACCAGTCGGTAGCGGGGCCAGTGAGGCGACCCAATGCATAGAGGACCTTCTCCTGATCAGTACATTGAATAATATTGAGCATTTTATCCACTGTCTTTAGCCAATCATCTGCCTGAAGAGGATCCAGAGAGCTGGAGAATGTGGGTGGCTTATGACTCATGAATTCCCGGTGCTTGTCCCGGATGGAGCTGGTGGTGGTGGTGGAGGTGGTAGTTGCTGCCGTTCCAGTTGTTCCTGTCGCATTTCCTGTCACTCCTAGGCCCTGGTGCATCTCCTGACGTTCCTGACGGATTTGCGCTTGCATTTCTGTCATGGTGTTTGCCATTTGCTACTGCCGCTGCATCTGAGCGGTAGCAACGTGATCTGTTCTAGCCGGTGGAGGGTTCGGCGGAGGATTCATCTCTGGTTGTGGTTGGTTAACAATCCTCCTGTGACGGTTGTTAGTAGGTAGATCGATACCGCCTCCCTTCCTGGTATTGACCATCTGGGTTAGAAACACATGGTAAGATAGAATTGCAGATAAGACGAGTAATTACGAGACATCCAACTTTTTGGCCATGCTCTTTTGGGTCATAATAGCTAAGCTAATTACAGTGTCATCTACTAATACTAATACATTACCTTATGTTGGTACATGCTAGGATGCCCTACTATACTATTTCAATCAATCAAAGAAGCAAATCAAGCATTTATCATCAGAACAAACATCCAAACACTTTAGACAAAGAATATATATATTGTTGGGGACTTGTTCTCAAATGCTATGAATTAAGAACAAGGCAACACAAAAATGGGTTAATGGTTAATGTCCTTCGTCCTTCAAAGCATTATTTCCCCAAGGATATAACGATCTTCAGACGAAGGTTATGAAGGGTGTACCTTCATCATCACAGTATATATCAATGAAAGACGAAGCATATGAAACATGGGAAATAACATGGATAATTATATGACATCATAATATGTCCTTTTTTATATAATTATAAATGAATAAGACCAATATTGAATTACATTTGTACCTTCGGCTTGACAGAAGACAGAAAGTACAAGCGTGTTGCACAAGCGAGTACAAGTCAGCGTGAAGAGTATGGGGGTACTGTTCATCTATTTATAGGCACAGGGCGTAGCTTGTGTGGATTTACATTCATGTCCTTTATAACTGGTTACAATCATGACACAGATGATCATGGGCCGATCGGTCTTTTCATCTTTAAGTCGGTGCCACCCTTCGTCTCAAGGCGTGTAACTATGCCGAAGCTCCCCAGATAGTAGCTTCGGCGTTGCTTCTGTGTTGATCTTCCGAAGGTGTTTCTTCTTATAGGACCTTTGGCGATGAAGCAGACCCCCAACAGTAGCCCCTTCGTGGTGCTAGATCATTTTTCGTAACGAGCTTGATCCATGAAAAATCGTCGTAGGCTTCAGAATGCCGAAGGTCCAAAAAACACCTTCCCTGAGCTCGTTGCCGAGAAACGATTAAAATATTTCGAGCGCGAGGTGGCCCCACTATGCGGCGGGTACGCGCGATCTGGCGATTCATCTCCCACGCGTCGTGGTCCACCGTTCAGTGAATGCGGGTGACTGTTGAGCGGGTGCGGGCGACTTGCCGATTCACCTTCACACCTGTAGCACTATATAAATAGACGGGTAGGTTTGAAGTTACCACAACATTCATTGCCATTTCACTGTTGTGCTGCTGAAAAATTTAACCATAGCCAAAGCTTTCTCATCGCATTCTCAAGCAAAGCATCATTTTGATGGCATAAGAGAGAGCTTCGTCAAAACTGTAAAAATCATCAACATTCGTAAGAACCGCAAGAAATTCAACACCTGGTGGCCAGAGTACGTTCAACTGCTAGGGTGACCCATGACGGAGAGGAGACCGAAGCCATAGAGACTGCCCCGATCTCTGAAGTGATGAAACAATCGGGACTGGTTGTGACAGAGGGAGCTACTGATGAAGGTGCACCTGCTGCCGAAGCTGAACAGGCTGACATCGAAGAAGATGATGTTGATGAAGAAGAGGAAGATTATAACACTCTCATGCCAGCCAAACCCAGCCACTTGGACTTTGGAAAATCTACTATTTCTGAGGCTGATATGCCCATGATGATAAAGTTAGGCTACTTCAGAGAAGCTGAGAAGAAGCTGATTCGTTTTGCCGGGGAAGAAACCACTCCGACACCAGAAAATAATGAGGTGCTAGTTTTCACGAGTTTCTTCAGAGCAGGATTGAGATTTCCTTTGAACGAGATGATTGGGGAAGTTTTGGAAAATTATGAAATCTATCTTCATCAGCTGACTCCTAATGCTATCGTTAGGCTCAGTGTCTTCATCTGGGCACTCCGAAGCCAAGGAATAGACCTGAATGCCGAAGCTTTTTGCCGAGTGCATGAGCTTCATTATCAGACGAAGGCCAGAGAAGATGGGCTTCATGAGAATTTTGGTTGCTACAACTTCGCCTACCGCAAAGATATGAAGACTCTGGTGGTTAGCTATCACACCAAGTGGCCAACTGGTTGTAAAAATGAGTGGTTCTATGTTTAGGCCGATGAGAAGAAGAGGGAGAAGCTAATGACGCTAGTACTGAGCCCGCTGAGCTTAAGCTTCGGGTTGACTACGCCCCTATGCCGTATGACGTCGGGGTCACCATGTCAACAAGGTGTGACAGAATTCAGGGTGGTAGCCGAGCAGATCAGCACCAAAGATCTAGTCCAAGAATATCTAGCCTATAAGGTGTTCCCGACGCTGAGTGAATGGAATATGCCGAAGCTAAAGGGGACAAAGGAAAAGAATGAACTTGTGCGACTGCCTTATCAGTTCAGATTTGAGAAACAGTTCAAAGGGCCATGACAAGAATGGTTAGAAATGATAGAAACTATGTGCAACGAAACTTCGGGTAATTACACTAAAAGAGAAGATCAGCTGATGACTGCAGCCTTCGGCACCCGACCAAAACGAAGGTTGAATCGGGTGATGGATGCCTTGAATTTTGAATATCCTGACTATGAGTGATTGAACAAGGGTGCCGAAGGGCAAAAGAGAAAAATGATTGTTAGTGTTCTGAGCAGACAAGCTGCTAGGATGGTAAAAGAAGATGAAGAAACTTTGAAAAAGAAAAAATCCAGCCCTGAGCCGAAGGTGGCTGCTCCGAAGAAGAGGAAGGCTGCGGCTCCGAAGCCAAAAACAACTGAGATAGAGGAAGAGACTCCTTCAACACCTTCTGCTGTTGACGTAGAAGAAATTCTAAAGGTAATGACCGAATCCTTACCTATCAAGCTAAGTCCACTAGGGCCGCATCTAATGAAGCTTTTACAGAAGGAGGAGCCTTCGGTAGCCAAGAAGTCTGCTGGACCAAAAAGGCGGAGGATTATTACTGTAATTGAAGCAACTGAAGAAACGCCACCGCCAGCCTCAATGTCAAAAATAACACCGGCTGCCGAAGTTGCTACAGCTATCGAAGCTGCTCCCACCAAAGCTACAACTGCCGAAGCTACAACGGCCGAAGCCACGAATCTGGAGAGCACATTATCTGATATTGATAAAATACTCTTGGATATGGCCTCAGAAGAAGCTGCTGCAGCTACTGAAGAAACCCTGGCCACAGTGCCTAGAAAGGGGAAGGAGATCGCCAAAGATATTTCGGAGGAAAAGGACTTCAATTTTCAAAATATAATTGGTCAAGAGTTATCTAAGGCTGAGAAAGAGGAGCTGCAGGATTATGCTATATCCTGTGGCTACCAGCCAGGGACGTTGCTCTTCGGTGGCATTAATGAAGAAAGCTTAGGATGCATCTCAGATCGAACTGGAGCAAAGGTTATCAGTACTCTATCAAAGAATGTTGGTTTCTCGAAGCTCGAAGCGGACATCAGTCGCTACAGACGACATCATATCGTCGGTAGTTTATTCTATTCTAATTTCAAGGTAAAAAAATTTTCTTCGACTTTTCATTGTTTTTACGACGAAGGTGTTTTCTGATGAAGGTTGTTTTGCACAGAGTATGCTGCTAAGTAAAGCCTTGAGGATGCAACAGGACCTCGAAGATAAAAAACATGAGATTATAATTGAAGGCTTAGAGAGCAAAATAAAAGATCATGAAGCTACCCTTGAAAAGAAAGATTTTGAACTTCAAACAATGGAGGGTTCACTGGCAGAAGCCCAAGCTGAAATTGCCAGATTAAACAGTGAACTCACGAATTCAGAAAGCTTCGAACAAGAAAAGAAGAATTTTGATGCGAAGTTTGAAGCTGAAGTCGAAAAGAGTTAGAATTTGCATAAATCATTGAAGGAGCTTCAGGATAAATGTCTAGACTTCGGGAACCGGTGCGTGCAACGGCTGAAGCAGATCTTCAATTCAGTTGGAGCCATTACTGAAAAATTTGAACCTTCGGTTGAAGACCTGCCAGGCACCTTCAAACACATTGAGGGCGAAGTTGATGCTCTTGACGAAGTTATAGCTGGGCACGGTGACTTCTGTGCCCTGCTAGCTTCTCGAGGCACAGTTGTTGCTTTCATGAAAACTGGTTGCACGCATGGGAAGATCGTGAACAGACCTAACTTCAACCTATCACCAGCAGATTTAACTGACATCCCCAGCCTGGCCCGAAGCATTGGAAATAGATTCATAACACAAATCTGGACGAAGGGTGGACGAAACTTAGCTGGTGACGAAGCTCGAAGTCATCTCAAGCCAGTAATAAACTCGTACCTGTTGCTTACGTTCTCCTTGGGTCTTGAGTTTACCTTATAACACTTTGCTATGTACAGGATGACGAAGCCGAAGAACAATGACCCGAAGCTTAACGGGTGATCATGAAGTGACGAAGCTGCTGCAAAAAGTTCTAGAGAAACTTTTGAATTAAATCTGTAAAAGATGTTGTAATTTAGGAATCAAACACTGCCCTGTAAACTTGTCCATACCTTGTAATATATTTTTACCTTCTCCTCTGTGTATGAATTGCTTTGATGTGGACGAAACTTGTACTTTTTGAGCTGAAGGCGAAAAACACCTTCCCTTCTTTTCGTACACAACGAAGCATAAATTTGCGTCTTTTGCACTCGCCGAAGCCTTGTCATTAGAGCCGAAGCAACTGTCTGTACTCTATGACATGATGATGATGATCCTACGAATGTCTAAATGAATGTATATGAATGCAATGTATGATGTGATGTAATGTGCAAATGAATGTCCAAACACACGCTTATGAAGCCACACCCAGACTCTGCATCCCCTTAGGAACGACTTTAGAGCCTTCTTCACCGTTTATTTTTTGGTGTTCACCGTTGACTTTTCGGTGCAAGTTCTGCATCCCCTTAGGAACGTCTTTTGAACTTCTTCGCCTTCTATTTCGGCGGTATAAGTTCTGCATCCCCTTAGGAACGTCTTTTGAACTTCTTCGCCTTATATTTTGGCGGTATTTGGCTCTGCATTCCCTTAGGAACGACTTTTGAGCAGAAAACTTACACTGCGCTCCCTTGGGAACGACTTTTTGTAGCTTCATCGTGCTCTGCATCCCCTTAGGGACGACTTTTGAGCTTCTCCCTGGTTTTTTTTCTTTTCTGCACTCGATGGTGCATGCTCAGATTTTACATTTACATCTTTTTGGGGATTTTGCTATTGTAGAGCTAAATAAGAAGGAAAAATTACAAGCTATGGCCCCATTAAAAACCTTTCTCCCCCTTTGGAAAGGAAAAGGGTGCCATAGTAAAAATGAAAAAAGATTACATCAAATTACACATAATATCGTCGAAGCTCATCCTCGTTCCAAGATCTAGGAATGTCGTTGCCGTCCATATCCTTCAATCTGTAAGAACCGGGCCTTGACAAAGATATATACCACCAGAAAAGGTCCTTCCCACTTCAGCTATAGTTTGCCTACTGTGTCTGGATTAGCCACTCTCCGAAGCACCAAATGCCCTGGCTTAATATTTTTCAACCGAACTTTTCTGTCACACCATTTTATTGTTTCGGCTTGATACTTATTGATATTCTCCATAACCTGAAATCAGGTCCCTTCTATACTATCTTTTGCCACGTGATAATCAGCTTCGTCTTCTGCCGAAGCTGTTGTTCTTATTGACCCTGCTTTAGCTTCTTCTGGGGTTATAGCTTCGTCACCAAATAATAATTTGAACGGTGTAAAACCTGTCGATCTTGTTATGGTTGTATTGTGGCTCCACACCACTTTAATCAACTCATTTGGACACTTTCCTCTAGGCTGATTGAAGATTAGCTTCATTATTCCCGTCATTATAATGACATTTGCTCTTTCGACCAGCCCGTTTGACTCCGTGTGCCTAACTGATGCAAAATGAATCTTTGTGCCAATCTGATCACAGAAATCCTTGAAAGTTTCGGCATCAAACTGTGTTCCATTGTCCACAGTTATAGCCTTCGGCACGCCAAAGTGACAAACAATATTCTGCCAGAAAAATTTCTGGACTGTGACAGAAGTTATTGTTGCCAAAGGCTTCGCTTCAATCCACTTAGAAAAATATTCTATAGCCACCACAACATATCTCAAATTGCCTTGCACTGGTGGAAGTGGGCCTAGAAAATCCAGGCCCCATCTTTGCAATGACTAGGTGGGCTATATTAACTGAGTGAGAGATGAAGGTTGTTTCTGGTCTCTTGCACATTTTTGACAATTTTCACATTTTTGAACCAACTCTGCTGCATCCGAAGCTGCCTTCTGCCAGTAGAATCCTTGACTAAACACTTTTCCCAGCAATGGCCTAGACCCAATATGAGATCCACACAGACTTGCATGTATCTCCTTCATTAATTTAACACCTTCAGCTCTTGATAAACACTTGAGAAGTGGAGAACAGACTCCATGTTTATATAATTCCCCTTCTATTATCACATACGGTCTTGTCCTTGCCTCCATCCTCTTATTATATGCTTCGTCATTTGAAAGGCAATTACCTTGAAGGAAAGATATAATTTCAGTCCTCCAATCTTCACTGTGTACTGGAGAATTAGTAAGCACTTCTCTCTCCATGAGTTCAACCGAAGGTGCCTTTATTGTTTCAAAAAATACTTCAGAAGGTATAGGGAGCCCCTGAGCCGCTGATTTGGCTAGCAAATCTGCATGCTCATTTTCACCTCTTGGAATATTTTTGACAGTAAACCCTTCGAAGGAAGCCTCCAATGTTCAGACTGTATGCAGATATTTTTTAAGCTTCGGGTCTCTGGCCTTGCTACTTTTGTCTACATGGCCAGAAATGACTTGAGAATCAGTTTTTAGGATGACCCTTCTTATGCCCATTGCTCTCAACTTTCGAAGCCCCAATAGAAGTGCTTCGTACTCAGCAATATTATTTATGCAACTGAAATCAAGCTTGGCTGCATAACATGTTCTAACTTTCAAGGGTGCCACTAGGACAGCAGTCGCTCCTGCACTGAAGGTTCCCCAGGATCCATCGCAGAACACCGTCCAAGCTTCGGTGTCTTTGTTTATTTCTTCTCCCTGAGCCCCTTGCATCCAATCAGCAATGAAGTCTGCTAACGCTTGGGACTGAATTGAGGATCTATGCACATAGTCAATGGTGAATTCATTAAGCTCTGTAGCCCATTTCCCAATCCTTCCAATAGCTTCTCTGTTCCTCATAATGTCCTTCAAAGGCTGTGACGAAGGAACAATTATGCGATATGCTTGAAAATAATGCCGAAGCTTTCTGGAAGCCATTAACACAGCATATAGCACCTTCTCCAATTCTGTATAATTTTTCTTTGACAGACTTAAAACTTCGGAGATGAAGTATACTGGAGCTTGCTTTTTGACTTGGCCATCTAGCTTCTCCTGCACAAGTGCCGCACTTACTGCTGAATGCGAAGCTGCAACATATAAGAGCAATGGAGCCCCTGGCGAAGGTGGAGTTAATGTTGTTAAATCAATCAAATATTGCTTCAATTCTTCGAAGGCTTTTTGCTGAGCCGGGCCCCATTGAAAGACTTCGGCTGACTTCAGTATTTCAAAGAATGGCAAATTTCTTTCTGCTGATCTGGATATGAATCTGTTTAATGATGCCAATCTGCCGGCCAGCCGTTGAGCCCCTTTCTTTGTACTTGGCGGTTCCATTCGAAGGATAGCTTCAATCTTGCTTGGGTTGGCTTCAATTCCCTTTGTTGATACCAGACAGCCAAGGAACTTGCCCTTCTTTACCCTAAAACACACTTTTCTGGATTCAGCTTCAAACCAGCTTGCCTGAAATTGGCGAATGTCTCTCGCAAATCAGCAATGTGATTTTCTTGCTTCATGCTTTTAACTATGATATCATCAACATAGGTCAGCACATTCCTGTCTATTTGAGAATGAAGGACTCTGGCTGTCATTCTGCTGAAGCTTCCTCCAGCATTTTTAAGCCCCTCAGGCATCCAAAGATAGCAATATGTACCACTGGGGGTTATGAAGCTAGTCTTAGGCTCATCTTCCTTTTTCATCCAGATTTGGTGGTAGAGTGAGTAACAATCTAGTAGACTCATGAGCTCTGACGAAGCTGCTGCATCTACTAGAGAATCTATTCTTGGTAATGGAAACTCATCCTTTGGACAAGCCTTGTTAAGATCTGTAAAATCAATGCACATTCTCCATTTACCGTTGGCCTTCTTCACCATAACAGTGTTGGCTAACCACTCTGGGTACTTCACCTCTCTGATAACGCCAGCACTAAGAAGCCTCTTTACTTCATTCCGAGCACCTTCAGCTTTGTCGTCAGACATTTTCCGAAGCCTTTGTTTTCTTGGTCTGAAAGATGGATCCACATTGAGCGAATGTTCAATGACATCTCTGTTGACACCACAAAGATCATTGGCTGACCAAGCAAAGACATCTTTGTTGTTGAATAAAAATCTTAGCAAATTCTTCTCCTACTCTTCAGATAACTGAGACCCCAGTAGTACCATTTGTTCTGCTATATCTTCACACAGAAGCATAGGCTTCGGCTGATCCGCCGAAGCAGCCTTCTCTCTTTTGTATCTATACTGTTCACACGCTTCAACTTCATCTATGTTATGGATTGCCTTTGAATCTGTCCAGTTTCCTTCGGCCTTTTTGGCAGCTTCTTGACTCCCATGAATAGCAATGGGCCCTTGTTCCGAAGGTATTTTCATGCATAGATATGTTGGATGAAGTATTGCTTCGAAAGCATTAAGTGTTCCACGACCAATGATTGCATTATAGGGGTATTCCATGTCAACAATGTCAAATACGACCTATTCAGTCCTTGTGTTATGAACGAAGCCGAAGGTTACTAGCATTGTGATTTTGCTGAGTGCTACAATCTCCCTTCCTCCGAAGCCACATGGAGGATGTGTAGCATCATGAATCTTATCCTCTGGTTCTTGCATCTGTCTGAAGGCCTTAGCAAATATGATATCCGCTGCACTGCCTGTATCAACCAGAACATTATGGACCAGAAATCCCTTGATGACACAAGATATGACCATAGCATCATTGTGAGGGTAATCTTTGAGCTGAAGGTCATACTTGGAGAAGGTGATTGGGATATAGGACCATTTTGATTTGATGAAGGGTCCCTACACCCCAACATGTTGTACCCTTCTCTGTGCTTCTTTCTTCTGCTTCTTGTTAGCCGGCTCTGAACCTGAACCGCCTGTTATCGGAAGCACCAGCTTCGTAGCCGAAGGTACTTCGGCTTGGTTTTTGAACGAAGCCATCAGCTCGAGAGTGGAAGTGAGTTCACCGGAGGTGGGTGCCAATGTTGGGGACATGTTCTCAAATGCTATGAATTAAGAACAAGGCAACACAAAAATAGGTTAATGGTTAATGTCCTTCGTCCTTCGAAGCATTATTTCCCCAAGGATATAACGATCTTCGGACGAAGGTTATGAAGGGCGTACCTTCATCATCACAGTATATATCAATGAAAGACGAAGCATATGAAACATGGGAAATAACATGGATAATTATATGAAATCATAATATGTCCTTTTTTATATAATTATAAATGAATAAGAGCAATATTGAATTACATTTGTACCTTCGGCTTGACAGAATATAGAAAGTACAAGCGTGTTGCACAAGCGAGTACAAGTTAGCGTGAACAGTACGGGGGTACTGTTCATCTATTTATAGGCACAGGGCACAGCCTGTGTGGATTTACATTCATGTCCTTTATAACTGGTTACAATCATGACACAGATTATCATGGGTCGATCGGTCTTTTCATCTTTAATTCTGTGCCACCCTTCGTCTCAAGGCGTGTCACTATGCCGAAGCTCCCCGGATAGTAGCTTTGGCGTTGCTTCTGTGTTGATCTTTCGAAGGTGTTTCTTCTTCTTACAGGACCTTCGACAAAGAAGCAGACCCCCAACATATATATTGTCTTAGGTCTCCTATCTCTTTAGGGAGTCTTAGATGTAGGATTCCAAGGTGTGAAATCCTTCTTGTCTTTCTAGAGTAGAAAAGATAAGAATAGTCAGAGTAGAACAGGAAAAGGTGAGACAGGATCAAGAAAAGTTTAAAAAGAATCCGAGTAAAGGTAAGTAGGTAAGGGTTGTGTCTAGTTCTATCTAGGTTTCGTCTTATAGTCAACATTTCCTCTGATACCACTTCTGTCACACCCGGATTTAAGGGGTAAAGCTGGGTGCGTCTCATATGTGCGCCAAAGAAGAACAACACATATAAGGCCAAGTGTATAGAGATAAATGTCACAAACATTATTACATCACGGAAGTGTCTTACAAAAATATATGATAACAATAAAGCGAACTAATAATTATTCCTTGGCCCCATAAAGCTAACTGGGAGACGCCACCTAGATTTGTTCGTACTCCTCGTAGTAGTCCTCCTCTTGGACTACCTGCTCTTCACCTGTGGGGATTTATATATTGCAAGGGTGAGCTCACAAAAGATCATAGCTCAACAAGTTGTGGGGAATAATGTGCATGAACTCACCAAAGGTGGAAGCCCATGTGAAGTGTAAGGCTGATCAACAAATAATGGTTAAAGCTGAGCATTGCTTTTAATAAGTTGGTCAAATTTTATTAGAAGTTACTAGATGTAAGTGTATACCAGCCCAAAGTAATAGTAGATCAAAATTAATAGTAAAACCACAATGCGATGCAAATGACAAATTAGATTTACTTCCATCAATTAATCATGTGAGTGTCCGAGCCGCTCATGACCGTGAGCACGACTGGTATACCAGTTTTACACTCTGCAAAGGTTGCACATCCTTACCCACAAGCCATGCTACCCATTTGCCAAGGGGTCTAGAAGTCCCATTATCTCTACCGAGGAGACGAGGCAGGTAGCACTACGAGGCCTTTCCAAAATTCCACTAGTTTGAGAAAACCCGCTACGGATTTAGGAAGAAGGAAACATAGGAATCCCCCGTCCGGAAAGCTAAAAAGACAGTCCGACACGAGAACCTCGATATACTCTGCAGCGATGCCTCCCCGCTTGCCCCTTTCAGGTAAGGTAATCTCTCCCTAGCTTCCCTATTTACATGGCCAAGGGTGTCCCATTCCACCCTTGTGGCAGCACTGTTTTCCCGGGTGGTTCTCCATGTTCCAATTAGCACAATAATCTTATCATGAACAATAAATAATCAACAGTAATATTAAAGAATGATCATGTGTTAAATTTATCTTAACATCCAAAACCGCATATAGCAATAGCAGGACTACCCAAAAGTTCAGTGGTGATCAAGGCATAAGGTAAAGCAGACTAGGGTGACCTATTGGGTCCCATCAAAATTAAGCTTAAACATTCCAAAGTGTTTATAGAGAACATTATTGGGTAAATAAAAGTGGTCAAGGGCACAACTTGCCTTCAGCGAGTTCCTGGTCAGTATTTTCCACCTGCTAAGTACAGGGGTCCTCGGTAGCTTGCTTGTCTACTCGCAACAATACAAACAAACATGGTATAGGAGAAATTAACATCACACCAAACATCAGAACATAATGGATGATAATATTTTACGCATTGTAATGAGATCCTAGGTTCGAGAACCACTAAATTCGGAGTTATGGTTATAAAGTTCTGCTTTTCCAAAGGTTTAGGTGTTGAATATAAAACAAATTAAGTGCATAATTTTAATCTATGTTTCATAACAAAATAAAGTTACCAGATGCTAAACAATATTATTATGAATTTAATGCAACTAGAATAGGTCGAAAAGGAATTAAAATGAATTAGTTATGCATTAAACAATTTTCTGGAATTATTTTCATACTAAAAAACAATTTATGTTTTAATTGTGAATTCCTTTAATGTCTCTGGATTATGGACAAAAATACCAGAGAGTACGGGGTTTATAGGATAAAAGTTTGGACTCGAATGTAACGTTATTAAAACGGGAACGAACGGCGGGTTCATAACCCAGAATCTCGAGGACTCTTAAGCAAAAATGCACCCGCGAAGGGGTACGGGGCTGGCTGGGCCATTAGATTAGATTTGGACAGCCCGGATAGATCCAGTGAAGATTGAGCCGGTATCAAATCAAAGCCATTGGATCAAGATCTACGTCTTGGATTCGAAATTATCACGATCCATTTGCATCCATCGGATCATAGATACACGGCCAGGGTTCTATCAGACGAAGGGGTAAGCTATCTTCTAATCCCAGCCGTTTGTCATCAGATCAACGGATGGTGGCTTCTCCTCTCCTATCGGCCCCAGGACACTGCGGCGCCGACCATGCCGTGGCGAAGGACACGCCGGTGAGCGGCGCCAACCCCACGCGCAAGCCCCAAAACCCAAACTGAGACACGCTACATGTATAGAATGACTTGGTGAGCATAGGGGAGGTATTTTTACCGACGATGGCGCGGCGCAGCGCACTGACTGGGGGGAAACGGGAACCACGGCGGTGTTCAGTACCCCGGCGAACAATTCCCTAGGCTCTTGTGGCTCACGTGTCCGATGAACCGAACACGCACGATCCTTGTTCAATGGCGAGTCCCCGCGACCCTACACCGAGCATCGACATGAGGCGAAGGTGAGAAGTCGAGTGCAGCGGCCTCAGCTTTTCTCCTCCCTCTCGCTAACGGCGACTTCTCTCACTCTTGGTTGATTAGGGCGGTCAGACGAGGCGAAGGGGGAAAGCAAGGGGGTGTTTGGTCCGCTTTTGTAGCCGAGGCGAGGTGGAACCACGGGTAGCGAGGATGCTGGGGCGGGCGCAACAACCTGCGCTGAGGTCCTCGACCAGGAAGAGAAACAGGAGCGGGTGACGGTCCCACGCGTCAGAGAGAAGGAAGAGCTGGCGAGTGGGCCCCGCACGTCAGTGACTGGGATCAACATGCGCGCGAGGAATGAGGCAGACGGAGATTGGCCCACATGTCATATCGTCCGACTCGGCTGGGCCTCGTGGTAGAACAAGCTGGGCCGAGAGGGAAAGCTGGCCCAGTACATCCCCTTCTCCTTTTCTTTTCTTTTTTTTCTTTTCTTTTCTTTTTCCAATTTGAAACCAAATTCAAAGTTTAAATCTGAACTTTAGATTTTTAATTGTACTATAAAAATTTTAGTATGGCAAAATTCTTACTGCTGATCTAATATTATTTATTTTACTTAATATTGTTTTACCTATGGAAAGATAATTTACCTAATCAAGGTTCTTCCCTCATAAATTTCAAATTTTGAATTCAAATCTAAATCTAGGTAATGAATCCAAATATGCACAAACCAAAGCAACTTTAGCATGGTGCACAAGTATCTCATCTTATTATTATATTTTTTTTACATAGAGAAAATATGCTCCAATAATGAATCACACAAACAAAATCACCTTAGTAATACTCTTTAACCTCTCAAGTTCTACAATCCCATTCTAGGGTTTACAAGAGGGGGCGGCAGTGGTTTGGTGGTAGCTCATGTTAACATGGGGTGGTAGCCTTGGTTAAGTTACCTTGCCTAGAGGGCCATCAGTACTGAGGTGGAAACCTTAGCGGGTGGCTTTGCACTAAGGATATTTTGTGAAAGCCTCATAATGGATCCCTAGCCATTGACCTCGACAGTGTTTACGGGTCCGTACAACCCAGGCTAGATGGGATACATGGCTTGTGGATAAAGTTGTACCACCTCTGCAAAGTGTAAAATTGATATGTCAGCCGTGCTCACGGTTAAGAGCAATCTGGACCCTCACATGATAATTGAACTTAAAGATGGAAAATAAATCGTGATCCGATGATTCATAAATGGTTTGCTTAAGTGGTTTCACTTAAGTGTTTTTTGAGATATAATCATGTACTTATAATTAATTGGGAATTTTGGGATACACTTACAATTAGTAAGTCAGGCGTTGTTAATAAAATATTGACCAACTAAAATGCTTACCGTTTATCCATATCCTACCTTTTAAACTTGCATTACTCCTCCCACATGCTAATATTTTGATCAGAGGGTGATGAAGAAGACTTTGCAGATGATGTTGACGAGTACTAAGTCTAACGATGCACCAGTCATCTTCCTATGGAAGAGCGTCCATGTTTTATCAGTTGTACTTTAATGATGATACTATTTAAGACACTTATGTCTCGATGATGTAATAAAGTTACTCTGCTCCTGTGGGGGACAGATATCCCCCGGGTCCACTGGAAGGATAAAAGTCCTCGCGAAAGGCCTTGGGCCCAATAGTTCGCAAGGTCATCCCTTCGTGGGCCTGGGGAGGGACGTCCAGTGAAGTGGATTGACATAAGATGGAATCAACGCAAACCCAGACGGCCCGATGAATTCGAGCAGCAACCGCAAAAATGATCCGACCTTCTCGTACAGTGTCCTCATATATCGGAACTGAACGGAGGATAGGTTGGCGGAATTATAGGAAGATAGGCTCAGTCGGTTCACTATTACTTAGGCTCACGTTGTTATCATATCCGCATGTAACGCCCCACGGTCGAGTATATAAGGCCTAGGGGGCATCCCCTCAAAGATATATCTCACTACTCATCCATCTACTTAGTTCTCTAACATCCCAGATACTAGAGAACCCCCTTGTAACCCACCACACAAAGTATCCACGCCAGGAAGTAGGGTATTACGCGTCTCAAAGCGGCCCGAACCTGTACAAAATTGTCCACTGTCTCTCGTGCATCTGGCACGAACCATCGAGCTACAGTCAGTAACACCGTCCTACTCCAAAAAAGCACCTCGAGGGGCAACCCTGGGTGCATGGTCGGACCCAAAACACCGACAGCTGGCGTGCCAGGTAGGGGTTGTGTCACTGATCCAAGCTAGCTCAATGGCCATCACCTTCCAGCACAAGATCGTCCTCTGCCCCGGGTCCACGTTCTGCTTCGGAACAATTTCATCCGTGGCAGATGAAGAAGGAACTCTACATCGCATGGCGGATCCGCCGGAGAGAAAGCCTTCCTCAACAAACTCCGGAAAAGCCAGAGCGAAGTAGGAAAAAGCGCGACCCCCAGCGCTCCGAATAGAGACTCCCTCCTGCAAACCAGGGGCAGAGGGTCCGTCTACCCGGAGAACTCCGCTGTCCGCCTCTCCCACAGAGACATGGACATAGATCACTAGGAGAAAGGAGGCGAACAAAGTCAAGGATCGTCAAACTGCTCTTCTGATACCTCTGCCCTCAAAGGAGAACAGAAAGAAGCACGTCACTATGACGGTTCCATTCTACCCCGACGTCCTCTTCATCGGGGGAAGAGTAGAATCAAATCCTGTCTCCGACGATGAACCAACCGCACCGGGAGAAGAACCCCTTCAGCAGGAATCTCGCCGACGAAGGAACCGACGCCGAAATGTTCGGCGACATCACGAAGCCGGAGAGCGGGACCCGGCGCAGCATGTGTCACGAGATGAGATCTCAGAGATGGGAGAAACTCCAGAAGAACGGGTCTTCAGGGAAAGGAGGAATTCCCGACGACGTGATCGTCGGCAAGCTCAAGAGCAGGCTGAGCAGGAAGCAAGACAACGCAAAAAGAACCCTCTTTTCGGACAAAACCTGAACCCCGACTTTGCCGAAGCCATGAACACACCGAGTGAGGTCGCTGGAGTATTGGCTCGGATAGCCGATGGCCTCCCCCGGACTCTAGACGCCGAGGGCTATCGGCGGCTGTTCACTCGGGCAGCTAATCATCTTCTACCTCTCGCTCATCC
Organism: Zea mays; assembly: GCF_902167145.1. Lineage (NCBI taxonomy): Eukaryota > Viridiplantae > Streptophyta > Magnoliopsida > Poales > Poaceae > Zea > Zea mays. The sequence continues at coordinate 150,088,661 of NC_050100.1, forward strand.
TCCGAGTGATCTACGACACGCCATCAACAGTCGGTGGGACGCACGGAGCTCCATCAACGCTTCGCGCGAACGACGACACGAGAATGAGATTCGGCGCCGAGAAGAATATGATCGGGACCACGACATCCCTACACGGAGTCAGACCACCAGAATTGAGTCGGCAATGGCTTCGACTGGCGGCACAACCCGGGGATGGTCGAGGCATCACGACAACAACTCCCCTCCCCGGGATAGACATCATCATCGACGACAGGAGGACACGAGTGGAGTATCGGCGCTCACTCCACGCCTCAGGGCCATTCAGTGGCCCCCTAACTTCAAAGTCTCCAACGTCGACAAGTACGAGCCTAGACAGGATCCGGGAGGCTGGTTGGCCGTCTACACCACCACCGCCCAAGCCGCTGGGGCAACCGAAGATGTCATGACCGCATACTTGCCCATCGTCCTCGGGCAGGATGCACTGCAATGGCTTCGACACCTACCCCGACACTGCATCGATGACTAGAGCGACTTCAGTCGATGTTTCACCGCCAAATTTCAATCTCTCTCCGACAAACCGGCGCAGCCATGGGACCTCAAATCCATCAAGCGCCGAGGGGATGAAACTCTCCGGTCATACCTCAATAGATTTCAGACCATGAGAAATCGTATCCCCAAGGTCGCAGAAGCGGCAGTGATCGAGGACTTCTACTGAGGATCTAATGACTCGGCCTTCGTCCGAGCCATAAAGCAAAAAGCGCCGACTACCTCCGAGCAACTGTTTCGGGAAGCCGACCTCTACATCACTGCCGACGAATGAGCTCAGGACCTCATCGGAGGAGCAAATCCTGCACCGGCGGCACCACGACGCGACACGAATCAACAACCCGACAAACGTTGGGAGAAGAGACCTCGTGAGGAAGTCCACACCGCCGGACCACCCGCCTCTCGCGCCCGAGGAGGACCTTGCGGAGGTGAACGTACACTGGACGACATCCTCGACGCCCAGTGCCCATACCACAAAGACATGCGCCACACCCTCTGGAACTGCAGAGACTTCAAGCACTCCGTGGGAAACGGCCGACCCTTCCAACCTCTGCCACCTCCCCCACCACGAGGAGGATCTGGAGAACCTCGACAACCTCAACAGCTGGAGGGGGGAGGAGGCGAAGCGTTCCCGCGCGTCGATGGAGAAGTCAACGTCATCTTCGACGGACATGGATCACAGGAAAGTAAGAGGCAACATAAGCTCAACGACCGTCAGATACTGGTGGCGGCCACCGGCCCTCCCGCCCCATATCGATGGTCCGAGCACCCGATTACCTTCACTCAGGCAGATCAGTGGCTCAACTTTGATCACCCGGGCAAGTACCCACTCCTCGTCGACCCGGTGATCCGAGAGAGCAGGGTGAAGAAGGTGTTAGTGGACGGGGGAAGTAGCATCAACGTCACCTTCCCTCGGACGCTTCAAGGCTTGGGAGTTCCCCTCAAAGAGCTCCACGAGTCAGACACTCCTTTCTTCGGCATCGTGCCGACTGAAGGAGAATATCCACTTGGACACATCTACATGACGGTCACCTTCGAAACACCGGAAAACTACAGAACCGAGTTCCTAAGGTTCGAGGTGGCGAACTTCGACTGCGAATACAACGCCATCATCGGCAGGCCTGGACTAGCGAAGTTCATGGCCATTCCACATTATACATACATGATATTGAGGATGCCAGGACCACAAGGAATCATAACTGTGTGCGCTGACTTCCAAGGCGCCGCAGAGTGTTTCCGAGTGGCCATTCAGGCGGCCCTCACTACCAAGCCATCGGTGACTTCTTCTGCGCAGGCGAACTCAAAGCCTGAGGAAGACCTCGCAGTACCCACGAATGAAGCTCAAGCCGTGACCTCTATGCGACTGACTGAAGAAACCAAGAGAATCAACCTCGGGTTCGCCGATGAGCGCAAGACTGCCATCATCAGTTCCAGCCTAGATGACAAATAGGAAGGCACGCTCGTCCAGTTTTTGCAAGATAACCGAGATGTATTCGCATGGCAACCTGCGAATATGCTGGAAGTCCCAAAAGAACTGGCCGAGCACAAACTGAAGGTTTACCCCTAGGCGAGGCCGATTCGACAAAAATTACGTCGTTTCACGCCCGACAAGAGAGAAGCCATCCGTGCAGAGCTGGCTCGCTTGGTCGCGACAGGATTCATTAGAGAAGTGTTACATCCTGAGTGGTTAGCAAATCCTGTTCTTGTACTCAAAAAGAATAAAGTGGATTGGCGCATGTGCGTTGACTATACGGATCTCAACAAACATTGTCCGAAGGATCCCTTCGGACTTCCCAGAATAGACCAGGTGGTAGACTCGATCGTCGGGTGTTCTGTGTTGTCTTTCTTAGATTGCTATTCCATGTATCATCAGATCAGCTTGGCAAAAGAATACGAGGAAAAAACAGCATTCATCACCCTGTTCGAGGCTTTCTGCTATACCTCCATGTCGTTTGGCCTCAAACACGCTGGAGCGACTTACCAGAGAGCCATTCAGACATGCTTAGCCGACCACTGGGGCAAGCGTGTGGAAGCTTATGTGGATGACGTGGTGATCAAGACAGAAAACTCAGAAAATTTCATTGAAGATTTACAGCTGGTCTTCAACAGTTTGCGGCGATATCGATGGAAGCTTAATCCTAAAAAGTGTGTCTTTGGAGTGCCAGCAGGAAAATTACTCGGGTTTATTGTTAGCCACCGGGGAATTGAGGCTAATCCAGAAAAGATCGAGGCTATCATGAGAATGGAGGCACCACGATCACAGAAAAAAGTGCAAAGACTTACTGGATGCATGGCGGCTCTAAGCAGGTTCATATCAAGGTTGGGAGAAAAAGGCCTACCATTCTACAAGTTGCTCAAGAATGTAGACAAATTCTAGTGGACTTCCGAGGCTCAGGAAGCTCTAGATGCACTGAAGAAATTCTTGACAACACCACCAGTGTTAAAGCCACCGCGCCGAGCCACAACGAGTCAGCCGGCCGAAGATCTACTATTATACATCTCTTGCACGACTCACGTGGTGAGCACCGTGTTGGTAGTCGAGCGAGCATAAGAAGGACATGCATATCCAGTACAACATCCCGTCTATTTCATCAGTGAAGTTCTGGGACACTCGAAGAAGATATATCCTCAAGTTCAAAAACTATTGTATGCAGTACTTCTAACTGCATGCAAGCTCCGTCACTACTTTGACGATCATAAGGTCATAGTAGTCACCGGATATCCAATAGGGGATATTCTCCACAACAAAGAAGCCATCGGAAGAATAGCCAAGTGGGCCTGCGAGCTGGGAGCTCACGACATTGAATTTCGACCTTGCACTGCAATCAAGACTCAAGCACTAGTTGACTTCGTATCAGAATGGACCGAGCAACAAGTGCCAGGAGACTGCACAAGTATGGCGGATGTATTTCGATGGCTCGTTAAAACTGCAGGGGGCAGGCGCCGGAATCCTCTTCATTGCACCTGGAGGTGAACAACTCAAATATGCTCTTCAATTACTATTCTCAGCGTCAAATAATGCAGCAAAATATGAAGCTTTGATTCATGGACTGAACATTGCTATATCATTGGCATCAAGAGACTGATGGTATATGGAGATTCACTGGTGGTCATAAGTCAGATAAACAAAGAATGGGATTGCTCGAATGACTCAATGGGAAAGTACTGCATGGCCGTCCGAAAGCTAGAGGACAAATTCGAAGGGCTGGAATTTCATCATGTGGAGAGAGATCGCAACGCGGCAGCTGATGCGTTGTCAAAGCTAGGATCCAGTCGGACTCAGGTTCCGCCTAGAGTTTTCGTCCAAGAAGTACTATGCCCGAGCATTTCATTAGATCGGGCAGAAGAGTGCAATATTCTGAGCCAACCAGAGTCAGATTCTGATGACTGGAGGGAGCCAATCATCAGGTATATAAAGAATGAGGAGGAGCCGGATGACAAAAACGCAGTAGAGTGCATTGCAAGGCAGTCAGCTCATTGGGGAAACACTATACAGAAGGGGCGCGACAAGAGTCCTCATGAAATGCATTCTTTTGGCTACTGGGAAGCAACTACTAGATGAGGTCCACGCTGGGCAATGCGGGATACACGCAGCATCCAGGACTCTGGTTGGGAAGGTCTCCAAGTCTGGTTTCTATTGGCCAACGGCAAAGAGTGACGCAGCCGAGTTAGTCCAGAGATGTGAAGCTTGTCAATACTTATCAAAACAGCAACATTTACCAGCACATCAACTGCAAACCATACTTGTAACATGGCCATTCGCGTGCTGGAGACTGGATATGATTGGACCCTTCAAGAAAGCTCAAGGAGGATCACTCACGTACTGGTTGCTATTGACAAATTCACTAAGTGGATAGAGTACAAGCCCATCGCTTCTCTAACTTTGGCTAAGGCAGTGGAATTCATACAAGACATAATATTCAGGTTCGGAATACCGAATAGCATCATAACTGTGGCAGAACCGCCCGAATTATTCCAACTTAAGTGCCTAAGTCCCGCCTTAGAGGCTAGACCACACTTAAATAGGAATAAACCGTCAGTCCCTCGGATCTAGTCCGATAAAGCCACTTAACCAGGATCGAATACCACTAGCTCACTCGAAGGTGAGGCACAGACAAATACAATAAAATATAATACCACAAATTTAATAAGTTTCATAGTGATTACATTATCGGAGTTTCAGAAATAATAACCATAAATTTTAATGCAGCGGAAATAACTAACGGAGAAAACCGAGTAACATGGCGAAGCCTAGCAGCCACGCTACTCCTCCCGGTCCTCTCCTGCGGAAGCAATAATCCACTCGACCATCTATCCCGGTGGCAGGGATGAAGGCCAAGTCACACCAGCATCAAATCATCCTAAGGAGTACCTGCAAAAATTATGCCACAAGCAAGGCTGAGTATACTAATACTCAGCTAGACGTACCCGGTGTGAGGAGTCTACTCCTCTACATCTAGACATGCAGCTGTTTGGCTAAGGGGTTTTGTTTGCCAAAAGCACTAGCTGAGTCTAAAATCAAGTTTTAGCTTTTCAAGTTTTAGTAGAATCCTTTAGACTAGATGTGTACTTAGCTATTCATACATGGTATCAAACATTTTATCAATCAACATCTTTTGCCAGTCACCTCATTTCCACTTATTACTCAATGTAGCAGCATGGATCAAGCAGTCTCATTAGCTGCGAGAAGCAGACGATTCGAATCGAGTTTTTAAACCTTGCAAGGTAAACCTAAACACACGACGTGGCGAGGCACTTCGTCCCCACACACATCAACCGTCCCCATCGATTCCCTGGCAACAGATCAGGGCTCACCGCCTTGGCGTATAATGCCTCACTGACCCCGACTGCCGTCGTGCAGTGACCGCACTTGTACCCACCATAACCGGAATGGGAGACCACGTCTCAGGTCGCGTGAGGGGTAAAGTCTGCGGGCAGGTTCACTCAGGTACTAGGCTTACCGATTACCATATTTCTCGGCATATGTTTAGTACGTTCAAACGCTTGACACACGGTACCATACCTTAATCCTTATTCCAATTTCCGTCTTGTAGACAACGCATCCCCATGGACCGTTGTCCACAGACCAACATCATTACGATATGAAAATGGATACAACCAATTTCCTAACCTCGCGCGAGTGCTAGAAAAATCACTCGACTTCTACCGAGATCCCTAATTAGTAAAGCAGCTACTCGACCTAGCATACTAGTATCCATCTCAAAAGGAATCCTAAGTTAATGCAACTAGGGTTTCAAACAACTCCTACACTTAAGTGCACGGTACAAGCCTACAAACATTAAGTGTAGTAAAATAGCATATATAACAGGTTATGCATAAAACCGGGGCTTGCCTTTAATTTAACACTTAGAGAGTGTTTGCTGGGGGAGGTACTCGCTTGGCGAGCATCTACTGGTTATGTCCATCATTCTGCAGGTCGTCCACCACTGCATCTTGTGGTTGGCACCACATCACTGGCTCAATCATCATCTCTCGGTCCTATATGAGGTGCAAGATGCATATGTATGAATATAATGAAAGTAGCACAAAATATTTCAGTACATGATGGCAAACTAAACACTAATTAGTAAGACACTGCAACGACTATACGCAAGCGCTAGCTAGTCGCACGTTATCGGCGTTCATCATTAACACCATTAAAAGATGACAACATGTTATTTATTTACGCAACACAACTATGACATTACAGGTACGCGCATTTTATTTGTTTGGATACGGCTTTTCATTAGTTCTCCTATTGATCGCGCACAAGCATCATCGACAACACAAATCCAATAGAGGACATAAGTGTCAATGTCTAAGGAACTCCTATATCGCACCACTAGATAAAGGAACATATAAAACAAGACACACATGTCATCTCTAGCTTAGCCATGGCAAGTCTACATTACTTAAGAGCAAACCAAACATTTTTAGCGAGAAGGGTGAACTAAACAATCAAAAGCGTATTTGCAGATTCTCGGGACAACAACACAGCAGCTACTTGTTTTAATCATAACTTTTCAAATATTAATCCAAAAATAGCAAACTAGGATTTTATGGAAAACGTAAAAAGTGCTCTACAACTTTGGTATTATCATCTCAATATGATTAGACTCTTAGCAAGGTCGAATTGTGCAAACACAGCAGCTCTGTCCAGATTTGGACAGATTCAGACCTGCGACTTTAAAAATTCATAACTGAAGATTCAGACATCTAAACAAAGTGATCTTAGACTTTCTGGAAAGCTAATTAAATGTTCTACAAATTATTTATAAACATCACTGGCTGATTTAACATGTATCAAGGGTAAAATACACTATGAAGGCTGTGCTGTCTAGAATTGGACAGATTCAGTCTTCAGACTTTAAACATCCATAACTTAATCTTCAGATCACCTAAAATAGTGATCCAAGACTTTTTGGAAAGCTTTGCAATTGCACTATATAACTTTTATAATCACCAAGAAGTTATTATGTGTTTAACTGAATCAAACAACGCAGTTTTCAAAATCTGTTCTGACGGTGGACAGAACACAGCAACCAGTTTGCAAAATTCATAACTCCTAGACTGTCAGGCCTATGGTTATGAAATTTTAACACGAGCAAGATAAGAAAAGCATCCACAACTTTCTTATAACGACTATGCACGGATTGTAACATTAAATTAGACAAACAATGCAGTTTCTGAAATCTGTACAGAAAGTGGACAGATTCAGTTACTGAATTTGTAAAAAGTATAACTCCTAAACTGTCAGACCTATGACTGTCAAATTTTAACACAAGTAAGATAAAAGAGTTATCTACAACTTTCTTGTGACCACCAATAACTTATTTCAACATTAATTTAAGCAACCATTGCAATTTCTGAAATCTGTTCAGAAATTCAACATATTCAGGTGTTGGGCTTGTGAAGAGCACAACTCCTAAACGATCAGGTTTATGGCTGTCAAATTTTAGTACAAGAAAGATAATCATGTTATCTACAATTCTTCTATATGACCTTTCTACAGAAAACATGATTTGGTTTATCAAACAAACAGAACAATGAAAACAATGCGTGCAGCCTAAAACAGCAATCAATAAATTTCAGCTTCTATAATTCAAGAGTTGCCGCATTCTAGAGACTTGAATCATTCTAGCACTTTACCATTTCTTAGAGTTAAATTAATTAAATGAGGACTAACAAGTAGACTTACAAATTTTATCCAAATCATTTAGTGCACTAAAATTTCCACATTCATTTAACAAACGCATTCACCACAAACATCAAATCCGGCATATATTTATATCGAAACGCTTTTCACCCACTAGTCCGCATTTTAACTTAGACACCACATGAGCACTACTAATTTGTACCCGCGACCATAACCATACGCATTTAGACTACAACAAGCAATTCATCGGGACTACGAGCTTAACTAAAGCCATCTAACAAGTTGGTTAACCAAAGCAACAACCTGGGCCGCTATACAACATACTTGTCGACTAGCCTATTATTATCGAAATCCGAGACACAACATATATAAATATATATATATATATATTAATCACTTAACGCAATTGACTCCTACGTAACATTAGTTGGCTAATCACAGCATAAAACTTAGCAACCCATTCAGACATTTCAACTCAAAACATGGGTGGGAGCAGGTTAATTAATATTTCTTAACCTTTTTCTCAACTTAAACCGGACAACACACAAGTCACTTAAAACATCACCTTTTAGGGGACCTAACATGTCAAGCATCAATTTTATAACATAAGCGACTAAACCTCTATCATGCTTGTCCGAACCTATTGGCTAACATTTCTGAAACACCCTATCTATCCTTCACATTTCTAGTCATATTGCACAACATAAAATATTTCAATACGTATTCACCCCATAAGTAACATCATCACACATGATTCCCATTTAACAGTAGAGGAAGCTGAGACTACTTCGGCACGTTACCACCTCACTACCCAAGCCGAACAATTTCCTAACCATATCAACCAAACTTCTTATTGAGTAAAACATATACATCCTTGGCACGAATACAACCATATTGCGATATGCACTCGAGACACTTCAAGCAATGTGGCGCGACCACTAATATAAATGAACTCCGACACTCATGTCTTAACGATACATCCTCCACACAAACGAGCATTTTCTAAACTACTCGTCACATCAACAATTATAACTCCTACATAATCACGAATCCCATCACATTGCATAGAATTTGCACTTCAATCACGACTTAATTGCACGCCTCATACTTGTTTATTTTAAAACTCTTCGCCTAACCAATACACTACATTCTGCCTACATAGGATCTTTTTAACACACTCGACGTATACACTTAATAGAACGGTTTTCGTACGACCTATAAAATCAATCTAGCCTTTTCCTCGCACAACATGACTCTTTCCCTATTTCGAATGCAACCATATTCGGCATGCATTCAAAATACTTCAAATGACTCTAACGCAATCACTATTATAATACATCGACATACATGTTCAATAGTACACCCTACACACAAACCTACAATTTTTAAATTTACACATCACGTCCAATCAACATAACTCAGTTATTTCTCCGATTCGCACACTCGTGCACGCCACTACACATGAATAATAAACTCTACCAACATTCAACGCATTACAATATATATCGCCTAATATTAGTTGGAAAACAAAAAGGGACATCTTACTCTTCATTACTTACTTCGTCGAGGTTCCCCACTCGCACACAAACAAGGTTTTGGCTAAACCGTAAGCTTGCAAGGAGACTCGACGACGACGCGGAGGAATGCGAGCCGCGCACGAAGGCGAGGTCACGACGACGGTGACTTCGCTGCTATTCATGACATAGAGCTTCACTCGGGCATTACATCGAACACCCGTGAAGCGCCAATGTTGTGGGGCTGTGGGGGAAATCTCGGCTGCGAGGAGCTGCGCTGTATAGGGTTGGACATGCTTCAGCCGAAGTGGAGGGGGTGGTGCTGTCCACGGTTGGGAGAGGGAAACAGGGGCGCTGGTCATGGGAAAGAGCAGCGAAGGGGCGAGCTCGGAGAGGGGCACTACGCAGGGCTGCTGTTTTTGGATCGAAGAACTAGGCGCAGGGAACTCAGACGCTATCGACAGGGAAGTGCGCAGGCTTGGGCGCCATGGCTGAGGGCGCGAAAATCTAGGCGCCGTCCATGGGAAGTGGAGCTCGCGCCCATGGAGGGGAGGACAGGGAGCAGCAGATGCGTCGAGGTAGAGGGAAAGCTGCAGGGGGTGGCGCCATGGGGAGGGAGAGCAGAGGCGCCGCTGGGGAAGAAGGCCCCCTGCTGCAGCCGCTCGCCAAAGGAGGAGCAGGGAGGGCGTCGGGTAGAGGATATGGGAGCAGAGAGCTCGGCGGCCACCATGGCTGGGCTGTGGAGCAGAGGATGCGCGCGCCCAGGAGGAGGACAGGGAGCGCCGGCTGGAGCGACTGCTTGCCTGCAGGGAGTGCACGACTGCTCTCCATCCCTGTAGGGCGAGCAACAGCAGGGGAGGGAGCTCGTCCACGCCATGGAGGAGAGGAGCTTGGCTCCTAGGGAAGAAGACACGCGCGAGGGAGAAGAAGCTGCTGGTGGCGGCTGAAAATAAAAGATAGGGGTGGGAGTGCAAAACAGCCCAAGTGCAAGGGAAAGGAGTCCATATTTATAGAGGAGCCTTAGGGTTAGGGTTTCCTTAGTGGGCTGGGCTGGAATGGGCTTGGCCCAAAACACTACACCGGGCCGCGATAATTTATTTCCATTTTATTTTATGGCGTTTGGATTAAACATGGATTATCGGAACGCTAATTATTTCCCGAACTACAAATGCTCCTGCGGAATTCGTCTCTATGGAGAGCAGAGCGACATAGATTTCGGAAGATCGGGCGATTAACTCGGCCGAGAGTTTGATTTGACTTCGCTCGACAATAATTTCCTACGCATGATTCGAAAATAAATTGTCTCGGGATACGACAACTTTCGGATTTTTAGTCGGAGAAGGCGAATCGTGATATTTTTTTAAAAGCACTGTGGATGCGGGTTTTGAATTCGGTTTAGACACAAAGATACTATGCTGAGTCGAGTAAGAATTTATTAAAGTACGATATACTGAGTATTCCGTGTGAGAGTACGAACTCGGATTAAAATAGTCGGACAGCGATCGGGGTTCGAGGAATTTGACTCGGGCTCAGATCAAATAACAGCCGTCGAGAGTTTGATTAAATGAGCTTCAGATGAGATTTATAATTCGAGATGGATTATTGAGTTCGCATTCGTGCCGAGAAATAAAAGTTTTTAACAGGCTCCAAATTCGCCCTTTTGTGAGACTAGATAACTTCAAATTTGGTCAAATGTGTACGAATAGTCTGGATAATCAGAGACATACGTGAGTGAGAAATAGAAATTTTCACTTAGCATCTGAGATTGGGATAAATCTCACGACATAACACGAAACTGACACCTGGGGTGTCACAATAACTGACCTGGGATCCAATTTCACTAGTTCAGAATTCTTTGATTTGTAACACCCGGTTTTAAAGGACAAAGCCGGGTGCATCTCATACATGCGCCAAGAAGACAACATATATAATAACAGAGTGTATAGAGATAAATGTCATAAAACATCAGAGAATTTATTACATAGCGGAAGACTTATTACAAAATAACATAATAAAGATAAAACGAACTAAGGATCGTCGGCGCCAATGTCGACTGGGAAACGCCACCTAGATCAGATCGAACTCCTCAGTGTTAGGCGGCTCCTCCTGAACCACCTGATCATCTCCTGTGGGGGGGGGTGTGAGACAGCAAGAGTGAGCTCACATACGTTCATAGCTCAACAAGTCGTGGGGAATAATGTGGCATAAACTCACCAAAGGTGGGAGTTCATGTAGTGTAAGGCTAATCAATGGAATAAAGGCTGAGGCTGAGCATTGCTTTTATAAGTTGGTCAAAATTTTATTAGCATTTACTAAGTGTAAGTAAATACCAAACCATAAGTAAAGTAATAGAACAAAATTAATAACAAACCCATGCAATGCAAATGACAAAATTGAATTTAAGTTCCATAATTTAAACATCAGAGAGTCCTGAGCTGCTCATGACCGTGAGCTCGGCTAGTATACCAGTTTTACACTCTGCAGAGGTTGTACCCTTTACCCACAAGTCATGTTACCCATCTACCAAGGGGTCATGAATCCCATACACCTCTACCTAGGAAGCGCGGCAGGGCAACACTACGAGGCCTTTACAAAGTTCCACTAGCTTCTGAAAACCCGCTACAGTTTATGGGAAGATCCAGTACAGGGTTCCTGGCTGACCGCCATCGCAGCAAAATCAACCAGGGACCTCCCCGCACTGACCTCTCCCCTACTGCCCTTGCCCCTTTCGGGTAAGGTAGTCTTCCACTAGCTTTCCTAGTTAATCAGCCAAGGGCGTCCCATTAAACCCTTGTGGTGGCACGTGGTTCTCAAGTTAAGCTCTATGTTCCAATTAACATTAATGATAACAACATGAACATAAACAGAATAACAACAAGAATTGGAACATAGATATAATCAATGATTATCCCAAAACCATGTAAAGCAATAGCAAACTACCCAGTGATTCAGGGGTAAACAAGGTAATGAGATAAACAAATCTAGGGTGACCTATTGGGTCCCATCAAAATTAACCTATGCATGAATAAGTGATATTAAAGAGCATTATTAGGTAAAAAGTGGTCAAGGGCACAACTTGCCTTCAATGAGCACCTGCTCAGCTACTTCAATCTGCTGCTCACCAGGATCCTCAGCAACGGGCTCTTCTACTCGCCACAATACAAACAAGCACAGGATATAGGGAAAATTAACATTACACCAAGCATGTAAACAAAATACACAGAGATATTCTACATATTAAAATAAAAACCTAGGAACAGGAATCATAATTTTCTGAGTTATAGATTTTAAGTTATGCATTTTCAAAGGTTTAATGTGCTTTAAATGGGATTAAGTGATAAATAAATTTCTTACTGTTTTCATGACATAACAGAGGCTCTAGGTGATAGAGAGTTAAATTACAAAATTTTAGGAACTGGAATGGACTAATTTGGAGTTAGTGTGAATTTTCTATAAATTATTGAAGATTTAGCACTTATTTTTGTATTAAAAATACATTTCCTAATTCCTTTATCCATTTTACCCTGTCACTGGACTGGGCCTCAAATCCAGAGAAAGGCAGGGGCCTCGGGGATAAAATTTCAGAGACCCAGAGCACAGCGCATAGGACGGCGGGTTGAATCCTAGGTTTTCTAGGGTCTCTTCTGCAAGAATGCCAGGCCGAAAGGGTATGAAGCCATCTCGGCCGTGCGATCAAGGGTGGACGCGTGAGATTAGATCTACACTTATTAAACCGGTACGCTACGAGGACCACCAGATGCTGATCCAACGGTGAAGATCATATCCATACCCAGAGTCATCCGATCCCTGATCGACGCTCTAGATCAACCCGACGCGAAACGTTACACAGGTTTTAATCTCAGCCGCAGGTTTGGATCCAACGGCCCGAAACCCACCCCCCTACCATCCGGTCGAGCGGACGGCGGCGCCGCCCACCACCGCGGCGAAACTTGCCGGAGCAATGCTAATCTCCCCCCCTCTGCTACTACATTTTGACCCCCGATCGGTGCAATACGAAGAGGAGACGAGCGCGGATAGAGAGAAAGAGTTCAATACCGGGATATGAGGCGGCGAGCACGCTGCCCGCGACGTGAGGCGGGTCCGTGGCGGGGCTGGCCCGCCGGTGAGCTATTCACTCCTCGCCGTACGACGACTTCCCCTGGTGAGGCCAGGGAACACCTCCACGAGACCCGACGAAGCTCCCGGCTCGCCCCGAGGACGCGTCGACGAGGGGTGAACGGAATTGATTACGGCGGCAGCTAGGGCCCCCCCCCTTCACTTCACCGCACGACACCGACGCGGTGACCCCCCGGTTCTCCCTCCTGCGCTCGACACTGGTGGCACCAAACCTCTCCGCGAGTACACGATGTCGCCCACGGATCTTATACCCAGGACCGAGTTCGAATTTGAGAGGAGGTCGGTCAATGGAGCGCGCGATGCGCGGGGTCTGTTGCTGAACGGCCCGCGGGGAAGACGGGCCTGACCGTGCGGTCCCACCGGCAGCGACAGACAGGAAGATGCATACGATGGAGCGGTGGGAGTGGGGCAGATCGTCAGCGAGCAGGGGGGTTGCGGCCGCTTTGGTTCTGCACAGCTGGGCCCACGGGTCGGCGGCATTGGGCGAGTCTGGCGCGCGCGTGACCGATGAGTGGGGCCCACATGTCGGCGCAGACTGATTAGTTGGGCCGCGCCTGCTGGAGAGGAAAAAGGGAGATGGGCCGGATCGGCGACAGAGGCCCAGGTAAGCACCTTTCTCTTTTTCTTTTTATGTTTTATTTTCTATTTTCCCCATTATTTTACCAATTCAAATTTAAATCCTAATTTGAATTCAAACTTGTTTGTGAGCTTCTTAACTGAGTTAAATACTTAAATTAAAATATTAGTGGGGACAAAATGTATTCCTTCATACATTTATTTTCCTCTATTTCGTATAACCTCTTCCTTCTCTCTTTTCTTAATTCTAGGATTATTTAGGATTTAAATCCCCATTTGGATATTCACATATTTCTTTTTGCATTATTATAATACTGTCACAAAAATGCACACACAAATAAAATATTCAGCATGATGCAATGATTTAGTAGCATATCTTTTTATTAATTGTTCTTGGACATGGTGTTCACATAGGATGATGCATGAAGATCAAACTCACATAAAGAGAAAATGTTTCTCCATTGGTATTATTTCTAACAATTTACAAAGTGGGTGTTACAAATCCTACCCCCCTTAAAAATAATCTCGTCCACGAGATTTAGAAAGAACTAGAGAAAAGGTGAGGAAAATCTATACGAAGCTCTTCTTCTCTTTCCCAAGTTGCTTCATCTTCACCATGGTGACTCCATTGGACTTTGCACATCTTTATAACCTTATTCCTTGTAACTCTAGTCAAAGTATCCAAAATCTTGATCGGGTACTCCGTGTAAGTCAAATCACCTTGAACACTGAGCTCTTCCATTGGTAACTGTTCCTCAGGGACACGGAGACATTTCTTCAGTTGAGACACATGGAACACATTATGCACATCTGATAGACTAGCAGGTAACTCGAGTTGGTATGCCATCTCCCCAACTCTCCTAAAGATCAAGAATGGTCCAATATAGCGAGGGGACAATTTGCCCTTAACTTTAAATCTCCTCATTCCACGAAGTGGTGACACCTTGAGATACACATAATCCCCTTCTTCGAATTCCAGTGGCCTCCTTCTATTATCGGCATAACTCTTTTGCCTAGTTTGAGCCACTCTCAAGTTCTCTCGAATTATACGAACTTGTTCTTCTGCTTCTTGAATCAATTCAGGACCAAAGAACTGTCTCTCTCCAGTCTGATCCCAATACAAAGGAGTCCTGCACTTCCTCCCATATAAAGCTTCAAAAGGTGACATCTTCAGACTGGCTTGATAGCTATTGTTATATGAGAATTCAGCATAAGGTAGACTTTTATCCCAACTTCCTCCATGCTGAAGGGCACATGCTCTCAACATATCTTCCAACACTTGATTTGTCCTTTCAGTCTGTCCATCAGTCTGAGGGTGATAAGCCGTACTAAAATTCAACTTTGTACTCATATTCTCATGAAAGCTTCTCCAAAATCTTGAGGTAAACTGCGAACCTCGATCAGACACGATCTTCTTTGGTACTCCATGTAAACACACAATCCGAGCCATATATAACTCTGCTAGCTGAGAACCTTTATAAGTAGTCCTCACAGGAATAAAGTGAGCCACTTTAGTCAATCTATCCACAATCACCCATATTGCATCATATCCTTTCTGGGTGCGAGGCAATCCAGTAATGAAATCCATACCAATCTCTTCCCACTTCCACTCGGGTATCTTAAGTGGGTGCAATAGTCCAGCTGGCCTCTGGTGTTCAGCCTTAACTCTTTGACATATATCGCACATAGCCACATGTGCAGCTACATCTCTTTTCAATCCATACCACCAATACTTCCGTTTCAAATCCTGATACATCTTGGTACTACCAGGATGAATAGAGTAATCCGAGTCATGGGCCTCTTTCAATAGAGTCTCTCGAAGGCTTTTAATGTCAGAAACACACATCCTGTCCTTGAACCATACAGTGCCCTGTTCATCTTCCGTAAATTCCGGTACTCGACCTTCAGTAATCAGATCCTTAATCTCTTTTATTTTAGCATCACCAATTTGTCCTTTGCGGATCTCTTGCTCCAAAGTAGGTTCCACATCAATAGTAACTCCTTCAGTATGAGCAACTATCCCCAGGTTAAGTCTTCTGAAGTCCTCAACAATCTCATCGGGTAGCTGGGCAACAACAGCTGAATGAACATGCTCCTTGCGACTCAAGGCATCTGCAACCAAGTTTGCCTTGCCCGGGTGATAGTGAATCTCCAAATCATAATCCTTAATAAGCTCCAACCAACGGCGTTGCCTAAGGTTGAGATCCTTCTGGGTGAATATATACTTCAAGCTCTTATGGTCCGTGTATACTTGGCACTTAGTTCCCATGATGTAGTGTCTCCAAATCTTAAGCGCATGCACAACGGCTGCCAATTCCAAGTCATGAGTAGGGTAGTTCAATTCATGCTTGCGTAACTGACGAGAAGCATAAGCGATCACATGTCCTTCTTGCATGAGCACACATCCTAAGCCTTGGCCACATGCATCGCAATAGATATCAAATCCTTTCTGTAGGTCTGGCATAACCAATACTGGTGGCGACATCAACCTCTTCTTCAATAGATCAAAGCTGTCTTGGCACTTCTCGTCCCACTTAAATTCTTTTCCCTTCTCCAAAAGTGAAGTCATAGGCTTAGCAATCTTAGAAAATCCTTCAATAAATCTCCGATAATAGCCTGCTAATCCTAAGAAACTCCGAATCTCAGTAACTGTAGTGGGCACTCTCCACTCCATTATCTCCTTCACTTTAGCAGGATCCACTGCTATTCCTCCATTAGAAATAATATGACCAAGGAATGGCACCTTGTCAATCCAAAACTCGCACTTGCTGAACTTGGCATAGAGTTGATTATCTCGTAGCTTCTGTAGCACCATCCTTAGATGTTCCTCGTGATCACTATCACTCTTAGAATAGATAAGAATATCGTCGATGAATACCACGACGAATCTGTCCAAATACTCCATAAACACCTTATTCATCAAGTTCATAAAATAAGCTGGCGCATTAGTTAATCCAAACGACATAACAGTAAACTCATACAATCCATATCGAGTCGAGAAAGCCGTCTTGGGAATATCCGATGGCCTAATCCTCATCTGATGGTATCCCGATCGGAGATCAATCTTCGAAAATACTCTTGCACCTCTCATTTGATCAAATAAATCCTCAATACGGGGCAACGGATACTTGTTCTTCACTGTAACATCATTAAGAGATCTATAATCCACACACATCCGCTGCGATCCATCCTTCTTCTGTACAAACAGAACCGGTGCTCCCCAAGGTGAGGAACTCGGACGAATGTACCCGGCCTCTTGTAACTCAGTTAACTGCTTCTTAAGTTCCTTCAACTCCTCTACGGACATCCTATATGGCCGTTTAGAAATAGGGGCGGTTCCAGGTAAGAGGTCAATAACAAACTCAACTTCTCTCTCAGGTGGCATCCCTGGTAACTCCTCTGGAAAGACATCCGGAAAATCTCTAACCACCCGGATGTTGTCACCAGCAAACTCCTCAGGTATAAAGAACATTGCACGCATGGGTGAGGAGGTTACTGCAATATTAACTTGAAACCTTTCTCCTTTAGTGGTAGTGAGTTCTACGGTACCTCTACCACATGCTATAACGGCCTTTGCCTTCCTTAACCATGACATACCAAGGATCAAATCTATACCGCTTGACTCCAATATTATAGCAGTGGCTCCAAATTCTCTACCCATAATGGTTAATGTCAATCTACGTGTCATTTGATTCGCCTCAACATGCCCTTTAGGTGTAATTACTATCATGGGTTTTCTCATATTTAGCAGTGGTATTTCATTTGCGTTGGCATATCTAGCAGACATGAATGAATGTGTAGCACCAGAATCAAATAATATTGTTGCAGGAATTGCATTAACATAAAACATACCAATTACGAGGTCCCCTCCATCCGGAGTAGCATCAACGCTGACTTGATTAACCTTGGCGATAGAATATCCCTTGCTAGAACCTGGTGTTTGCTGCCTGTTCTGAACTGGTGTAGTAGCAATCCTCTGTGGGCAGACATTTGCATAATGACCAATCTTCCCACACTTGAAACATTGAGTGCCCGGACTCTGTCCTGAAAACTTCGTCGGGGTGCCAGTGGGAGTAGCCTGTCGAGGGGGTGTCCTCAGTGGTGACTGCTGAACTGGGCGTGGTCCTCCGGGTCGAGTCGGTGTACCCTGTGGTGAGCTATAGCGAGGACGAACAATGCTGCTTCCTTGTCCTTGAGATATTGCCTTTCTCTTCAAATCTCCCAGCTGAACACGCTTGTGTTCAATAGCAAGTGCCTTATCCAACAGTCTCTGAAATGATGGAAATGTGTGTGCCACTAGAGCATACTGCAGGGGTCCATTAAGTCCTTCAATAAAATGCTCTTGCTTCCTCTCGTCTTCAGCAACTTCTTCAGGGGCATATCTGGATAACTGAATAAACTTGTCGCGGTACTCGCTGACTGACATACTTCCTTGCTTCAGCGACAGAAATTCCTTCTTCTTGATCTTTATCATCCCAGCTGGAATATGGTAGTTCCTGAATTGTGTACAGAACTCTGCCCAGGTAATAGTATCCGCAGCATCATGGGCAGCAGTATAAGAATCCCACCAGTCAGCAGCAGGACCAGTCAGACGTCCAGAAGCATATAAAACCTTCTCCCGGTCCGTGCACTGTGCAATATTCAGCATCTTTTCAACGGATTTCAGCCAATCATCCGCGTCCAGTGGATCAGGTGAGCTTGCAAATGTAGGTGGCTTATGACTCATGAATTCCCGATGCTTATCACGGGGTGGAACTGGTGGTGGTGGTGGAGGCAATGGCACTTGTTGCTGTTGTTGCTGTTGCATTTGTTGTTGCAGTTGCTGTTGTTGCGCCCTCCTTTCTTGGCGTATCTCATCTCTCTCCTGGCGCAGCTCCTGGCGTATATCTTCTCTTTCCTGACGCATCTCTTGGCGTTCTTGCTGCATCTGGGCACGCATATCAGCCATGGTATCCGCCATTTGCTGCATCACCGCCATCTGAGCAGCAACCAGTGGGTCAACTCCGCCTGGTGGAGGATTGGGGGGATTCATCTCTGCAGGCTGTGGCTGGGGTTGTCTGTATATCCTCCGAGTATGTCGATTAGGAGGCAAATCAATTCCACCACCCCGCCTGGTATTGACCATCTGAGTTAGATACTTATGGTAAGAAAATAGTAGCCAAGGCAGTAATTACAATCATGTTTATTTGGGGGATTTATTAGCTAAGTAGATTAGTGTGTCACCTACTAAAGCTAATACAATACCTTATAGTGGTACATGCTAAGATGTCCATCTATACTATTTCAATCAATCAAAGAAGCAAATCAGGCATTGATCATCAGAACAATCAACCAACATTTTTAATAGAGAAAATAGTTTTAATTTTGTCTTAGGCTTCCTATCTCTTAAAAATGTCATAGGGGTAGGGATTCCAAGGTGTGAAATCCGTCGTGTCTTGGAGTAGAAAAGGTAAGAATGATCAGAGTAGAACAGTAGAAGGTGAGACAGGATCAAGATAAGTGTAGAAAGAATCAGAGTAAGGTGAGTGTAGAATGAATCAGAATGAGATAAGTAGGTAAGGGTTTGTCCAGTCTATCTAGGTTTCGTCCTACAGTCAACATTTGCTCTGATACCACTTCTGTAACACCCGGTTTTAAAGGACAAAGCCGGGTGCATCTCATACATGCGCCAAGAAGACAACATATATAATAACAGAGTGTATAGAGATAAATGTCATAAAACATCAGAGAATTTATTACATAGCGGAAGACTTATTACAAAATAACATAATAAAGATAAAACGAACTAAGGATCGTCGGCGCCAATGTCGACTGGGAAACGCCACCTAGATCAGATCGAACTCCTCAGTGTTAGGCGGCTCCTCCTGAACCACCTGATCATCTCCTGTGGGGGGGGGGTGTGAGACAGCAAGAGTGAGCTCACATACGTTCATAGCTCAACAAGTCGTGGGGAATAATGTGGCATAAACTCACCAAAGGTGGGAGTTCATGTAGTGTAAGGCTAATCAATGGAATAAAGGCTGAGGCTGAGCATTGCTTTTATAAGTTGGTCAAAATTTTATTAGCATTTACTAAGTGTAAGTAAATACCAAACCATAAGTAAAGTAATAGAACAAAATTAATAACAAACCCATGCAATGCAAATGACAAAATTGAATTTAAGTTCCATAATTTAAACATCAGAGAGTCCTGAGCTGCTCATGACCGTGAGCTCGGCTAGTATACCAGTTTTACACTCTGCAGAGGTTGTACCCTTTACCCACAAGTCATGTTACCCATCTGCCAAGGGGTCATGAATCCCATACACCTCTACCTAGGAAGCGCGGCAGGGCAACACTACGAGGCCTTTACAAAGTTCCACTAGCTTCTGAAAACCCGCTACAGTTTATGGGAAGATCCAGTACAGGGTTCCTGGCTGACCGCCATCGCAACAAAATCATCCAGGGACCTCCCCGCACTGACCTCTCCCCTACTGCCCTTGCCCCTTTCGGGTAAGGTAGTCTTCCACTAGCTTTCCTAGTTAATCAGCCAAGGGCGTCCCATTAAACCCTTGTGGTGGCACGTGGTTCTCAAGTTAAGCTCTATGTTCCAATTAACATTAATGATAACAACATGAACATAAACAGAATAACAACAAGAATTGGAACATAGATATAATCAATGATTATCCCAAAACCATGTAAAGCAATAGCAAACTACCCAGTGATTCAGGGGTAAACAAGGTAATGAGATAAACAAATCTAGGGTGACCTATTGGGTCCCATCAAAATTAACCTATGCATGAATAAGTGATATTAAAGAGCATTATTAGGTAAAAAGTGGTCAAGGGCACAACTTGCCTTCAATGAGCACCTGCTCAGCTACTTCAATCTGCTGCTCACCAGGATCCTCAGCAACGGGCTCTTCTACTCGCCACAATACAAACAAGCACAGGATATAGGGAAAATTAACATTACACCAAGCATGTAAACAAAATACACAGAGATATTCTACATATTAAAATAAAAACCTAGGAACAGGAATCATAATTTTCTGAGTTATAGATTTTAAGTTATGCATTTTCAAAGGTTTAATGTGCTTTAAATGGGATTAAGTGATAAATAAATTTCTTACTGTTTTCATGACATAACAGAGGCTCTAGGTGATAGAGAGTTAAATTACAAAATTTTAGGAACTGGAATGGACTAATTTGGAGTTAGTGTGAATTTTCTATAAATTATTGAAGATTTAGCACTTATTTTTGTATTAAAAATACATTTCCTAATTCCTTTATCCATTTTACCCTGTCACTGGACTGGGCCTCAAATCCAGAGAAAGGCAGGGGCCTCGGGGATAAAATTTCAGAGACCCAGAGCACAGCGCATAGGACGGCGGGTTGAATCCTAGGTTTTCTAGGGTCTCTTCTGCAAGAATGCCAGGCCGAAAGGGTATGAAGCCATCTCGGCCGTGCGATCAAGGGTGGACGCGTGAGATTAGATCTACACTTATTAAACCGGTACGCTACGAGGACCACCAGATGCTGATCCAACGGTGAAGATCATATCCATACCCAGAGTCATCCGATCCCTGATCGACGCTCTAGATCAACCCGACGCGAAACGTTACACAGGTTTTAATCTCAGCCGCAGGTTTGGATCCAACGGCCCGAAACCCACCCCCCTACCATCCGGTCGAGCGGACGGCGGCGCCGCCCACCACCGCGGCGAAACTTGCCGGAGCAATGCTAATCTCCCCCCCTCTGCTACTACATTTTGACCCCCGATCGGTGCAATACGAAGAGGAGACGAGCGCGGATAGAGAGAAAGAGTTCAATACCGGGATATGAGGCGGCGAGCACGCTGCCCGCGACGTGAGGCGGGTCCGTGGCGGGGCTGGCCCGCCGGTGAGCTATTCACTCCTCGCCGTACGACGACTTCCCCTGGTGAGGCCAGGGAACACCTCCACGAGACCCGACGAAGCTCCCGGCTCGCCCCGAGGACGCGTCGACGAGGGGTGAACGGAATTGATTACGGCGGCAGCTAGGGGCCCCCCCCTTCACTTCACCGCACGACACCGACGCGGTGACCCCCCGGTTCTCCCTCCTGCGCTCGACACTGGTGGCACCAAACCTCTCCGCGAGTACACGATGTCGCCCACGGATCTTATACCCAGGACCGAGTTCGAATTTGAGAGGAGGTCGGTCAATGGAGCGCGCGATGCGCGGGGTCTGTTGCTGAACGGCCCGCGGGGAAGACGGGCCTGACCGTGCGGTCCCACCGGCAGCGACAGACAGGAAGATGCATACGATGGAGCGGTGGGAGTGGGGCAGATCGTCAGCGAGCAGGGGGGTTGCGGCCGCTTTGGTTCTGCACAGCTGGGCCCACGGGTCGGCGGCATTGGGCGAGTCTGGCGCGCGCGTGACCGATGAGTGGGGCCCACATGTCGGCGCAGACTGATTAGTTGGGCCGCGCCTGCTGGAGAGGAAAAAGGGAGATGGGCCGGATCGGCGACAGAGGCCCAGGTAAGCACCTTTCTCTTTTTCTTTTTATGTTTTATTTTCTATTTTCCCCATTATTTTACCAATTCAAATTTAAATCCTAATTTGAATTCAAACTTGTTTGTGAGCTTCTTAACTGAGTTAAATACTTAAATTAAAATATTAGTGGGGACAAAATGTATTCCTTCATACATTTATTTTCCTCTATTTCGTATAACCTCTTCCTTCTCTCTTTTCTTAATTCTAGGATTATTTAGGATTTAAATCCCCATTTGGATATTCACATATTTCTTTTTGCATTATTATAATACTGTCACAAAAATGCACACACAAATAAAATATTCAGCATGATGCAATGATTTAGTAGCATATCTTTTTATTAATTGTTCTTGGACATGGTGTTCACATAGGATGATGCATGAAGATCAAACTCACATAAAGAGAAAATGTTTCTCCATTGGTATTATTTCTAACAATTTACAAAGTGGGTGTTACATGATTTCTGTGAACAAAAAAGCATCCAGATCAAGTATGCATCAGTGGCACACCCAAGAGCCAACGGGCAAGTAGAAAGAGCCAACAGAATGATATTGGAAGCACTCAGAAAGAAAGTCTTCGACAAGAATGAAAAGTTCGCAGGAAAGTGGATCAGAGAGTTGCCGTATGTGGTCTGGAGCCTAAGAACTCAACCTAGACGAGCTTTGCACGGAAACACTCCCTTCTTTATGGTCTATGGTTAGGAGGCAGTGCTACCCGCTGATCTCAAGTTTTGGGCACCAAGATTGATCTTCGAAAACATAGCCGAAGCTGAGGCTACTAGACTGGAAGATGTTGATATACTAGAAGAAGAACGATTGAATACAGTGATTCAGTCAGCCAGGTACCAGCAAACTCTGAGGCGTTATCATGATAAGGTCATACGTCATCGATCCTTCACAGTGGGAGATCTTGTCCTCCGCCGAATTCTAACGGGGGAGGGACGACACAAATTTTCACCACAATGGGAAGGACCATTCATAGTAACAGAAGTCACTCGGCCTGGATCATATCGTCTTACTCAAATGGATGGCATGGAAATAGGGAACTCATGGAATATAGAGCATCTCAGGAAGTTTTACCCCTAGCTAGATTTCAAAAGCTATTGGGACAGTATTGTATTCCGTAATTGGAAAATACAACATCAATAAAAAGACTTCATTCTCAAAGGCATTCGAACCGTTTATTGTCAAACTATATGCTCACGCTTACTCGACTCAGGGTGACCACTATACCCTACTAACGGAGCAGTCGACTTAAGTCAGCGATGACTTAAGGCGGTGTGACATGCTCACACTTACTCGACTCAAGGTGACCACTATACCCTACTAACGGAGCAATCGACTTAAGTCGGCGATGACTTAAGGCTGTGTGACATGCTCACACTTACTTAACTCAGGGTGACCACTATACCCTACTAACGGAGCAATCGACTTAAGTCGGCGATGACTTAAGGCGGTTGACATGCTCACGCTTACTTAACTCGGGGTGACCACTATACCCTATGAACGGAGCAATCGACTTAAGTCGGCGACGACTTAAGGCGGTGTGACATGCTCACGCTTACTTAACCCAGGGTGACCACTAGACCCTACTAACGGAGCAATCAGTTTAAGTCGGTAGTGACTTAAATCGGCGCGACATGCTCACGTCTACTCGACATAGCATAAGCACGCTTGCGATTACTTGTCTTAGGGCGATCTCTATGCCTCGCAAAATAGAAAGAAGTTTCAAAACCATCACACTGCACTTACTTCTGTAATCATTGTTGAATTCAAACAACAGAAAAATAATAATAGCATTCAGTACCGAGAACACTTTCTAATAGAATATTCGAGCACATTGACCACATACACAATGCATTCAGTGTTTCTACTTGGTAATGTTTTTCTCAGGAGCAACTGACGAAGAAGGGCGACTTGAAGAGTCAGGAGCAGCGTTGACATCGGCAATTATGTCGTCAGGAACAATCACACCCGGCCTTCTCATCAAGATCCGCCCCGCGTGAATGGCTTTGTCCATAGCCTTGTCGTGCTGAGCCTTCAAAGTAGTGGAAGTATCTTCAGCAACCTTGACAGCCAGCCGAGTAGCTTCTAGCTCCTGGACGACTGATCTTTTGGAAGCGCGCAGATCCTTGAGGACAGAATCTTTGCTCGACACGAATTGCCTAAGGCGAAGGATTTCATCCTGGGACTCCTACAGCTTATGACGGTGATTATCCAAATCCGCCATGGTAAAATGATGGCTCCTTTCCAAGATAGTCAAAGAATTGTTGGTGTCACGATACAACCTATCAAGGTTATCGCGAGAGGCTGCAAGGGCACATTTTCCTTCCTACAGACAAGAATCAGCTCTCAAGCACCCAGCAGGCAGTAAAAACACAGCAGAGAAAGTCAAGTAAACTTACTTCATTAGCCACCCTTTTAGAGTCAAGCTGAGCACTAAGAGAAGAATTCAATGAGTTGGCATCATCCAAAGAAGCAGAAACTCGAGCCAGGTCCATCTGACCTTGAGAATACTTCTCCTCGAGCTTAGAGTACCGCCGGACCATATCTAGCAAGAAATGATTGAAGAAAGATATTAAAAAAAAGCAGATTAATCAAATAGCCAAGGAGGAAACAGAGGCACTAACCAGCATTTGCCATCTCTAAATCAGACACTCGCCGCTGAAGCAACGTCGGATTCCAATGCGTTAGAGATAGAGCCCTTTCTGGGATAGAGGCACCCTGTGATCTCAGCTAACCAGCGATCTCGTCAACCAAAGCCTGATATTGAAAACAAATGAGTGCAAAGACAATATTTTGCCAGGAGTATAGCCGAATCAAGAAAAGCTAAATTACCTGAAGATTGGAGAAGAATAAAGGAAGCCCCAAATCATGAGAAGCCAGTTGATAGCTCGACGAAGGAATATCAACTGAGGCAATCTGAAGAGCATCATCACGGATCAACTCAACATCACCAGCAGGAATCAGAACTCTAGCATCAGGTGCGCTGGTCTCTAAGGCGACTCCCTGATTTGAAGCACGTGCTGCTGTCATACAATCAGAATGTGGAGGAGAAGACCCGATGTGGACATCCATGGAGGTATGAGAAGGGGAGCCCACTCGGACACCCTCGGGGGCTGGGTTGCAGCCCACACTGCCCATCGGAGCCGGATCACCACCTGCAGCACCCTCGAGGGCTGGGTTGTAGCTCACGCTGCCCACCCGAGCCGGATCATTATCGGCAACACCCTCGGGGGCTGGGTAACCGCTTGCACCATCCCTAAGGACTGGGTTCTCTGCAGCAGCCACCTCTAAGGCTGAATGATTCTCTTCCACCTCCATGGGAATGGAACAACCTGGACCAGCCTCTTGACTCCGAAGACCGCACTCCAAGGTCGACGATGCACGAGACGCTGCTTGGGATAACTCTAATCCCACATCTGGATTGTCAGAGCAAACGTCCATCATACCACCATCTGTTGGCTCGGACAACAGATCTTCAGGTACCACATCCTCGAGAGCCTGATCAAAGTTAGCTATGGACAATTCCTGCAGACCAACGAGAGCAGACAAAGCTGGAGAAGGAATATCGCTACTCTCCCCACTGACTATGTAACGCCGACTGTTCTTCCGAATTAAGGGAATTTCCTCCTCTTCTTCCTCATCCTCGTCAACAATACGAACAACACACCCATTGGGGTTAGCTTCAGCAGGGTCACACCCATTGGGATCAGCATCATCAAGGTCACACCCATTGGGGTCAGCCCCAGTAAAAAGTTCCACGGGTACTTCTTCAGCAGCAGGAATAGAAGGGCCAGCATCCTGATTCAAGCACGAGACTCGCCGAAGCCTCCTCTTTTTCTTCTTCTTCCCCTCGGCAGGACCAGTTGGATGATTGGCCGGGCGAAGGCGCTTTGGGCGAGCACTATCAGATTTTTGAGCATTCAAGGTTTTTCCAGGCTCTAGGATAGTTGCAACAGCTATGGTTTCAGCAGGGATCAAGTCAGAAGAATCCTCAGCCAACATGTCCAGCATAGCACTTATCTCTGCATCGTTTGGGTTTATAGGCATCTCAAAGTGAACTTGCCTCTCATCAATGGGGAGATCACCAAGTGAAGCAACCAGAGCCTCAACTTCTTCGGGAGAGGGTCGCACTCTAAGACCCAAGCCACTGTCACTGGCAGGAGGATTGGACACAAAATTGAAAAAAGCCTTGGAAGGTGGCAGATTCCAGGCAGAATATGCAACAGGAGCCCCAATATTCGATACTTTGCCTCTAAGAATCATCTCCAGTCGGCTTACCAAATCCACAGCAGGAATCCTCTTGTTGGTAACCCGAGTTGAATCAGTGACACCAGTATACAAATAAGCCGGGTACGCTCTGTCCTTCAATGGCTGAATGTTCTTAAAAACAAAGTCTGCAACTACAGCTTCAGCAGTCAGACCTCTCTCCTTTAACAAACCAATTTCGGCAAGCAGAACCTTGGCCTCGGTTATCTCCAAGTCTGTGGGGGATTCAGTCCAACTTGGAGCGCGAACATCCGGCTGTCTCCCTGACCGAGGGGGGAGGGACTTGCCATGATTCTCTACAATAAACCACTCCAAGCGTCATCCTTTGATGCTGTCCTTGAGTGGGATGTCGAGGTACTCTGTCTTCCTCCCACGACGCATTTCCAAACTCGCACCACCCATGAGCTGGTGCTGCCCTCGGCCATTCTAGGTCGACAGTGATACAAGTATTTCCACAAACCAAAATGAGGAAGAATTCCAAGGTAGGCTTCGCACAAGTGAACAAAAACAGAAACTTGCAGAATAGAGTTGGGATTCAGATGAGTCAGATTCAGATGGTAGAAATCAAGGAGACCGCGAAAGAAAGGAGAAATAGGAAGAGCAAGGCCGCGGATGAGAAAAGGAATGTAAATAACGGACTCGTGGGTATCCTCGGTCGGGACAGTAACCCCACGACAGATCCGCCAAAAGCAAAGATCCTTCGGGGGAAGAACTCCGACAGAGACAAGATGGAAAAGGTCCGACTCGGAAACAACAGACATATGATTACCTGCGAAAGGTAATTGGCTGTTGGGATCGATGGGAGGAATAATCGCAGTGGCGGAATTCTGACTCTTCCGCTTGGGCGCCATCTCAATCTCATCGGCGAACTGAGCGGAAGCAATATCAAAGGGAAACAGAGAAGGTCTAGAAGCAGAAAGTAAGTCTTAGGGCTCAGAATGCAGAGGCATGCGACGGCGCGGTACAAATGGGGTTTTCCCGGGACAGACACCGATTCTAAAAGTGCCCAGTCATCACTCGATTGTTACTTCTAAAACACCAACGTGGCTTGATGTAACTCAGTTGTTATTTCTAAAACACTGACGTCACCAGTCTTCACTCGGCCGTTATTTCTAAAACGCTGACATGGATTGATATATAACTCGGTCGTTACTTCTAAAACGCTGATGTCACCAGTAATCACTCGGCCGTTATTTTTAAAACGCTGATGTGGCTCAAAAAGGACTCGACTGTTACCTCTAAAACGCCGGCGTCGCAAAAAAACCATTCGGCTATTACCTCTGAAGATACCGACAGTAAATCAGCCGTTTTTTCTCTATGAATATGCAGACAGACTTAAAATGCGACTCAACAATTCCAAGTCGTTACTCGAGCATTACCTCCGAGAACAACGGCTACATTAAGCACAAATACAATAGATCGACCGACTGCAAAAGGAATGGTGGAAAAGCAAAGAAACGCACACAGAACGAGATGAAGTCTTCTTCATTATATAAGGAGGGGAAGTATTTCCACAAACTTAAAAAACCAACTCATTATGAGTTAGTCTTCTTCCCACTGTCCGATACATTGCACTACTACATTACATTTCACTACACTATACTACTAACTACTACTACATTATTCTACTAATACTACTTCTACTGCTATTTACCTATACTAACATTTAAGCCAGTGGCATCTAGCCACTGGCCTTGCCGCTGCCACTGCCGCCCTCGCCCCGGCCATCGCCCTTGCCGTCGTCCTTGCTGTCGTCGCCATCGCCGTCGCCCCCGTCATCGCTGTCGCCCTCGCCGCCGTCGTCACCGTCGCTCCCCTCCTCGGACAAGTCAGATGAGTTTCCCTCGTCCGAGGAGACCTCTGACTCATCTAAGCCCTCGAGGCCAGCGCGCTCGATGGCTCGGATATATGTCCACACCTCTGCAGCAATCCCCTGGGAATCGTCTGAGTCGTCAGACGATGCCGGGGGAGAGGCATGGACCGGCGATCCCTCGGACTCGGAGGAGAACTCCTCCTCCGAGTACTCGGAATCGCCGAAGTCCTCCGAGGGAGGAGTCGGCTCGCGCTTCCGCTTGTCGCTGAAGTGGTGCGAGGAGCTTCCGCCTTTCTTGCTCTTGCCCATGGTGGAGTAGAAGAGAAGAGAGTAAGCAGCAAGCGGCAGAGAGATGTGTGAAGACACCAGTGAAAAAAGCGCTCTATTTATAGAAGAAGAAGGCAACCGCTCATCTCCTACCATGGTCACTGAACAGTCACAAATATTCAATAAGCAATTCAAATCATCTGCAAACAAGTTAGGCGGCTGGCGCCGTTTCACGTAACACGACACCCATTAGGACTCAAGTCAACTGCTTGGACGATATGATTACACCCGCGGTCACGTCAAGTTACTACTCAGGAGAAGTTTGCTAAACGCTCAGCGCACCAAGCCATCCCTTGCCTACACCCATTGGGGGGACGTCCAGGAATTTTCAATAGATTTTCCCAAGCAGTCACATCCATACAGTATACGCAATGAATGTATCAAGACAGAAGGAAGATATCGACGAAGATCAGAGAAAAGCCAAAAATAGCCAATGAGGTACAAGTCTAATCAACAAAGGCATTGAAGCAAGAAGTGATATGAAGACTAGCCAAGGGCCATCTACCGAACGTCCAATATGTCGCAGATCAAATAAATTTCAAACCTAACAGGACATGGGCAGATTGCATGCTCGATCTCAAAGGCAAAACTGTATGCTGACCTCTAAAGCATAAAGTTGATGATATAATGCTGATTTCTAAGGCATTCGGCAAAGATGAAAGGATGATTCCTAAAAACAGCACGAGATGAAGACCTTTGAGTAAATTATTTTTAGTAATCCACTCAAAGCTTGGGGGCTACACCCACCCAATGGATCATCAACCCCAAAAAGACAGAATGCTGATTTCTAAAGCATGGGATGAAAATAAAACAATGCTGACTTCTAAAGCATGAGTTGAAGATAAAAATGATTTCTGAAAATACTTGAGATGAAGACATTCGAGTGGGTTATTTTCAGTAATCCACTCGAAGCTCGGCGGCTACACCCATTGGGTGTACCTTCGGTGCACCCAATGAATCCTGAAGTCCAAAGAGCAGAATGCTGACCTCCAAAGCATAAACCCGGGACAGAGCACCGATTTCTAAATAATAAAGCGAAGGCCGACGAACAATGGCGGAAGAAAACAACAGAAGATCGTTTTTATCGAGTCACTCAGAGTTCAGAAGCAACGACTAGACAGACCTATTTTCAAGGCATTCCTTATTAAAATAAAAAACTGCAAGATGAACCTAGAATCTTTGGGCCGGTTATTTCAAAATCATCCCAAAGATTGGGGGCTTGTGGGGGACAGATATCCCCTGGGTCCACTTGAAGGCTAAAAGACCTCGCGAAAGGCCTTGGGCCCAATAGTTCGCAAGGTTATCCCTTCGTGGGCCTGGGGAGGGACGTCCAGTGAAGTGGATTGACATAAGATGGAATCAATGCAAGCCTAGACGGCCCAATGAATTCGAGCAGCAATCGCAACAATGATCCGACCTTCCCGTACAGTGTCCTCATATATCGGAACTGAACGGAGATAGGTCGGCGGAATTATAGGAAGATAGGCTCAGTCGATTCACTATTACTTAGGCTCACGTTGCTATCATATCCGCATGTAACGCCCCACGGTCGAGTATATAAGGCCTAGGGGGCATCCCCTCAAAGATATATCTCACTACTCAACCATCTACTCAGTTCTCTAACATCCCAGATACTAGAGAACCCCCTTGTAACCTACCACGCAAAGTATCCACGCCAGGAAGTAGGGTATTACGTGTCTCAAAGCGGCACGAACCTGTACAAAATTGTCCACTGTCTCTCGTGCATCTGGCACGAACCATCGAGCTACAGTCAGTAACACCGTCCTACTCCAAAAAACACCTCGAGGGGCAACCCTGGGTGCGCAGCCGGACCCAAAACACCGACAGCTCCCTTTACTCCTTTATTGCATTGTCTTTTGATATATGACACTTGTGACGTCAACATATGTGTGGAAAATGGATCCTGACACATATATGCTATGCATTCGGTTTTGCCCCTAAAACCGGGTGTGACAGAAGTGGTATCAAAGCTATGCTGACTCTAGGTCATTAGATTAGTTAGAAATGGAAAGCACAGTCTATTCAAAATATGCTTATTTTGCTCTTACAAATTATTTTATTAATCTTGCCTCTTTAAAATTCAACTAAGTTGACATTTTCTCTTGTCGATGGTGTGTACAACCCAGATCGCCCGTGTGAACACCAACTATATCCCTCCGCCATGGAAGGTCATGTCCACCCAGTGGCAGTAGAGGAAGTCCCTATGGATCTTCATCACCTTCATGTGGAGAATGGAGTGATTCTTGAGGACAGCTCAGAGGAGATTCTGGCGACACCGACACCGTTGTCAAAATCACAAGCCTTTGCAGCTAGAGCATCATCTTCAACATCGCCAACCCTAGTAGCCCAAGCCCCTGCTCCTAGAAGCGATGATCCGGATGATTCTCGTGATGGTGAAGAAGATGATGATGAAGAAGAAGAAGAAGATGAGGAAAACAACTACGAGGAAGCCAATGATGAGTAGGAGGAGAACTTCATTGGGATATAGCCTGTCACTGAGCATTACACTTCAATGTTCAAGACGGGACACTTCCCAAACCTATTCTAGGATGTACTACATGCGCTAGGAACCTACGTCCGACCTCTATATAACACAAGGTGAGTGTCTGAGCCTCCCTGGGCTTGCTACTACATCACTCGCATGTATATCAGGGTGCTAGATGCAGGAGATAGAGGTTTCAGGACTCTATCAGCCCATGAGTCTCTTACGCCACTATCTAGCTACGCTGCTTCGGTCAGCAATGCTGCTAGAAGAGCTCTGTGGTCTCTTAGCCACACTTATCGGTAGCAGCTGCATGACATGAGGTACAGACATCTTCCTCTACGTCTTCATGGAGAAAGCTAGACCAGTGTTGTTCCAGGTGAAGCTAGAAAAGATCGCCTCATCACCATTGTAGGTGTGGTGGCAGGTCTTAACACTAACTTGGACAGTGCTACCCCGGATATTTCAAGGGTACATGGAGAACTTGAAGAATCACATGTTAGGATTGCAGCCCTCGAAGCTCAACTCAAAGGAAGGAATCCACCCGAAGCCCAAGTCCCTGGCATAGTTGTGTCCCCGCCCCGCAAGAGGATTCACTATGATGAACTAGGATCTATCACTAGGCTACTCTAGATGTATAAGTCATATTGTAATAAGTTCAGTTTTGCATTAGATAATGAAACTCCTTATGATACTATGATTATAATAACAACCATGTGATGGTGATGTTTGCATAATGTTGGATTTGGATTTTTGATTGAGTGCAATGATCTTATGGGATGATGGCCATAAGAACATTTAAAATTTACAAATAATCTTAACTTCAGTAAAAGCTATTCCCCCTAGAATTTTTCTCTACTCTTCACTTGTCTAAAGGATGCACTTTCTAACCAACTAGATGGTGAACGATCGCCTAGGTCCTAGAAACACCCGTAATCAACATGTTGGTCAGTAGTTGCCACCACCACCACCCAACTCAAACATGGAGCAGTTCATTGTTGCGCAGATGCAACTTCTCCAAGGCCTCATTGTTTCAGTGCAGCAAATCCAATAGAACCAATAGAACCAATAGAAGAATGCACCCCAAGCTCGGGACAAGCACAGAGACTTTATGAGTCATCATCCCCTGCTTTCTCTCATTCGATTGATCCCTTGGATGGCAATGACTAGCTTAAGGTCATTGGAAACAAGCTGGACATTACACAGTGCAATGACCAAGAAAAGAACTTACACACCTCTAGAAGACTCGAAGGCGCCGCGTCCTACTGGTGGAATGCTTTCACTGCGTCACATGCAAACACAGACGCTATAACTTGGTAGGAATTTCAGGAGAACTTCCATGCTCACCATATTCCCTTGGGAATAATGAAACTTAAGAAGAGGGAATTCTTGTCCCTCACCTAAGGAGGTATGTCCGTTAGTGAATACCAGGATCGTTTCACCCAACTTTCTTGCTACACACCGGAGGAAGTTGACACGGATGAGAAGTGCCAAGAGCGATTCTTAGAAGGTTTGATCGGACCTCTAAATTATCAGTTATAAAGCCACAACTTCCCCAATTTCCAGACTCTACTCAACAAGGCAATTGGCCTAGAAACCAAGAGAAGGGAATTGTCTGATCACAAGAGGAAATTCCAAGGACAGTCTAGCAAAAACACCCAACAAAACAACACTCAAGGTTATCAATTTCACTCTAGAAATCAGAGTGGAAATAATAACTATCAAGTGCAATGCTCTGGACAACCAGGACAGAGAAACAACCAATACCAGAACCAACAGAGGAACAATTCTTAGACCGGTCAAAGGTCTAGTGGTTATCAGCAGAATCGTCAAGGAAGCGTCGTGAACACACTGGCCAGAAATAACAATACAACTACTCTAGTCCAACCTCGTGGATGTTTCAAGTGTGGTGAAATTGGTCATTTTTCCAACAATTGCCCTAAGCGCAACCCACAGACACCCTAGAGGAACAACAATCAAAGAATTGATCAGAATACACCTGCTCGTGGAACTGCATGGAACAAGACTCCGTAGAACCAGAGTAAGGGAAGAGTTAATCATGTGACAGCAAAAACAGTTCGTGAGGATGTCGGCGTGGTGTATGGTATGTTCCTTATTAACTCCATACTTGCATCAGTTTTATTTGATTCTGGAGCATCTCACTCTTTCGTAATAAAGTCGTTTGTGGAAAAGCATAATATATCAAACTATCCTTTGAAGAGTAAATTATTAATTAGATCACTAGGAGGTGAACTTAAAGCCACTCACTCTTGCCCTCAGACTAAGCTTGAGATTAGAGGAATAAGCTTTCTAATAGAGCTGATAATCTTGGAATCGAGTGGAATCGATGTGATACTTGGAATAGACTACTTAACCAAGTATGATGGAGTAATTAACCAGTCCGCAAGGGCAAGTGAACAATGTTACTACCTATTTGATGCCACGAGAATTATGTTGGGAAATGGAACAACTTAACCTTGGCATGCATAATAATATGGAAGCAACAGTTATGGAAGTAGAATCTACTTTGGAACAAGAGATTCGTAAAGGACAAGAATCCGATGAGAAAATCAAAGAAATTAAGCACAGATTAATTTGGGAAAGACCTTAGATTTCACAGAAGATGGTCACGGAACAGTATGACTTAAAAAGAGAATATGTGTACTAGAAATCGAACACCTACGCCAACTTATTTTAAGAGAAGCTCATGACTCAGCTTATTCTATTCACCCTGGAAGTACTAAGATGTACCAGGATCTGAAGGAAAAGTATTGGTGGTACGGTTTGAAAAGAGATGTTGCTACGTATGTTGCACTATGTGATGTGTGTCAACGAGTTAAGGCAGAACATCAAAGACCAGCAGGTTTGCTACAACCCCTTAAAGTACATGAGTGGAAATGGGAAGAAATCGGTATGGATTTCATAGTTGGATTACCCCGTACTCATGATGGCTATGATTCCATATGGGTTATTGACAGGTTGACTAAAGTTGCACACTTTATACCTGTGAAGACAACTTACTTGGGAGCCCAGTTAGTAGAACTATACATGTCAAGGATTGTTTGTCTGCATGGAGTACCAAAGAAGATAATATGAGACCGAGGAACCCAATTTACCTCGCGCTTTTGGAAAAGATTACATGAGTCCATGGATACTAAGCTAAATCTCAGCTCGGCTTACCATCTGCAAACAGATGGACAAACGGAAAGAACAAATCAAGTGTTAGAAGATATGTTAAGAGCTTAAGCTTTAAAGCATTGTAGAAGCTGGGATAAGAGTTTGCCCTATATAGAATTCTCGTATAACAATAGTTATCAAGCAAGTCTAAAGATGACACCGTTTGAAGCACTTTATGGACAGAAATGCAGAACCCCGTTGTATTTGAATCAAACAGGAGAAAGTCAAGTATTTGGTCTAGAAATTCTCCAAGAAGCAGAGAAGCAAGTGCAGATTGTTAGAGAGAATTTGAAAACAACACAGTCAAGGCAGAAAAGCTATGCTGACAATAGAAGAAGAGAGTTGATCTTTGAAGTTGAAGACTTCGTATATCTTAAGGTTTCACCGATGAGAGGAATGAGAAGATTTAAGATTAAAGGTAAATTATCTCCTCACTATGTCGGCCCATTCAAAATTTTGGAAAGAAAAGGTGAAGTAGCATATCAGTTGGAGCTACCCGACAGTTTATCAGACGTGCATAACGTATTTCATGTATCACAACTTAAGAAATGATTAAGAGTACCGGAGGAACAATTACCCATGGAAGAACTCAAGTTAATGAGGATTTGACTTATTTGGAGTATCCTATCAGAATTTTGGAAACATCTCGGAGAATTACTCGGAGTAAAGTTATCAACATGTGCAAAGTTCAGTGGGGTGAACATTCGGAAGATGAGGTCACTTGGAAAAGAGAAGATGAACCCAGAGCAGAATTCGTCCAGCTATTCTCAGAAGTTCCTTAATCTCGACGATGAGATTCTTTTTAGGGGGTAGGTTTGTGACACCCCAAAACCATCAACTAAAAATAAGTGACCGCCGGCAGGCTCAAGACCGAGATCGAGAACAAGATGAGGAGGATGCGAGGTTACACCGAGAGAATCCTCTCTTCGCTCGAAACCTGAACCCTGAATTTGCTCGTGCAATGAACACGCTGAGTGAAGTCGAAGGAGTGTTGGCTCGGATAGCTGATGGCCTCCCGCAGACTCCGGATGCTGAGGGCTGTCGGCGGCTGCTCACTCGGGCAGCTAATCATCTTCTACCCCTTGCTCACCCTCCGAGCGATCTGCGACACGCCATCAATAGTCGGCAAGACGCGCAGAGCTCCATCAATGCTTCGCGCGAACGACAACACGAAATCGAGATAAGGCACCGAGAGGAGTACGATCGAAACATGGCGTCCTGGCTCGATGTCGCGCCACCCGAGTTGAGTCGGTAGCAGCCTCAACTATTGGCCCGACCTGGGGACGATCGAGACGGCACATCAGCAACTCCCCTCCCTAGGACCGGCACCACGACCATCGATAGGAGGACACATTGGAGTATCTGCTCTTACTCCACGTCTCAGGGCCATCCAGTGGCCCCCAAACTTCAAGATCTCCAACGTCGACATGTATGAGCCTAAGCAAGACCCAGGAGGCTGGTTGGCTTTATACAACCGCTGACCGGGCCGCTGGGGCGACCGAAGACGTGATGACTGCATACTTGCCCATCGTTCTTGGGCAGGATGCATTGTAGGGCCATCCAGTGGCCCCCAAACTTCAAGATCTCCAACGTCGACAAGTATGAGCCTAAGCAAGACCTAGGAGGCTGGTTGGCCTTATACAACCGCCGCCCGGGCCGCTGGGGCGACCGAAGACGTGATGACTGCATACTTGCCCATCGTTCTTGGGCAAGATGCATTGTAGTGGCTACGACACCTGCCACGACACTGCATCAATCATTGGAGCGACTTCAGTCGGTGCTTCATCGCCCACTTTTCGTCCCTCTCCGACAAACCGGCACAGCCATGGGACCTCAAATCCATCAGGCGCCGGGGGGATGAAACACTTGGGTCGTACCTCAAGAGGTTTCAGACCATGAGAAATCACATCCCCGAGGTCACTGAGGCAGCAGTGATTGAGGACTGCTACCGGGGATCTAATGACTCGGCCTTCGTCCGAGCCATACTGCAGAAAGCACCGACCACCTCCGAACAACTGTTTTGAGAAGTGGACTTCTACATCACCGCTGACGAACGGGCTTAGGACCTCATCGGGGAAGCAAAACCTGCGCCACCAGCACCGCGGCGCGACGTGAACCAGCAACCCGACAAGCGTTGGGAGAAGAGGCCCCATGAAGAGGTCCATGCCGCCGGACCACCCGTCTCTCGTGCCTGAGGTGCACCCCGTGGAGGCGAGCGGACACTGGACGACATCCTCGATGCCCAGTGCCCGTACCACAAGGATATGCGCCACACCCTGCGGAACTGCAGAGACTTCAATCATTCCATCCGGAATGGCCAACCGTTCTAGCCTCTACCACCTCCCCCACCACGAGGAGGGCTTGGCGAGCCCCGACGGCCTCAGCAATAGGAAGGGGGAGGGCTGGAGCATTCCTACGCGTCGATGGGGAGGACAACGTCATCTTCGAAGGACATGGGTCGCAGGAGAACATAAGGCAGCAGAAGCTCAACGACCAACAGGTACTAGTGGCAACAACCAGTGCCCTAGCCCCCTATCGGTGGTCAGAGTACCCGATCACCTTCAGTCGGGCAGATCAATGGCTCAACTTCGACCATCCGGGCAAGTACCCGCTCCTCATCGATCCGGTGATCCGATAGAGCAGGGTAAATAAAGTACTAGTGGATGGGGGAAGCATCATCAATGTTACCTTCCCCCGGACGCTCCTGGGCTTGGGGGTCACACTCAAAGACCTCACCAAGTCAGACACCCCTTTCTTTGGCATCGTGCCAACCAAAGGGGAGTACCCGTTCAGGCACATCTACATGCCCGTTACCTTTGGAACTCCGGAAAACTACATAACCGAGTTCTTGAGGTTCGAGGTGGCGAGTTTTGACTGCAGATAGAATGCCATCATCGGCAGGCCTGGATTGGCCAAATTCATGGCCATTTCGCACTATTCATACATGATATTAAAGATGCCAGGACCACAAGGAATCATCACCATGTGTGCTGACTTCCAAGGCACTGCGGAATGCTTTTTGGGAGCTATCCAGGCGGCCCTCACTACTAAACCGCCAACGGCTTCCTCCACATAGGCAAACACAAAGCCTGAGGAAGACCTCGCGATACCTACGAATGAAGCTCAAGCCGTGACCTCTATGCGGCCGACTGAGGAGACAAAGAGGATCAACTTGGGATTCGCTGATGAACGCAAGACCACCATCATCAGCTCCAGCCTCGATGACAAATAGGAAAGCGCGCTCGCCCAGTTCCTGCAAGATAACCGAGACGTATTCGCATGGCGACCTGCGGATATGCCGGGAGTCCCGAGAGAACTGGTCGAGCACAAATTAAAGGTCTATCCTCAAGCAAGGCTGATTCGATAGAAGCTGCATCGTTTCACACCTGACAAAAGAGAAGCTATTCGCGCCGAATTAGCACGCTTAGTGGCAGCAGGGTTTATTAGATTATAGTAGTGAATATAGTAAAGAATTTTTATTTCAAGTATTTGATCTTACTTACCTTTACAATAATTTTTGTTTGTTCATATTTGATTGATGATTGTTTTTATAAACTTCTTTTATATGAAAACCTAAATAGTTAATATAAGAACTTTGGTCCAAAAACAAATTCTTTAATAATAAATATTGTTCGTTTAATTATTATGAATTTTTAGAGATATTTAAAAAATATTTATTTATATTTTTGTGTTGGCAAATAAGGATAAAAGAAATAGAAAAAAAATACAACCCTAACAGGTTTTGGCCCAGCCAAGGGCCCAACTGGGCAGCCCCACGCAACTTTGCCCCCCCCACCCTCACTTACAAGCGGGCCCGTCTAGCCCCCAACCTCTTCCTCCCCCTCGGTCGCATGCGTCGCACTCATCGTAGCACCGCCGCCGGCCTTAGAGCCTAGGCAATCGCGCCCACCCTGCCCTGCCATCTCGGTCGCTCGGACATCCGCACCGGAAATAACCGTCCAACATCCCTCTCCTCTCCCCATTCAATCTGAACCGAAAACCGTCGTCGCCACCATCAATGGCATCAATGGCGCTTGAAGCCGACCATCGATCGCGCCCCTCCCTTGTCGGTGTTCGGAGCCCGACCTCACACCCGGGGTTGCCCCTCGCGGTACTTTTGGGTAGGACGGTGCTGTTGACTGTAACTCAATGGTTCGTGCAAGATGCACGAGGGATGACAGATGATTTTCTACAGGTTCAGGCTGCTTTGAGATGCGTAACACCCTACTTCCTGCGCGTGGATCTTTATGTGGTAGGTTACAAGGGAAGTCTCTTGTATGGAGAAAAGCTAGTGGCTAAGTAGATGGTCAATATCTCTTTTGATGGGGTGCCCCCTAGGCCTTATATACTTGACCATGGGGCACTACATGCGTATATGATGACGATGTGTTCCTAAGTAATAGTGAACCGACTGAACTTATCTTCCTATAATCTTGCCGACTTATCCCTAGTTTGTTCCGACGTCCGAGGGTGCTATGCGGGAAAGTCGGATCAGTGTTGTGGATAGCGTTTAAATACCATGAGCCGCCTGGGCCCGAGTCTGCTTCTTTCTCGCGTCGGCCCATTCCACCAACGGTTCTCCCCTGGCCCACGAAGAGGTGGCCTTGCGAGATAATAGGCCCAGGACCTTCCACGAGGCCTTCTTGCCTTCTAGTGGACCTGGGGGATATTCGTCCCCCACAAGCCCCCAATCTTTGAGTTGATTCTGAAATAATCAGCCCAAAGATTCTAGGTCCAGCTTGTGATTGTGTGGCTTGATTTCCACTCTGGTGATAGGCGCGCCGAAGGTGTACCCATTGATCGTTGTTCCTGAGCTTTAGGTGACTCAGTAAAAAACAGCCTTCAACAGTCCTCCTTTGGTGCTTTGGAGATCATTATCTTGTCATCAAATCATGCTCTGGGAGTCAGCATTTGGAACTTTTGAGTAGGTTCTTTGAAAACGAACCACTCAAAAGTCTTCGTTTTGTGCCTTAGAAATCGGCATTTTGTCTTCTTGATTTAAAAAAATCTATTGGGCGCACTGGAGGTGCACCCAATGGGTGTAGCCCCCGAGCTTTGAATGGATTTTAGAAAATAATCCATTCAAAGATCCTCATTTTATGCTTTAGAAATCAGCATTTTATCTTCATCTCATGCTTTAGAAAGCAGCGTTTTGTCTTCATTTCTTGCTCTTGCGAATTCAAACTATGTTATCTGCCCATGTCTTGTTAGGTTTGAAATTTATTTGATCGGTGACAGATTGGACGCCAGGTAGATGGCTCTTGTCTAGTCTTCACCCCGCTCTGTGCTTCAATGCTTCTGCTGACTAGACTTGCAGTTCAGTAGCTATATTTGGACGTCCTTCGATCTCTATCGATCTCTTCCTTCTGTCTTAATTCATTCGTTGCATATACTGTATGGATATGATTTGCTCAAGAAATCTATTGAAAATTCTTGGTCGTCCCCCCAATGGGACGAGAATTCCTCCTTTCTCTAAAGACTCGTTCATCAGGAGTTTCTCCTACTTCCGAGACTTCATCCCGGGATACGGGCTGCACCGGGTCCCATTCCCCAGCCTCGTGATGTCGCCGAATATTCCGGCATCTGTTCCTTCGTCGTCGAGCTTCTCGTTGGGGAGGTTCTTCCCCTGGCATGGTTGGCTCGTTGTCGGAGATGGGAGATGACTCCAATCTCCCCCTAATGAAGAGGACGTCGGGGTAGAAAGGAGTTGCTACGGTGATGAATTCCTTTATGTCCTTCTTTGAGGGTGAAGGTGTCGGAAGGATAACTTGACAAGCTTCCACCTTGCTTGCTTCCTTTTTCCTTGTAATCCGTGTCCACTCCTTTGTGGGCGAAGTGGGCAACAAGGTTCTTCGGGCAAGTGAATTCCCGGCTCTCAACTTGCAAGAGGCAGTCTTCGTCTGGGGCACAGAAGGTTGCGCTTTTCAATGTCTCGTTCCGACTTTCTCGGAGATTTCCGGGGAAGGCTTCTTCTCCGATGGATCCGCTATGCGGTGTAGAATTCCCTTCTCATCTGCTACGGACGATATGGTCCCGAAGCAGAATACGGATCCAGGGCGGAGAGCAATCTTGCACTGGGAAGTGACAGCCATTGAGCTAGCTTGGATCAACGACACATCCCCTACCTGGCGCGCCAGCTGTCGGTGTTCGGAGCCCGACCGCACACTCGGGGTTGCCCCTCACGTTGCTTTTGGGTAGGACGGTGCTGTTGACTGTAAATCAATGGTTCGTGCGAGATGCACGAGGGATGACAGATGATTTTCTACAGGTTCAGGCCACTTTGAGATGCGTAACACCCTACTTCCTAGTGTGGATCTTTATGTGGTAGGTTACAAGGGAAGTCTCCTGTATGGAGAAAAGCTAGTGGCTAAGTAGATGGTCGATATCTCTTTTGATGGGGTGCCT
The DNA here is from genome assembly GCF_902167145.1 of Zea mays. Classification (NCBI taxonomy): domain Eukaryota; kingdom Viridiplantae; phylum Streptophyta; class Magnoliopsida; order Poales; family Poaceae; genus Zea; species Zea mays. The sequence continues at coordinate 150,129,580 of NC_050100.1, forward strand.
CCTAGGCCTTATATACTTGACCGTGGGGCACTACATGCGTATATGATGACGATGTGTTCCTAAGTAATAGTGAACCGACTGAACTTATCTTCCTATAATCTTGCCGACTTATCCCTAGTTTGTTCCGACGTCTGAGGGTGCTGCGCGGGAAAGTCGGATCAGTGCTGTGGATAGCGTTTAAATCCCACGAGCCGCCTGGGCCCGAGCCTGCTTCTTTCTCGCATCGGTCCATTCCACCAGTGGTTCTCCCCTAGCCCATGAAGAGGTGGCCTTGCAAGATAATAGGCCCAGGACCTTTCATGAGGTCTTCTTGCCTTCTAGTGGACCCGGGGGATATCCGTCCCCCACATCCCTCTCCTCGGTGCCCTCTCATCTTCCCTCTCTATAAAACGGCGCCGAGTGCCGGACCACTCCACCCCATCACCTTGCCTCGCTCTCACGCGCTCCTCCTCACTGCTCGCTCGTCTATGTGTGATTCCGCGCCGTCACGCCATTCGCCGTGATTGGAGGTCCCTGCTCCTTCCTCGTCACCGGCGAGGACGACCACACGTTCACTGGCGTCCCCTTCGACGAATCCCTGCCTAGAGCACTGTCCGCCGCAGAGAAACCGGCCCGACCTCTAGCTCGTTGTCTCCTCTACCGTGGAAGCCGAGAGCCAAAGGTAGAAGATGGTCGATTTATGTTTTGGTCTCTGACATTTGTAAATATGGCGCTCATATTTATACCAGTTTAAAAAGTTTAACCTGAGTCCTTGTTTTCTTATGTGCTAGTCCCTAAAATCTACCTTTAATCTGTTATCTAGCCCTGCGCAATATCTTGCAATTTAGACAGACATATGTGAGTACAATTAAGTTATCTCTTGTTTTGGTTAGCTCGTAATCAAAGTCCTAAACTTTTTTAATTTAGTGTTTGCGATGATTTGCACATTCTTGTAATTTATTTTGGATTACAATTAGTGAAATTGTTCAAAACATAACTAGAATGATAGTTAGTATTGCTGAACATAATTTTCTTAATTATAAATTCGATCATTTGTCGCTAATTTAAAACTATATATATTTAATAGATTAATTATCTTTTTCCATAAGTTACTGATTAAACCTATACTCGATTTGTCCATGACTAATTATATACACTTAATTAATCTGTTTATCAAATTTAGTCCAATTTATATGAACCATTTAATTTTCTTCCTGAAAGAAAGGGTGAGAGGAATTAGTTAATAAAGGATCTTAAGGTGGGAGTAAGTTTACATGGTAGTTACAAACCCGGTTTTATTTCATATATTTTTCTTTGATAAACATAATTTTATAATGAATGTTTTGTTCTTTATTGAATGGTGTATGTTTATTTATTCGTGAATGTTTTCTCTTGTATGTGTGTGGTGCGACGCTATTAGAAGTTGGTTGTGTGGTAGAGGAATCAAATACGTTTGAAGACAACCCGCAGGACACATTTGAGCAATGCAAGTGGATTCTCCCTCTGCATTTTTGCATTTCTGTTTAAGCAAGGCAAGTGCAACCACGAGTGCTATAATGGCTCTGGCTTTGGTAATTAGCTCTATAGACTTAGTGCTTAGCAAACCTACCTGAAAGATGGGCAAGAGGGGGCAACAGTTGTTTGGTGGCAGCTCATGTTAACATGGGGTGGTAGTCTTGGCTAAGTTATCTCGCATAGAGGGCCATCAATACTGACTTGGAAACCATAGCGGGTGGCTTTGTACTAAGGATATTTTGTGAAAGCATCATAATGATTCCCTAGCCATTCACCTCAGTAGTGTTTATGGGTCTGTACAACCCAGACTAGATGGGATACATGGCTTGTAGGTAAAGTTATACCACCTCTGCAGAGTGTAAAACTTATATGTCAGCCGTGCTCACGGTTAAGAGCAACCTGGACCCTCACATGATAATTAAACTTAAAGATGGAAAATAAATCGTGATCCGATGATTCATAAATGGTTTGCTAAAGTCGTTTCACTTAATTGTTTTTGAGATATAATCATGTACTTATGTTTAATTGGGAATTTTTGATACACTTACAATTAATAAGTCAGGCATTATTAATAAAATATTGACCAACTAAAATGCTTTCTGTGGCAGAACCTCCCAAGTCATTAGGCCCACCTACGTTGTCCTTGTCCAGCGGACCTCGGACAACCCTGTAGAGGCACCTGATCACTTGACAAGTTCGGTATATGTGTCCTTTGCCTTTCCCAAGAGCGTTTATCCCGTCACGCAGATATTACAACACATCAGAGTACGGGTAAGCGGAAGCAATTACAGTAACTTAATTTACATTAAAATATAGAAAGAGTGTTATTATTACAGACCAGTAGTATATGAGTGCGGAAATATTATTATTACAAACTCGGGAGGCAAAAATCCCTCCCTCTTAAAAGTATAAAGTTTTTAAAAGGCGAACAACATCCTCCAGGGACTTCACTCTTGAGCTTCTTCCTTTGGCACCACCTTGGAGCAAAAGCAACAAAAGTTTGCTGCTTCCTCACCTACAACAACATGGGTTCGAAAACCGTGAGTACGAAGTGTACTTTCACAAGTCTTACCCGTCAAAATAAAAGACTCTCAAGGATATGCTGGCTGGAGGGAGTCAAGGTAAGGCTTAACAAAGAATCAAGACTCTGTTTTCACAAATGCTTACTAATAGTGGATCCTTAAAAATCCAGTTTTATTAGCAAGTTAAGTCATTACCTGAATCTAGAGTTCTTTCTACCCTAGTTCAAGCACTTGGCCTATACTAGCCATCTTTTTATCAACCCTTCTTGTTCACTAGAATGTTACGTGTAGGCCAGTGACCAAGTCTTCATGTCCGAGAAGTAATGGTGATCTGAATCGATTAATACCCAGCTGGGGATCTCCAATCACATGACATATGTAGCACTTAACCCTTGCATATGTCAACTCGTCACCAGGGTTCTTAAGACCAGATCAGGTTCACGCCAACCGAGAGCACAGATACACCACCGTCCAGCCTCTTGCCACGGAGGGTACACGCTACTCTCGCCATCTCTCCACTCCCATTGCGTGTTGTCTTATTCTGGTATTAGTCTGTCCGAGGCAAAGCTTACCCATGATGAGGCATGTGACCAGTTAAAAGGTCCTCAATCATCAAGCCTACATCGACAAGGTCCTTAATCGACTCAGATGGAGACACTACACTGAGACTCTCTTCTCGTGCAAGTCACCCGCTCGGTCTCAGCTTTATCATTTCAACCCAAAGTTTGGTACCTGACAGAGGTACATCTTCTCTGATGTTGAACCCATCATGGCCATGATGGATCCACCATCAAAGTTTTATTTTTGAAAACATCCCATCCCACTTGAAGTATCACCTTTTGTCAAAACAAAACATTTTGGTTTTAGAGCAAGACTAAGCATTAGAAAAAAACCTTTTCATAAAATAGGTGATCAAGGAAAGGTAATCAAACTTGCAAGGAAAGAAATGCATCAATTGTTTAGCACACAACTCCTATCACCTAATGCATCAAGCAAGTGAGAAAGATTTTAAAATATCAAGGAGGTGGCAAATGCACCGGGGCTTGCCTTGTGTTATAGGAGAGTCGGGCTCTGCTCTACAAATATCGAAATAAAAGCAGTTCCCGGCAGGTGGGTCTTCAGGTGGTGGTGGTGCAACTTCTTCTTCTTCAACCACTACTTCTTCCTCGTTCTCTATATATAATCATATATAACTATGAATGCTCATGTAATGCTCATGAAAAATGCAGTAATAGAAAAGGTTTATCAAGTGCTATCTTGAATACAATGTTCTTTCACGGTACTCCAGGAAACTAGGGTTTTTGGAGTTAGTATTTTATTTCATAGGGCAGCCACTACTTAGAAGATTAGGGTTTTGGGGTTTAGGTATCAAACATTGCCCAAATCAAGACAACTTTACCCAAGGTTTCTAAATATTATTTTAGGCTTATCCAAAAAGTTTGGTGATTTTTGGAGTTACTAAGTAATTTCTAAAATTCCAGGAGTATAGGTTTTGGCTATTTTAAATACTCCATATTCCTGGTTTGGACTAAAAATTTTAAAACTATTTTTATTAAATACTACAGAAATTTAGGAGTCTAACAAAATTGGTCTTGTTTTTTAGCATTTTTCGACAATTTTCTAGGAATTCTCTAATCCTGGTAGAAAAAGAAAAAGAGAAAGGGTCAATAGTGTTGGGCTGAAACCGGCCCAATACAGCCCATGACTAGGCGAAACGCGCGCGCTCGCGCTGGCGTCTTTGCACAGAAAACCTTGGCGATTTCAATAACTCGAAAAGGGGTCGCGGCACTATTCCTGCGTTTCAGTGACAGCTACAAAAACCCCCTAGATTTCTATTTCTTCACAGCTCCAGGTCCACGACGCAGCACGGCGGCAGATCGAGCTTCGGCGAGCCTGTACTGGCCAAGACACGCAATGGTCAGTGTTCTAACTTGGCCGATACCTAATTCAACATCTAACACCTGTTTCCCCTCGATCAATTGCACAGTTCGAGCTCCCAACCTCTCTGCTCATGGTGACCGCGCAATCCGGGGACAATTCACATTGTTCCCAGTGATCTAATGGGTTCTAGCTTAATCGGTCGGGTCGAGGAGCATCAAGGGCACATAAGGGTACTGAAACAAGAGAGCATAGGACATGATCGGACCTGTAGCACGCTAACCACGGCGAGGTCACTTCGCGTGGTGCTCTGGACTGATTTGGGGGAAATCTCGAATTGGCGAGCTCTGGTGGGCGATTTGAGGCAAGGGTTGGTGTATTGGTTGATTGACTACCTTGAGGAACCGACGACAGGCTCAATTTATAGGATCCCCGAGCGGTGGCCCGGGAATTTGAGATGGCGCGGTGGCGGTCGGAGAGAGAGGAGAGCACTGTCGCAAGAGATTGGTGGCTTTCACCGTGGCGAGCTCACCGGCGATCACCGGACATGTGTAATACGAGCTACTGCGACGTGGTAAGACACCAAGGCACGTGGCGCATGGCTGATAGGTGGCTAACTCCGGTGAGTTCATCCGAATCGGCCGTGAGTCAGGCGGACACGGCGGCCGGAGTGAAACAGTGGCTCAAGTTCATCCACACGGCGATATTTACTACCTCGAGCAATTATTAGTACTCCCTTGAGCACGAATCATAGCGTCTAGCGCGAATCCGAGCGTGTGGTCGCCGGCGGCGAGATGAAATGAACCTAACGATCTAATCCGAACACTGTACCATCGGAATCCTGATTCAGAGTGTCTGACAGACATAATTGAAATGCCTAGATCTCAGATTTTTGTGTGAGAACTTGCCAATCCATCTGTAACAAACTTGTAGCTCTATACACCAGCTGCAATTCTGTTATAGGGACCTTGCTCATTTACTTATTCCCTAGAGCAAGAATCGAGGCCAAAGTTCATGAGAACTCACTGGCAGTCAGTATTCAGTCTCAGGGTGCTCTGACAGCCAGACATTAGGGCTAGTTATCTCCAATTTTTTATGTCAACAATGCTTAATAACTTAAGCAAAGTTGTGCTCCTTTCCTAGCTCTACAAGTTTGATGTGTTGACCCTAGGCAAATTCCTTGTATTTTTAGAAATATAGGGCTCCAAATTCATCCCAATTCAACTAATTTTGGACATAGTCACATGAGAGGTATATAGTGACTTTTATTGCAAATAAGCCCAAATCTCATCTTTTGACTTGGAAATCCTCAAATGTGTGAAGCATATGACTTGAGGTGCCCTAATACCTTGGTTTTTGCACTTTGGTCCAAAAGGGTACAAAATTTACACATAGCACCCTAGGGTTTTAATCTAGGGTTTTCCAGGGGTCTTTTCAGGGTTTTTAACACTTTAGGGTTTTGGTGCTACCCAAGTCCATTAGATGTGGTACCTTATGATCATTTCTAATGAGTTTTGAAGTTTTCTTATGCTTGGGCTTCATTGTCACTCCTAATCCTAGTTTAGGGTTAAGTATCCTGCCCTAGGGTTACACACATACCAAGTCACACCAATACAACTTTTTTGAACTTTTTGCCTAGTGAATGCACTCTAAGTGTAACAAACACATGATATGCTAATGCTCATGATGTTATGCTCAAGTTTTAGTGACAGTAACAACAGGGGTGTTACATCCTTCCCCCCATAAAAGAATCTCGTCCAGAGATTTAAAAGTCCTAGGCCAAGTAATGGAAAAGGAAACGCGTCATATTTTTATTTCCTTATTTCTTGTACAAGGCAGGTGTTGGGGGCCTTCGTCCTCCGAAGGTCCTCAAAAACATGATTTGACAATGTTTTCCAAGTGGATTATGTGAACAGGTACCTTCGGACTCAGAATTACGAACATGAAGTGCGGTCAGGACGAAGCCTGAACCAGACGAAGGACGGGCTGATTACCAAGCTCCACGAAGGATGGTGCACAGCCGAAGCTGTGCGCAGGGAAGCTTCGTCGCGATAGCAGAGAGGGGAACCGACTTAAAGATGAAAAGACTACGTGGGCCTTGTCAGATTTCCATAAGTCATTGACAAATGTAATGGACATAAATGTAATTTTACGTGGGCTGCGTCCCGCGTCTATAAATAGATGAACAGTACTCCCGTACTGTTCACGCTGACTTGGCATTTGCTTTTGCGTCACGCTTGTACTTTTTACCTTCTCTCAGGACCGAAGGTACATCTGTAATTTGAAATCATTTCTATTTTTCCATGTTAATAAAATAGAAATGATTCTATGATGATGCTTATATTATATTTCATGCTTTATATGAGTCCTTCGTCATTACTTGTTATGTTTACGAAGGTATGTCTCTTATGACCTTCGTCCGAAACTCATTATTTCCCGAAGGGACATAATGCTTCGAAGGACGAAGGACTTTAACACTTAACACTTTTTATGTTGCCTTGTTCTTAACTCTTAGCATTTGAGAACAAGTTCCCAACATTGGCGCCCACCTCCGGTGAACTCACTTCCACTTCGAGTTTTTTGAACACCTTCGGAAGCTATAGACCCTCGCTATGGCGCCGAAGAAAGCTTCAGCGACTGGGGCTGCAGCACTGCAACCGCTGGACCCCAACCAGGAAACCGTCTCTCTCCGGGAGGCCCGAAACCAGAAGAGGAAGGCTGTCAGCCCGACGATTCAGGAGGATGAACTAGACCAAGAGATCAGGGACATGGAGATGCTACATCAACAGGTGCAGAGGAAGAAGGAGAAGATGGCCAGGCTAGCTGAGCTGCAGAGGCAGATAGACGAAGCTTCTGAAGAAGTCCGTCATCTTACCCACGATGAGCAGAACCGAAGGCCTCAACAAAAAGACCTTCATCAGGAGGGCTTCTTCAATGAAGATGACTGGTATGACAATTTTCATCATGGAAATTTTGTTTTCGACGATGCTTCTCCTCTGTCCGCTGAGCTGCAGGCTACACCTTGACCTCCGTCCTATAAGCCACCCCAGCTTCCCATGTTCGATGGCTATTCGGACCCGAAGCAGTTTTTGATGAGTTACGAAGCAACAGTGTCTTCGTATGGTGGCAATGCTGCAGTAATGGCAAAGTCTTTCGTTATGGCCGTCAGGAGTGTTGCTCAGACCTGGTATTCCTCCCTTCGGCCAGGAACGATCACTTCATGGCAGAAGCTGAAGGATATGTTATTGACCAGCTTTCAAGGATTTCAGATGAAGCCGGTCACTGCTCAAGCCTTGTTCCAGTGCACTCAGGATCATGAAGAATACCTTCAGGCGTATGTCAGAAGGTTCTTGCGTTTGAGGGCGCAGGCACCAACGGTGCCCAATGAAATTGTCATCGAAGCCATGATCAAGGGGCTTCGTCCTGGACCTGCTGCTCAATACTTTGCTAGGAAGCCTCCTCAGACCCTGGAGAAGCTGCTCCAAAAGATGGACGAGTACATTCGTGCTGACAATGACTTTCGCCAAAGAAGGGAGGAGGCCTTCAGATTTTCTGAAATGACCAGGGGCTTTGGAGGAAGATCCTATCCGAGGCATGTCAGGTCCATCCACAACTCCACTCAGAATGATGATAAGGGGAGTCAGCAGAACAGACCGCAGTGCTCCTCACAGGCTTCGGGGCAACAACAAACTTTCTTCCGGCCACCAGCTCCAAGAGGCAGAGGCGCCAGGGGCTTCGGCGGAAGATTCGGAGATCAACCAAGGAAACTGTTTTGCTTGTTCTGTGGAGAAAGCAAGGGCCATACCACCAGGACGTGCCATATTACAATCCAGAAGCAAAAGGAAATAGCCGAAGCTGCATCTCAACAAGCTCAGCCGAAGCAGGTCATGCATACTGCTTCGTATCATCCACCTTACATCCCACAATACATAGACAACCACCCTGCAGCTTCTGTAGCTTCGGCAAGTCAACCTCAAGCTTCCTGGCAGCAGCCTCCGCCTCCACCTCCACTGCAACAGGGTCAACAGCCAGAAGGGAGTCAATATGCCCCACACCAAAGGGACTTCAGAGAACAATCCGAAGCTCGCACAGTCAACAGCACTGTGCCAGAGTCGAAGCACATTTATTGACACATATCCTACCTCTGATAGCAGTCTTTTCTATTCAGTTTTATTTTCTGTGAAACAAAGAACATTGTTAGTTTTCATGTAATAATTTCGTTGTTTCCCACGAGGAAAACCCATTTTCTTCACAGGCTTTACCCCATTCAAGTTATTATTCGGAGACGAAGCAATAACCCCGGAAGAAGCCAAAGCTGGATCAATAAGAGTAGTAGCTTCGGCAGAATCAGGTCCCGAAGATGCTTGCCTTGTGGAAAAGGATGCTTTAGAAGGGATCAGGCTTCAGGCTGTGGAGAATATCAATAAATATCAGGCTGAAACAGTTAAATGGCGAGATAGAAAAGTCCGGTTAAAAAATATTGAGCCGGGACACTTGGTGCTTCGGAGAGTGGCTAACCCAGATACAGTGGGTAAGCTACAGTTGAAATGGGAAGGACCATTCTTAGTAGTATCTTCGTCAAGGCCTGGATCGTACAGATTAAAGGACATGGATGGCAACGAAATTCCAAGGTCTTGGAATGCGGATGAGCTTCGGCGATACTATGTATAACATGATGTAATTTTTTATGTTTTTTCTTTTCTTTTTCATGGCACCCTTTTCCTTTCCGAAGGGGGAGAAAGGTTTTTAATGGGGCCATCATGTGTAATTTCCTTTTTTAGTCTTATAAGAGCAAAATCCCCCAAAAAATGTAAATGTAACAGCTGAGAACGCACCATCGAGTGCAGGAACTGAAAAAGAAAAAAGAGAAGAAGCTCCAAAGATGTCCCTAAGGGGATGCAGAGCTCTCAGCGAAAAGTCAACGCTGGTACCGCCTAAGTAAAAGGCGAAGAAACTCCAAAGACGTTCCTAAGGGAATGCAGAGTTTATACCGTCTAAGTAAAAGACGAAGAAGCTCCAAAGACGTTCCTAAGGGAATGCAGAGCTTATACCGCCTAAGTAAAAGGCGAAGAAACTCCAAAGACGTTCCTAAGGGAATGCAGAGTTTATACCGTCTAAGTAAAAGACGAGGAAGCTCCAAAGTCGTTCCTAAGGGAATGCAGAGCTGATGTGTGGTTGATTCCAAGGAAATAATGGTTGAGTGTGGCTTCGGTTATATGTTTTGGACATTCATTCGCACATCACATTACATCATAGCATTTGCATTCATAAGCATTCATTCATGGCATCTGTGTTACTAAGTGGTTGCTTCGGCAAAAAGGAGAAGTATTCTTTTATGTTTTGGAGTGTACAAAAAAAGAAAAGCTTCGGCAAAAAGGAGAAGTATTCTTTTATGTTTTGGAGTGTACAAAAAAAAAGAAAAGCTTCGGCAGAAAGAAGAAGTAGTCTTTTATGTTTTGTACAAAAAAGCGAAGCTTCCGCAGAAAGAAGAAGCAGTCTTTAATGCTTCGTTGTGTACGAAAAGAAGGGAAGGTGTTTTTCGCCTTCGGCTCAAAATATTGATTTCGTCCACATCAAAGCGTCTTAATAAAAGGGTAAGGATATATTACAAGGTATGTACAAAGTTCCTTGAGAACGGTTTAATTGTATTTACAACAAGTTGTTACAAATTTTCTAGCCTACTACTACTAATCTTCTTCAGGCTCCCGCTTCGGCGGCATATTCTTTAATCACCTTCAGCTTCGTCATCCTACATGAATCTAGGTATCCAGAGTAAAAATCAAGTATGAAGGAGAAGGTAAGTACAAAGTAGGATTTCTTACTGGTTCAAGATGACTTCGAGCTTCGTCTCCAGCCTTCTCCCGCCCGCCTTTTGTCCATATCATTTTTATAAATCTATTTGAGATACTTCGGGCGAGGTCAGGTATATCGTCCAGGATTGATGGAGACAGGGTGAAGTTGGGCCTGTTGACGATCTTTCCATGCTCGCAGCCAGCCTTCAGGAATGCTGCAGCAGTACCCCGAGAAGCTACCCAGGCACAGAAGTCACCGTGCCCAGCTATAACTTCGTCAAGTTCTTCAATTTCAGCTTCGATATGATCGGAGGCTTTTGGTAAATCTTCATCCGAAGGGGTAAATTTCCCGCTGCTGGCTCCAACTGAGTAAAAGATCTTCTTTAGTTGTTGGATACAATTGTTGCTAAAATTCAAACATTTATCCTGAAGGTTTGTTAATGATTTCTTCAAATTTGAGTTGGCTTGGACTTCGGCTTCAAGTTTAGAATTAAGCTCTAGCTTTTCGTGTTCAAACTGTTTTGATTGACCGATAAGCTTCGAATTCAATTCTGATATTTTAGCTTCGGTCTCTGCCAGCAAGCCTTCGGTTGATTGAAGTTCGAAGTCTTTCTTTTCAATGATGACTGATTGTTCTTTTATTTTGCTCTCCAAATTTCCAATTATAGCTTCGTGTTTTTTGTCCTCTAAATCCTGCTGCATCTTCAGAGCTTTGCTCAGTAGCATGCTCTGCACAAAAACAGTTTTCGTTAGTAACATTTTCATTATCCAAAGCAATAAGGAACAGAGAAAAGATTGTTTACCTTGAAATTGGAATAAAATAAGCTGCCGACGATATGCTGTCGTCGGTAGCGGCTGATATCTATCTCTAGCTTCGGAAAACCGATACTCTTTGACAGAGTACCGATGACCTTAGCTCCGGTTTGGTCTCGAATGCAGCCTAATTTTTCATCGTCCACACCTCCGAATAGAAGAGCTCCTGGCCTGTATCCGCAAGATTTGGCATAGTCTTTTAGCTCTTCTATTTCGTCCTCCGAAAGTTTTTGCCCAATTAAATTTTGAAATGTGTAGGCTTCGTCGTCCGAAGCGACTTCGGCTATTTCTTTCCCCTTCTCAGGCACTGCGGCCATGACTTTTTTAGCAGCAGCGGCAGCTTCTTCTGCAGCCATGTCTTCTAAAATTTTGTCGATATTTTCAATGGTAGTCTCTAAGTTCACATCTTCGGCTGTAGCGGCTTCGGTAGCCGCGACCTCCGAAGGTGCGACTTCGACGTTTGTTGTGTCTTCAGCAGCTGCTGTTTTCTGAATTGATGCTCTCGGTGGCGTCTTGTCAATAACTTCTGTTACGGCAATAATTCTTTGCCTTTTTGCTTTGGTTATCTTCGTTTTTTCCGGCTCCGCCACCTTTTGAAAAAGCTTCGTCAGTCGAGGCCCTAATGGACTTAGCTTCGTGGGCATGGGTTCAGTCATTACCTTTAGAATTTCCTCCACGTCGCTGGTAGAAGGTGGTGTGGGGGTCCCCTCTCCTTCGGATAGTTTTCGCTTTGGAGTTGATATTTTTCTCTTGACAATTTTCTTCTTTTTTGGTGGTTGTTCTTCATCCTTGTTTAAAGCTTCGGCCTCTCTTTTTCTTCTCTGGCCCTCAGCATCCTTGTTCAGCTGCGCATAGTCAGGATATTCGAAGCCCAGTGCATCAAGCACTCGGTTCAGCCTTCGCTTCGGACGGGTACCGAAGGCTGCTGTCATCAGTTGATCTTCTTTTTTCGAATAATTTCCAAGAATTTCATTACACATCACCTCAACTGTGTCCAGCCACTCTTGGCAGGGCTTCTTAAAATATTTCTTGAATTTGAAGTGGTAAGGAAGCCGGACAAGATCCCCTTCCTTCTTCTCCCCCTTTAACTTTGGCATTTCCCATTTTTTCAGAGTAGGGAAAACTTTGAATGCTAAGAATTCTTGAACCAGATCCCTGGTACCAATATGCTCTGCAATGATTCTGAATTCATCCATTGCCCGTTGAGTTTGACCGACAAACCTTCAAGAATCTCCTTGGTGATTTTCTCCGAATTAGTCTCCGCCATCGCTATAAGGAATCCCAAGTTCTTCTCCTCGTCGAGACTCAGCTTCGTATCAGCAGGGATCTTCTTACCTCCAGACATCTTCGGAAACACTAAAAAACTGTTTTCAAGGCCGAAGCTTCAAAATCAAAAAGATCAGCAAATCTTAGTGCACAAGAGCTAAAAATTTAGTGGGCCGAAGCAGATGGCAAGTGTGCGTACCAAATGAGTTTGTGGTATGATCTTATTTATACGCCCAGGGCGTTGGAAATTGAAAGACCCCGCTTGTCAGTGAAAGTTGCTATTCTAGCAAAGGGAAGGTGTTTTTTCGGACCTTCGGCTCAAGGCCTTCGTCCATATCGCAATCTGAATTTATCATTAACAAATTAATATTGCGAGGGGCTACTGTTGGGGGCCTTCGTCCTCCGAAGGTCCTCAAAAACATGATTTGACAATGTTTTCCAAGTGGATTATGTGAACAGGTACCTTCGGACTCAGAATTACGAACATGAAGTGCGGTCAGGACGAAGCCTGAACCAGACGAAGGACGGGCTGATTACCAAGCTCCACGAAGGATGGTGCACAGCCGAAGCTGTGCGCAGGGAAGCTTCGTCGCGATAGCAGAGAGGGGAACCGACTTAAAGATGAAAAGACTACGTGGGCCTTGTCAGATTTCCATAAGTCATTGACAAATGTAATGGACATAAATGTAATTTTACGTGGGCTGCGTCCCGCGTCTATAAATAGATGAACAATACTCCCGTACTGTTCACGCTGACTTGGCATTTGCTTTTGCGTCACGCTTGTACTTTTTACCTTCTCTCAGGACCGAAGGTACATCTGTAATTTGAAATCATTTCTATTTTTCCATGTTAATAAAATAGAAATGATTCTATGATGATGCTTATATTATATTTCATGCTTTATATGAGTCCTTCGTCATTACTTGTTATGTTTACGAAGGTATGTCTCTTATGACCTTCGTCCGAAACTCATTATTTCCCGAAGGGACATAATGCTTCGAAGGACGAAGGACTTTAACACTTAACACTTTTTATGTTGCCTTGTTCTTAACTCTTAGCATTTGAGAACAAGTTCCCAACAGCAGGGGTGGTATGGGGGTCTACTTCTCTATTACAACAATTGTACACATCTCCCAAATTACATGAAGCTAAAAAGCCTGGGAAATTCTTTTCTAAAAAGTCTTGGGTTTCCCATGTAGCTTCATCTTCCGTATGTTGGTTCCATTGTATCTTATAAAATTTGAGAGTTCTCCTTCGGGTAACCCTGTCCTTTTGATCCAGGACTCGAATAGGATGTTCTGAATATGTTAAGTCTAGTTCTAAGGCAACATCCATCACTTCAACGGTTCGATTTGGAACCTGAAGACACTTCTTCAATTGGGACACATGGAACACATTATGCACTGCATACAATGTTTTGGGTAATTGGAGTCGGTACGCCACTGGTCCACATTGTTCAAGTATGAGGAATGGACCAATGTATCGAGGTGCAAGTTTACCTTTTACCCCGAAACGAGTCAAACCCTTCATGGGTGATACTTTTAGATACACATAGTCTTCAACTTGAAAGTACAAGGGTTGGTGTCGTTTGTCTGCATAACTCTTTTGTCGAGCTTGTGCTTCTTTCAAATTATGTATAATTTGTTGAACTTTTTCTTCCATCTCTTTTACCATATCAGGCCTGAAAAACCACCTTTCACCTGGTTCAGACCAATTTAAGGGGGTACGACACCGTCGTCCATACAAAGCTTCAAAGGGTGCCATCTTGATACTTTCTTGATAACTATTGTCATATGAAAACTCTGCTAATGGTAACCATTCATCCCATTTTTGTGGGAATTCCAGAATACATGCTCGCAACATGTCTTCAAGTATTTGGTTTACCCTCTTAGTCTGCCCACTGGTTTGAGGATGATAGGCCGAACTGTGAAGCAACTTAATACCCAGAAATTTGTGGAGTTCTTCTCAGAATTTGGATACAAATTGTGGTCCGCGGTCCGACACTATAGTTTTTGGAATCCCATGCAAAATGAGAATACTGTTGGGGCGAAGGCGAAGACGCTACCCTTCGCTCGATGACTTCGCCAATCTCGCTGCACCAACGGAGACAAGACAACCGACAACCTCCATCCTTCTTCCAATACGCTGCAAGACGAAGGCCTACGACAAGGTCGCCCCGTCTCGCGGCCTCGTCCAACGCGAAGGCCCATGTAGAATTCGGCCCATTGTAACAGGCCCCGCGCGGCCGCTGCGCATTACGGGCCCGGTTTGTGAAGGCTTCTCTGTAATGACAGTTTGTAACCCTGCTTTATGGGAATATTCCGGGGATGACCTAGGCGCCTGAGGGCACATGCGTCCTTAATCCACGACGCTAGGCACTCAGGCACCTATAAATACCCCCGCACAGTGCCCTTGAGAGGCTAGATTAACAGAGCAATTGCCTTCTTGAGCTAAAACCTTGTCTGCATTACTTTCACTCCCCCGTTGGATCATCTTGTTCGGGAGAGCAAGTTCCAACATTTGGCGCCCACCGTTCGTGCTACGAAAAAACCACTCGCGATGGCACCCAAGAGAGCTAGCTCGAAGGCAGCCCCATTCGTCGACGAAGCTGCGAAGGCAGCGCTGCTGGCTGAGAAAAAGGGCAAGGCCCTTATCGACACCACCCACCAAGAGGCCTGCGAAGACGATGCACTCAGCAAGAGGCAGCGCAACGAACAACCCACACCCAAAGGCAGCCTCCGCACCTGCAGCTCCGGAGGACAACCGCAACCTCCCCCAGGCTTTGCTCCACCGGAGGGCGCGGACGCCACCGAGGACGGCGAAGTCATCGGCGTTTCAGCAGAGGAACAGCTACAGCTGCGTGCCTTGCGCATCAAGAACCGCAATCTCCAGAAGCAAAAAGAGATCCTCGAGGCCAAGCGCCAACGTGTGTCTGCGCAAGCCAAGGTGCGCCAGATGATACGCGACGAAGAGCAAAAGGCTCAGGAGCTTGAGCAAGAGATCGCGCTCATGCAGCGCGAAGGCCAACTCAGTCTGCAACATGGTTCACCCCTCCAACAGCGCGCGCAAATCAAAGACCCGTTCATCCCTCAGCGCGGACACGCCATCCCGCATGCCGCATCATTCCAAGGTGTCAACTACCTTGACGAGCGAAGTCCCCTGGCGCCACACCTGCAAGTGTCACCATGGCCCGCCAACTTCAGGGCAGGGACCTATCCCAAGTACAACGGCAGCACTGACCCAGCACAGTATATCATGAGCTATCAGTTCGCCGTTGCATCATCTGGAGGGGACGGCGCCACGATGGCCAAGTCATTCATCATCGCTCTCGAAGGCCCGGCCCTCACCTGGTACACCAGGTTGCCCCCGTTGTCCATCGACTCCTAGAGAAGTCTCCGGGACAAATTCCTGCTCAACTTCCAAGGGTACCGCCCAGACACCGACGCCTTGGCTGAACTTTCACTCTACAAGCAGCTAGAAAGAGAAACTATGCGGGAGTACTACCGCAAGTTTCTGACCCTCAAGTCACAACTGCCCTCGGTTGATGACCAAATCGCCATTCATTACGCCATTAGTGGCCTTCGGGCTGGCGTCCTTTACAGCCACTGCATCAGGGATCCGCCCAGGAACCTCCAGGAGCTGTATCAGCTATTTGAAAAATACGCCAGATCCGAACAGCTCCACCAGTGCAAAGTCGGGTCTCAGAGGAAACCTAAAGACCCTCCGTAGTCCAGTCGTACGTGGACGAGGCCTTCGCAGGCAGACTCCGGTTGGGACAGCCGCAATCAGCAGCAGGTACACAACATCGCCAACCAGCACCCCGCTGGCGAGGCCCCTCGCCGCCAAGAGTATCCCCCAGGGCCGCGGAAATGGAACTCGTGGTCGAGGCCCGGGACGTGCGCAGCAGCCGCGCAGATTTTACTGCTTGTTCCACGGTGAAGACTGCATGCACCCTACAAGAGACTGCCCAGAGACGAAGGCCACCAGAGACAGTATGGCACGGGCGCAACCAGCCGACAACCCTAGAGTTGTCGCGCACACATATCAACAACCCCCTCAGCCATACAACCACGGCCCCGCCCCGCATCCATCGCACCACGCATACCAACACCACCAGGAGGTACAAATCGTACCTCCCCCACCCCCACCTCCACACCCGCAACAGCGAAACATCCACCACCCCAACCACCCCCAAGCCCCAAAGCAAGAGGACTTCGCCGATCAACCGTATCGCGGAGTCATTCACATGATCACTAGGGGGTCCAGCGTCGACTTCGACACGAAGTGACAGAAGAGGGACCATTACCGCAGCATCAACCACGTCGCGGTCACCGGTCCAGTTGTGCAGACAAAGTGGTCCCATGTGCCATTGACCTTCGACGCCCGAGACGTCGATCTGCGCAGCGCACCCCACATTGACACCATGGTTATCAACTGCAGCGTGGCAGGCTGGAACCTGCACAAAGTCTTAGTCGACAATGGCAGCCAGGCGGATATCATTTTCCTCCATGCCTTCGACCGCATGGGCATAAGCCACAGCCTGCTTAAGCCTTCGGACAACCCAATGTATGGCTTGGCGGCAAGGGCACCTTTCCTGTAGGCAAAATAGAGCTACCCCTCTCCTTCGGTGTAGCACCCAATGCACGAAGTGAGCAAGTCATGTTCGACATCGTCGACATGGTGTACCCGTACAATGCCATAATGGGTCGGGGCTCCATCAACAAGTTTGAGGCAGCCATTCACGGACTTTACCTGTGCATGAAGATCCCAGGTCCGCAAGGCGCCATCACAGTCTACGGCAACCAGCAAGCCACGCGCAACATAGAAAGAGACTTCGTTCCCGGACAAAGTAACGTACACTGCCTCACGGCCCAGCGCGAGGTCCCCGAGTCTGCCAGCCCAACCGCCAAAGAACATGACAAAGCACAGCTGCAGAGCAATGACGGGACCAAGACTGTTCCCCTCGACCAGGCAACGCCCAAGCAAACGGTCACCATCAGCGAAGACCTCACTTCGCATGACGAGGAGAGACTCCTCTGCTGTCTATCCAAAAATAAAGACGTCTTCGCCTGGTCCGCCCTCGACCTGGTCGGAGTCAGTCGTTCCATCATTGAGCACAGCCTAGGAATCGACCCTTCGGTGAGGCCGAAGAAACAGCGGCTGCGCAAGATGTCCGATGAGAAGACAGATGTGGCAAAACCACCCGAATTATTCCAGCTTAAGTGCCTAAGTCACGCCTCAGGGGCCGTAACACACTTAAATCGGAATAACCCGTCAGTCCCTCAGATCTAGTCTGATGGAGCCACTTAACCAGGATCAAATTCCACAATCTCACTCGAAGGTGAGTCACAAAAGAAATACAATAAAACAGGAAACCTCAAATTAAGAACTGAGTTATTACATAAATCGGAGTTTTCGAGTAGCAAATAAAGTTCACAAAATAAAGTGCAGCGGATAATCGATGTCGTCGGTAATGGGGAAATGGGCAAGGCCTAGCCCACTACTCCTCATGCTCCTCTCCTGCCGGAGCAACATCCCTCTCGACCGTCCAACCCGGTGGCAGGGTGGTAGGCCAAGTCACACCATTAACCATTTCCTGAATGGCACCTGCAAAAATTATGCCACAAGCAAGGCTGAGTATACTAATACTCAGCTAGACTTAACCGGTGTGAGGAGTCTACTCCTCTACCTCTAGACTATGCAGCTGTTTGGCTGAGGGGTTTGGTTTGCCAAAAGCACTAGCTGTTTCTAAAATCAATTTTTAGCTTTTCAAATTCTATCATCATTCTCTTAGCTAGATTTGCTCCTTCTAAGCATACATGGTGACAAGCATTTAGTTCAATCAACAAGTTATCTCATATAACCTCATTTCTCTTCTTACTCGATGCAGTACAAGGGGTCAAGCAGTCTCATTAGCTGCGAGAAGCAGACGATTCGAATCGAGTTTTAACCTTGCAAGGTAAACCTAAACACACGGCATGTCAGGGTACTCCGACCCCACACATGACAACCGTCCCCATCGATTCCCCGTTCGCGTCCAGGCCTCACCGCCTTGTCATACAATGCTCCACTGACCCCGGCTGCCGCCGTGCAGTGACCGCACTTGTACGCACCATAGCTAGCATGGGAGACCCAATCTCAGGTCGCATGAGGGATAAAGTCTGCGCTCGGCTTCAATCAGGTACTAGGTTTACCGGTTACCATTTTTCCCGGCATGTGCTTAGTACGTTCAAAAGCTTGACTCAGGTATCCACACATTAATTCTTAATTCCTTTTTCCCGTCTCATGGACAAGGCATCCTCCCTGGATCCAAATCCATAGACTAACATATATCCCATTATCAAGATGAATACAATCAATTCCTGACCTCGCGCGAGTGCTAGAGAAATCACTCGACTTCTATCGAGATCCTGATTAGCTAGCAGCTACTCGACCTAGCATACTAGTATTCATCTCAAAAAGGAATCCTAAGTTCATGCAACTAGAGGTTTCAAGCAACTCCTACACTTAAGTGCACATTACAATCCTACAAGCATTAAGTGTAGTAAAGTAGCATATAATAATACGATTATGCATAAAACGGGGCTTGCCTTCAATTGCTGGGGCTGCGGGGAGATCCTCAATAGCAGCCTCTGAAGCCTGCTCCTGGCCCTCCTCTTGGACAGGTCCTTGCTCGGGGATGAGCACGTACTCTCCGTCGGCAAGATTACAATCTAATGAATGCAATGCGTAAGATATATGCATGATATGATATGTGCTTTTAGAAATTACAACTTTTGACGGTGTATGATCTACTTGAGTTAGATAAAGTTAAACCTTACTTATGTAAGACCTTTGGGTGGTATACTTGGTAAATTGGGTCAAACTTTAGCTAAGGTAAGTGGTAGGTTTATTTTTGGGGTTCCACTGAATTCTTTCTAAGTCTTAGTGAGAGTTGATAAGTTCTCAGGTTAGACTTATTGGGGTGAGGTATATTTCTTCTTTCCTTTTCTTTTATTCTCTTTAATGTTTTGGAGTGGGTTTGAACTACAAGTTGCTTTTATAAAATTTCAAAAATTCTGCAAAAATTACAGTGGCTTAGTGCTGGTGTATGTTTCTCTGTCTCAAAAATTGGGGATCAGAAAGTGAATGGTTTGCTCTGGACAAAATTATTAAATTCTAGGGCAGAAGGGGTGCTTTGAACTACAACTATTATTTAACAGTGGGTAATTCTCTAAAACCTATTTTTGCTGGCTTTTAGGTGTCATAACATGACTTGATACAAATTTCTAGCCATTAATACCTTTTAGTTATTTTACTATAGTTTTCTCAAGTTTTCTAGCCAAAGAGGTGCTTTCTACTACCACTATATTTGAAAAATGTCAAACAACAGAGTTCTTATTTTTCTTGGTTATTATTTTGTGCAAGAGCAATCATTCTGAAGTTTGGCCTCTTTTTGCTTAAGGCAAGGGGTATGAGTTGCTCTGAAGTTTGAACTAAGTGACCTTTCTCATAAAACACTAGCAATAGGTATGAGTTTGCTTCTTTTTCATGGGTTTGCATTTTTCTCTGGTGGTTTATCTCATTATGGACTTAGCTAATTTTTGGTTGCCCATTATCACATTATTAGGGGTTGTTCATGATTTATTTGGAAAATGCCTCATTAGCATTTTATATTTATTTTCCTTACTTAAAAAGTTAGGCTGAGGTGTTCTTTATTTTTGTAGTGGGGCTCTGGTGGTTGTAAGTCCACTGGATTTTTATTACTCACTTTGGTTATAGTTTTGTAACTCTAATAATTGATTTTCAGTCCAAATAAGGCTAAATAAAACATTTTAATTTAAAACTGGTCTGAACTAATAGTCTCTGTATTTTTCCTAGGTTCTCTGTTACTTAAGCAAACTAGGAAAAATAATTTTACTCACTGTTCACCAAATTCTAATGCCTTTCTGGTTTTTTCTAAGTTTTGGGCAAAATAGCTTTAAATGAATATCTACATCATATTTTCCAATGCTGGGGTTCCTACTATTTTTAAACAGTGTCTAAATGAGGTTTGAATATCTACAAATTTTCTTAGGTTCAGTACAGAAGAAAAACAATTTTTCCTTAATTAAAGAAGGTTTGGTAAGTTTCTGTTTTTAATTTTAAACTCTAAAATTTAGAACAGAAAGCATAGGGTTTATCATTTTTAAATGATAGTTCATAATATTCAGGAGCTAGCAAAATTAGTTTGACAACTTTTTATGAAGAATTCATCAAGTTATGGGTTTTCTAAGTTCTCTGGTCATTTTAAAAAGATTAACAGAATTGATTTAATGGAAAACCACTTTGCACGGGGATCCCTGGCGGGTATTTTAAATTTTCTTCACGGATCAGTCCTTAGACTACTATTCATATGGGTCACTGACGTTACAAAAAACCCCTCGGGTTCTTCAAATCCTAGCCCGAGGTCCTTCTCCTAACTTAAACAGTAACCGCGGTGGAAGAAAGGGCGGAGGGGCTTACCGGCGGCGAGATTTCTCCGGTGGGGTGGTCGAGGATGTAGGGGAGGTCTCGGGGATCACAACGGTGTGCGGGTCGCCGTCGGAGATGGCCGGAGTCGGTCGGTCCACGCGCGCAGGCGGGGATGCTCGTCGGCGGCGAGGAGTCCGGCCTGCTCACGGCAAGATAGATCAATTGGACGGGTCAGAGAGATTCACGGGGTGCCAGAGAAGATATGGGTGCAAGGAATTGGACGGAGACTCACTGGTGAGCTCTGTCCACGCGCGGTGGTGAAAGACCGAAGTCCGGTGAGGTCGATCTCGGGCCTCCGGTGAAGTCCAGCCTGGTCCGAGGGCTTGGAAAGCTTCACGGGCCACTGGCGGAGCTAGCCGAAGCGCTGGCTCGACTTAGGGGTGGCTGGAGTGGGCTGGCCACGGTGGCCGAAGCTCTGGCGGTAATGGCGGGCGGAATTGAGCTCGCCGGAGCTAAGGAGAGGTGGCTGGCCGGTGAAGGTGAGCGCGAGGTGAAGTGGGGCGCGCCCGGGGAGGCTTTATAGGCGCGGGCGAGCACGGCCGAGGGCGGGGCTCTGACATGCGCTCGGGGCGTGCGCGGCGAACGCCAATGCGCGCTCTGGCGCCTGGCACAGCGTCGAGCACGAGGCAGCGCAGAGAGAGGTCAAGTTCAAACGCGGATTGGGCCCAAATCTTTGAGATTAAGGCCACGATCTCGTTGAAATATCTCTTCCTCTCAGGTCCCTTTGTCATTTGTGTGTGGAGGCTAGCAAGTTTCGCTGACTGGATTAGGAGATAGAGAGGGGAGAAATCCTGTTTGTCTCACTGCCACACACAGAGAGAAAATCTCTGGTTTGACGTGTCCGAGGCACGCGCCCCAATGCCATCTCCTGGCACAAGATAGAGGGGTTAATTAGGCACATTTTTATTAATGGGGCCATTAGGATTCGAGCTAGGGATCAAGGTGAACATCCCTGATCTTTGGCTCAAGGTCTGAATTTCAGAATTCTGAAATTCAGAATTCCCATTAAGTCCCCACATGAGAAGCTTGATTTGGGGTTTTATTTGAGTTATTTTGGCTAAGCTTTAGCAACCTTTCTTGTTGCTTATTAAATATACTTCAATTTTTATAATTGGCTCAAGTCATAATTTTAAAATTTTCATACCCTTTTCCTTATTTTCTTGAATTTTGCTCATGGGGCTTACTTAGGGTTTTTATTAGGGTTACACATTCTTACCTTTTTGAAAGACCCATTTGTTTTGATCATGATACTTTCAAGTATATACTTGGTGAGTTCTTTATTCCTAAGATAATTTTGATGCTCATGCTTACTTTGGTTCACATAAAATAAGGGTTCTTGGTTTGGCATTTGTAAGAGAAACCCTAGGTGACACTGGGGTGTCACAGCAGAAGCCGCCAAGGCCGAGGTACATCGCCTGCTTGAGGCCAAATTTATCGAGCCAATCGCCTACCCTACATGGCTCGCCAACATAGTGATGGTGCAGAAGAAGAGCGGCAAATGGCGGATGTGCATTGATTTCACCAGTCTCAACAAGGCCTGCCCTAAGGACAACTTCCCGCTGCCTCGGATCGACAAAATCGTCGATAGTGCGGCCGAGTGTGAAGTCATGTCACTCCTTGATTGCTTCTCCGGCTACCATCAAATATATATGAAGGAGGAAGACAAGGCAAGCACCAGTTTCATAACACCCTTCGGCACGTATTGCTTCATCAGAATGTCGGAGGGACTTAAGAACGCCGGGTCCACATTTTCTCGGCTCACTGAAAGGGAATTAGGCTTACACCTATTTTCCTAATTAATTTTGGTGGTTGAATTGCCCAACACAAATAATTGGACTAACTAGTTTGCTCTAGTGTATAAGTTATACAGGTGCCAAAGGTTCACACTTAGCCAATAAAAAGACCAAGAATTGGGTTCAACAAAGAGAGCAAGGGATAACCGAAGTGTGCCCTGGTCTGGCGCACCGGACAGTGTCCGGTGCACCAGGGGACTTCACGCTGAACTCTTCACCTTCGGGAAAATCCAGAGGCGCTCCGCTATAATTCACCGGACTGTCCGGTGTACACCGGACAGTGTCCGGTGCCCCAGAGGAGAGCGACTCTGGAACTCGTCAGCTTCGGGAATTCGCTCCGCTATAATTCACCGGACATGTCCAGTGCACACCGGACTGTCCGGTGAGCCAGCGAAGCAACGGCTATTCGGCGCCAACGGTCACCTGCAGAAGCATTAAATGCGCGCCAGAGCGCGCAGAAGTCAGGCACGCGCGAAGTGGCGCACCGGACACTCTACAGTGCATGTCCGGTGTGCCACCGGACATCCAGGCGGGCCTAGTAGTCAGAGCTCCAATGGTCAAAACCCAACGGCCTGGTGACGTGGCTGGCGCACCGGACACTGTCCGGTGTGCACCGGACTGTCCGGTGCACCATGCGACAGACAGCCCCACCAAACGGCTAGTTTGGTGGTTGGGGCTATAAATACCCCCAACCACCCCACATTCAAGATATCCAAGTTTTCATACTTCCAACCACTTACAAGAGCTAGCCATTCAATACAAGACACACCCAAGTGATCAAATCCTCTCCCAACTCCACAAAAGCATTAGTGACTAGTGAGAGTGATTTGTCGTGTTCTTTTGAGCTCTTGCGCTTGGATTGCTTTCTTCTTTCTCATTCTTTCTTGTGATCAATACTCACTTGTAACCAAGGCAAGAGACACCAATTGTGTGGTGGTCCTTGCGGGGAAGTTTTGTTCCCGGTTGATTTGAGAAGAGAAACCTCACTCGGTCTGAGGGACCGTTTGAGAGATGGAAGGGGTTGAAAAAGACCCGGCCTTTGTGGCCTCCTCAACGGGGAGTAGGTTTGCGAGAACCGAACCTCGGTAAAACAAATCCTTGTGTCTCACTCCTTTATTCGCTTGCGATTTGTTTTACACCCTCTCTCGCGGACTTGATTATATTTCTAACGCTAACCCGGCTTGTAGTTGTGATTAACTTTGTAAATTTCAGTTTCGCCCTATTCACCCCCCCCTCTAGGCGACTTTCAATTGGTATCAAAGTCTGGTGCTTCATTAGAGCCTAACCGCTCGAAGTGATGTCGGGAGAACATGCCAAGAAGGAGATGGAGACTGGCGACAAGCCCGCTACAAGCCACGGGAAGGCTTCATCAGAAGAGTCTCGCAACAAAAAGAAAGGGAAGGAAAAGAAAGCCTCCTCCCACAAGTCACATCGAAGAAAATGAGGAAGGTGGTCTACTACGAGACCGATACCTCATCACCTT
Source organism: Zea mays (assembly GCF_902167145.1). Taxonomy (NCBI): domain Eukaryota; kingdom Viridiplantae; phylum Streptophyta; class Magnoliopsida; order Poales; family Poaceae; genus Zea; species Zea mays. Next base: position 150,153,614 of record NC_050100.1, read on the forward strand.
CCACCTCCGGCTCTGACGCGCCCTCCATAACTTCTAAGCGCCATGAGCGCAAGAAGTTTAGTAATATCCCCTTACACTATCCTCGCACTTCTAGACATACTCCATTACTTTCCGTTCCATTAGGCAAACCGCTAACCTTTGACGGTGAAGATTATGCTAGGTGGAGTGATTTAATGAAATTTCATCTAACCTCACTCCACAAAAGTATATGGAATGTTGTTGAGTTTGGAGCACAGGTACCATCCGTAGGGGATGAGGATTATGATGAGGACGAGGTGGCCCAAATCGAGCACTTCAATTCCCAAGCCACAACCATACTCCTCGCCTCACTAAGTAGGGAGGAGTACAACAAGGTGCAAGGATTAAAGAGCGCCAAGGAAGTTTGGGACATGCTCAAAATCGCGCACGAGGGTGATGAACTCACCATGATCACCAAGCGGGAAACGATTGAGGGGGAGCTCGGTCGCTTTCGTCTTCGCCAAGGGGAAGAGCCTCAAGATATGTACAATCGGCTCAAAACCTTGGTGAATCAAGTGCGCAACCTCGGGAGCAAGAAATTAGATGACCACAAGGTGGTTAAGGTTATTCTAAGATCACTTATTTTCCTTAACCCTACTCAAGTACAATTAATTCGTGGTAATCCTAGATATACACTAATGACTCCCGAGGAAGTAATCAGGAATTTTGTGAGCTTTGAGTTTATGATCAAGGGCTCACGGAAGATCAACGAGCTTGACGGTCCCTCCACGTCCAAAGCACAACCGGTCGCATTTAAGGCAATGGAGGAAAAGAAGGAGGAGTCTACACCGAGTAGACAACCAATCGACGCCTCAAAGCTCGACAACGAGGAAATGGCGCTCGTCATCAAGAGCTTCCGCCAAATCCTCAAACAAAGGAGGGGGAAGGACTACAAACCCTGCTCCAAGAAAGTGTGCTACAAATGTGGTAAGCCCAGTCATTTTATTGCAAAATGTCCTATATCTAGTGACAGTGACAAGGGCGACGACAAGAAGGGGAGAAGAAAGGAGAAGAAGAGGTACTACAGGAAGAAGGGTGGCGATGCCCATGTTTGTCGCGAGTGAGACTCCGACGAAAGCTCTAGCGACTCCTCCGATGACGAGGACGCCGCCAACATCGCCGTCACCAAGGGACTTCTCTTCCCCAACGTCGGCCACAAGTGCCTCATGGCAAAGGACGGCAAAAAGAAGAAGGTTAAATCCAAATCCTCCACTAGATATGAGTCTTCTAGCGATGATAATGCTAGTGATGAGGAAGACAATTTGCGTACTCTTTTTGCCAACTTAAACATGCAACAAAAAGAGAAATTAAATGAATTAATTAGTGTCATCCATGAGAAGGATGATCTCTTGGACTCCCAAGAGGACTTCCTAATCAAGGAAAACAAAAAGCATGTTAAAGTTAAAAATGCTTATGCTCTAGAAGTTGAAAAATGTGAAAAATTATCTAGTGAGCTAAGCACTTGCCATGAGACTATAGACAACCTTAGAAATGATAATACTAATTTGTTAGCTAAGGTTGATTCTATTACTTGTAATGTTTCAATTCCCAATCTTAGAAATGATGATGATGATTTGCTTGCTAAGATTGAAGAATTAAACATGTCTCTTGCTAGCCTTAGGATTGAAAATGAAAAATTGCTTGCTAAGGCTAAAGAATTAGATGATTGCAATGCTACAATTTCCGACCTTAGAACTAAAAATGATATATTGCATGCTAAGGTTGTAGAATTGAAATCTTGCAAACCCTCTACATCTACCGTTGAGCACACCTTTATTTGTACTGGATGTAGAGATGTTGATATTAATGCTATACATGATCACATGACTTTAATTAAACAACAGAATGATCATATAGCAAAATTAGACGCTAAAATTGCCGAGCATGACTTAGAGAATGAAAAATTTAAATTTGCTAGAAGCATGCTCTATAGAGGGAGACACCCTGGCATTAAGGATGGCATTGGCTTCCAACAGGGAGGCAATGTCAAACTTAATGCCCCTCCTAAGAAATTGTCTAATTTTGTTAAGGGCAAGGCTCCCATGCCTCAGGATAACGAGGGTTACATTTTGTACCCTGCCGGCTATCCTGAGAGCAAAATTAGGAGAATTCATTCTAGGAAATCTCACTCTGGCCCTAATCATGCTTTTATGTATAAGAGTGAGACATCTAGTTCTAGGCAACCAACCCATGCTAAGTTGCCCAAGAAGAAAACTCCTAGTTCATCAAATGACCATGACATTTCATTTAAAACTTTTGATGCATCTTATATTTTAACTAACAAATTCGGCAAGGTAGTTGCCAAATATGTTGGGGGCAAGCACAAGGGGTCAAAGAATTGTGTTTGGGTACCCAAAGTTCTTGTTTCTAATGCCAAAGGACCCAAAACCATTTGGGTACCTAAAGTCAAGAACTAAACATGTTTTGTAGGTTTATGCATCCGGGGGCTCAAGCTGGGTAATCGACAGCGGGTGCACAAACCACATGACAGGGGAAAAGAAGATGTTCTCCTCCTACGAGAAAAACCAAGATCCCCAACGAGCTATCACATTCGGGGATGGAAATCAAGGTTTGGTCAAAGGATTGGGTAAAATTGCTATATCACCTGACCATTCTATTTCCAATGTTTTTCTTGTAGATTCATTAGATTACAATTTGCTTTCTGTTTCTCAATTATGCAAAATGGGCTACAACTATTTATTCACTGATGTAGGTGTCACTGTCTTTAGAAGAAGTGATGATTCAATAGCATTTAAGGGAGTATTAGAGGGTCAGCTATACTTAGTGAATTTTGATAGAGCTGAACTCGACACTTGTTTAATTGCTAAGACTAACATGGGCTGGCTCTGGCATCGCCGACTAGCACATGTTGGGATGAAGAATCTTCATAAGCTTCTAAAGGGAGAGCACATTTTAGGATTAACAAATGTTCATTTTGAGAAAGACAGGATTTGTAGCGCATGCCAAGCGGGGAAGCAAGTTGGTGCTCACCATCCACACAAGAACATCATGACGACCGACAGGCCACTGGAGCTCCTACACATGGATCTATTCGGCCCGATCGCTTATAGAAGCATCGGCGGGAGTAAGTACTATCTAGTTATTGTGGATGATTATTCTCGCTTCACTTGGGTATTCTTTTTGCAGGAAAAATCTCATACCCAAGAGATCTTAAAGGGATTCTTGAGACGGGCTCAAAATGAGTTCGGCTTAAGGATCAAGAAAATTAGAAGCGACAACGGGACGGAGTTCAAGAACTCTCAAGTTGAAGGCTTCCTTGAGGAGGAGGGCATCAAGCATGAGTTCTCTTCTCCCTACACGCCACAACAAAATGGTGTAGTGGAGAGGAAGAATAGAACTCTATTGGACATGGCAAGAACCATGCTTGATGAGTACAAGACTTCGGATCGGTTTTGGCCGAGGCGGTCAACACCGCCTGCTACGCCATCAACCGGTTGTATCTACACCGAATCCTCAAAAAGACATCATACGAACTCCTAACCAGTAAAAAGCCAAACATTTCATATTTTAGAGTCTTTGGTAGCAAATGTTTCATTCTTGTTAAAAGAGGTAGAAAATCTAAATTTGCTCCTAAGACTGTAGAAGGCTTTTTACTAGGATATGATTCAAACACAAGGGCATATAGAGTCTTTAACAAGTCCACTGGACAAGTTGAAGTTTCTTGTGACGTTGTGTTTGATGAGACTAACGGCTCTCAAGTAGAGCAAGTTGATCTTGATGAGATAGGTGATGAAGAGGCTCCATGCATCGCGCTAAGGAACATGTCCATTGGGGATGTGTGTCCTAAAGAATCCGAAGAGCCTCCAAATGCACAAGATCAACCATCCTCCTCCACGCAAGCATCTCCACCAACTCAAAATGAGGATGAAGCTCAAGTTGATGAAGTACAAGATCAAGCAAATGAGCCACCTCAAGATGACGGCAATGATCAAGGAGGAGATGCAAATGATCAAGATAAGGAGGATGAAGAACAAAGGCCGCCACACCCAAGAGTTCACCAAGCAATCCAACGAGATCACCCCGTCGACACCATCCTCGGCGACATTCATAAGGGGGTAACCACTAGATCTCGTGTTGCACATTTTTGTGAGCATTACTCTTTTGTTTCCTCTATCGAGCCACACAGGGTAGAGGAAGCACTTCAAGATTCGGATTGGGTGGTGGCAATGCAAGAGGAGCTCAACAACTTCACTAGGAATGAGGTATGGCATTTAGTTCCACGTCCTAATCAAAATGTTGTAGGAACCAAATGGGTCTTCCGCAACAAGCAAGACGAGCATGGTGTGGTGACAAGGAACAAAGCTCGACTTGTGGCCAAGGGATACTCCCAAGTCGAAGGTTTGGATTTCGGTGAAACCTATGCACCCGTAGCTAGGCTTGAGTCAATTCGTATATTATTGGCCTATGCTACTTACCATGGCTTCAAGCTTTACCAAATGGACGTGAAGAGTGCCTTCCTCAATGGACCAATCAAGGAAGAGGTCTATGTTGAGCAACCTCCCGGCTTTGAAGATAGTGAGTACCCTAACCATGTCTATAAACTCTCTAAGGCACTTTATGGGCTCAAGCAAGCCCCAAGAGCATGGTATGAATGCCTTAGAGATTTTCTTATTGCTAATGGCTTCAAAGTCGGAAAGGCCGATCCTACACTCTTCACTAAAACTCTTGAAAATGACTTGTTTGTATGCCAAATTTATGTTGATGATATTATTTTTGGGTCTACTAACGAGTCTACATGTGAAGAATTTAGTAGGATCATGACACAAAAAAATTGAGATGTCTATGATGGGGGAGTTGAAGTATTTCTTAGGATTTCAAGTTAAGCAACTCCAAGAAGGCACCTTCATTAGCCAAACAAAGTATACTCAAGATATTCTAAGCAAGTTTGGGATGAAGGATGTCAAACCAATCAAGACACCCATGGGAACCAATGGGCATCTCGACCTCGACGAAGGAGGTAAATCCGTCGATCAAAAGGTATACCGGTCGATGATAGGATCTTTACTCTATTTATGTGCATCTCGACCAGATATTATGCTTTCCGTATGCATGTGTGCAAGATTCCAAGCCGACCCTAAGGAAGCTCACCTTACGGCCGTAAAACGAATCTTGAGATATTTAGTTTATACTCCTAAGTTTGGGCTTTGGTATCCTAGGGGATCCACTTTTGATTTACTTGGTTATTCCGATGCCGATTGGGTGGGGTGTAAAATTAATAGAAAGAGCACATCGGAGACTTGCCAGTTCTTGGGAAGATCCTTGGTGTCTTGGGCTTCAAAGAAGAAAAATTCCGTAGCTCTTTCTATCGCCGAAGCCGAGTATATTGCCGCAGGCCATTGTTGCGCGCAACTACTTTGGATGAGGCAAACCCTTAGGGACTACGGTTACAAATTAACCAAGGTTCCTCTTCTATGTGATAATGAGAGTGCGATCCGCATGGCGGACAATCCCGTTGAGCATAGCCGCACTAAACACATAGCCATTCGGTATCACTTTTTAAGGGATCACCAACAAAAGGGAGATATCGAGATTTCATATATTAACACTAAAGATCAATTAGCCGATATCTTTACCAAGCCACTCGATGAACAAACCTTTACCAAACTTAGGCATGAGCTAAATATTCTTGATTCTAGGAACTTCTTTTGTTGATTTGCACACATAGCTCTTTCATATACCTTTGATCATGTCTCTTTCATATGCTATGACTAATGTGTTTTCAAGTCTATTTCAAACCAAGTCATAGGTGTATTGAAAGGGAATTAGAGTCTTTGGCGCAGACAAAGGCTTCCACTCCGTAACTCATCCTTCGCCGTCGCTCCGGGCAACTCTCCATCTTTGGGGGAGAGAGCCTAAGTACAAAGCAAAAGGACTCCGTCTTTTGTATAATCTTCACTCATTTATTTATGACCAAAGAAGGAGAAAGTAATTCAAAGGGCTCTAATGACTCCGTTTTTGGCGATTCATGCCAAAGGGGGGAAAGTATTATCCCCAAGCAAAAGGACCGCACCACTACCTAATTTTCAATTGGAAATTTCAAATTGGTATCTTATTGTGTTCAAAAGGGGGAGAAAAGTAGTATTTTCAAAATCTATCTCAAAACCCTCTTGAACACTAAGAGGAGATTTCATTTAGGGGGAATTTTGTTTAGTCAAAGGAAAAGCATTTGAAACAAGGGGAGAAAATTTCAAATCTTGAAAATGCTTTGCAAAATCTTATTCATTTACCTTTGACTATTTGCAAAAGAACTTTGAAAAGGATTTACAAAAGAATTTGCAAAAACAAAACATATGGTGTAAGCGTGGTCCAAAATGTTAAAAATGAAGAAACAATCCATGTGCATCTTATAAGTATTTATATTGGCTCAATTCCAAGCAACCTTTGCACTTACATTATGCAAACTAGTTCAATTATGCATTTCGATACTTGCTTTGGTTTGTGTTGGCATCAATCACCAAAAAGGGGGAGATTGAAAAGGAATTAGGCTTACACCTATTTTCCTAATTAATTTTGGTGGTTGAATTGCCCAACACAAATAATTGGACTAATTAGTTTGCTCTAGTGTATAAGTTATACAGGTGCCAAAGGTTCACACTTAGACAATAAAAAGACCAAGAATTGGGTTCAACAAAGAGAGCAAGGGATAACCGAAGTGTGCCCTGGTCTGGCGCACCAGACTGTCCGGTGTGCCACCGGACAGTGTCCGGTGCACCAGGGGACTTCACGCTGAACTCTTCACCTTCGGGAAAATCCAGAGGCGCTCCGCTATAATTCATCGGACTGTCCGGTGTACACCGGACAGTGTCCGGTGCCCCAGAGGAGAGCGACTCTGGAACTCGTCAGCTTCGGGAATTCGCTCCGCTATAATTCATCGGACATGTCCGGTGCACACCGGACTGTCCGGTGAGCCAGCGGAGCAACGGCTATTCGGCGCCAACGGTCACCTGCAGAAGCATTAAATGCGCGCCAGAGCACGCAGAAGTCAGGCACGCGCGAAGTGGTGCACCGGACACTCTACAGTGCATGTCCGGTGTGCCACCGGACATCCAGGCGGGCCCAGCAGTCAGAGCTCCAACGATCAGAACCCAACGGCCTGGTGACGTGGCTGGCGCACCGGACACTGTCCGGTGCACCATGCGACAGACAGCCCCACCAAACGGCTAGTTTGGTGGTTGGGGCTATAAATACCCCCAACCACCCCACATTCAAGATGTCCAAGTTTTCACACTTCCAACCACTTACAAGAGCTAGGCATTCAATACAAGACACACCCAAGTGATCAAATCCTCTCCCAATTCCACAAAAGCATTAGTGACTAGTGAGAGTGATTTGTCGTGTTCTTTTGAGCTCTTGCGCTTTGATTGCTTTCTTCTTTCTCATTCTTTCTTGTGATCAATACTCACTTGTAACCAAGGCAAGAGACACCAATTGTGTGGTGGTCCTTGCGGGGAAGTTTTGTTCCCGGTTGATTTGAGAAGAGAAACCTCACTCGGTCTGAGGGACCGTTTGAGAGAGGGAAGGGGTTGAAAAAGACCCGGCCTTTGTGGCCTCCTCAACGGGGAGTAGGTTTGCGAGAATCGAACCTCGGTAAAACAAATCCTTGTGTCTCACTCCTTTATTCGCTTGCGATTTGTTTTACACCCTCTCTCGTGGACTTGATTATATTTCTAACGCTAACCCGACTTGTAGTTGTGATTAACTTTGTAAATTTCAGTTTCGCCCTATTCACCCCCCCTCTAGGCGACTTTCACTCACCAAAACGGTGCTCGAGAGCCAAGTCGGTAGAAACATATTTATGTATGTGGACGACATCGTCGTCGCTAGCAGAAGCAAGGAGGACCATCTGGCTGACCTCGCCGAAACGTTTGCGAACATGCGGGACGCACGACTTCGCCTAAACCCTGAAAAGTGCGTCTTCGGCGTTCGCCAGGGGAAAATATTGGGCTACCTGGTGTCGCACCGCGGGATTGAAGCCAATCCAACCAAAATCCAGGCCATCATCAACATGACGCCCCCGCAGTCAGCCAGAGACGTCCAACGACTGACAGGCAGATTGGCCGCCCTCAACAGATTCATCTCCAAATCCGCAGACCGAAGCCTCCCTTTCCTCAAAACACTCCACGGCGCAAAATACTTCGCATGGGGACCAGAGCAGGCGGCGGCCTTCGCTTCATTAAAGCAGTACCTGACAGAGTTGGCGATCCTTACAAGCCCCGACCCCTCGCTACCCCTGTTGCTCTACATCGCAGCTTCACCGCATGCGGTCAGCGCAGCACTGATTCAAGAGCAGAACAGAGAGGGCACGATCAGGCAATGTCCAGTTTATTATGTCTCCGAAGTACTCACGACATCAAAGTGCAATATGACGGAACTGGAAAAAATCGCCTACACAGTTGTTATGGCTTCGCGCAAATTGCGCCATTATTTTGAAGCGTTCAAAGTCCGGGTCACCTCAGATAGGGGACTTGGCGAATTATTTAGAAACCCGGAGGCATCAGTCCGAATTGCCAAATGGGCAGCCGAACTCTCCGGCTACCACATCACATTCGAACCTAGGATAGCCATCAAGTCACAAGTCCTGGCAGACTTCGTCGTCGACTGGACTGGGCCAATAACACAGCCGGACCCGTCCGCAGAGAAGGTGTGGACCATCCATTGCGACGGCGCATGGTGCCATGCGGGGGCAGGCACCGCTGCAGTCATTACTTCACCCATAGGGGTCAAGCACAGATACGCAGCACGCCTCAGCTTTGCTTTGGAGTCTAACAGATGCACCAACAATATAGCAGAATACGAAGTTGTCATCCTCGGCCTTCGCAAGCTAAGGATGCTTGGTGTCACCACCTGCATCATTAGAACAGACTCCAAGGTAGTCGCCGGCCATGTCGAGAAAGACTACACAGCGAAGGACCCCGCACTCATGCAGTACCTCGAGGCTATTCGCAGTCTCGAGAGACAATTCAAAGGTTCTACCTTGCAGCATGTGGACCACGCCAAGAATGAGGAGGCCGACGCATTGGCCAAGGCAGCCGCCAAAGGCGAGGCCCTGCCCTCCGACGTATTCTACCATGTCATCGGCACGCCAGCCGTCCGCAGCCCAGAGGGGCTCCAAATAACCAATGACAGCGAGGGCCACCGCATAGTCAACCTCATCATGACCGAAGACTGGCAGGCACCAATAACCCTGTTCCTGCAGGGGTACTATCATCCAACCGATATCAATGAGGCCAAGCGCCTCAAACATCGAAGCCGGGACTTCGCACTAATCGAAGGTCAGCTTTACAAGAAGGGTGTTAGACAACCCATGTTTAAATGTGTCACCGAGACAGAAGGCGTCCAAATCCTGCGCGAAGTCCATAGCGAGACTTGCGGCTCTCACGCAGGGCCTAGGGCCCTAGCCGCAAAGGTGATCCGTCAAGGTTTCTACTGGCCCGCCATGATCTGCGCCGCAAATCGGGTCACAAGGTCCTGCGAAGCCTGCCAGAAGTTTTCTCCACGCTCGGGAAGCCCTTCGCAATTCACAAAGCTAATCGCCCACACGTGGCCTCTTCAGCGCTGGGGTCTGGACATTGTCGGGCCCCTACCCACGGCCCAGGGGAACCTCAAGTTCACCTTCGTCGCCGTCGAGTATTTTACCAAATGGATCGAGGCGAGGGCTGTATCCACGATAACATCGAAGACTGCCTAGAAATTCTTCTGGCAAAACATTGTTTGCCGTTTTGGAGTCCCGCCCGAGCTCATAGTCGACAATGGTGTGGCAGAACCGCCCGAATTATTCCAGCGTAAGTGCCCAAGTCTCGCCTTAGAGGCAACGGCGCACTTAAATCGGAATAACCACTCAGTCCCTCGGATCTAGTCCGATAAAGCCACTTATCCAGGATCGAATACCACTAGCTCACTCGAAGGTGAGGCACAGAGAAATACAATAAAGAATAATACCATAAATTAAGAAAGTATCATTAGTGATTACATTATCGAAGTTTCGGAAATAATATCCATAAATTTTAATGCAGCGGAAATAACTAATGGAGAAAACCGAGTAACATGGCGAAGCCTGGCCATGCTACTCCTCCTGGTCCTCTCCTGCGGAAGCAGTAACCCACTCGACCATCTATCCCGGTGGCAAGGATGAAGGCCAAGTCACACCATCAACCAAATCAAGGTGGTACCTGCAAAAATTGTGCCACAAGCAAGGCTGAGTATACTAATACTCAGCTAGACTTACCCGGTGTGAGGAGTCTACTCCTCTACCTCTAGACATGCAGCTGTTTGGCTGAGGGGTTTGGTTTGCCAAAAGCACTAGCTGAGTCTAAAATCAAGTTTTAGATTTTCATGTTCTAGAATAATAATTTTAGACTAGATGAGAACCTATCTATTCATACATGATATCAAACATTATATCAATCAACATCTTTTCCAGTCATCTCATTTCCACTTATTACTCAATGCAGTACAATGGATCAAGCAGTCTCATTAGCTGCGAGAAGCAGATGATTCGAATCGAGTTTTAACCTTGCAAGGTAAACCTAAACACACGACATGTGAGGGCACTCCGTCCCCACACACGTCAACCGTCCCCATCGATTCCCCGTTCGTGGCCAGGCCTCACCGCCTTGGCATACAATGCTCCATTGACCCCGGCCGCCGCCGTGCAGTGGCCGCACTTGTACCCACCATATCTAGAATGGGAGACCCAGTCTCAGGTCGCGTGAGGGATAAAGTCCACGCCCGGCTTCACTCAGGGACTAGGTTTACCGGTTACCATATTTCCCGACATGTGTTTAGTACGTTCAAAAGCTTGACACAGGTATCCGCACGTTAATCCTTATTCCAATTTCATCTCATAGACAACGCATCCCCATGGATCCGTGTCCACAGACCATCATCATTCAATTATCAAAATGGATACAACCAATTCCTGACCTCGCGCGAGTGCTAGAAAAATCACTCGACTTCTACCGAGATCCTGATTTAGCATAGCAGCTACTCGACCTAGCATACTAGTATCCATCTCAAAAGGAATCCTGAGTTCATGCAACTAGGGTTTCAAACAACTCCTACACTTAAGTGCACGGTACAAGCCTACAAACATTAAGTGTAGGAAAATAGCATATATAACGGTTATGCATAAAACCGGGGCTTGCCTTTAATTTAACACTTAGGTAGTGTTTGCTGGGGGAGGTACTTGCTTGGCGAGCATCCACTGGTTAAATCCATCCTTCCTTGGGGCGTCCACCGACTGCACCTTGTGGTTGGCACCACATCACTTGCACGATCATCCTCTCTCGGTCCTAAATGAGATGCAAGATGCATATGTATGAATATGATGAAAAATACCACAAGATATACAAAGACACAGTAGCGAACTAACATTAATTTAGAAGACACCGTAAACCACCACATGTTAGCATTAGTTATCTACACGTTATGGGGCATACGTAGTCGCTACCACTGGAAAGATGACGACCCTTACTTTACTTAACCAATACAAACATGACCACACAAGCATGAGCACAAGTGTTTACCACATTCACTTTAATCATTCATTGGCTACTTATTATTAAACTAATTAAGTACACCTAAATTTGCTAGGACTTATATATAGACAAACATAGTTAAAAAGGAATAGTTACTTAATCGGGATGTACAATTGTTCGCAATACTCTAATGCAAGCATACATCCAAGGGCACACAAGAAAGTGATAGTCTAATCACATTGCTTATTATACTAATCTGTTGAGGTTGGTTATTTATTAATACTCAGATTAGCAGCACAATTATTAGAAATGGTAACATCTCATTAATTTTGTTTTTCGTCCATATAGTGACACTTGCTAAATTGACGTTGATCGAAGCTAATTTCTTACTAGATGTCAACCATTTAATTTACTATTGCACTAGTTACTTGTATATCTCCAATTATATAATCTACTAATATAGGGATCATGAGATAACACTATCAATCATACTCAAGCAAGACAAGAGAGTAGAGCAATCAACCGCAATCAACAAGATTAGGACAGCAACACAACATTTACTTGTTTCAGTCGTAATTCTTCAAATATTTATCCAAAAATAGTGAACAAATACTTTTTGGAAAGTCTAAGAAGTTCTCTACAACTTTGGTATTATCGTCTCAATATGACTAGACTCTTAGCAAAGTCAAACTGTGCAAAAATAACAGGTTTGTCTAGGTTGGACAGATTCAGACTTGCGACTTCAAAAATTCAGAACTACAGGTTCAAACATCCAAACAAATTGATCCTAGACTTTCTGGAAAGATAATAAATTTTTCTATATATCATTTATAAACATCTCAAGGTGATTCAATATTTAACTAAGGACAAAAGACACTAGAAGGCTTTGCTGTCCAGAATTGGACAGATTCAGTCTTTAGACTTTAAACTTCCATAACTTAATATTCAGATCACAAAAAAGAGTGATCCAAGACTTTTTGGAAAGCTTAGCAAAAGTACTACATGAATTTTATAATCACCAAGAAGTGATTCTATGTTGAACTGAATCAAACAATTCAGTTTTTGAAATCTGTTCTGTCAGTGGACAGAACACAGCAACCATTTTGTAAAATTCATAATTCCCAAACTGTCAGGCCTATGGTTGTGAAATTTTAACACAAGCAAGATAATAAAAGCACCTACAACTTTCTTATAATGACCATGAACAGATTGTAAGATTAGCGTAAGCAAACAATTCACTCTCTGAAATCTGTACAAAGATTGGACAGATTCAGTTACTGTCACACCCGATTTTATAAGGCAAACCGAATGCGAACCATGTACGTGCCAGGATCAGCAATTCACGTACACGGCAGTTACATAACATGGACATCATCACACAGTGCTCAAATAGTATTAAAAACGGAAATAGTCAATTACATCATATGTCTGAGACATCCACATAGTCTTTACAATAAATCAAAGTGTGAAAAACGAAACGTAGATAAAAGCGGCCTTCACAGGCAGCCGACTGGGGTTTGCCGCTAACCCACGCCTAGAACTCGTCGTAGTCTTGGAACTCCTGGAAGTCTCCTTCCATGGCTTCATCTTCTCCTGAGCAGTGGTTGCAATGCTGACAACCTGAGGATGGGGGGGTTTGGTGTGTAGAGCAAGGGTGAGTACACATCAACATACTCAGCAAGTATCCTGTTTGGCTGTAGTGGACTAGCTTTATGTGGGGGTAAGTCAAGCAGTTGCTTTTAGTTGGTCAGATTATTATTACTAGTAGAGAAAGCCAAGTTTTAGATTTAGCCCACGTTATTAACCCAAACGTACTCCTTTCCAAGCGGAAAGAGTACCACTTACCATTTCCAGAGTCATTACCAAGAACCATCAACCTCGTTGCCACCTGTAATCCGAACATCTCTGATCAAGTATCACTAATCACTGGAGCTCCCTTGGCCACTCATAACCGCGAGCACGGCTGATATATCAGTTTTCGAACACTCTGCGGAGGTTGTGCACTTTACCCACAAGCCGTGATTCCCTTTCTGCCCGGAGATCATGACTCTCCATTGATCACTACCAAGGTGACCCAGCACGGCATCACTACGTAGCCTTTACAAAGATTCCCCGGGGCTGTAGCCGCCCGTTAGGTTTCCTAAATGCACCGCACTCCTCCCCAAGGGGCGAACCCAAACTTGGCAGAGCGAGCCGCATACACCGAGCCCCATTGACGGCACGACGGCTAAGCGAACTACACCCCGGATCCTCTAATTATTCAGCTAAGGGCACCCCATTCCACCCTCATGGTTGCACTATTTTTCTAGGCGGTCATCCAACGAACAGGTCCTTACAGAGAGGCACTCAAGAAACCGCTCGAGCCCCCTTGAAGACCACAAGTATAACATCATAATAAAAGAAGGGAAAACAGCGTATCATTGATAATTCTCATCATGTTCATTGATTAGAGTTGAGCAATAGCATAAGACTAAGGAATAATAATCCAACCCAAATAGGTAAACAAGGACATGGATAACAAAAGCTAGTCAATCCTTAGGTATAAATGTGTAATGCGGGAGGTGAATTAAAGAATGTATAGGACAGAGATAGGTCAAGGGACACTTGCCTCCACCAACCGACTGCTGCTCAGGGGCTTCTCCTGCGAGTTCTTCGGGCTCCTCAACTGGATAGTTCTCTATGCGAGCGCAAACATACATACATCCACATATTTAATACAAAAGAACAGTACACCATACAATAGAATGCAGTAAGTAAACAGACGTTCCACGCGGGCTCGCAATTACGGTTAAGAGAGAAAGAGGAAAAGGCAGTCGAGAAACGATCACGTTACATTATTATGAATTAAACCACTCGCTCAATTGAAAGGCATTAATGTAGACACTACGTTTAGCATAAAGTAAAGTCATGTTTCATGTCTAATCATTATAAGCAGATGAAGATAAATTAAAAGGATTGTCGCGCGGCGAGACACGTGACATACCACTCTAAATCGAATTAAGAAATCAATGACTCGTCGCGTGACCGAGCGCACAACGAGACACTTTGCATTATTTATAAAGAGACGTTAAGCTTCACGCGACGAAACGCACGACGGCATACGTCAACTGAACTGAGTCTAAAGTGGAATGTCGCATGAATACACGAGCGACGTTACACATTAAACAACCTGAAATTAAAATGGATCGTCGCGCGACGGAGCGCACGACGCAACACATTCATAGAATCTAAAATTAGATAAATTCGTCGCGCGACGAAGCGCGCGACATAGCACGCTAGCTAACGGAGTTTGAAACTAACTAAAAACCAAGAATAATCACCGCGCGCGTGGGGTTGCACACGCGGGAACGCGTTAGGGGTAAACGGGGGAGCGCGAGGCCACGCCAAGGCCACGTGAGCCACGCCGAGGGCCGGGACGCCGCGCGCAGGGGGCCGAGGCCGCGCCGGGGCCAAACGTCGCGCGCAGGGGCCAGGGACGCCACGCCGGGGGCCGCCGCCGCAGGCAGGGGAGGGGGGGCGCGCCGCCGCGGGCAGGGAAGGGGCTAGGCCGCGCCGTCGCGGGCAGGGGAGGGGCGGGGGCCGCGCGCCGCGCGAGCAGGAAGGGTGCGGGGGTCGCCGCCGCGCGAGCAGGGAGGGGGGCGAGGGTCGCCGTCGCGGGCAGGGGAGGGGCGGGGCCGCGCCACCGGCGAGTAGGGAGGGCAGGGGCGTGCGCAGGGGGAGAAGAGGAGGGAGAGGGAGAGAGAGAGAGAGGAGAAGGGAGGGGAGGGGAGCTCACCTCGGGATCCAACTCCGGCGATCACCGTCTCCAAAACCTAGGGCACCACGGGGAGAGAGAGGTGAGAGAGGGAGAGAGTGGTTGCTGCGCGGGAATTCCAAATGAGAGAGGGAGAGGAGGAGGGGGCGCATGGGGGAGGTGTGGGGCGCCAGGGGCACGCAGGGCCGGGCCGGGCCGGGCTGGGCTGGGTTGGGACGAGCCACTTCGCGGATCGAAACCTACGACATTCACGACCCTCAAACGGGCTCCAATCGCGAATCGAAATCCGAGACGGAACGAGACGAACACGCGACATCAAACAAAGAAATGCGCTTCGGCATGATGCAACACCCATGACACTTAGGATTTGGTTTATACATGACACGGACACCTGTCACTATACTGGTTTGAAATTGGGAAGAAGGAGCGAAACAGGAAGACAAAAGAGAGTAACGCCCGAATTTGGTGAGAAAAAAGAAGAAAAAATTCTACCCCCAAATTCAGGGCGTTACAAACCTATCCCCCTTAAAAGAATCTCGCCCTCGAGATTCAGGGTTGGCTAGCAAAGAGCTCAGGGTATTTGGCCATCAGATCATCTTCACGCTCCCAGGTTGCTTCTTCCTCAGAGTGATGACTCCATCTGACTTTGCACATTCTGATGGTCTTCATTCGGGTGACTCTGTCTGCCGTCTCAAGGATTTGCGCTGGTTTCTCTGTGTAGGTCAAGTCCTCCTAGACCTCCAGACCTTCAACTGGCAACTGCTCTTCTGGCACACGCAGACACTTCTTCAACTGAGACCAGTGTTTAAAATAGCGGGCTAAGGCATTTATCCCCGGGCCTTTTCAACAGCTAGAAAAGGATATATCTGGATATCGCCGCAGCTAAATGTTTTAGCGGTTTTCAGAACATAGAACAATCGAGCAGCATTACCTATGTAATAAACTAATAACCAAAGCCAAAAAATACAATAGGTGGTTCAGACTTGAAAATCAGAAATAATAGCAAGGAAAACAACATTCATTTGCTATGTTTTATAGTCTACTGGTTGCAACAATCACTGGTTGCAACATTCAGTGTACTGAGCAGCAAAACATACAACATACTGAGCAGCAAAAGTACCTCAAAAGTCATTGCAAAGTTGCTAAGTTCCAAGACATTAAGTTGATAAGTTGCAACTAGATAAAATACGAAGGCATAAACTGGTAACTGGTAAGTCTTCAACAATTCTACTCATCTCCAGAATCTGAATTTGAAGCTTCAATCTGCATAGATTCATTATCTTCAGATTCAGAAGATGAAGCACAGGTTGCACGCTCTAAATCACCAGAATGGTCCACTCATTATCCAATACCTTTTGCTTTGCTCTCTTCAAGAATGGTCCACTCATCTCATAAGCACTAGGACCTCTCAGACCTCTACCAAAAGCTCCAATTGCCTCAAGCATATGGCCAAAGCTTGGGAGGGTTACTGTATTATGTGCAATGCCAGCTTCATAAAAAAATTGGCATATATACTCACAGGCTCTATCTCTTCTCTCTTCTCTTTTTTGAGTTGACAACTTTGTTTGAATTTTGTTCTAGTGGACAGACTCTTCAATAGATTGTGGCTTGTAGAAGTTGTCAATAGTGCCACTGCCACCATTTGTTGGGAGTCTAGAGCTGCTGCAATTATTACTTTCCCTTGTTGATTTCAGCACAATAACATCATTCTCATGCTCATTCTCTTCTTCATCGGATCCATCTGATTTATCTAGATCAATTTCATCCCTTTCTCTTTGCTTTTCCTTCTTTCTCTGTTCTTTTTCTCCAGTCTTCTTTGTAAGCAAGGCCTCCATCTCTTGCTTAACATGTGCTGGAACTTTCTTGCACTTTGTAACATTGAAACCTCCAATGTTTACAAGATGATACTTAACTCTAGTAATTCCACCATGGATCACCTTGTCACAGTACTTGCACTGTATTGCATGCTTCTTACTCATATCCGGGACAAAGCAATGCTCCCATGTAGGGTCATCTGACTTGATAGCATTTGATGTTTTTTGAGTAATTGAAGCAGAGTTTACACTTGATGGTTCACCTATGTACAAAAAAGAATTGCAAAGTATAGTAACTGACAAATGAAAAGTAGCTTCATTCACAAATGTAAACTAGCTTAGTTCAAAAATGAAAAATGGCTTCAAATCTCGGAGAACTTGCCTCCTTGTTGCTGTGGATGAGGTTGGGATAACATGGCTGCTGTCTGCTTGGGGCTGTGGATGAAAAATGGTAGCAGTCTACACTATGAACATATATAAACATGCATTAAATCGATGATGAAAACGTGTGTGAAAAAAATATTATTGCAACATACAGTACATACCTCTTGATCTAGGTGCTGCAGGTACTGTTCCCCTCGAGCTAGTTAAAGCTGTCCAGAAAAGCATGCAAAATCTGCAAGCTTTCACTCACACAGTCACATGCATGGAGTCATAAACTCATAACTAGCTAGCTAAAGCTGTCCAGAAGAGCACGTACTTGCTACTCCTAGTCCTAGCTGCTCAGTTACTTCACTTACTACGATTTGCCAGTGACATTTTGTTTTGAGCTGGTTCATTCACCTGACGTGACATTCTGAATTGGAAAATTAATCTACACCCGCGCCCTACCTTTACATGCTTAATTAGATTACACATCTCTGGCAAACAACCTTTAATCTGTCTGGAGATTAGCATTTGCGCCCAAACATGGCAGGCTGATCGAGACGCACCCACCACATCGCAAATAAAAAGATTTCGAATGGGATTCACCTGTCGTCGAAGGCACAGTTGAGGCTCAGCGCGAGGCTGCCAGCGGGCACAGTCAGCGTCTAGAGCTCCCACTAACAGCTCGCGGGGAGCAGCTCGCGGGTCACGAAAAGCTCCCACCGGCCGTGAAGACGACAGGTTAGGTTTCAGTGGGCAACGAGCAAGACATAGGGCGAGGAAAAGAACAACGAGCAAGACAGAGGCGGCGGCTAGGGTTCAATGGGCACGTCGACATGTTAGTTGTTTTTGGGCCTAAATTTCATTTGGCCCACAACGCACAATAGTGAATTTTTACTTTTTTAGCGGGCTAAATGATGTAGTATTTAGCTGTTTTAGCGGGCTAATATCCGATATTAGCGTTTCTGCCTGTTTAGCGCTAAATTGTGATTATCTTATCCCCATCCTTCTACAACAGCTATATCCAAATATAGCGGCGGCTATATCCACACATGAAAAACATCATGCACTGCGGACAAACCTTCTAGCAAACTGAGCTGATAGGCCACTTCTCCACGCCTTGCGAGGATTTGATACGGACCGATGTAGTGGGGTGCTAGCTTGCCTTTCACTCCGAACCTTCTGACTCCTCTGATCGGTAACACTTTCAGATAGACAAAGTCTCCAACTTCGAAACTCAGCTCTCTTCTTCTTGTGTCTGCATAGCTTCGCTGCCTTGATTGCGCTATCTTCAGATTCTCTCGGACCATCTTGATGTTCTCTTCAGCTTCAAGAAAAATGTCTGGCCCAAACACTTGCTTTCTCCAGGATGATCCATTGCAACAGAGTTCTACAACTCCTTCCATAGAGCGCCTGAAATGGTGACATCTTCAAGCTGGCCTGGTAACTGTTGTTATAGGAGAACTCTGCATAAGGCAACCGCTTGTCCCATCCGGACTGATCTTGCAACGCACAGGCTCTCAACATGTCTTCAAGAATTTGATTGGTTCTTTCGGTCTGACCATCTATCTGCGGATGATAGGCGGAACTGAAATTCAGATGTGTGTCCAAAGCTTCATGCAGCTGCTGCCAGAAATGAGAGGTGAACTGCGTTCCTCTGTCTGACACTATCTTCTTTGGCACACCGTGAAGACAAACAATCCGAGACATGTACAATTCTGCCAATACTGCACTGCTGTAGTTGGTCTTGACGGGTATGAAGTGGGCTAACTTGGTTAAGCGGTCCACCACTACCCAAATGGAATCGTAGCCGGCTCGAGTGCGAGGCAATCCGACTATGAAATCCATACCGATTTCATCTCATTTCCACTGAGGAATTTGCAACGGTTGCAACAATCCGGCTGGTCTCTGGTGCTCTGCCTTGATCCGCCGACAACTATCACACATAGCCACATGCTCTGCGATTTCCCTCTTCATTCTGTACCACCAGAATTTCTTCTTCAGATCCTGATACATCTTCTCACTTCCGGGGTGAATCGAATAGGCTGTCTCATGAGCTTCCTTGAGGATCAATTCTCGAATAGACTGGACATTGAGAACACACAAGCGGTCTTTGAACCATATCACACCTTCTGCATCTTCTCGAAAATCTTTGCCTCTACCGTCTAGAATCAGTCGCCGGATCTCACTGATCTTCTCATCATTCTTCTGTGCTTCTTTGATTTCCCGCTCCAAGGTAGGTTCCAACTCAATTGTTACTCCTCGCGTGTTGTTCAGAAATCCGAGACTCAACCTGTCAAACTCCTTGGCCAACTCATAAGGCATCGGACGAGCGACCATCAGATTGACCTGACTCTTCCTGCTCAAAGCATCTGCCACCATGTTCGCTTTGCCTGGATGGTAATGAATCTCCAACTCGTAGTCTTTGATCAGCTCTAACCATCTTCGTTGCCTCATATTCAGCTCTGACTGAGTGAATATGTACTTCAGACTCTTGTGGTCTGTGTAGACATCACATTTCTGCCCATACAGATAGTGCCTCCATGTCTTCAATGCGTGAACCACTGCTGCCAACTCTAGGTCGTGGATTGGGTAATTCTTCTCATGAACCTTCAGCTGTCGGGACGAGTAAGCCACAACTCTTCCCTCTTGCATCAACACACATCCCAAACCGGTGTAACAAGCATCACAATACACCGAGAAGGGTTTGTGCACATCAGGCAAGACTAAGACAGGCGCTGTAGTTAACTTCTCTTTCAGCGCTTCAAAGGCTTCTTGGCATTTCTGGGTCCACTTGAACTCAACTTTTGTTGCCTAGTAACGTTGTCATTGGTTTCGCAATCTTTGAAAACCCTTCAATGAATCGCCGATAATATCCGGCCATTCCAATGAAGCTCTTGATTCCTTGGGCATCTGTTGGCGCTTTCTAGTTCAGAATGTCTGCCACTTTCTTCGGATCCACAACCAATCCTTCTTTGTTGATTATATGACCCAAGAACAGGACTTCACTGATCCAGAACTCACACTTGCTCAACTTTGCATACAACTGATGCTCTCG
This sequence comes from Zea mays, assembly GCF_902167145.1. Taxonomy (NCBI): domain Eukaryota; kingdom Viridiplantae; phylum Streptophyta; class Magnoliopsida; order Poales; family Poaceae; genus Zea; species Zea mays. The sequence goes on from NC_050100.1 coordinate 150,174,122, forward strand.
CAATCTCTGCAATACCATCCTCAAATGATCTGCATGCTCTTCTTCGCTTTGAGAATAAATCAGAATGTCATCGATGAATACCACCACAAACTTATCAAGATAGTCCATGAATACACTGTTCATCAGATTCATAAAGAAGGCCGGTGCATTTGTCAAACCGAAAGACATCACAGTGAACTCATACAACCCATACTTGGTAATGAATGTCGTCTTCGGAATGTCTGAAGGTCGGATCCTGAGCTGATGATAACCTGACCTCAGATCTATCTTGGAGAACACACTGGCTCCTCTCAACTGGTCGAACAGATCTTCTATTCTGGGCAAGGGGTACTTGTTCTTGATGGTGACCTCATTCAGAGCTCGATAATCGATACACATCCTTTTGGTGCCATCTTTCTTTTCCACAAATAGGACAGGGGTGGCCCAAGGCGAGGTGCTTGGCCGAATGTAACCTTTCTCCGACAACTCATCGATCTGCTTCTTAAGCTCGACCAACTCTGGCCCAGATATTCTGTAAGCTCTCTTAAAGATGGGGGCGGTTCCAGGAAGAAGCTCTATGACAAATTCAACTTTCCGCTTTGGTGGCATACCTGGCAAGTCCTTTCGAAACACATCTGGAAACTCAGACACAACCTTGATACTCTCAATTGGGTCTGCTTCACTGCTATCGACAGCCATCTGATAACAACTTCCTTTCTTCGGCTCAGGCGGGACTAACTCGGTCACCACTTCCTCTCCTAGTGGGGACACCAATTTGATTGTCCTCTTATCACAACTGATAACTGCCTGATACTTATCTAGCCAATTCATCCCTAGGATAACATCTATTCCCTGAGTACCCATTACTATGAGGTTAGCGGGAAACGCTATCCCCCTTATTTCCACAGTTACATTCAAACAAATGCTATCGGCTCGAATTCTACCACCGGCTGAGTCAATTTGAATGGGGGTTGACATGGTAGTAATTGGAAGATTATGTGCTTTTACCCATGATGCAGTAATGAAAGAATGCGTTGCTCCAGTATCAAATAACACTTCTGCAATGTTGGGTCTATGCTTCGTCGCCGAAGGTCTTATAGAAAGAAGTGGTCCTCGGCTGAAGCTGTTAGCATAAGATAGCCGAAGGGTCCTCTTCGTGAAGCTTCGTCATTACAAACCGACTTAAACATAGAATGACCTTTTAGTCCATAAAGGTCTGAGTCAATGTTGTAAGCTTTTATAAGGGGCATAATTGTAATTCCTCACAGGCTGCGTCCTGTGCCTATAAATAGTGAACAATATTCCATTACTGTTCACAGATTCTGATAATTACAATCGCATCTCTCGGAATTCAACCTTTGCCAAGGCATAGGTATTTTTGTATTTAATGATTCAATATAATAAATAAATTTAATATAATTAGTCTATAATTTATTCACTCATCTTATACCTTTTTGTATTATCTTATAAATGTCTATTGAAGTTTTATTACGAAGGTTTAACTTCGTAATTATACTCTTATCAACCTTCGTCCAAGATCCATTATCCCGAAGGGAATAATGTTTTAAGGACGAAGGACGTTATTATTTAACATTTTATGTTGCCTTGCTCTTGATTCATAGCATTTGAGAGCAAGTCTCCAACATGCAATATGAGAGTCGACTGGGAACATACCTACTATCATGCCGGGGGTCTCCTGAACTGCTTCAGCCTCCAAGTGGTTCAGTCTCCCATGATTATAGCGTGGCTGAGAGCGGTTGCCTGCTCCAGGCTGAGACACATTCTGCTTTGTTGGGGCATTGGGGCCTGACTGCTGCTGGGCTGCCTTCTTTGGACATTGCATCACCCAATGGCCCTGCTCTCCACAGTGGAAACATGCTCTGTTTCCAACCTGAGTTGGTGTTGCCTGACTGTTCTGCTGGTTTGCTAGGGCAGGAAGACGAGATGTCTGCTGATTCTGCCTCTGGAACTGACCTCCTCCCGACTGATTGTTCTGACGATTCGGGTACTGGTGCTGAGGATACTGCCTTTGAAACTGCTGATGCTGAGGTGGACGCTGGTTCTGCATGAACTGCTGAGGTTGATTGCGTGAGAAACGAGGACGATTGCTGCTTCCAGGCTGGGGTCCACTGATCTTGCGCTTGCGATCCTCCATCTCCTTATGCTTCCTCTCTGTCATGATTGCTCTGTCAATCAAGTGCTGGAATGTCGGGAAGGTATGATTCATCAGTTGGTACTGAAGAGGGTCAACCAAGCCTCTCAGGAAACGGTATTGTCGCTTGGCGTCAGTGTTGACATCTTTAGGAGCATAGCGAGACAACTGCAGAAACCTGTCCCGGTACTCACTGACAGACGATGACCCTTGCTTGAGGGCCAGGAACTCCTCCTTCTTCACTGTCATCAGACCTGCAGGCACATGGTACTGACGAAAGCTTCCTCTGAACTCTTCCCAGGTGATGGTGTCGGGGTTGGCATGGGTGACGAGATAAGACTCCCACCAAGACTGAGCTGCTCCTCTCAACAGACGGGGACCATACAGGACTTTCTCCCTGTCATCGCACTGAGCGGTATGCAACTCCCGCTCCACAGTGCGCAGCCAGTCTTCAGCATCCATGGGGTCAGAAGAGTGAGCGAACGTTGGGGGATGACCTCTCATGAATTCAGCACGCTTGTCCCTGGGCATCTGAGGCATCTGAGGCTGAGGTGGTGGCTGCTGCTGCTGCTGAATGGCGACCAGAGTCTGACCGATGGCTTGAACTGCCTGAGTCTGCATCAGGAACATCTGCTCAATGGACATCGGGGGCGGGGGCGGCAGCTACTGTTGCTGGGGTGCCTCATCCTGCTGAGCTGGTCGCTCCTGCTGAGCACGCCTTCCTCATGTGCGCCTGTTCTCTGACATCTGCAGAATGCAACCACACATCAGAACTGATCTTGCAAATCTTGCAGCATAAGAAAAGAGTATAGAATTCTCCACAACGCTAAACGGATGAGCATCTTCACTGATCTCCAACACAGACCAGCACAACTTCTCAGATAAAGAGGAAAGTGGAATGAAAGGCTTCCCAACTAAATAGCTAACTCCTTTAACATATAACAGGTAAACCAAAATGCAGGGGATACCCACACTCTGGTGACAGTCATTACAAAGATCCAAATCAAACATAGTTCATCATGCCAAACATAAATGCACAGGATATAGCAAACTACTCTGTCTAACTAAGACTAACTAAGAGCGAGACTAACGCTAAGACTATAGCTTCTATGTATATATTTCGTATTAATTACAAGATCCGACTCTAACGATCTATGGTTCTAAGTCTATCTTGGTCTTACAGTCGGGATTGCCATAAGACTGGTGTCCACGCCGAGGTGAGCGGTACGGGTGCTGAGTCCCGACGGGAGCGGGGGAACCATCGTCCAGGTGACGACGCTCCGCGCGCTCAGCCCGCAGCTGGGCGATCTCAGCACGAGCCCTACTCAGCTTGTCTAGCGCATGGTCCAGCTCCGTGTTTAGCACGACGGCTAGGTTGACTGTGCTGCTCAACCTAGGATTGTCCTCACCAACAGGTGAAAGAATCACGCCTCCTGTGTTGCCAGATGGACGACAGGGGTAATACTTCAGGTTGAGACCGTCGGTTACCCCGCCGAGAACTGAGCAGTAGTGCGAAAGCGCACGCCATGCGGCATCTTGCATGGCCGCCTCAGCTGAATCCCGCTCAGAGATAGAATAGTGCTCTGAGCAGGCTTCCGCACCCTGGAGACTGTTCTCCGGACGGAGCACCAAGCAGGTCGCCTCCCAGCGGTCCGGGTAGACCCCGCGACTATGCTGGTAGACCACACAGCGATACTCGATGGACCAAGTACGCCGGTCAAGTGCTCGACGTAGCAGGGTGTCGAGCGCATCGTGAAAGTGACACCCGCGAGCAGCGTCGCGAGTGATGGGTCGAGCAACCCATCCTTCCGGCTCCTGGTCAACAGAAAAGTCGGTGTCGTGGCTCGAGCTGTCGTCGCCACCTCCGTCGTCTGGGTCTCCTCCAGCAGTTACTCCCGAGGCTGGGGCGCCCAGTGGTGGTGCAGGGGGCGCCTCCAGAGGAAGCACGGGGAAGCAGCTCCTCACAGACTCTATCTCCTGCTGGAGCGAGAAAGAAGAGCCCTGCTGCTCCTGTCGTTGACGCTCCTGCTCCTCATGCAGGCGGTGGTGCAGCCTCTCCAAATGACTGGACTGATCGGCCACGGGACGACGAAGCGAACGCTCCGCGAGACGAGAGGGTAAGAAGGGGATGACAGACTTCCGTGCGGTGTGTCTAAGACGAGCCATCTACAAAAGACACCGCAAGCAAAAGAGTGAGAACAGAACTAGTATGACCAGCAAGTAATGAACCATAAATAAATGAAGGATTAGAATAAAACACAATTTTCAGCAAGGTATAATATATAGTAGAACATAGGTTTGGTCGATATGACCAACTTTTGAAGGGATACCAAAGTCAAGGCAAGGACAGAGGTCTATAATCCTTAGAACGACCATTCTACTCTAGGTTAGCGGTCCTACAGTCAGCACGGCTTTGATACCACCTATGTCACACCCGGTTTTAGAAGGCAAACCGAATGCGAACCATGTACGTGCCAGGATCAGCAATTCACGTACACGGCAGTTACATAACATGGACATCATCACACAATGCTCAAATAGTATTAAAAACGGAAATAGTCGATTACATCATATGTCTGAGACATCCACATAGTCTTTACAATAAATCAAAGTGCGAAAAACGAAACGTAGATAAAAGTGGCCTTCACAGGCAGCCGACTGGGGGTTGCCGCTAACCCACGCCTAGAACTCGTCGTAGTCTTGGAACTCCTGGAAGTCTCCTTCCACGGCTTCATCTTCTCCTGAGCAGTGGTTGCAATGCTGACAACCTGAGGATGGGGGGGTTTGGTGTGTAGAGCAAGGGTGAGTACACATCAACATACTCAACAAGTATCCTGTTTGGCTGTAGTGGACTAGCTTTATGTGGGGGTAAGTCAAGCAGTTGCTTTTAGTTGGTCAGATTATTATTACTAGTAGAGAAAGCCAAGTTTTAGATTTAGCCCACGTTATTAACCCAAACGTACTCCTTTCCAAGCGGAAAGAGTACCACTTACCATTTCCAGAGTCATTACCAAGAACCATCAACCTCGTTGCCACCTGTAATTCGAACATCTCTGATCAAGTATCACTAATCACTGGAGCTCCCTTGGCCGCTCATAACCGCGAGCACGGCTGATATATCAGTTTTCGAACACTCTGCAGAGGTTGTGCACTTTACCCACAAGCCGTGATTCCCTTTCTGCCCGGAGATCATGACTCTCCATTGATCACTACCAAGGTGACCCAGCAGGGCATCACTACGTAGCCTTTACAAAGATTCCCCGGGGCTGTAGCCGCCCGTTAGGTTTCCTAAATGCACCACACTCCTCCCCAAGGAGCGAACCCAAACTTGACAGAGCGAGCCGCATACACCGAGACCCATTGACGGCACAACGGCTAAGAGAACTACACCCTGGATCCTCTAATTATTCAGCTAAGGGCACCCCATTCCACCCTCATGGTTGCACTGTTTTCCCAGGCGGTCATCCAACGAACAGGTCCTTACGGAGAGGCACTCGAGAAACCGCTCGAGCCCCCTTGAAGACCACAAGTATAACATCATAATAAAAGAAGGGAAAACAGCGTATCATTGATAATTCTCATCATGTTCATTGATTAGAGTTGAGCAATAGCATAAGACTAAGAAATAATAATCCAACCCAAATAGGTAAACAAGGACATGGATAACAAAAGCTAGTCAATCCTTAGGTATAAATGTGTAATGCGGGAGGTGAATTTAAGAATGTATAGGACAGAGATAGGTCAAGGGACACTTGCCTCCACCAACCGACTGCTGCTCAGGGGCTTCTCCTGCGAGTTCTTCGGGCTCCTCAACTGGATCGTTCTCTATGCGAGCGCAAACATACATACATCCACATATTTAATACAAAAGAACAGTACACCATACAATAGAATGCAGTAAGTAAACAAACGTTCCACGCGGGCTCGCAATTACGGTTAAGAGAGAAAGAGGAAAAGGCAGTCGAGAAACGATCATGTTACATTATTATGAATTAAACCACTCGATCAATTGAAAGGCATTAATGTAGACACTACGTTTAGCATAAAATAAAGTCATGATTCATGTCTAATCATTATAAGCAGATGAAGATAAATTAAAAGGATTGTCGCGCGGCGAGACGCGCGACATAGCACTCTAAATCGAATTAAGAAATCAACGACTCGTCGCGCGACCAAGCGCACAACGAGACACTTTGCATTAATTATAAAGAGACGTTAAGCTTCGTGCGACGAAACGCACGACGACATACGTCAACTGAACTGAGTCTAAAGTGGAACGTCGCGTGAATACACGCGCGACGTTACACATTAAACAATATGAAACTAAAATGGATCGTCGCGCGACGGAGCGCACGACGCAACACATTCATAGAATCTGAAATTAGATAAATTCGTCCCGCGACACAGCACGCTAACTAACGGAGTTTGAAACTAACTAAAAACCAAGAATAATCACCGCGCGCGTGGGGTTGCGCACGCGGGAACGCGTTAGGGGTAAATGGGGGAGCGCGAGGCCACGCCAAGGCCACGCGAGCCACGCCGAGGGCCGGGACGCCGCGCGCAGGGGCCGGGGACGCCGTGCCGGGCCGCGCCGGGGGGTCGCGCCGCCGCGGGCAGGGGAGGGGGCGGGGCCGTGCACCGTGGGCAGGGGAGGGGGTGGGGGTCGCCGCCGCGGGCAGGGGAGGGGCGGGGGTCGCGCGCCGTGCGAACAGGGAGGGGGGCGGGGCCGCGCCGCCGGTGAGCAGGGAGGGCAGGGGCGCGCGCAGGGGGAGAAGAGGAGGGAGAGGGAGAGAGAGAGAGAGAGGAGAAGGGAGGGCAGGGGAGCTCACCTCGGGATCCAACTCCGGCGATCACCGTCTCCAAAACCTAGGGCACCACGGGGAGAGAGAGGTGGGAGATGGAGAGAGAGGTTGCTGCGTGGGAATTCCAAATGAGAGAGGGAGAGGAGGAGGGGGCGCATGGGGGAGTTGTGGGGCGCCAGGGGCACGCAGGGCCGGGCCGGGCCGGACCGGGCCAGGCTGGGCTGGGTTGGGATGAGCCACTTCGAGGATCGAAACCTACGACACGCACGACCCTCAAACGGGCTCCAATCGCGAATCGAAATCCGAGACGGAACGAGACGAACACGCGACATCAAACAAAGAAATGCGCTTCGGCATGATGCAACACCCATGACACTTAGGTTTTGGTTTATACATAACACGGACACCTGTCACTATACTGGTTTGAAATTGGGAAGAAGGAGCGAAACAGGAAGAGAAAAGAGAGTAACGCCCGAATTTGGTGAGAGAAAAGAAGAAAAAATTCTACCCCAAATTTAGGGCGTTACAGTTACTGAATTTGTGAAAAGTACAACTTCTAAACGATCAGACTTATGGCTGTAAAATTTTAACAAAGTAAGATAATAAAGTTATCTACAACTTTCTTATATGGCTTTTCTACAGAAAACATAATTTAGTTCATCAAACAAACAGCACGACGAAAACAGTACGTGCATCCCAAAACAGCAACCAATAAAATTCAGCTCCTATTCACTTCAAAAATTGCCGCGTTCTAGAGACTTGAACCATTTTAACACTTTACCATTTGTTGGAGTTGAAACAATCAAATTTGGACCAACAAGTAGACTTACTAACTTTTTATCCAAGTTATTTCGTGCGCTAGAATTACCACACAATTAACAAACACATTCACCAAAATAAAACACTTCGGCACACATGTCCGACATCACACACAATCATGATGAAGCACTATTAATATTTATCATTAAAACACCATGACATAACCATTAAATCCACGATTAGTTTTAAGGTATAACTCAAGCATTCCATGAACATGCATAATTTTATTTACTCCTAATTTTTCACTAAGTCTTGCAATTATAAAATAGGTGTTATTTTAGCTCCAAATGAAACTATCTAACTTGGGGCTGGAATTTTTATGAGGCATAGGTAATGACTAATTATGAATAATGTATAAATTTCACATGCTCAGATTTTATATTGCATTTACTACAAAAATAACAAATTGTTAATGCAATAAAGCATGTGAGAGCAAGTTAAATCTAAAACTAATTATTTTCTGTGGATGCATAACCATATTAAGTTTTCTTAGGCTTTTATAATATCACGCAAGGACAGTGGAACACCATTTTCTATTTTTACATCCATATATTATTTATAAATCATTTAAAACTACTTAAGGTGCATTAAACAAGTTAAATCACTAACTTAATCATACCTGCACAAAAATTCATGCACTTTTTCTCAGTCACCACGCATCACACCAAGAGTCTACTGTAAAAATTTCAACCTATTTGGAGCAATAGAGCTACAGATCCAAAAATAACAAGCAAATAAATCTTCTTTTCTCTATTTTACTTGTTTTAATTAACACACCAAGAAAACAGTGAACAACATATAAGTTGTATATTTTTCTTAGCTAGAGTATGACAACATCTAACTAACAATACAGGTTTCATCATTTTTGGATTTTTATAAATAAAATTATGGAGAGAAGCAAGTTCGTTTATTCTAAACCAGTTTTTAAATACAAATTTCTACAGAAAAACTTTTCCACAAAAACATTCCAACTTATGTATCCATGGCATAGAGAATTTCACAAGGATTCCAAAAAGTCCTCATTTAACTTTTTACGATTTTTCTACGAATTTATACGAATTTTCAAAGTTAAGCACAGATTCTGCAATTTTAAGCGTTTCTACCTTTACTCCGGGCCCACGTGTCGGACGCACACAGGAAAACACAGGGCACATGGCCGTGATGGGGAGGACCGGCTGGCGTGGTTCGGAGATGGCAGAGGGTGGCCAGGGCTGGTCGCGCCCCTGGCTCGCACGCTGGCACCCGCAGCTAGGCCGGCGGTGGTCCCAGGCGGCCTGACCGCGCAAGCTCACGCCGGCGGCCGGCGGTGACCCCAGCCCGACGGCTCCGGCGACGGCTTGGCCCGAAAAAAGGGTGGGATCGACTCCACGGACACAAAGGAGAATGATAGAGACACGAAATTGGGCAATGGAGGGCTCGGGCAGCTAGTCCACGGAGCTCCGCACGTCACCCATGGCGTGGGCGCGGCCAGCAGCGCGCACAGCAGAGGAGAGGCGAGCAGAGAGTGGCGAGGAAGCTCTGTGGAGCACGGAGAAGGGTTGTGCACGACGTGGGGAAGGAAGGGAGCAGGGCAGGTGCTGCCATTTTTAAAGGGGGTGCTCGCTGCAGCCATTGGTGGGCGCGGGCGGCATGCTGCAGAGCTCAGGTCGCGTCAGCCAGCTGCAGCAGGTGGTAGAGCGACTTTGGGCGCCCATTTTTGGCATTTTCCTTTTGGAATCGAACCTTGGTCGCTGCACAAAATATCTTCCTTGGTGTACAATCTACAAATCGTGTATAGAGATTGAGGTGATTCGAGCACTGGTTAGAAAGTTATAGACCCACGAAAATTGGTTTGCCAGTGGGTTAGAAAACAGTGGAAACTCGTGAAAACTGAATGTCAAAGCATGTCAAACGGAATCAGATGAATGCCATCTTTTAATATGTTGTGCCCCTATTAGTTATTAACAACTTTTATATTTGGGGAAACTTGAGTTGTTTAACAAAAATTTGGGAACGCGAGACGTCGACCCGAACGATACTGATTTCAGACTTAGAAGAATTCGAATCCTGAAATCAGATTTTTATTCTGTCTTGATGGCACTGTTTGCGATTCTTAGAGATTGAATCAAGGCTTGGTTTAAATATAAAATTTTTTGTATAACACAGATTCTACAATCTTTATTAAAGGTCAAACCTCATATCTTGAATATAAAAAAAAGTTTCACTTTGGTCAAAGTAATATAGTTTTAAAGCTTCAATTTATGTTTTTAAAGCAATCGAAGTATTTTCTCGACATTTTCATGGCATTTTCTCTACATGAACCCTTAACAACTTTTGTTGTAGAGTTGATATAGAGTTGTTTGAGCAATATTACAAGGCTTGGTTGAATTCAAAAATTTGCACATGTTCAAACGAGAAGTTTCAAGCAAGTATATGATTTATGTTTTCATGTGAGCATTTGGTTCAAACTTTGAGAAATCTTTAGAATACACTTGATAGATAGAGATGAAGGATGACATAAAGATAACAAGCTGATTTGCATAAGAATTAATTAGAGGTTCACACAAAGAGATCCTGCGGGAGAACGTGAATTCGGATTAAATATTTGGACGTAGACCGACTATCGAGACAGCGGATTCAGACATAGATCGGATAATATCACAACTGTTAAGAGTTCGAATAAATGAGTCTAGACGGGAGTTGCGAGACGAGATTGACTTTCGAATTTACGTTTGCTTCAAGAAATAAAAAGTTTTAACAGGCTCCAAATTTTGATGTTTTTGAGATCGAATAATTCCAAACTTGGTGAAACTTTCATGAGTTACTTGATAAATGGAGATAAATGTGATAAAGAGATAGAAATTTTCACTGAGCATCCGAGATTAGGATAAATCTCCCGATATAACGTGAAATAGACACCTGGGTGTCACAGCCTTCCCCCCTTAAAAGAATCTCGTCCCGAGATTCGAATGAGACTCTTAAGGGTGGAGAAGCATGTAACTCCCAAGCTGAAGATAGGTGCAAATTCGTGAGATGTCATCTAACAAGATACTGGAGATAGATTTGGATAGAATATCGCGACATGTTGAGACAAAATGCCACGATCTCTCTGAGAGAGTGTTCACAAAACACAATACATCGGTGTAGTTCCATAATGGATCACGACTATTAACCGCGATACCAGCGCGTGCCGAGCAGCTCAACCATGTGTGCACCCATAGGAGGCTCTCGGTTTCGTCGCGGCACCATCAGTCGTTAGTCATAACACCATTACTAACATAACCAACAAGAAATCCACATAGCACAGATAGACGGAGCCCATGAGAATTTTCTTTAACTCAGAGAACTATTTTATGATCAACATGGAGATTATCAGGCAAGGGACTAGTATGATATTTGATATGAGGAGGAACCAACCATGAGATCAGGATTGATGAGCTTTTAGAGACATCAGAGAACCAAGGACAACAACAACATCCATTGAACTAAATGGATACACTGTTTAAAGATAAAATTGATAAAACAACGTCATGATCCTCGGAGAAGGAGATATGAGAATGACTAGAATTGAGAGATTTAGGCATATCCACATCTGATACATGAGAACAGGTTATACCAGATAACCAGATAACGGGGCAGAATCATTAAGGGGTCTTGAGATTCAGATTATAAAGCCAACATGATTCACAAGGAAAGATTACCAGATCCAGGTAAAGAGAGAGGTAGTCAAATGAGATCGATTAGGATGAGCACTAGAAAGGTTATGAAGATTCGGGACAGGATCTATGGAGAGGAACATGGTCTTGATACGGTTTGGGCAACTAGACACCAAACAAATTTTTTTTGACACAACAAGTGCACAAGAAGACTTGGGTTGGTCTAGCGATCAAGCTATGGGGTTCTATAAGCTGTGCAGGTGTAACTTCATGGGTAAAACACACAAGGGTTCGAAAAACACTAACACAAGCATGTTTTTTATGATGGTTTCACTTGCTAACCACTGGGTTGTTTGGAGGGGGGGTCTTTTCATGAGCAGAACAGACATTTTTTTTGTAAAAAGGGTTGAACAATTACAATACCACCTAGATAGCAAGACAAGAGAAACACATAGCACGACCTAACAAGACTTACCAATCTGACACGAGGTAAGGCATTTTTTTGCAGTTCATAGCAATACAACACATTATTCACAATTTCTTGTTATTGGAATATAGGTGAGAGAAGCATGTTGATGCACAAGAGACAATTATAATGCGACAATCATGATGCATGCTCATTCTAGTCGTCTTCTCAGACCTGACTAATTTTTTGGGTGCTTCTACAACATCCTCATTAATAGTAGTAATAGTAGCCTTTACGGCATATATAAATAGCCACCTAGCTCCCTATCTATTTCCTAAGACTTCACGTCCTAGGTCTATCCTTATCGTCCTGACAGCTATCCAACTTGGTTTCTAAGCAAGTTTTACTTTAGAAAAGGTTGGAAATCATGACTTATTGACTTCTCTGTAATAGTATTCACTCCGATACCACCTGTGGCAGAATTGCCCGAATTATTCTAGCGTAAGTGCCCAAGTCTCGCCTTAGAGGCAACGACGCACTTAAATCGGAATAACCCGTCAGTCCCTCGGATCTAGTCCGATAAAGCCACTTATCCAGGATCGAATACCACTAGCTCACTCGAAGGTGAGGCACAGAGAAATACAATAAAGCATAATACCATAAATTAAGAAAGTATCATTAGTGATTACATTATCGGAGTTTCAGAAATAATATCCATAAATTTTAATGCAGCGGAAATAACTAATGGAGAAAACCGAGTAACATGGCAAAGCCTGGCCACGCTACTCCTCCTGGTCCTCTCCTGCGGAAGCAGTAACCCACTCGACCATCTATCCCGGTGGCAGGGATGAAGGCCAAGTCACACCATCAACCAAATCAAGGAGGTACCTGCAAAAATTATGCCACAAGCAAGGCTGAGTATACTAATACTCAGCTAGACTTACCCGGTGTGAGGAGTCTACTCCTCTACCTCTAGACATGCAGCTGTTTGGCTGAGGTGTTTGGTTTGCCAAAAGCACTAGCTGAGTCTAAAATCAAGTTTTAGATTTTCATGTTCTAGAATAATAATTTTAGACTAGATGAGAACCTATCTATTCATACATGATATCAAACATTATATCAATCAACATCTTTTCCAGTCATCTCATTTCCACTTATTACTCAATGCAGTACAATGAATCAAGCAGTCTCATTAGCTGCGAGAAGCAGACGATTCGAATCGAGTTTTAACCTTGCAAGGTAAACCTAAACACACGACATGTCAGGGCACTCCGTCCCCACACACGTCAACCATCCCCATCGATTCCCCGTTCGCGGCTAGGCCTCACCGCCTTGGCATACAATGCTCCACTGACCCCGGCCGCCGCCGTGCAGTGGCCGCACTTGTACCCACCATATCTAGAATGGGAGACCCAGTCTGAGGTCGCGTGAGGGACAAAGTCCGCGCCCAGCTTCACTCAGGTACTAGGTTTACCGGTTACCATATTTCCCGACATGTGTTTAGTACGTTCAAAAGCTTGACATAGGTATCCACACGTTAATTCTTATTCCAATTTCGTCTCATAGACAACGCATCCCCATGGATCCGTGTCCACAGACCATCATCATTCAATTATCAAAATGGATACAACCAATTCCTGACCTCGCGCAAGTGCTAGAAAAATCACTCGACTTCTACCGAGATCCTGATTTAGCATAGCAGCTACTCGACCTAGCATACTAGTATCCATCTCAAAAGGAATCCTGAGTTCATGCAACTAGGGTTTCAGACAACTCCTACACTTAAGTGCACGGTACAAGCCTACAAACATTAAGTGTAGTAAAATAGCATATATAACGGTTATGCATAAAACTGGGGCTTGCCTTTAATTTAACACTTAGGTAGTGTTTGCTGGGGGAGGTACTTGCTTAGCGAGCATCCACTGGTTAAGTCCATCCTTCCTTGGGTCGTCCACCGACTGCACCTTGTGGTTGGCACCACATCACTTGCACGATCATCCTCTCTCAGTCCTAAATGAGATGCAAGATGCATATGTATGAATATGATGAAAAATACCACAAGATATACAAAGACACAGTAGCGAACTAACATTAATTTAGAAGACACCGTAAACCACCACATGTTAGCATTAGTTATCTACACGTTATCGGGCATACGTAGTCGCTACCACTGGAAAGATGACGACACTTACTTAACTTAACCAATACAAACATGACCACACAAGCATGAGCACAAGTGTTTACCACGTTCACTTTAATCATTCATTGGCTACTTATTATTAAACTAATTAAGTACACCTAAATTTGTGAGGACTTATATATAGACAAACATAGTTAAAAGGAATAGTTACTTAATCGGGTTGTACAATTGTTCGCAATACTCTAATGCAAGCATATATCCAAGGGCACACAAGAAAGTGATCGTCTAATCACATTACTTATTATACTAATCTATTGAGGTTGGTTATTTATTAATACTCAGATTAGCAGCACAATTATTAGAAATGGTAACATCTCATTAATTTTGTTTTTCGTCCATATAGTGACACTTGCTAAATTGACGTTGATCGAAGCTAATTTCTTACTAGACGTCAACCATTTAATTTACTACTGCACTAGTTACTTGTATATCTCCAATTATATAATCTACTAATATAGGGATCATGAGACAATACTATCAATCATACTCAAGCAAGACAAGAGAGTAGAGCAATCAACCGCAATCAACAAGATTAGGACAACAGCACAACATTTACTTGTTTCAGTCGTAATTCTTCAAATATTTATCCAAAAATAGTGAACAAATACTTTTTGGAAAGTCTAAGAAGTTCTCTACAACTTTGGTATTATCGTGTCAATATGACTAGACTCTTAGCAAAGTCAAACTGTGCAAAAATAACAGGTCTGTCCAGGTTGGACAGATTCAGACTTGCGACTTCAAAAATTCACAACTATAGGTTCAAACATCCAAACAAATTGATCCTAGACTTTATGGAAAGGTAATAAAATTGTCTATATATCATTTATAAGCATCTCAAGGTGATTCAATATTTAACTAAGGACAAAAGACACTAGAAGGCTTTGCTGTCCAGAATTGGACAGATTCAGTCTTCAGACTTTAAACATCCATAACTTAATATTCAGATCACTAAAAAGAGTGATCCAAGACTTTTTGGAAAGCTTAGCAAAAGTACTACATAAATTTTATAATCACCAAGAAGTGATTCTATGTTGAACTGAATCAAACAATTCAGTTTTTGAAATCTGTTGTGTCAGTGGACAGAACACAGCAACCATTTTGTAAAATTCATAATTCCCAAACTGTCAGGCCTATGGTTGTGAAATTTTAACACAAGCAAGATAAGAAAATCATCTACAACTTTTTTATAATGACCATGAACAGATTGTAAAATTAGCTTAAGCAAACAATTCACTCTCTGAAATCTGTACAGAGATTGGACAGATTCAGTTACTGAATTTGCGAAAAGCACAACTTCTAAACGATCAGACTTATGGCAACACAAGTAAGATAATAAAGTTATCTACAGCTTTCTTATATGGCTTTTCTACAGAAAACATAATTTAGTCATCAAACAAATAGCACAACGAAAACAGTACGTGCAGCCCAAAACAGCAACCAATAAAATTCAGCTCCTATTCACTTCAAAAATTGCCGTGTTCTAGAGACTTGAACCATTTTAATACTTTACCATTTGTTAGAGTTGAAACAATCAAATTTGGACCAATAAGTAGACTTACTAACTTTTTGTCCAAGTTATTTCGTGCGCCAGAATTACCACACAATTAACAAACACATTCACCAAAATAAAACACTTCGGCACACATGTCCGACATCACACACAATCATGATGAAGCACTATTAATATTTATGTTTAGAACACCATGACATAACCATTAAATCTCTAATTAGTTTTAAGGTATAACTCAAACATTCCATGAACATGCATGATTTTATTTACTCCTATTTTTTTACTAAGTCTTGCAATTATAAAATAGGTGTTATTTTAGCACCAAATGAAACTATCTAATTTGGGGCTGGAATTTTTATGAGGCATAGGTAATGACCAATTATGAATAATGTATAAATTTCACATGCTCAGATTTTATATTGCATTTACTACAAAAATAACAAATTGTTAATGCAATAAAGCATGTGAGAGCAAGTTAAATCTAAAACTAATTATTTTCTGTGGATGCATAACCATATTAAGTTTTCTTAGGCTTTTATAATATCACGCAAGGACAGTGGAACACCATTTTCTATTTTTACATCCATATATTATTTATAAATAATTTAAAACTACTTATGGTGCATTAAACAAGTTAAATCACTAACTTAATCATATATGCACAAAAATTCATGCATTTTTCTCAGTCACCACGCATCACACCAAGAGTCTACTGTAAAAATTTCAACCTATTTGGAGCAACAAAGCTACAGATCCAAAAATAACAAGCAAATAAATCTTCTTTTCTCTATTTTACTTGTTTTAATTAACACACCAAGAAAACAGTGAACAACATATAAGTTTTATATTTTTCTTAGCTAGAGTATGACAACATCTAACTAACAAAACAGGTTTCATCATTTTTGAATTTTTATAAATAAAATTATGGAGAGAAGCAAGTTCGTTTATTCTCTAAACCAGTTTTTAAATACAAATTTCTACAGAAAAACTTTTCCACTAAAACATTCCAACTTATGTATCCATGGCATAGATAAATTCACAAGGATACCAAAAAGTTCTCATTTAACTTTTTACGATTTTTCTACGAATTTATACGAATTTTCAAAGTTAAGCACAGATTCTGCAATTTTAAGCGTTTCTACCTTTACTCCGGGCCCACGTGTCATAGACACAGGGGAGCTTCTTCTACCTTGAGCACCAGGACGCACACAGGAAAACACAGGGCACATGGCCGTGATGGGGAGGACCGGCTGGCGCGGTTCGAAGATGGCAGAGGGTGGCCAGGGCTGGTCCCGCTCCTGGCTCACACGCGGGCACCCGCAGCTAGGCCGGCGGCGGTCCCAGGCGGCTTGACCGCGCAAGCTCACGCCAGCGGCCGGCGGTGACCCCAGCCCGGCGGCTCCGGCGACGGCTTGGCCCGGAAAAAGGGTGGGATCGACTCCACAGACACAAAGGAGAATGATAGAGACATGAAATTGGGCAATGGAGGGCTCGGGCAGCTAGTCCACGGAGCTCCGCACGTCACCCATGGCGTGGGCGCGGCCAGCAGCGCGCACAGCAGAGGAGAGGAGAGCAAAGAGTGGCGAGGAAGCTCTGTGGAGCACGGAGAAGGGTTGTGCACGACGTGGGGAAGGAAGGGAGCAGGGCAGGTGCTGCCATTTTTAAAGGGGGTGCTCGCTGCAGCTATTGGTGGGCGCGGGCGGCATACTGCAGAGCTCTAGTCGTGTCAGCCAGCTGCAGCAGGTGGCAGAGCGACTTTGGGCGCCCATTTTTGGCATTTTCCTTTTGGAATCGAACCTTGGTCGCTGCACAAAATATCTTCCTTGGTGTACAATCTACAAATCGTGTATAGAGATTGAGGTGATTCGGGCACTGGTTAGAAAGTTATAGACCCACGAAAATTGGTTTGTCAGTAAGTTACAAAACAGTGGAAACTCGTGAAAACTGAATGTCAAAGCATGTCAAACGGAATCGGATGAATGCCATCTTTTAATATGTTGTGCCCCTATTAGTTGTTAACAACTTTTATATTTGGGGAAACTTGAGTTGTTCAACAAAAATTTGGGAACACGAGACGTCGACCCGAACGACACTGATTTTAGACTTAGAAGAATTCGAATCCTGAAATCAGATTTTTATTCTGTCTTGATGGCACTGTTTGAGATTCTTAGAGATTGAATCAAGGCTTGGTTTAAATATAAAATTTATTGTATAACACAGGTTCTACAATTTTTATTAAAGGTCAAATCTCATATCTTGAATATAAATAAAAGTTTCACTTTGGTCAAAGTAGTATAGTTATAAAGCTTCAATTTATATTTTTAAAGCAATCGAAGTATTTTCTCGATATTTTCATGGCATTTTCTCTACATGAACCCTTAACAACTTTTGTTGTAGAGTTGATATAGAGTTGTTTGAGCAAGATTACAAGGCTTGGTTGAATTCAAAAATTTGCACATGTTCAAACGAGAAGTTTCAAGCAAGTATATGATTTATGTTTTCATGTGAGCATTTGGTTCAAACTTTGAGAAAATCTTTAGAATACACTTAATAGATAGAGATGAAGGATGACATAAAGATAACAAGCTGATTTGCATAAGAATTAATTAGAGGTTCACACAAAGAGATCCTGCGGGAGAACGCGAATTCAGATTAAATATTTGGACGTAGACCGACTATCGAGACAGCGGATTCAGACATAGATCGGATAATATCACAACTGTTAAGAGTCCGAATAAATGAGGCTAGATGGGAGTTGCGAGACGAGATTGACTTTCGAATTTGCGTTTGCTTCAAGAAATAAAAAGTTTTAACAGGCTCCGAATTTGGATGTTCTTGAGATCGAATAATTCCAAACTTGGTGAAACTTTCATGAGTTACTTGATAAATGGAGATAAATGTGATAAAGAGATAGAAATTTTCACTGAGCATCCGAGATTAGGATAAATCTCCCGATATAACGTGAAATAGACACCTGGGGTGTCAGAAATGGCAAGCAATTTGACAGCCAAGATTTCAAGGATTTCTGCTTCTCCATTGGCACCAAGCTTGCCTTTGCCTCAGTGTACCACCCGCAATCCAACGGAGTCGTGGAACGCGCTAACGGTAAAATTTTCATAGCCGTCAAGAAAATGCTCCTCGACGACAAGAAAGGCAAGTGGGCCGACCTGTTACCTGAAGTGGTCTGGGCGCTGAACACAACTGAGTGCAGGGCGACTAGGTTCACCCCTTTCCGCCTTCTATATGGATCGGAGGCCATGACCCCGCAAGAAATAAAACATGGGTCTCCACGGACAGTCACGTCAGCCATCCCCGACATAGACGAGCCTACTTCGAAGGACCTCATCGACGGAGACCGCGTCTTCGCTCTACAGGCTCTAAACAAATACCAAGCTCAAACAAAAGCATGGCGCGACCAAACAGTCAAAGTGGGAGGGCTCGGACAGAGTCCCGGGGCAAGCTAGAGCCAAAGTGGGAGGGCCCTTTCATCGTCAAGACGAAGGCGTCCCCCAGCACGTACAGGCTCACAACGCCATCCGGCGAAGACTTAGAGCATTCTTGGAACATTGACAATCTCCGCAAATTTTTTGTTTGACTCCTTAGGGCCAGCTCGCCCTTGTAATTCGCAAAACAACTTTATTCTGGCCCGCACTCTTTTCCTCCCGGGGGGTGAGGTTTTTAATGAGGCGGAGCCATGTAATATACACGCAAGAAATCCCCCGCAAAACTTACAACGTCGAAAAAAGACCGCATCGACGGTCTTCGGCATTCGACCACAACGAAGTCACCGCGAGGGGCAGCGCTGGCTACCCTCGCGTGCGACATTCTGCGCAAAAGTCGCCTAAGGGTGCAGCCGGACTAGCACAACAAGTGCGCAAAACCGAGGATTCCTCATAAATCCGAGCAAAAGTCGCCCAAGGGTGCAGCCGGACTAGCACAACAAGTGCGCAAAATCGAAGTCTACCCCCAAAAGACTATCCGTGCAAAAGTCGCCTAAGGGTGCAGTCGGACTAGCACAACAAGTGCGCAAAATCGAAGTCTACCCCAAAAGACTATCCGTGCAAAAGTCGCCTAAGGGTGCAGCCGGACTAGCACAACAAGTGCGCAAAACTGAGGTCTTCCCCAAAAGACTATCCGTGCAAAAGTCGCCTAAGGGTGCTGCTAGACTAGCACAACAAGTGCTCAAAATCGAAGTCTCCCTCAAAAGACTATCCGTGCAAAAACCGACTACAGGTGCAGCCGGACCGACATAATAAACGCGCTAGATCAAGTGCACAATTTCCCCACGGGCACGGCCGGATCAGCGAACGCACACAGCGTCATCATACAAATCATCATACCAATTATAGTTACACACATACAGCGAGGGCATCACACCTTACATTCGTTCAACCTTCGGGATGATACCCATCTCCCTGTAGTTAAACAGCATTATCCTCAGTTCCTCACCCTCAAAGAGGCTTCGCAACTCCCCCTCACCTACACTCGCCCCAGCTGGCAAGGACAACAATTCCCGCTTGCCAGCCCTGTCCACACGAAGACGACCACCCTTCGCCACACGAAGACGACCTCACTCACTCTACGCTTCGCCACCGCCCTTCGCCACCTACACCCAGCACTCGGACCGGGAAGAACTTCGGCACCCATCACACGCGGAGAAGCCTCCGCCGCAGCCACATCCAATGCCGCAAAATAATCCAAATCCTCATCCGAAGACTCTTCCGTCCACACCACCGAACTCCCAGAATCATCAGAATCAAAAAACTTAGACACAGAATCACCCGAATCATTTTCTGCAACCACGGTCGAAGCCGCCACAAAATTAGCACTTTCAGTAGCGGTTGCGTGCACAGGCCCAAAACCCTGAACCTACGCAGCAACCGAGGTTCAGTAACACAGAGACAAAATTTACAACCGCCCCTGCACCTATTCAACTACTTAGCCACCTGCGAGGGCGCGTCCACGGCCATAGGGCCTTCGACTGCCGGCTCCGCCACCACCTCCTGGGCGCCTTCGACCATCGGCACAGGGGCCGACACAGGGTCTTCGTCGGCAGCAGCAGGCACGAGCACGTCTAATGGGCCTTCACCAGCATCCGAGAGCAGCATCAATTTGCCCTCCGCAGCCTCGGGTGGCGCGCCGACTAGACCTCCGAAGTCCTCGACGTCCTCGGCGCGCTCCATCTGTAGCAACAGCACATTCATTCAGCAAACACCACACACACCCACGCGCAACAAACCACAGAAAAATAATAACCATCACCTGCTCTCTCGCCCGGTCGGATCGCTCCCTGACAGCCTCCCGACCATGCGCCCCCACATCCTATCAAAAAGTGCCCCCGCTGACTGCTTCACAACTGGGTCTTCAGCCTTAAAGATCTCGCGTTCAAAGCTCTCGTCTGTTTGGTCGAAGACCTCGTAGTGTCTGCAGCCCTCGCGAGACAGCGCATTCATGGCCCCTTCGCAGGTGACGAGGGAGGCAAAGGACATGAAGCCCTCCATGATGGTCGGGAGTACCAGCAATTCCTCTTGCAACCACTCGAGGAAGCGAAGGCCCGCCTCTCGGTCGGGCACCTCGAAGTCAGCAGTCCGCGCACCCAGCTCGCGGTACGAGTCCACGAGCTGTGCGCACATCCGCTCAACTTCCGAGCGCGTAGAGGCCTCAGCCTTCTCCATGCGGCCGCGCAGAGCGTTGAACCGCACCTCCCACTCCTCGGCGCGTTGGCTGGCAAGACTTCCCTCCGCCCGCGCCAATTTGGCCTCCGCCTGCGCAGATTGCGCCTCGGCGATGGCCTGGTTGGCCTCCCTCCTTTCCTCCACCAGCTGGCGCCGGAGGTCCGTCTTCTCGGCCTCCAGGGCGGCCACCTTCTCCGCCAGCCTGTGGTTTTTGCTCTCTGCAGCCGACTTCTCCCGGATGGCGTCCGCGTGCTGCGCCCGAAGTCTCTTGACTTTGGTAGACACATCCGCTGTAAGGGCACCCGACGCCACGCGGTCGGTGAAGTCGGCCGCCTAACAGAAACACATGAGACCACAATCCCCATGAAAGCGGCAAACACCGAAGTCCAGCTCAACTTACTTGACTTAGCTGCTGCGACAGCTGCTGCGATGCCTCCCTCAGCCGGCGGGACATGGTGCCCGCCTCGTCCTTGATGGCAGCGGCCGACGAAATCTCGTCGTCTACGCAGAAAGCGCCACCCTTCACCCCAACCACCGCGGTTGACGCCGTGGTTGCCACCGCAGGCGGGACAACAACCATTTGCCCCTCGCCCGACCCTGCAACGTATCGCCGGTCAAAAAAAAACTTACCGACAAAATAGTCGTCCACGCTAATATTCGTGGCGAAGTCGGCAACACGTTTCCCCGGTGAAGGCAGCTCCCGGACCTTCGCAGCTTCGCCCGGGGTAGACTTGGTTCCGCCGGCGGCGACGGCCTTCGTGCTCTCCGACACCTTGCTGGATCCGGGTGCGGCCGGTTTCTTAGCCGGCGTCGGCTGGGTACCGCCGGAGGCGGCAGCCTTCGCGCTCCCTCGCGCTCTCTTCGCTTCACGCCTAGGATCGGGGAGCCTGATGACCGCCCGGCTCTTCTGCGCAGCATCCTGGCGATCCTTGTTCATCACTGCCGACACAACAACAACAATATTCCGTCCGTAAGGGAAAATCTTCAATCCACGAGCTATACGAGACGTAGACATGTCTTCACCCTCTGCCCAGGGGATCGGAAGATTCTTTGGCCACCGACCCCCAGTAACCTCCAGCATTCGCGCTGAAAACTCCCGGAGCTCGGGCGTAGACATTCTTTCCCCCGGGGCCGCACATGTCCCCATCAACTCCACAGCAAAATTATCAGACACCCCCTTTCCCCCCACTATAGTACCTAATTTTCTCTTCTTAGTGGTCGGGGCAGCCACCTGCGAAGGCCCTTCCTCGATCCCGCCCATCAGTTTCTTCCCGCGGCGGTCGGCGGCGTCTTCCCCGGGATAACCACTGTACGGCAAACGGTTCAATTCAAAGACCCGATTCAGCCGGTCATTGGACCCACGGATATCCCAGCTCCACAGACCCTCTGTCTTCGGCACATAGCGCCCCACGATCCTCGCCACACCGTCTTCCGCTTCACGCACGAATGCGGCGGGATCTCGGCCATGCAAATCCAGTGCGAAGGCAGGACTCCACACCAACATCCCGCCATGGGAGGGCATCTGGCGAGGGCATACTTCGCCCAGCGCCCAACCATGCGCCAAGGGCCATACCCCATACCCGACAAACTCCTCAACAAGGTCGCGCCCGCTACTCATGCGGGCAGCGCACCGAAGGGCCCCTTTGTTTTCATCATCCTTCGCTACCTCAAATTGCGGGTACACTGCGTAATAATGTGAGCACATGACGACCACGGGGAGCCCTGGATGGCTTCGACTGTGCCTTCGGAAATGTAAAACCAAAATTCCCACCAGTTGCCCCATTTATTACGGGCGCAGGGAACCAACTCCACGACTTCCATCGAAGTCTTGCCGGTCTTCAGCGTAAATGTGCAAGATCCAAATTGTGCAATCTTATGTCCAATTTTCCTTTTCTGCCAATGCAGACAATAATGCTTCGCAAAGACTTCGACAGAGGGCTGCCCACCGTACGAAGTCGTCGCCCAGACATACTTTGCCAGGGCCACCACAGCATTCGGTGTCAGCTGGTGGACCTAGACCTCGAATCTACGCAGGACCTCCGCCACGAATCGATGCGCAGGCAGACGAAGGCCAGCGGCAAAAAAGGCCTCGAAGACGACCAACTCGCCTTCTAGCTCGGGGACCTCCTCCGCCCCCGGGACACGCGCCACTCCGCCGCCGAAATATCCAAGCTGTTGCATGTCTTGCACGCGGACCGAGGACATCCGCGACGCGCCGAATTCCACTGTGTCGCCAGGATGCAACTCCTCCGCCGCCACGTTGCTCAGAGTGTCCTCGAACGATGCGCCAGCCGTCGGTGTATCGGCAGCAGAAGAGGAAGAGGACGGCATGGCTACGTACCGTCGGCGGCGGCGGGCGGTTTGCTTCACACGGGCCAGATCTCCGACGAGCAGGAGCAAGGAGGGCCGGCGAGCGGCCAAACTGTTTCAAAAGGAGGCTAGGGTTTTGCGGCGCGCAGGAAGAGTACCAAACCCGCGCCGCCCCGCCCCCTTTTATACACTGTACACGACGCTTCGGGAAACCCGCAATCCAACAGTACCGCGTCCGTCAACGGTCACATCAAAAACCCCGCGGAACCACTTCGAGCGAGGGCAGCGTCTCCACCATCTAGCGACGCCTTCGGCACCAGATGACTTAGTCGAACTGGTTCCTCGAAGGGCAAATGTTGGGGCGAAGGCGAAGACGCTACCCTTCGCTCGATGACTTCGCCAATC
Organism: Zea mays; assembly: GCF_902167145.1. Lineage (NCBI taxonomy): Eukaryota > Viridiplantae > Streptophyta > Magnoliopsida > Poales > Poaceae > Zea > Zea mays. The sequence continues at coordinate 150,198,015 of NC_050100.1, forward strand.
TCGCTACACCAACGGAGACAAGACGATCGGCAGCCTCCATCCTTCTTCCAATACGCTGCAAGACGAAGGCCTACGACAAGGTCGCCCCGTCTCGCGGCCTCGTCCAACGCGAAGGCCCATGTAGAATTTGGCCCATTGTAACAGGCCCCGCGCGGCCGCTGCGCATTACGGGCCCGGTTTATGAAGGCTTCTCTGTAATGACAGTTTGTAACCCTACTTTATGGGAATATTCCGAGGATGACCTAGGCGCCTGAGGGCACATGCGTCCTTAATCCACGACGCTGGGCACTCAGGCACCTATAAATACCCCCGCACAATGCCCTTGAGAGGCTAGATTAACAGAGCAATTGCCTTCTTGAGCTAAAACCTTGTCTGCATTACTTTCACTCCCCCATTGGATCATCTTGTTCGGGAGAGCAAGTTCCATCAAATACGAGCAATATATATGTGGGCATAAGTGATGACCGGGTAGTATGTCTTAACTGGCAGAAAATGAGCTATTTTCGTAAGCCGATCAATTATAACCCAGATGGAGTCAAAACCTTTTTCTATCCTGGGTAATCCCACAATGAAGTACATGCTAATGTCCTCCCATTTCCAAGTCGGGATGGGCAAGGATTGCAACGGACCAACAGTTTTCATGTGTATGGCTTTGACACGTCTGCAGGTGTCACACTTCGCCACATAGCGTGCAATTTCAATCTTCATCTTTGTCCACCAATAATGTTGCTTTAAATCATGATACATCTTAGTGCTTCCCAGATGAATGGAATATCGACTAAGATGTGCTTCATCTAAAATTTGTTGGCGGACATCATCATTCTTGGGCACAACTATGCGGTTATTAAACCATACTATGCCTTGATCATCCTTTCTGAAACAGTTTGCTTTACCGACTTTTATTTTCTCATGAATGTGTTTCATACCCTCATCACTTCTTTGTGCATCAATTATCTTTTGCAGAAGAACTGACTCAAGCTTTAATTGATTTAATGTTCCATGTTGAATCATTCCCAGGTTTAACTTCTCCATTTCTTGGCATAATGTGATGTCAGAAGTTTTCATTGTAAGACAATGGCATGAAGCCTTACGACTTAGTGCATCTGCCACCACGTTGGCCTTGCCTGGGCGATAGTGAATTTCTAATTCATAATCCTTAATCAGCTCAAGCCATCTCCTCTGCTTCATATTTAGTTCTGACTGGGTAAAAATGTACTTCAAACTTTTATGATCTGTATATATATGGCAGATATTTCCCAAAAGATAATGACGCCATATTTTAAGGGCATGAACCACAACAGCTAATTCTAAGTCATGAGTTGGATAATGTTCCTCATGCCGGCACAACTGTCATGAAGCGTATGCTATAACTCGTCCCCCTTGCATTAAGACACATCCGAGACCACTGCCTGATGCGTCACAATACACATCAAAAGGCTTTTCAATGTCCGGTTGAGCCAATACCGGAGCAGTGGTCAATAATACCTTCAGCAGATCGAAGGCTTCGTTGCATCTTGAGGACCAGTTAAATTTTGTATCATTCTTTAATAAACTTGTGATTGGCTTCACAAGCTTAGAGAAATCCGGGATAAATCAGCGGTAATAGCCAGCCAGTCCAAGGAAACTTCGAACTTGATGTACAGTGGTTGGTGGTTTCCACTCTAAAATATCCTTGACCTTGCTGGGATCAACTGCAATCCCATTTGCAGAGAGTACATGTCCCATGAATTGGATTTCCTCTAGCCAAAACGCGCACTTGTTGAATTTAGCATATAGTTGATGCTCCCTTAAGCGCGTTAATACGATCCGTAAATGCTGAGCATGCTCCTCTTCATTCTTGGAATATATTAAGATATCATCAATAAAGACCACCACAAATTTGTCCAACTCGGTCATAAATACCGAGTTCATCAGATATGTGAAGTGGGCAGGAGCATTGGTTAATCCAAATGACATAACCAAATATTCGAATAATCCGTACCGCGTAGTAAATGCGGTCTTGGGTATATCTTTGGGTCGGATACGGATATGATGATAGCCTGACCTGAGGTCAATTTTGGAAAATACCCGAGCTCCGGTAAGTTGATCAAATAAGATATCAATCTAGGGAAGAGTGTACTTATTCTTGATTGTGACCTCATTAAGGGGTATGTAATCCATGCACATCCGAAGCGTTTGATCTTTCTTCTTGACAAAGATTGCGGGACAACCCTAAGGTGACGAACTGGGCCGGATGTTGGGGACCTTTGTCTTCCGAAGGTCCTCAAAAACATGATTTAACAATGTCTTCCAAGTGTGACATATGAACAGGTACCTTCGGACTCAGGTTAAAAGTATATACAATGTGAAGAGAATGGTCATGACGAAGGCTGGTGTTGCTCCGAAGCTACACGCAAGCGAGCTTCGGCTAAATGGCGGAAAAAGGAACCGACTTAAAGGGGAAAATGCTATTTAGTCCTCATATAATTGTCCATAAGTCAATAGTAAATATGAAGGGCATGAATGTAATTTCTCACAGGCTACGTCCTGTGCCTATAAATAGATGAACAATACCCCCGTACTGTTCACGCTGATTTGTACTCGCTCGTGCATCACGCTTGTTGGGGGCTTGTTCTCAAATGCTATGAATTAAGAACAAGGCAACATAAAATGTTAAATGTTAACGCCTTTTGCCCATGAAACAATATTCCCTTGAGGATAATGAACCATGGACGAAGGTTGATGAGAATATAATTACGAAGGTTAAGTCTTCGTAATTAAATTCTAATAGATGATATAAGATAACATAAAATAAAGGGTATGAAAAGGTAAATGAATCATAAACGAATTAAATTATATTTATTTAATATATTGAATTATTGAATACAATTGTACCTCTGCCTTGACAAAGATTGATTCCCGAAAGATGCGATTACAATTGCCAGAATGCGTGAACAGTAAAGGAATATTGTTCACTATTTATAGGCACAGGACACAGCCTGTGAGGAATTACAATTATGCCCCTCATAAAAGTTTACAACATTGACTCAGACCTTTATGGACTAAAAGGTCATTCTATCTTTAAGTCGGTTTGTAATACCGAAGCTTCATGAAGAGGAACCTTCGGCCATCTCACACAAGCAGCTTCAGCCAAAAGCCGCTTCTTCCTAGAAGACCTTCGGCGACGAAGCATAGACCCAACAGTAGCCCCTTTCGCGGTGCTAGATCGTTTTTCGTAACGAGCTTGATCCGTGAAAAAAGTCTCTTAAGCTTCGGGGAGCCGAAGGTCCAAAAAACACCTTCCCTGAGCTCGTTGTCGAGAAACGATTCAGTTTCCCAGCGTGTAGCGGTCCCACCTTGCAGAGTTACTGTTTGGTCTCTGCGGTCCACCTTGCAGCGAGTGCGAGCGGGTGCCCGCCTGGTGTAAAAATCCTGGCGCTTCGCCTTCTTACCTGCAGTACTATATAAACAGACGAGTAGGTGTGAAGTTACCACAGCATTCATTGCTATTTGCATTGTTTTGCTGCCAAAATTTTTAACCATCGCCGAAGCTTAACTCTCGGAATCGAACGAAGCTCCAGTTTGAAGCCTGCTTCGTCAGAAGAAAAAACTTGGGAAGAAAAAAGTATTAAATTTTTACAAATTCAGAATTAAATGGCCAGAGTGCGTTCTACCGCTAGGGTTGAGCGTGAGGGGGGCGAAGCTGAAGGTTCGGAGACTGTTCCCATCTCCGAAGCGATGCAGAGGTCCGAACTGGTAACTTCGGAAAAGATCCCCAGTGATGATGCAGAACAGGCAGAACAAGCAATTGCCGAAGCAGAAGAAGAAGATATTGAGGAAACTGATCCCGAAGACGATTATCGAATTGCCATGCCAAGCAAGCCCAGCCACTTGGACTTCGGAAAGTCTACTGTTTCGAAGGCTGATCTCTCCAAAATGGTAAAATCGGGCTTTTTCAATGAGAATCAGAAGAAGCTATTACGCTTCGGGGGAGAAGAGACTACCCCAAAGCCAGAGAAGGATGAAATTGTCATTTTCAAGAGCTTTCTAAAGGCTGGATTAAGATTCCCCCTACATGGGATTATTGCAGAGGTACTGAAGAGGTTTGGTATCTACTTTCATCAGCTGACTCCTAACGCTATTGTTAGGCTTAGCGTTTATATCTGGGCCCTCCGAAGCCAAGCGGTGGAGCCGTTTGCGGACAGCTTTTGTCGAGTTCACGAACTGCACTATCAGACGAAGGCTAGAAAAGATGGATTGCATGACAATTTTGGTTGCTATAATTTTGCTTACCGGAAAACCACAAAGTTTCCTGTAATCAGCTACCGAAGCAAATGGGCAGCAGGCTGGAAGTCGGAGTGGTTCTATGTCAAGGTTGATGACGACAAGGAGAAGCTTGTGCAAAGTCCACTTGAACTAATCTTCGGAGAAACCCGCCCCCATTGCAACATGACACCGGAAGGTCCAACTCAAAAGGCAATGAATGAATTCAGAATTATTGCAGAGCATATCAGTACAAGAGACCTGGTTCAGGAGTTTTTGGCTTTCAAGGTTTTTCCTAGTTTAAAAGAATGGGAAATGCCGAAGCTAAAGGGGGAAAAGAAAGAAGGTGAACTTGTGCGTTTACCTTACTATTTCAAGTTTAAGAAATACTTTAAAACACCTTGCCAAGAGTGGCTGGATACAATTGAAGTAATGTGTAATGAAATACTTGGCAACTACTCCAAAAAAGAAGATCAATTGATGACTGCGGCCTTCGGCACCCGTCCGAAGCGAAGACTGAATCGAGTGCTGGACGCCTTGGGTTTTGAATACCCTGACTATGAAAATCTGAACAAAGGTGTCGGAGGCCAGAAAAGGAAAAGGATAACTGAAGCCTTAAATGAAGATGAAAAAGAACCACCAAAGAAGAAAATTCCGAAGAAGAGGAAAGCGTCTTCTCCGAAGCGAAAAATATCCGACGAAGAAGAAACCCCCGCATCACCCTCTGCCATTGATGTGGAGGCAATTTTGAAGGTAATGACTGAATCCCTGCCTGTGAAGCTAAGTCCATTGGGGCCTCAACTGACAAAGTTTTTTCAGAAGGAAAAGGAGTCCGAAAAAATGAAGAAAACGACTAAAGTAAAGAGACAGAGAATCATCGGTGTGACAGAGGTAATTGACAAGACACCGCCAAGAGCTTCAGCTCAGAAGACACCAGCGGCTGAGGAAGGGACAGATATTGAAATCACACCTTCGGAGGTCGCAGCTGCCGAAGCTGCCTCAGCTGAAGATTTGAACCTGGAGAGCACAATCGAACACATTGACAAAATACTGCTAGACATGGCTGTAGAAGAAGCTACCACCGCCGCCGAAGAGGCCGCGGCCGCAGCGTCGGGGAAAGGGAAGGAAATTGTGATGAAGCTTCAGAAAACGAAGCCTTCATGTTTCAAAATTTAGTTGGAGAAAAATTGTCAGAACCCGAAATAGAAGAGCTTAAAGAGTATGCCAAATCTTGCGGGTACAAGCCAGGAGCACTCCTCTTCGGAGGTATTGATGATGAGAAATTAGATTGTATCCGAAACCAAACTGGAGCCAAAGTTATCGGTACTCTGTCAAAGAGTATCGGTTTTCCGAAGCTAGAAACGGACATTAGCCGCTACCGACGACAACATATCGTTGGTAGTTTATTTTATTCCAATTTCAAGGTGAACTACTTTTCCCTTAACTTTTATTGTTTTTAATAATAAAAACATGTCTAACAAAGGTTGTTTTCGTGCAGAGTATGCTGTTGAGCAAAGCCTTGAAAATGCAGCAAGATTTTGAAGACAAGAAACATGAAGTTATAATTGAAAATTTAGAAAGCAAAATAAAGGAGCAATCAGATGCTATCGAGAAAAAGAACTTTGAGCTCCAGGCAACCGAAGGTTTATTGGCGGAAGCCGAAGCAAAAATAACAGAACTGAACACGAAGCTTCTCCGCCAATCTGAGCAGTTTGAACAAGAAAAGCAAGAACTTAATATAAAACTTGAAGCCGAAGCTCAACAAAATTCAGATTTGAAAAAACTATTGGCGGGCCTTCAAGAAAAATGTTTGGAATTTAGCAACAGATGCATTCAACGACTAAGAAAAATTTTTCACTCAGTTTGAGCCAGCAGTGAGAAATTCACCCCCTCAGCTGAAGATTTATCGAAGACCTTCGAACATATTAAGGGTGAAATTGACGAGCTCGACGAAGTTATAGCTGGGCACGGTGACTTCTGTGCCTGGGTAGCTTCTCGGGGCACTGCTGCAACCTTCCTAAAAGCTGGCTGCGATCACGGAAAGATTGTCAATAGGCCCAATTTCACTTTATCACCATCAATCCTAGATGACATTCCTGATCTCGCCCGAAGTATTTCCAATAGATTTGTGAAAATGATATGGACAAAAGGCGGGCGTGAAAAGGCTGGAGACGAAGCTCGGAGTCATCTTGAACCAGTAAGAAATCATACCTTGTGCTTACCTCTTCCTTCAAGCTCAATTTTGACTTACAACAACTTAATTCATGTAGAATGACGAAGCCGAAGCCGATGATTGAAAAGAATGACGCCGAAGCTAAGATCCCCCGAAGATTAAGTAGGAGTAGACTGTAGACAGACTTAGGAAACTTTTGAGATAACTTTTGTAAATGTAACTAAACTTGTCTTTAATGAGTTCTGTTCATACCTTGTATCATGCTCTTACCCTTCCATTAATGTATGTGAAGTGCTTTGTTGTGGACGAAATTATCTTTTTTGAGCCGAAGGCGAAAAAACACCTTCCCTTCTTTTCGTACACAGCGAAGCATAGAAAACAACATTTCCCTTTCTTCCGAAGCTCTCCTTTTTGTACGCGAAGAAGCTCTTCTCTTATGCCGAAGCAATTACTTATGCCATGATGATGATTATCCTACATATGCCTGGATGAATGTTTATGAATGCAAATGCTATGATGTAATGTGATGTGCGAATGAATGTCCAAACACATATCCGAAGCTATACTCTCAGCCATTATTTTCTTAGAAACAATCACACATCAGCTCTGCATTCCCTTAGGAACGACTTTGGAGCTTCTTCGCCTTTTACTTTCGGCGTAATCAGCGTTGACTTTTCGCTGTAAGCTCTGCATTCCCTTAGGAACGACTTTGGAGCTTCTTCGCCTTTTACTTTTGGCGGAATCAGCATTGACTTTTCGCTGTAAGCTCTGCATTCCCTTAGGAACGACTTTGGAGCTTCTTCGCCTTTTACTTTTCGGCACTCGATGGTGCGTTCTCAGCTTTTACATTTACATTCTTTGGGGGATTTTGCTCTTATAGAACTAAAAAAGGTAATTACATATGATGGCCCCATTAAAAACCTTTCTCCCCCTTTAGAAAGGAAAAGGGTGCCATGAAAAAGAAAAAACATAAAAAAAGTTACATCAAGTTACACATAATATCGCCGAAGCTCATCCGCATTCCAAGATCTAGGAATGTCGTTGCCGTCCATATCCTTCAATCTGTATGAACCGGGTCTTGACGAAGATGCTACTAAGAAAGGTCCCTCCCATTTCAACTGCAACTTGCCCACTGTGTCTGGGTTGGCCACTCTCCGAAGCACCAAATGTCCTGGCTCAATATTCTTTAGCCGAACCTTTCTATCTCGCCATTTGATTGTTTCGGCTTGATATTTATTGATATTCTCCACAGCTTGAAGCCTAATCCCTTCTAAAGCATCTTTTTCCACAGAATAAGCATCTTCAGAACCTGATTCTGCCGAAGCTACTACTCTTATTGATCCAGTTTTAGCTTCCTCCGGAGTTATTGCTTCGTCACCGAATAATAACTTGAATGGAGTAAAGCCTGTAGACCTTGATGTTGTTGTGTTGTGGCTCCACACCACTTTGGTTAACTGATCTGGCCACTTGCCCCTGGGTTGATTGAAGATTAACTTCATTATTCCTGTCATTATAATGCCATTGGCTCTTTCAACGAGCCCATTTGACTCCGGATGCCTGACTGATGCAAAATGGATCTTCGTACCAATTTGATCACAGAAATCCCTAAAAGCTTCGGAGTCGAACTGTGTTCCATTATCCACAGTGATGGCCTTTGGTACCCCGAAACGACAAACAATATTCTGCCAGAAAAACTTTTGAATGGTGGCCAAAGTTATTGTGGCTAAAGGCTTTGCCTCAATCCATTTGGAAAAATATTCCACAGCCACTACAACATATCTTAAGTTCCCTTGGGCCGGTGGTAATGGACCCAACAAGTCAAGGCCCCACCTTTGCAATGGCCAGATGGGTTGTATGAGCTGTGTTAAGGTCGAAGGTTGTTTTTGATCTCTTGCACATTTCTGACAACCTTCGCACTTTTGAACTAATTCCGCTGCATCCGAAGCTGCCTTCGGCCAATAAAACCCTTGACGGAAAACTTTTCCAAGTAACGGCCTAGATCCAATGTGAGATCCATACAGGCCTGCATGTATTTCTTTCATCAACTCTATGCCTTCGGTTCTAGATAAACACTTGAGCAACGGAGCACAAACTCCATGCTTGTACAACTCCCCTTCTATCATGACATATGGACGAGCTCTTGCCTCTATCCTCCTGTTATAAGTTTCGTCATCTGAAAGGAATTTACCCTGAAGGTAAGAGATGATTTCAGTTCTCCAATCTTCGCTATAAACAGGAGATATATTGAGGACTGCTCTTTCAAGGAGTTCCACTGAAGGTGCCTTTATTGTTTCGAAGAACACATCCGAAGGTAAAGGCAGCCCCTGTGCTGCTGACTTAGCTAGCAAATCAGCATGTTCATTTTGTCCTCGAGGGATATTTTTGACAGAAAATCCTTCGAAGGAAGCTTCAACTCTTCGAACCATGTCTAGATATCTTTCAAGCTTCGGATCTTTAGCCTTGCAACTCTTGTCGATATGACCCGAAACAACCTAGGAATCAGTTTTAAGAATGGCCCTTCTGATTCCCATTGCTTTTAGCTTCCGAAGACCCAAAAGCAGGGCTTCGTACTCGGTAATATTGTTTGTACAACTGAAATCGAGTCTTGCCGCATAACAAGTTTTAACTTTGGATGGCGAGACCAACACAGCAGCTGCTCCTGCCCCGAAGGTTCCCCAAGACCCATCGCAAAACACTGTCCATACTTCGGCATCTTTATTTGTTTCTTCATCCTGAGCCCCTGGCGTCCAGTCAGCAATGAAGTCTGCTAACGCCTGGGACTGGATCGAAGATCTATGCACATAATCAATGCAAAATTCATTGAGCTCTGCAGCCCATTTTCCAATCCGCCCAGTAGCTTCTCTATTTCTCATAATATCCTTCAACGGCTGCGAAGAAGGAACAACAATATTGTATGCTTGAAAGTAGTGCCGAAGCTTCCTGGATGCCATCAAAACAGCATATAATACCTTCTCTAATTCTGTGTAGTTTTTCTTTGATATACTAAGAACTTCAGATACAAAATACACTGGGACCTCCTTCTTGACTTGGCCATCAAGCTTCTCCTGGACAAGTGCTGCACTTACCGTTGAGTGCGAAGCTGCCACATATAATAACAAAGGAGCCCCTGGCGTTGGTGGAGTTAATGTTGTTAAATCTATCAGATATTGCTTCAGTTCCTCGAAGGCTTTTTGTTGGCTTGGTCCCCATTGAAAGACTTCGGCTGTTTTCAGCACTTCGAAGAATGGTAAATTTCTTTCTGCTGATCTGGATATAAATCTATTAAGAGATGCCAACCTCCCTGTTAATCTTTGGGCCCCCTTTTTTGTAGTTGGTGGCTCCATTCGAAGTATAGCTTCAATTTTACTTGGATTAGCTTCAATTCCCTTTGTTGATACCAAGCATCCAAGAAATTTTCCCTTCTTCACTCCGAAGACACATTTTTCTGGGTTCAATTTTAAGCCAGCTTGTCTGAAACTGGCGAAGGTCTCCTGCAAATCAGCAATATGATTTTCCTGTTTCGTGCTTTTTACAATGATGTCATCAACATAAGTTAGCACATTTCTGCCTATCTGAGAGTGGAGAACCTTCGCAGTCATTCTGCTGAAACTTCCTCCAGCGTTTTTTAGCCCCTCAGGCATCCGAAGATAACAATATGTGCCACTTGGGGTTATGAAGCTAGTCTTCGGCTCATCTTCCTTCTTCATCCAGATTTGGTGGTAGCCTGAGTAACAGTCTAGCAGACTCATGAGCTCTGAAGAAGCTGCTGCATCAACTAAAGAGTGTATCCTTGGCAATGGGAATTCGTCCTTCGGACAAGCCTTGTTAAGATCTGTAAAATCGATACACATTCGCCACTTGCCATTGGCCTTTTTTACCATAACAGTGTTAGCTAGCCATTCTGGGTACTTTACTTCTCTGATAACTCCTGCACTGAGGAGTCTTTTGACTTCATTACGAGCACCTTCGGCCTTATCATCAGACATTTTCCGAAGCCTCTGCTTTCTGGGTCTGAAGGATGGGTCAACATTGAGCGAGTGTTCAATAACATCCCTATTTACTCCGCAGAGATCATTGGCTGACCATGCAAAAACATCTTTGTTGTTGAACAAAAACCTTATCAAGGTTTTCTCCTGTTCTTCGGATAATTGAGAGCCCAACAGCACCTTCTGCTCTGCTATGTCCTCACATAAGAGCATGGGCTTCGGCTGATCTGCTGAAGCTGCTTTCTCCCTTCTGAATTTGTACTGTTCACAAGCTTCAGCTCCATCTATGTTATGGATTGCTTTTGAGTCAGTCCAGTTTCCTTCGGCCCTTCTGGCAGCTTCCTGACTTCCATGAATAGCGATGGGTCCTTGATCCGAAGGTATCTTCATGCAAAGATAAGCAGGATGAAGAATTGCTTCGAAAGCATTGAGGGTGCCACGACCAATAATTGCATTGTAAGGGTATTCCATGTCAACAATGCCAAATATAACTTGCTCAGTTCTAGTGTTGTTGATGAACCCGAAGGTCACTGACATGGTGATCTTGCCCAGCGCTACAATCTGTCTTCCTCCGAAGCCACAGAGAGGATGTGTAGCATCATGAATCTTATCTTCTGGCTCTTGCATTTGTCTGAAGGCCTTAGCAAATATGATATCAGCTGCACTGCCTGTATCAACCAAGACGTTGTGGACCAGAAACCCTTTGATAACGCAAGAAATAACCATAGCATCGTTATGAGGAAAATCCTTGAGCTGAAGGTCCTCCTGGGAGAAGGTGATCGGGATGTGGGACCACCTTGACTTGATAAAGGGCCCTTGCACTCCAACATGTTGTACTCTTCTCTGTGCCTCTTTCTTCTGCTTTTTATTGGCTGGTTCTGAGCACGAACCACCTGTAATCGGGAGCACCAGCTTCGGGTCCGAAGCAGCTCCAGCTTGATCGTTGAACGAAGCCATCAGCTCAAAAAAGTGGAAGTGAGTTCACCGGAGGTGGGCGCCAATGTTGGGGACTTGTTCTCAAATGCTATGAATTAAGAACAAGGCAACATAAAATGTTAAATGTTAACGCCTTTCGCCCATGAAACAATATTCCCTTGAGGATAATGAACCATGGACGAAGGTTGATGAGAATATAATTACGAAGGTTAAGTCTTCGTAATTAAATTCTAATAGATGATATAAGATAACATAAAATAAAGGGTATGAAAAGGTAAATGAATCATAAACGAATTAAATTATATTTATTTAATATATTGAATTATTGAATACAATTGTACCTCTGCCTTGACAAAGATTGATTCCCGAAAGATGCGATTACAATTGCCAGAATGCGTGAACAGCAAAGGAATACTGTTCACTATTTATAGGCACAGGACACAGCCTGTGAGGAATTACAATTATGCCCCTCATAAAAGTTTACAACATTGACTCAGACCTTTATGGACTAAAAGGTCATTCTATCTTTAAGTCGGTTTGTAATACCGAAGCTTCATGAAGAGGAACCTTCGGCCATCTCACACAAGCAGCTTCAGCCAAAAGCCGCTTCTTCCTAGAAGACCTTCGGCGACGAAGCATAGACCCAACAACGCTTGTACTATCTCCTTTTGTCAAGCCAAAGGTACAAATGTAATTGTGCTTTTTTTGTTTATTCATGATAATATAATAGAAGATGAGTTAATAATGTTACATAATCATCCATGTTGCTTCTTATGTTTCACATACTTCTTCTTTCATTAATGTATACTGCGATGGTGAAGGTATGTCATTCATGACCTTCGTTTGAAGATCATTATATACTAAGGGAAATAATGCTTCGAAGGACGAAGGGCCTTAACCTTTAACATTTTGTGTTGCCTTGTTCTTAATTCATAGCATTTAAGAATAAGTCCCCCAACATTGGCGCCCACCTCTGCTGAACTCATTCGACCACCTTCGGCAAGCATTGACCTTCGTCATGCCGCCGAAGAAGATAACCGCGCCAGGGGTTGCTGCACTATAGCCACTGGACCCAAATCAGGAGACTCTCTCTCCGAGAGGCTCGAAGCCAGAAGAGGAAAGCCACCAGTCCAACATTCCAGGAGGAGGAGTTGGACCAAGAGATCAGGGACATGGAAATCATCCATCAACAAGTGCAAAGGAAGAAAGAGAAGATGGCTCGGCTCGCTCATCTCCAAAGGAAGATCGACGAAGCTACTGAAGAAGTGCGTCATCTTGCTCAAGATGAACAAGACCGAAGGCCCCAGCACAGGGAGCTTCGTCAGGAAGGCCTATTCAACGAAGATGGATGGTATGATGATTTTAATCATTATACCTTTACTTTTGATGATGCTTCTCCCTTGGCAGCAGAACTGCAGGCTATCCCATGGTCACAATCTTACAAGCCACCTCAGCTACCAATATATGATGGGCACTCAGACCTAAAACAATTTCTGATGAGCTATGAGGCAATAATATCCTCATACGGAGGCAATGCAGCTGTCATGGCTAAATCCTTCGTCATGGCAGTTCGGAACGTGGCCCAGACATGGTATTCTTCCCTTCGGCCAGGGATAATTACGTCGTGGCAGAAGCTCAAGGACATGCTGGTGACCAGTTTCCAAGGCTTTTAGACGAAGCCAGTCACAGCTTAGGCCCTGTTCTAATGCACGCAAGACCATGAGGAATACCTCTAGGCGTATGTCCGAAGGTTCTTGCGATTGAGGGCACAAGCGCCCACAGTGCCCAATGAAGTTGTCATTGAGGCCATGATTAAGGGCCTTCGACCAGGACCTATGGCTCGGTATTTTGCTAGGAAGCCTCAACAAACTCTGGAGAAGCTGCTTCAAAAGTTGAATGAGTACATCCAGGCTGACAACGATTTCCGCCAAAGAAGGGAGGAAGCTTACAGATTCTCGGAAATGACCAGGGGCTTTGGAGGAAGAATCCACCCGAGGCATGTGAGGTCAATCCATAACTCCACTCAGAATGTCGACAAAGGAAATCAGCTTCAGAGGCCACATTACACCTCTCAATCTTCGGGGCAACAACAAAGCTCTTTCAGGCTGCTAGCCCCAAGGGGCAGAGGCGCCAGGGGCTTCGGAGGAAGATACGGGGATCAGCCCAGGAAGATTTATTGCTTATTCTGCGGTGAGGACAAAGGCCATACTACAAGAATGTGGCAAATCACCATTCAAAAGCAGAAGGAGATCACGAAAGCCGAAGCAGGTCTTGCACACTGCTTCGTGCCACTCTCCCTACATACCAGAATATGTGGGCAATCATCCTGCATCTTCTGTTGCTTCGGCTAGCCAGTCACATGCCTCCTGGCCACAACTCCCACCCCCACCACCACTACAACCAACCTATTGCCGAAGCCAACAGCCAGAAGGGCGCCAACACACCTAACAGCAACAGGACTTCAGGGAGGAATCTGAAGCTCGCACAGTCAACAGTACTGTGCCAGAATCAAAGCACATTTATGGAGCGATATCCTACCCCCAAAATACTTTTATGCTCTATGTCATTTTGTTTCTCAATAAGGAACAATCAATATAAATCTAGTTTTAATTCCTTGTAACAGTTTCGCTTCTATCAGAATGAAATATATCTTCTTCACAGACTTACGAAGCTCAAAAACTACCGAAGCTCAAAAGTCGTTCCTAAAGGAATGCAGAACTAAAAATCGCCGAAGCTACAAAAAAGTCGTTCCTAAAGGAGCGCATCGTAAGTTTTGCTGAAGCTACAAAAAGTCATTGCTAAGGGAGCGCAGAATATGTTTTCTGCTCAAAAGTCGTTCCAAAGAGAATACAGAGCCAAATACCGCCGAAATATAAGGCGAAGAAGTTCAAAAGACGTTCCTAAGGGGATGCAGAACTTATACCGCCGAAATAGAAGGCGAAGAAGTTCAAAAGACATTCCTAAGGGGATGCAGAACTTACACTGAAAAATAAGCGGTGAAGCCGAAAAATAAACGGCAAGGAGATATCGATCGTTCCTAAGGGGACGCAGAGACTGTGTGTTTCAATGTGGGCGTGTGAGTGTGTGTCTTCGGCATTAGCATCATATTTTGCATCATATCATCACATCATCCCGCATAGCATCACATCATACATCATATCGCACCAATGACATGAATTGAATACGAAGTCGATCTTCGGAGAATGCTTTATTTACGAAGTAAAGATGAGAAATACAGTTTTGTCAGCTCTGTTGCGAAAGAAGGGATCCTTTGTTACGAAGCATGGGTGTTTTACGAAGAATGCATATTTACACGAAGCATGGAATTTTTCTTTATGAAGCATGAAAAGAAGGGAAGGTGTTTTTTCGTCGAATGCTCAAAAAGATATGTATATAAAAGTTTCATGCATCGCAAAGAAGTGAATTGCAAATAGTTTACATATTAGATTCAAAACTATACACATCAAATATTACAGTCTTAGTCCAACAAAGTTATAGTGATCGTTTAAAAATGTTTTTACAATAACTACTAGTCTTCCTTTAGGACCTTCTCCGCAACTTCATTTAGCAATTTGTTAACGACTTCGTCAATAACAGATTCGGCTATATTAATAATCTCCAGTGCTTTCTTCGTCTCTGGGTCGGCCAGGGGATCAAACGGTTCCGGTGGCGGAGATAATTCAGCTACAATAGAAAAAGTTAATTAGTTCGAAGTCATAAAAACAAATGCCGAAGCTAAAGGCCACGAAACAATACATAAACGTCTTTCACGCTCTGCAGCTTCCTCAGCTTGTTTCGCTTCCACTCGGGCGTCATGAATATCTTTTTCACTTTTCTTCATAATTTCATGAGCCATTTCTCGGCCACCATTTACCCAGATGTCATTGTAAAATTTTTCGCCCATTAAACTTGCTTCAGCTGAGGGATCCTTTGTATCATCCACGGAGAAGGCAGCTTCGGCCTAGGCCAGGGTCTTGACATGGTCACACCCCGCCTTCTCCAGGATAGCTGAAATTCCTCTTGCACCGGAGAACGCGCAAACATCCACGCGATCACTTAAAATTTCTTCGAAAGCTTCGACCTCTCCACTTATCCATTCGATAACACCTTCAGGGTCGCCTCGTACGAAGTTATCTTCGTTCGAATAGGCGCCCACGTTGGCAAAACTAGCCTTTATTTTTCCATGTAGCCCAATGATTTTTCAAAGCATCTTTCTTTGGATGCGCAAAGTTCATCAACTATTTTTTCTAAATTGTTTTTCCAATATTCACTAATATCTCGGTTAGCTTCTATAGGACCGCACTTTTCTTTGGCTTCGGCCAATTATTTCTGAAGGTCTTCGATCTTATTCTTTTGGATCTCAGCTTGAGCCTTGAAACTAGCTTCATCTTCTTTCACTTTGTTCACCAATGAAATCAAGATTTTGTCTTTTTCAAGACCTTCGTTCCTTAGTTCGATTACCTCTGAACGGAGGTTGTTCAGAGCTATTGTATATCCTTCATCTTCAATGTTTTTCTGTGCTCTAAGGGCATTGCTAAGAATTAAGCCCTGCAAGAGGAAGACAGAATTAAGTATAAACAAATAAAATATTTCGTTTTCAAAATACAAAATTAGCTTTTATACCTTTATGCTATTATACGCCAAACTGTCAGCATGCTCATCCTTTGATAATATTGAAAGGCCATCTTCTAGCTTCGAGAATCCGATGCTTCTACCTATCTCCTGGCAAACGAATATCTCTTTATTATCCAGGAGACAGTACAGAAAATCTTCTTCCCCACTGCCATTAAATACTAATGCCCCCTTCGGGTATTTCAATTTTTGGGCATAATGTTGTGCTTCTCGTTTTCCTTCTTGAGAAAGTCTCTTTCCCGAAGCATGGCGAATGATGTAATCAATGCTTTCTTTTAAAGCTTCGGGAGCAGGAGTTGCAACCTTTTCAGACGCAATTTGCTCTGTTGCCTTTTCTTCAATTTCGGCAGACTCTGTGGGCTCTGAATGCCAAGCTTCGGTTTCAGCTTGAATTATTGTAGCTTCGACTTCTGCATGTTTTGTTTCAGCTTCGGGTTGCACCTTGGAAGCTTCAGCAATTTTTCTTGTAGGTGCAAGACTCAAGGTTCATGCTGTTTCTAGCACAACATCTAACACATTTGCCATTCTTCTCCTCTTAGGAGTTGTGACAGAACCCTTTTGTGCTTTTGGCACTGTTATCTCTGTTGATGGGCTCAAAATCTCTGGTATTTTTGTTATTTTTTCAACTTTCAACCCTTCAGCCTTATCCTTATCAGCCTTCGTCTCAACCAACTTAACTGAAGGTAACTTTGGCATTACAACCGACTCTTCAGTGCTTTGAGCAATCGGAGCAGTCACTCTTGTTTTAGCAGCTGAAGAGGCCTCCCTGCCAAACTCAGGCACCATGGCCGGTTCAATGTAACGCAACCGGAGGGTAAGAACCTTCATCTTTTTGTCCTTCGGTACAGGCTCAGCTGGGGCGGACGAAGCATCAGCTTTTCTCTTCTTTCCCTGTCCCCGCAGCGGGTAGCGGTAATCGGGGTAGACGAAGCTGATGGCGTCAAAAACCCTGTTCATTCTCTTTTTTCCTCGACCTCCGAAGGCTGCAGACAGCGCATTATCTTCTGCCTTGGAATGTGCTCCAAGCAGTTCATTACTCGTAGCTTCGATACATTTCAGCCAGTCGTCATTTGGTTCATCAAATTTATCCCCAAACCTGAATGTATACTTCAGCCGGACCAAATCACCTTCGCTAGACTTAGTGATGGTTTCCTTCGGCATTTCCTAGCTTTCTACAAGCGGCCACTCACTAAATGCTATATGCTCTTGAATTAAATCTCTTGTACCAATGAAGGAGTAGACTGTACTGAAGGCCTTCTGACACGCTTCGGCGGCATCATCAATTTCGACCTTCGGTTTTCGGAGGCCAAAGCGGGACCAGATAGGGCGCATAATGACTTCCTTAATATCTTCCCTCGCTTTCAGATCATTTTTCACATAAAACCATTCTTCCATCCAAGCTCCGGGCCATCTCTTCCGAAATGTTGGTACTGGATGGCTTGCGTTGGGGCGGGCGATAAACCCATAACAACCAAAGTTGTTGAGGTACTGTTCTTTACCCATGGCCTTCGTCTCATATAGCAATTCATCCATATTGCAGAAGCACTTTGCGCTTGGTTCTAACCCCTGGGTCCTTACCGCCCAGACAAAAATCCCCATCCTTATTATGGCTTTGGGGGTGATCTGATGAAGAAAGATTTGGAACGTCTTCAGCACTTCAACTACAAACTTACTCAAAGGGAATCAAAGCCCAGCCTTGAAGAAGCTTCGGAAAATCACAACTTCATTCTCCTCAGGGGCAGGAACGTTGTTGTCTCCGCCAGCCCTCACAATAGACATATCCCGAAAGTACCTTCCCCTCATGTTTTCGAGGTGACTCTGTTTGATGGTCGATTTTCCGAAGATTGAATGACTTGGCCTCCAGGGTCGATCCTCAGAATCTTCGTCCACACTTTCTACATCATAGTTATCGCTGTCATCAGTATCTTCGGACAAGCTCTCCAGTATCTCTTTAGTAATCTTCTCCGTATTTGTTCTTGCCATCGACTCGACAAATCCAGCAATATAAGAATCCACAGTCTTCTTCTCCTCAAAAGCCTTCTCCTCTTCAGTCAGCTTCGTCTCAGCAGCAACCTTCTTGTCTTGAGACATTTCTTCTTCAGAAATGATGAAAATGTGTCTTTTAAACCGAAGCTCAGAGAGCTTGAAAAACTAGCAAGCGCTAGTGAGCAAGAGCTATAAAATTGAGAAAATAAAGCAAATGGCACAAGCATCATACCAAATGTAGCTGGTGTGAGTTCTTATTTATACGCTCAGCACACTCCAAATTGGGGGGGCCCGTCCGTCATTGACTGTTGCTATTCTAGCAAAGGAAAGGTGTTTTTTCGGACCTTCGGCTTAAGGCCTTCATCCATGTCGCAGTCTGAATTCATTATCCTAACAAATTAATACTGCGAGGGGCTACTATTGGAGACCTTTGTCTTCCGAAGGTCCTCAAAAATATGATTTAACAATGTCTTCCAAGTGTGACATATGAACAGGTACCTTCGGACTCGGGTTAAAAGTATATACAATGTGAAGAGCATGGTCATGACGAAGGCTGGTGTTGCTCCGAAGATACGCGCAAGGGAGCTTCGGCTAAATGGCGGAAAAAGGAACCGACTTAAAGGGGAAAAGGCTATTTAGTCCTCATATAATTGTCCATAAGTCAATAGTAAATATGAAGGGCATGAATGTAATTTCTCATAGGCTGTGTCCTGTGTCTATAAATAGATGAATAGTACCCCCGTACTGTTCACACTGATTTGTACTCGCTCGTGCGTCACGCTTGTAATATCTCCTTCTGTCAAGCCGAAGGTACAAATGTAATTGTGCTTTATTCCTGTTTATTCATGATAATATAATAGAAGATGAGTTAATAATGTTACATAATCATCCATGTTGCTTCTTATGTTTCACATACTTCTTCTTTCATTAATGTATACTACGATGATGAAGGTATGTCCTTCATGACCTTCGTCTGAAGATCATTAAATCCTAAGGGAAATAATGCTTCGAAGGACGAAGGGCCTTAACCTTTAACATTTTGTGTTGCCTTGTTCTTAATTCATAGCATTTAAAAACAAGTCCCCAACACCGGATGAATCCCTTCTCCAGTAGATCTTGTAATTGAGTCTTGAGCTCTGCCAACTCATTTGGAGGCATTCGGTATGACCTTCAAGAAATAGGAGCCGTACCAGGTTTTAGTTCAATCACAAATTATACATCTCTTTCAGGAGGTAATCCAAGCAGATCTTCAGGAAAGACGTCTGGAAACTCACACACTACCGGGATAACTTGGATTTCTGGTATGATAGCTTCATAAACTCTACCAAATGGTTTAGCTGGAATAGCTACAGGGATGGACAAGAGAACTTCTTCATGGCCATAGCTCAACCTAATGGTTCTCAAATCAGTGTTGAGGATAGCTTTGTGCTGGGCTAACCAATTCATGCCCAGAATTACATCTATATCTTGGCCTTTCAGAATAATCATGTTAGTGGGAAAGTCCCGTTCAGCCAATGTTACGGGCACATGGAAAGCCACTTCTTTAGTGAATATTTGTCCCCCAAGCGAATGAATAATAAACCCTTCCCTTGATTCAGTGCAAGGGATGCAATATTTCTCCACAAACTTATTGCTTATGAATGTATGCGAAGCACCAGAATCAAAAAGAATGACTACTGGGTGATTGGCCACAAGAAACGTACCCATCATAACTGGCTCTCCCTCCGGTGTAGAGGCCACTTGAGTGTAATATATTCGCCCAGTCTTCTTTATATTCTTGCCCGTTGCATTATTTGTCGTGTTTCCCTTGCCTTGATTTGGGCTCCCTGAGTTCTGCTGGTTGTTGGATTTGTTCTGCCTCGGATATGGGCAGTCTTTGATAAAATGTCTAGACCTCCCACAATTGAAGCAGCCAGTTGAGGAACTAGGGAGGGCGGGGAAATGAGCACCAGGGGCACTCTGCTGACTTGTTGAAGTGGGGGCAGTGGCAGGGCGAATGAAAATAGGCTGTTTAAATGGGTAGGAGGGTGGACGAGGTGAAGAACGATTTTTATTGAAAGGTCGGATTACCAACCTTGGTCGCTTTTCAGGCCCTTGGTTGGACCTATCACCTCCGAATCCCTTAGATTTTCCTGGGCCCGTGTTCTTTGCTTCTACTGCCAGCGCTGTGCTGACAGCCCTGCTGTATGTGAGATCAAGGCAGGTGGCCATTTTTCTTTGAAGCCGGTCGTTGAGGCCTCTCATAAAGCAATTCTTCTTTTTTAGGTCAATATTAACCTGATCAATTGCATATTGGGACAAATGATTGAATTTGTTGAGATAATGCATCATAGTATCTCCTCCTTGCTTGAGTCGCATAAATTCTTCCTGTTTCATGTGCAGCACTCCTTCTGGAATATAGTGCTCACGAAACGCTAGTTTAAATTCATCCCACGTTACCTGATGTCCGTCAGGCTGAATGTCCACATAATTTCCCCATCAAGTACTGGCAGGGCCTCTTAATTGCTGGGCCGCGAACAACGGCTTCTGGGTTTCAGTGCAGCGGATGAGTCCAAATTTTTGCTCTATAACCCGTACCCATTCGTCGGCTTCCAGAGGGTCTTCAGCTTTTACGAAGAGTAGGGGACAAGTTTCTGAGAAATCCCGGTATGAAGTTTCATGGGGTCCCTGCGGATAAGCCCTTCCGCCTTGTTGCTGAAATTGATTTCCCGCCAATTCACGTAAAAAGCGGGTGTTGTCGGTGGTCGCATTGACCAAGGCAGCGATAGCCTCGGCCAACATTGGTGGTACAGGCGGTGGATTGGGCGTGTCTTCCCGACCACGGGAAGTACCTGCGTCGTCATGTGCACGAGTCCTGGATGGCATCTGAGGCAAAGAAACATTTGGAAAATATAACATGCCGATATACACCATCACTTTACATTACCAAGATGTAATGATACAGACTCATATGTATAACATGAATTCATTACCTATTTTACATTAGTATTATACCTAAACTATACTACTCTAGTATTTATCGTCTTTGGTTGCTTCACTGTCTGTTTTAGGGAACCGCTCGTCAGCCAGGTCCATGGAAGGAAGGGGCTTGAAAAGATCCAATTCCCCACCAAGTGCTTCACCTGCTGTTCCTGAGGGTCCGGTTCCCATTCCAACAGGGTCGGCAGGTACGTCTGGGTGCAGTCGCGAATACAGTAAATTGACTTCCTCATGTAATGTATTGCCATACACCTGCAAGCTGTCAAGGGTCGTGCTGAGCTCATCCACACAGGCTCGAGCTTTGGCTTCCCGGTCCCAAGCAATTGAATGTGAATTGACAGCCCAATCAATTGCTATATCCCGTTCAACAAGCTCGTCTTGCAGATGTCTAACGTCAGCTCTTAACTCATTTATACGCTGACCATCTTCTACCCACACCCTGTTTCGGTGACGTAGCTCCGTTCGAAGCTGCTCCACTTGGGCTTCTAGGTCTCCGATGGGGTCGTTACTGCCGCTGCTGCTCTCTTCATGTCTTGGAGCCAGCTGAGGTACGCCAATAGGTCCAGTGGACTTACGCACAGTTTTCCTCGTACGCGGCGGCATATCTCCATAAGGGGAAAACTTTATTAGTATAGTTTTTAAACATGATGCATGCATAATTACAGAATCAACTTTCGTTGATTCACAACCTCCTATACATTGCACTATGTTACCTGGTCTTATAAGATGAGTACTTCTGAAAGTAGTAAGATAAGAAAGAAATTTTCTTAGATGAGTATTTGAATTTTTTTTGAAATGCGTCATAATATCTAAAGAGATGGCCTTCACTCCAATACCAGCTGTGGAAGAACCTCTCAAGTCATTAGGCCCACCTACAGTTGTCCTTGTCCAGCGGACCTCGGACAACCCTGTAGAGGCACCTGATCACTTGACAAGTTCGGTATCTTTGTCCTTTGCCTTTCCCAAGAGCGTTTCACCCGTCACACAAATATTACAACACATTGGAGGAACGGGTAAGCGGAAGCAATTACAATAACTTAATTTACATTAAAATATAGAAAGAGTGTTATTATTATAGACCAGTAGTATATGTGTGTGGAAATATTATTATTACAAACTCGGGAGGCAAAAACCCCTCCCGCTTAAAAGTATAAACTTTTTAAAAGGAGGACAACATCCTCCCCGGACTTCACTCTTGAGCTTCTTCCTTTGGCACCACCTTGGAGCAAAAGCAACAAAAGTTTGCTGCTTCCTCACCTACAACAACATGGGTTCGAAAACCCTGAGTACGAAGTGTACTTTCGCAAGTCTTACCCGTCAAAATAAAAGACTCTAAAGGATATGCTGGCTGGAGGGAGTCAAGGTAAGGCTTAATCAAGACTCTGTTTGCACAAATGCTTACTAATAGTGGATCCTTAAAAATCCAGTTTTATTAGCAAGTTAAGTCATTACCTAAATCTAGAGTTCTTTCTACCCTAGTTCAAGCACTTGGCCTATACTAGCCATCTTTTTATCAACCCTTCTTGTTCACTGGAATGCTACGTGTAGGTCAGTGACCAAGTCTTCATGTCCGAGAAGTAACGATGATCCGAATCGATTAATACCAAGCTGGGGATCTCCGATCACACGACATATGTAGCACTTAACCCTTGCATATGTCAACTTTCCACCGGGGTTCTTAAGAACAGATCAGGTTCACACCAACCGAGAGCACAGATACACCACCGTCCAGCCTCTTGCCACGGAGGGTACATGCTACTCTCGCCATCTCTCCACTCCCATTGTGTGTTGTCTTGTTCTAGTATTAGTCTGCCCGAGGCAAAGCTTACACATGATGAGGCATGTGACCAGTTAAAAGGTCCTCAATCATCAAGCCTACATCGACAAGGTCCTTAATCGACTCAGACGGAGACACTACACCGAGACTCTCTTCTCGTGCAAGTCACCCGCCTGGTCTCAGCTTTGTCATTTCAACCCAAAGTTTGGTACCTGACAGAGGAACATCTTTTCCGATGTTGAACCCATCATGGCCATGATGGATCCACCATCAAGTTTTATTTTTGAAAACATCCCATCCCACTTGAAGTATCATCTTTTGTCAAAACAAAACATTTTGTTTTTAGAGCAAGACTAAGCATCAGAAAAACCTTTTCATAAAACAGGTGATCAAGGAAAGGTAATCAAACTTCCAAGGAAAGGAATGCATCAATTGTTTAGCACACAACTCCTATCACCTAATGCATCAAGCAAGTGAGAAAGATTTTAAAATAGCAAGGAGGTGACAAATGCACCGGGGCTTGCCTTGTGTTATAGGAGAGTCGGGCTCTGCTCCACAAATATCGAAATAAAAGCAGTTCCCGGTAGGTGGGTCTTCAGGTGGTGGTGGTTCTACTTCTTCTTCTTCAACCACTACTTCTTCCTCGTTCTCTATATATAATCATATATAACTATGAATGCTCATGTAATGCTCATGAAAAATGCAGTAATAAAAAAGGTTTTTCAAGTTGTATCTTGAATATAATTTTCCTTCACGATACTCCAGGAAACTAGGGTTTTTGGAGTCAGTATTTTATTTCATAGAGCAGGCACTACTTAGAAGATTAGGGTTTTGGGGTTTAGGTATCAAACATTACCCAAATCAAGCCAAACTTTACCCAAGGTTTCTAAATATTATTTTAGGCTTATCCAAAAAGTTTGGTGATTTTTGGAGTTACGAAGTAATTTCTAAAATTCCAGGAGTATAGGTTTTGGCTATTTTAAATACTCCATAATTCCTGGTTTGGACTAAAAATCTTAAAACTATTTTTATTAAATACTAAAGAAATTTAGGAGTCTAACAAATTTGGTCTTGTTTTTTAGCATTTTTCGACAATTTTCTAGGAATTCTCTAATCCTGGTAGAAAAAGAAAAAGAGAAAGGGTCAACAGTATTGGGCTGAAACCGACCCAATACAGCCCATGACCAGGCGAAATGCGCGCGCCCATGCCCGCACTGGCTTCTTTGCACAGAGAACCTTGGCGATTTGAATAACCTGAAAAGGGGTCGTGGCACTATTCCTGCGTTTCACAGACAGCTACAAAAAACCCCCTGGATTTCTGTTTCTTCACAGCTCCAGGTCCACGACGCAGCACGGCGGCAGACCGAGCTCCGGCGAGCCTGTACTGGCCAAGACACGCAATGGCCGGTGTTCTAACTTGGCTGATACCTAATTCAACATCTAACACCTGTTTCCCCTTGATCAATTGCACAGTTCGAGCTCCCAACCTCTCTACTCATGGTGACCGCGCAATCCGGGGACAATTCACAGTGTTCCCGGTGATCTAATGGGTTCTAGCTTAATCGGTCGGGTCGAGGAGCATCAAGGGCACATAAGGGTACTGAAACAAGAGAGCAGAGGACATGATCGGACCTGTAGCACGCTGACCATGGCGAGGTCACTTCGCGCGGTGCTCTGGACCGATTTTGGGGAACTATCGAATTGGCGAGCTCTGGTGGGCGATTTGAGGCACGGGTTGGTGTATTGGTTGCTTCACTACCTTGCAGAACCGACAACAGGCTAAATTTATAGGATCCCCGAGCGGTGGCCCGTGAATTTGAGATGGCGCGGTGGCGGTCGGAGAGAGAGGAGAGCACTGTCGCAAGAGATTGGTGGCTTTGACCATGGCGAGCTCACTGGTGATCACCGGACATGTGTAATACGAGCTACTGCGATGTGGTAAGACACCAAGGCATGTGGCGCATGGCCGATAGGTGGCTAACTCCGGTGAGTTCATCCGAATCGGCCGTGAGTCAGGCGGACACGGCGGCCGGAGTGAAACAGTGGTTCAAGTTCATCCATACGGCGATATTTACTACCTTGAGCAATTATCAGTACTCCCTTGAGCACGAATCATAGCGTCTGGCGCAAATCCGAGTGCGTGGTCGCCGGCGGCGAGATGAACTGAACCTGATGATCTAATCCGAACACTGTACCATCGGACTCCTGATTCAGAGCGTCTAACAGACAGAATTGAAATGCCTAGATCTTGGATTTTTGTGTGAGAACTTGCCAATCCATCTGTAACAAACTTGTAGCTCTATACACCAGCTGCAATTCTGTTATAGGGACCTTGCTCATTTGCTTATTCCCTATAGCAAGAATCGAGCCCAAAGTTCCTTAGAACTCACTGGCAGTCAGTATTCAGTCTCAGGGTGGTCTTACAACCAGACTTTAGGGCTAGTTATCTCCAATTTTTGTATGTCAACAATGCTTAATCACTTAAGCAAAGTTGTGCTCCTTTCCTAGCTCTACAAGTTTGATGTGTTGACCCTAGGCAAATTCCTTGTATTTTTAGAAATACAGGGCTCCAATGTCAGCCCAATTCAACTGATTTTGGACTTATTCACATGAGAGGTATAGAGTGACTTTTTTTTGCAAATAAGCCCAAATCTCATCTTTTGACTTGGAAATCCTCAAATGTGTGAAGCATATGACTTGAGGTGCCCTAATACCTTGGTTTTTGCACTTTGGTCCAAAAGGGTACAAAATTTACACATAGCCCCGTAGGGTTTTAATCTAGGGTTTTCGAGGGGTCTTTTCAGGGTTTTTAACACTTTAGGGCTTGTTTGGTTACGGGTGGATTGAGAGGGATTGAAGGGGATTCAATCCCCTTCTATACAAATTTAAATAGGAGGGGATTTAATCCCCTCCAATCCCCCTTAAACCCTTTCAAACCGAACAAGCCCTTAGGGTTTTGGTGCTACCCAAGTCCATTAGATGTGGTACCTTATGATCATTTCTAATGAGTTTTGAAGTTTTCTTATGCTTGGGCTTCATTGTCACTCCTAATCCTAGTTTAGGGTTAAGTATCCTACCCTAGGGTTACACACATACCAAGTCACACCAATACAACTTCTTTGAACTTTTTGCCTAGTGAATGCACTCTAAGTGTAACAAACACATGATATGCTAATGCTCATGATGTTATGCTCAAGTTTTAGTGACAGTAACATCAGGGGTGTTACAAAGACAGCACGCACGGTAGGGGGTAGAACGGCACCGATGGCAGCGCTCTCCGGAGCAACAAGTGGTGGGGGCGCGGAGTGGCGTCGGAGGTGGCTCGTCGGAGCCACAAAGCAGCTACCAGGCGCAAAGCAGCGGCCACTGCTAGTCCGAAAAGGCAGGGGCGAGTCTATGGTGAGGCAACACTTGGCTCAGCAGATATGGCAGGACAGCTCGGCTCGCAGGGGAAGCGCGGCTGGACATGGCCATAGCGGGCAGCAGCTCGTCGGCAGGCGACTGTGGGGGACGGATATCGCCCGGGTCCACTAGAAGGCAAGAAGGCCTCGTGAAAGGTCCTGGGCCTATTATCTCGCAAGGCCACCTCTTCGTGGGCTAGGGGAGAACCGCTAGTGGAATGGGCCGACGCGAGAAAGAAGCAGACTCGGGCCTAGGCGGCTCGTGGGATTTAAACGCTATCCACAGCATTGATCTGACTTTCTCGCGCAGCACCCTCGGACATTGGAACAAACTAGGGATAAGTCAACAAGATTATAGGAAGATAAGTTCAGTCTGTTCACTATTACCTAGGAACACATCATCATCATATACACATGTACTGCCCCACGGTCAAGTTTATAAGGCCTAGGGGGCACCCCATCAAAAGAGATATCGACCATCTACTTAGCCACTAGCTTTTCTCCATACAGGAGACTTCCCTTGTAACATACCACATAAAGATCCACGCAAGGAGGTAGGGTGTTACACATCTCAAAGCGGCCCGAACCTGTAGAAAATCATCTGTCATCCCTCGTGCATCTCGCACGAACCATTAAGTTATAGTCAACAGCACCGTCCTACCCAAAAGCACCGCGAGGGGCAACCCTGGGTGTGCGGTCGGGCTCCGAACACCATCAGTTGGCGCGCCACGTAGGGGGTGTGTCGTTGATCCAAGCTAGCTCAATGGTTGTCACTTCCCAGTGCAATATTGCTCTCCGCCCTGGATCCGTATTCTGCTTCGGGACCATCTCGTCCGTAGCAGATGAGAAGGGACTTCTGCATCGCATAGCAGATCCACCAGAGAAGAAGCCTTCCCTAGAAATCTCCGAGAAAGTCGGAACGAGACAGTGAAAAGCGCAACCTCCTGCGCCCCATACGAAGACTGCCTCTTGCAAGTCGAGAGCCAGGAATTCACTTGCCCGAAGAACCCCATTGCCCACTTCACCCACAGAGGAGTGGACACAGATTACAAGGAAAAAGGAAGCAAGCAAGGTGGAAGCTTGTCAAGTTATCCTTCCGACACCTTCATCCTCAAAGAAGGACGGAAAGAAATTCATCACCGTAGCAACTCCTTTCTACCCCGACGTCCTCTCATCGGAGGGAGATTGGAGTCATCTCCCATCTCCGACGACGAGCCAACCATGTCAGGGGAAGAACCTCCCCAGCGAGAAGCTCGGCAACGAAGGAACAGACGCCAGAATATTCGGCGACACCACGAGGCTGGGGAACGGGACCCATCGCAGCCCGTATCCCAGGGTGAAGTCTTGGAAGTAGGAGAAACTCCTGATGAACGAGTCTTCAGAGAAAGGAGGAATTCTTGCCGACGTGACCGCCGGTAAGCTCAAGACCGAGATCGAGAACAAGCTGAGCAGGATGTGAGGTTACGCCGAGAGAATCCTCTCTTCGCTCGAAACCTGAACCCTGACTTTGCTCGTGCAATGAACACGTCGAGTGAAGTAAGAGGAGTGTTGGCTCGGATAGTGATGGCCTCCCGCGGACTCCGGATGCTGAGGGCTATCGGTGGCTGCTCACTTAGGCAGCTAATCATCTTCTACCCCTTGCTCACCCTCCGAGCGATCTGTGGCACGCCATCAATAGTTGACGAGACGCGTGGAGCTCCACCAATGTTTCGTGCAAACGATGACACGAAAACGAGATAAGGCACCGAGAGGAGTACGATCGGGACCATGGCGTCCCGGCTCGAAGTCGCGCCACCCGAGTTGAGTTGGAGCAGCCTCAACTAGTGGTCTGACCCGGGGTCGATCGAGATGGCACATCAGCAACTCCCCTCCCCGGGACCGGCACCACGACCGTCGACAGGAGGACACATGTGGAGTATCTGCGCTTACTCCACGTCTCAGGGCCATCCAGTGGCCCCCAAACTTCAAGGCCTCCAACGTCGACAAGTATGAGCCTAAGCAAGACCCAGGAGGTTGGTTGGCCGTTTATACAACCGCCGCCTGGGCCGCTGGGGCGACCGAAGACGTGATGACTGCATACTTGCCCATCGTTCTTGGGCAGGATGCATTGCAGTGGCTACGACACCTGCCACGACACTGCATCGATGATTGGAGCAACTTCAGTCGGTGCTTCATCATGAACTTTCAGTCCCTCTTCGACAAACCGGCGCAACCATGGGACCTCAAATCCATCAGGCGCCGGGGGGATGAAACACTTTGGTCATACCTCAAGAGGTTTCAGACCATGAGAAATCACATCCCCAAGGTCACTGAGGCAGCAGTGATTGAGGACTTCTACCGGGGATCTAATGACTCGGCCTTCGTCCAAGCCATACTACAGAAAGCGCCGATCACCTCTGAACAGCTGTTTTGAGAAGCAGACCTCTACATCACCGTTGACGAACAGGCTCAGGACCTCATCGGGGGAGCGAAACCTGTGCCACCAGCACCGCGGCGTGATGCGAACCAGCAACCCGACAAGCGTTGGGAGAAGAGGCCTCGTGAAGAGGTCCATGCCACCGGACCATCTGTCTCTCATGCCCGAGGTGCACCCCGCGGAGGCGAGCGGACACTGGACGACATCCTCAATGCCCAGTGCCTGTATCACAAGGATATGCGCCACACCCTGTGGAACTATAGAGACTTCAAGCATTCCGTCGGGAATGGCCGACCGTTCCAGCCTCTACCACCTCCCCCACCACGAGGAGGGCCTAGCGAGCCCCGGCGGCCTCAGCAATAGGAAGGGGGAGGGAGTGGAGCATTCCCTCGCGTTGACGGGGAGGTCAACGTCATCTTCGGAGGACACGGGTCATAGGAGAACAGAAGGCAGCAGAAGCTCAACGACCGACAGGTACTAGTGGCAACCACCAGTGTCCCAGCCCCCTATTGGTGGTCAGAGTACCCGATCACCTTCAGCCGGGCGGATCAATGGCTCAACTTCGACCATCCGGGCAAGTACCCGCTCCTCATCGATCCGGTGATCCGAGAGAGTAGGGTAAAGAAAGTACTAGTGGACGGGGGAAGCAACATCAACATTACCTTCCCCCAGACGCTCCTAGGCTTGGGGTCGCACTCAAAGACCTCACGGAGTCAAACACCCCTTTCTTTGGCATCGTGCCAACCGAAGGGGAGTACCTGCTCGGGCACATCTACATGCCCGTTACCTTTGGAACTCCAGAAAACTACAAAACCGAGTTCTTGAGGTTCGAGGTGGCGAGTTTTGACTGCAGATACAACGCCATCATCGGCAGGCCAGGATTGGCCAAATTCATGGCTATTCCACACTATTCATACATGATATTAAAGATGCTAGGACCACAAGGAATCATCACCGTGCGCGCTGACTTCCAAGGCACCGCGGAATGCTTTCGGGGAGCTATCCAGGCGGCCCTCACTACTAAACCGCCAGCGGCTTCCTCCGCACAGGCGAACACAAAGCCTGAGGAAGACCTCGCGATACCCATGAATGAAGCTCAAGTCGTGACCTCTATGCGGCTGACTGAGGAGACAAAGAGGATCAACCTGGGATTTGCTGATGAACGCAAGACCGCCATCATCAGCTCCAGCCTCGATGACAAATAGGAAAGCGCGCTCGCCCGGTTCCTGCAAGATAACTGAGACGTATTCGCATGGCAACCTGCGAATATGCGAGGAGTCCCGAGAGAACTGGCCGAGCACAAATTAAAGGTCTATCCTCAAGCAAGGTCGATTCGACAGAAGCTGCATCGTTTCACGCCTGACAAAAGAGAAGCTATTTGTGCCGAATTAGCATGCTTAGTGGCAGTAGGGTTCATTAGAGAAGTGCTGCATCCTGAGTGGCTAGCAAATCCTGTTCTTGTACTAAAAAAGAATAAAGTGGATTGGCGCATGTGTGTCGACTATACCGATCTCAACAAACATTGTCCGAAGGATCCCTTCGGACTCCCTAGAATAGATCAGGTGGTTGATTCGACCGCTGGATGTTCTATGTTGTCCTTCCTAGACTGCTATTCTGGATACCATCAGATTAGCTTGGCAAAAGAGGATGAGGAGAAAACTGCATTCATCACCCCGTTTGGAGCTTTCTGCTACACCTCCATGTCGTTCGGTCTCAAGAACGCGGGAGCGACCTACCAGAGAGCTATTCAAACGTGCTTAGCCGATCACTGGGGCAAGCGGGTGGAAGCTTATGTCGATGATGTGGTGATCAAAACAGAAAACTCAGAAAACTTCATTGAAGATTTGCAGCTAGTCTTCATTAGTTTGAGGCGATACCGGTGGAAGCTCAATCTAGAGAAGTGTGTCTTTGGAGTACCGGCAGGAAAGTTACTCGGATTCATTGTCAGCCACTGGGGAATTGAAGCCAACCCAGAAAAAATCGAGGCCATCATGAGAATGGAAGCGCCAAGATCACAGAAGAAGGTACAGAGGCTTATTGGATGCATGGCAGCCCTGAGTAGGTTCATATGAAGGCTAGGCAAGAAAGGCATGCCATTCTACAAATTACTCAATAAGTTGGACAAATTTTAGTGGACCACAGAGGCACAGGAAGCTCTAGAGGCACTGAAAAAGTTCTTGACTATGCCGCCAGTACTCAAGCCACCACACCGAGTCAGCCAGCAGAAGATCTGTTGTTATACATCTCATGCACGACTCACGTGGTAAGCACCGCGTTAGTAGTCGACTCACATGGTAAGCATCGCGTTATACATACCCGGTGCAACATCTGGTCTACTTCATCAGTGAAGTTCTCGGGCCCTCAAAATGAAGTATCCCCAAGTTCAGAAACTACTATACACGGTACTTCTAACCGCTCGCAAGCTCCGTCACTACTTTGACGACCACAAAGTCATAGTAGTAACAGGATTTCCAATTGGGGACATTCTCCACAACAAAGAAGCTATCGGAAGGGTAGCCAAGTAGGCGTGTGAGCTGGGAGCACATGACATAGAGTTGCGACCTCGCACAACAGTAAAGACTCAAGCACTGGTTGACTTCGTATCAGAGTGAACTGAACATGAGGTCCCGGACAACCCCGAGGCTACCGAAGTATGGAGAATGTACTTTGACGGCTCGCTGAAGCTGCAGGGAGCAGGTGCAGGAATCCTCTTCATTGCTCCTAGAGGTGAACAACTCAAGTATGCACTCCAGTTATTATTCCCAGCATCAAATAATGTAGCAGAATATGAAGCATTGATCCACGGGTTGAACATCGTTGTGTCACTGAGCATTAAGAAGTTAATGGTATACGGAGATTCACTAGTGGTCATAAGCCAGATAAATAAAGACTAGGATTGCTCGACTGATTCTATGGGCAAGTACTATGCAGCCATCTGAAAATTAGAAGACAAATTTGAAGGGTTGGAATTCCATGACGTGGAAAGGGATCGCAACGCGGCAGCAGACGCATTGTCGAAGCTGGGATCCAGTTGGGCCCAGGTCCCGCACGGGATCTTCGTCCAAGAAGTATCACGCTCGAGTATTCCCTCAGATCGGATGGAAGAGTGCAACACCTTGAGCCAACTAGAGTTGGACCCCAGTGACTGGAGAGAGCCTACCATCAGGTACATAAAAAATGAAGAGGAACCGGATGACAAGGCGGCAGCGGAACGCAATGCAAGGCAATCAGCTCAATACACCCTCATAGGGAACGCACTGTACAGAAGAGGTGCGATAGGAGTCCTCATGAAGTGCATCCACTTGGTCGTTGGGAAGCAACTGTTAGATGAAATCCATGCCGGACAATGCGAAGTACATGCCACGTCTAGAACTCTGGTTGGGAAGGTTTTCAGATCTGGTTTCTATTGGCCTACAACGAAGAGTGATGCTGCCGAGTTAGTCCAGAGATGTGAAGCTTGCCAATTCTTGTCAAAGCAACAGCATTTACCGGCACAGCAGCTGCAGACCATCCCTATAACATGGCCATTTGCATGTTGGGGGTTGGACATGATCAGACCCTTCAAGAAAGCTCAAAAGGGCTATACTCATGTGTTGGTTGCCATTGACAAATTCACAAAATGGATAGAGTATAAGCCTATTGCCTCTTTAAGCTTAGCCAAGGCAGTGGAGTTCATACAAGACATAATATTCAGGTTTGGGATACCAAATAGCATTATAACTGATCTGGGATCCAACTTCACCAGCTCTGAATTCTTTGATTTCTGCGAACAACGAAGCATCCAGATTAAGTACGCATCAGTAGCGCATCCAAGAGCCAATGGCCAAGTGGAAAGGGCCAACGGAATGATACTGGAAGTGCTTAGGAAGAAAGTGCTTGACAAGAATGAAAAGCTTGCAGGAAAGTGGATCAGAGAGCTGCCATATGTGGTTTGGAGCTTGAGAACTCAACCTAGTCAAGCTCTACATGGAAATACCCAATTCTTCATGGTTTATGGTTCAGAAGCAATGCTACCCGCCGACCTCTATTCGGGGCGCCAAGGTTGACCTTCGAAAGCATAGCCAAGGCAGAAGCCACCAGGCTAGAAGATATTGATGTACTAGAGGAAGAATGATTGAACACAGTAATTCAGTCGACCTGGTACCAACAGGCCTTGAGGCGTTATCATGATCAAGCCGTGCGGCACCAGTCCTTTGCAGTGGGAGACTTGGTCCTTCGTCGAATTCTCGCGGGGGAAGCACGGCACAAGCTGTCACCACTATGGGAAGGGCCATTCATTGTATCAGAGGTCACTCGGCCAGGATCAAACCGGCTTACTCAAATGGATGGCACGGAAGTGGGGAACTCATGGAACATAGAGCATCTTAGAAACTTTTACCCTTAGCAAGGCCTCAAAAGCTCTTGAAGCAACATTGTACTCTGTAACCGGGGACTCCATCATCAATAAAATTTTTGTTTTCAAAGGCATTCAGACTCTTGACTATCAGCTGACTTTGATTTGATTGAACTTGAAATCAACATGCTTACTCGGCTTAGGGTGACCACTATACCCTACTAACGGAGCAATCGGCTTAAGTCGGCGACGACTTAAAACGGTGCAACATGCTCACGCTTACTCAGCTTAGGGTGACCACTATACCGTACTAATGGAGCAATCGGCTTAAGTCGGCGATGACTTAAGACGGTGCAACATGCTCACACTTACTCAGCTTAGGGTGACCACTATACCCTACTAACGGAGCAATCGGCTCAAGTCAGCGATGACTTAAGACGGTGCAACATGCTCACGCTTACTCAACTTAGGGTGACCACTATACCCTACGAACGAAGCAATCGGCTCAAGTCGGCGACAACTTAAGATGGTGCAACATGCTCATGCTAACTCGGCTTAGGGTGACCACTATACCCTACTAACGAATCAATCGGCTTAAGTCGGTGACGACTTAAGACGGTGCAACATGCTCACGCTAACTCGGCTTAGTGTGACCACTATACCCTACTAACGGAGCAATCAGCTCAAGTCGGCAATGACTTAAGTCAGTGCGATATGGTCACGTCTACTTATCTTAGGGCGACCACTATGCCCTACCAGCCAGGCGATCGGCTTAACTCGGAAAACGCCTTAAAACCAGCATGGCACATTTACTTTCACAATTGTTCAGGTGACCATTATACCCTAACAGCAAAACAATTAGCACTCCAGGAAAAAAGAATGTGTTACTTGTCAGCACCAGGGGCATGTTATGGCGCCCTGTCCACAAAATATTCGAACACAACCATCACACGCACATAGAATTCATATTACTTCAAGTGTTTTGCAGGACATCACTGCATCGAAATGTCTTTGCCAACAATGTCTTTCGCAGGAGCAATGGAAGAGGAGGGATGACTCGAAGCATCAGGCGTAGCCTTGACATCAGCGACAATATCGTCAGGCACACCACTACGCCGGGCCTCCTCATCAAGATCCGCCCAGCGAGAATGGCTTTGTCCATAGCCTTGTCGCGCTGAGCCTTCAAAATGGCGTAGTTGTCCTCTATAGCTTTGACAGCCAGTCGAGTAGCTTCTAGCTCCTGTGCGACAAGTTTCTTTGAAGCACGCAGATCTCTAATGGTCGAATCCTTGGTTGATAACAGCTGTCCAAGCCGCAGAACTTCATCTTGGGATGCTTGTAGCTCGTGACGATGATGATCCAGGTCCGACATGGTGAAGCGGTGGCTCCTTTCCAAAATAGTCAAGGAGTTGCTAGCATCACGGTATAACCTGTCCAGATTGTCACGAGAGGCCGCGAGTGCTCGTTTCTCCTCCTATGAATAAGAAGCAACATTCAGCACCCAGTCAACAATAAGCGTGGAAAAGTCAACCAAGGGAGTTTACCTCATGCGCCATCCTTTCAGAGTCAAGTTGAGCATTGAGGGAGGAATAAAAAGAACGCGCGCCATCCAAAGAAGCAGATATTTGGGCCAAATCGGCTTGATTTTGAGAATACTACTCTTCAAGGTCAGAGCACCGTTGGGTTAAGTTGGCTTGACTTCGAAGATACTTCTCCTCAAGGTCAGAGCACCACTGGGCCATATCCTACAACGCAGCCGAAAGGGATGCATGACTAAGAACAAGGTGATCAATAAAAACAATTAAGGAAGTTGTAAGATCACTAACCAGCGTTGGACGCCTTTAGGTCATCAATCTGTTTCTAGAGTAGCAATGGATTCCATTGCATCAGAGACAGAGTTTGTTCGGGAACAGTGGCACCACAGGATCTCAGCTGAGCAGACCTTCCATCGACAAAAGCCTGTGATCAAAGACAGATGAGCAGAAGAAATATAACTCACTAATATGAACAATGTAAGAGTAAGAGGCCAACTCACATGAAGATTGGAGAGGAACAGTGGTAGACCCAAGGTAGGAGGAGTTGTGTCATGTCTCGACGAGGGAAGATCAGCAAGAATAATCTGAAGGGCATCATCAGGGGTGATCTCAGCTCGCCAGCAGACATCAGGCTCCTCGCATCTAGCTCGCCGACCTCTAAGGCGACTTGTCCGTTTAAAACTGTGGAAGCATGTACCACCGTCGCCCCATCGGACCGAGGTGGGGGCAACCCAACGTGAACATCCATGGAGGCATGGGAAAGAGAGCCCACCTGAACACCCTCGGGGGCTGGGTTATAGCTTGCACTACCCACCAGAGCTGGATCACTACTGGCAACACCCTCGGGGACTGGGTAACTGCCGGCACCACCCTCGGGGGCTGGGTCTTCTGCAGTAACCACCTCTAAGGTTGTGGGCCCCTCAGTCGCCTCCATGGGAGTCGGTGACTCAGACCAGCGTCTTGGCATTGAAGACTGCCCTCTAAAGTCGACGATGCGCGAGACACCACTCGGGTTACCTCCTGCCCCGCGGAGCCAAGCAAGGGTAGCCCACCGTCTGGGACATCTGAACAGACGGTCGGGATATCATCGGCAGTTGGCTCTGATAGCATATCTTTGGGGACGACTTCCTCCAGTGCTTGATCAAAATCTGATATTGAAAGTCCCTGAAGACTGACAAGAGCCGACGGAGCTGGATAAGGAATATCACTACCCCCCTCGCTACCTCTATAGTGCCGGCTGTTCTTGCGGATCAGCGGGACTTCTTCTTCTTCCTCTTTGTCCTCATCAAATATGCAAACAGCAGCCTGTGCACGATCACAACCCTTGGCATCAACCTCAGGAAGGGCTTCTACCGGTACATCATCATGAACCGGAGCAGAAGGACCCGCACCGTGATCCAAGCATGACAGTCGCCGAAGCCGCCTCTTCTTCCACTTTTCTTCAACAGGTGCAGTCGGGCGGCTCACTCGGCGTGAACACTTTGGGCAAGCACCTTCGGGTTTCTGAGTCTCCACCTCTTCACCAGGTTCTTGCCCAGCTGTGATAGCCATTGGCTCGGCATGAGTCGAGTCAGATGATTCCCCGCCAGCAAACTAAGAACAACATCTATCTCCGCGTCTGTTGGGGACCTTCGGCTTCCGAAGGTCCTCAAAAACATGATTTAACAATGTTTCTGGAGTATGATACATGAATAGGTACCTTCGGACTTAGGTCATAACCACAATATGAAGAAGCACAAAGAATACGAAGGATGGCGCAGAGCCGAAGCTATGAGCAGGGGAGCTTCGGCGTGACAGCAGAAAGGGAAACCGACTTAAAGGGGAAAGGTTATTTAGGCCCCGATGGATCACTATAGAGTTATTAGCAAATGTAAAGGGCATGGGTGTAATTTTACATGGGCTGCGTCCCGTGCCTATAAATAGATGAACAGTGCTCCTGTACTGTTCACGCTGACTTGGCATTTGCTTTTGCGTCACGCTTGTACTTTTGCCTTCTTTCAAGCCAAAGGTACATTTGTAATTTGTTATCATTTCTATTTTTCCATAATAATAAAAATAGAAATGAGTTAATGATAATATTTAAGTGTTTATGTTGTTATTCATACTTTGTATGAATCCTTCTTCATTATTTGTTGCACTGATGAAGGCATGTCCTTCCTAACCTTCGTCCAAGACTCATTATATCCCGAGGGAAGTAATGCTTCGAAGGACGAAGGACTTTTAATGTTTAACAGTTTCTGTGTTGCCTTGTTCTTAATTCATAGCATTTAAGGACAAGTCCCCAACATTGGCGCCCACCTCCGGTGAACCCTTTTCGACCACCTTCCGCAAGCATCGACCTTCGTCATGCCGCCAAAGAAAGCTTCAGCGACAGGGACTGCCGCTCTGCAGCCGCTGGACCCGAACCAGGAGACCCTTTCTCTTCGAGAGGCCCGAAGCCAGAAGAGGAAGGCCACCAGTCCAACACCCCAAGAGGATGAGCTGGATCAAGAGATCAGGAATATGGAGATGCTTCATCAGCAAGTGCAGAAGAAGAAGGAAAAAATGGCTCTGCTAGCTGACCTACAAAGGCAGATTGACGAAGCCACTGAAGAAGTACGTCATCTTACTCAAGATGAGAAAAACTGAAGGCCCTGTTGGGGGCCTTCGGCTTCCGAAGGTCCTTAAAACATGATTTAACAGTGTTTCTGGAGTACAATGTGTGAACAGGTATCTTCGGACATGAGTTAAAACCACAACGTGAAGAAGCACAGAAGGGGTACAAAGGATGGCGCGGAGCCGAAGCTGTGTGTAGAAAAGCTTCGGCATGATAACGGAAAGGGAAACCGACTTAAAGATGAAAAGGCTATTTAGACCTTGATGAATTATTATAGAGTTATTAGCAGATGTAAAGGGCATAGGTGTAATTTTACATGGATTACGTCCCATGCCTATAAATAGATGAACAGTAAGCCTGTACTGTTCACGCTGACTTGGCATTTGCTTTTGCGTCACGCTTGTACTTTTACCTTCTCTCAAGTCAGAGGTACATTTGTAATCCGATGTCATTCCTATTTTTCCATAGCAATAAAATAGAAATGAGTTGATATATAATTGTTCATGTTATCTTTTACATTTCATATGATTCCTTTTTCATTATTATATGTTGCATCGATGAAGGTATGTCCTTCATGACCTTCGTCCAAATATCATTATATTCTAAGGGAAATAATGCCTCGAGGGACGAAGGGCTTTGACGTTTAACATTTTTCGTGTTGCCTTGTTCTTAACTCATAGCATTTGAGAACAAGTCCCCAACATTGGCGCCCACCTCCGGTGAACTCACTTCCACTTTTTGAGTTTCGAACACCTTCGACAAGCATCGACCTTCGTCATGCCACCAAAGAAAGCTTCAGCGACAGGGGCTGCAGCTCTGCAGCCGCTGGACCCGAACCAGGAGACCCTTGCTCTTCGAGAGGCCCGAAGCCAGAAGAGGAAGGCCACCAGTCCAACGCCCCAGGAAGACGACTTGGACCAAGAGATCAGGAATATGGAGATGCTCCATCAGCAAGTACAAAGGAAGAAGGAAAAGATGGCTCGGCTAGCTGATCTACAAAGGCAGATAGATGAAGCCTCTGAAGAAGTTCGTCATCTTGCTCAAGATGAGCAAAACCGAAGGCCTCAGCACAGAGAGCTTCATCGAGAGGGCATCTTCAACGAGGATGACTGGTATGAGGATTTCCATCATGGAAATTTTGCTTTTGATGATGCTTCTCCTCTGTCAGCAGAACTGCAGGCTACACCTTGGCCTCTGTCTTACAAGCCACCCTAGCTCCCCATGTATGACGGACACTCAGATCCGAAGCAGTTTCTGATGAGTTACGAAGCAACAATATCTTCCTATGGCGGCAACACAGCGGTCATGGCGAAATCTTTCGTCATGGCAGTCAAAAATGTTGCACAAACCCTGTACTCCTCTCTTCGGCCAGGAACAATCACATCATGGCAAAAGCTGAAGGACATGCTGGTCACTAGTTTTCAAGGGTTTCAGACGAAGCCAGTTACCGCTCAAGCTTTGTTCCAGTGCATGCAAGATCAAGAAGAATACCTCCAAGCGTATGTCCGAAGGTTCTTGCGCCTGAGGGCACAAGCGCCAACAGTGCCCAATGAAATTGTCATTGAGGCCATGATTAAGGGGCTTCGGCTAGGACCTTCAGCTCAATACTTTGCCAGGAAGCCCCCTCAGACCCTGGAGAAATTGCTTCAGAAGATGGATGAATACATCCGCGCTGACAATGACTTTCGACAGAGAAGGGTGAAAGCTTACAGGTTCTCCGAAATGGCCAGGGGCTTCGGAGGGAGAATCCATCCTAGACATGTCAGATCAATTCATTACACTCAGAATGACGACAGGGGAAGTTAGCAGCAGAGGCCGCAATATTCCTCCCAGGCTTCGGGGCAGCAACAGAGCTATCCTCGGCCTCCAGCTCCAAGGGGCAGAGGTGCCAGGGGCTTCGGAGGAAGGTTTGGGGATCAGCCCAGAAAAATTTATTGCCTATTCTGTGGTGAGGACAAGGGCTACACTACCAGGATGTGCCATGTCACCATCCAGAAACAGAAAGAGATAGCAGAAGCTGCAGCCCAACAGAACCAACTGAAACAAGTTATGCATACTGCTTCGTACCACTCACCATATATTCTAGAGTATGTGGGTAATCACCCTGCAGCTTTTGTTTCTTCGGCAAGCCAACTGAAAGGGAATTAGGCTTACACCTATTTTCCTAATTGATTTTGGGGGTTGAATTGCCCAACACAAATAATTGGACTAACTAGTTTGCTCTAGTGTATAAGTTATACAGGTGTCAAAGGTTCACACTTAGCCAATAAAAAGACCAAGTATTGGGTTCAACAAAAGAGCAAAGGGATAACCGAAGGCACCTCTGGTCTGGCGCACTGGACTGTCCGGTGTGCCACCGGACAGTGTCCGGTGCACCAAAGGACTCCAAGTCAAACTCGTCACCTTCGGGAAAATCCAGAGGCGCTCCGCTATAATTCACCGGACTGTTCGGTGTACACCGGACAGTGTCTGGTGCTCCAAGGAAGGGCGTCTCAGGAACTCGCCAGCTTCGGGAAACCGCAATAGCTGCTCCGCTATAATTCACCGGACATGTCCGGTGTACACCAGACTGTCCGGTGTATCTGCGGGGCAACAGCTACTTCGCGCCAACGGTCACCTGCAACAGCAATTAATGCGCGCCAGAGCGCGCAGAAGTCAGGCACGTGCGCCCTGGCACACCGGACACTCTACAGTACATGTCTGGTGTGCCACCGGACATCCAGGCGGGCCCAGAAGACAGAGCTCCAACGGTCGGAACCCAACGGCTTTGGTGACGTGGCTGGCGCACCGGACATGTCCGGTGTGCACCGGACATGTCCGGTGTGCACCGGACTGTCCGGTGCACCATACGACAGTCAGCC
Organism: Zea mays; assembly: GCF_902167145.1. Classification (NCBI taxonomy): domain Eukaryota; kingdom Viridiplantae; phylum Streptophyta; class Magnoliopsida; order Poales; family Poaceae; genus Zea; species Zea mays. The sequence goes on from NC_050100.1 coordinate 150,237,868, forward strand.
CCACCAAACGGCTAGTTTGGTGGTTGGGGCTATAAATACCCCCAACCACCCCACATTCAAGTCGTCCAAGTTTTCCCACTTCAACTACCTACAAGAGCTCTAGCATTCAATTCTAGACACACCCAAGTGATCAAATCCTCTCCAAACTCCACACAACGCCCTAGCGATTAGTGAGAGAGATTTGCTTGTGTTCTTTCGAGCTCTTGCGCTTGGATTGCTTTCTTATTTCTTGATTCTTTATTGTGATCAAACTCACTTGTAATTGAGGCAAGAGACACCAATCTTGTGGTGGTCCTTGTAGGAACTTTGTGTTCCAAGTGATTGAGAAGAGAAAGCTCACTCGGTCCGAGGGACCGTTTGAGAGAGGGAAAGGGTTGAAAGAGACTCGGTCTTTGTGACCACCTCAACGGGGAGTAGGTTTGCGAGAACCGAACCTCGGTAAAACAAATCCACGTGTCACACTCTTTATTCGCTTGAGATTTGTTTTTGCACCCTCTCTCGCGGACTTGATTATATTTCTAATGCTAACCCGACTTGTAGTTGTGATTATTTTTGAGAATTTCAGTTTCGCCCTATTCACCCCCCCCCCCCCTCTAGGTGACTTTCAATTGGTATCAGAGCCCGGTGCTTCATTAGATCCTAATCGCTCGAAGTGATGTCGGGAGAACTCGCCAAGAGGGAAATGGAGACCGGCGACAAGCCCACTACAAGCCATGGGAAGGCTTCATCGGAAGAGTCCCGCAATAAGGAGAAGAGGAAGGAGAAGAAGGAAAAGAAAACTTCTTCCCACAAGTCGCATCGGAGTGGCGACAAAATAAAGAAGATGAGGAAGGTGGTCTACTACGAGACTGACACTTCATCACCTTCTACCTCCAGCTCCGACGCGCCCTCCATAACTTCTAAGCGTCATGAGCGCAAGAAGTTTAGTAAGATCCCCTTACATTATCCTCGTACCTCTAGACATACTCCATTACTTTCTGTTCCATTAGGCAAACCGCCAACCTTTGACGGTGAAGATTATGCTAGGTGGAGTGATTTAATGAAATTTCATCTAACCTCACTCCACAAAAGTATATGGAATGTTGTTGAGTTTGGAGCACAGGTACCATCCGTAGGGGATGAGGATTATGATGAGGACGAGGTGGCCCAAATCGAGCACTTCAACTCCCAAGCCACAACAATACTCCTCGCCTCTCTAAGTAGGGAGGAGTACAACAAGGTGCAAGGACTAAAAAGCGCCAAGGAAGTTTGGGACGTGCTCAAGACGGCGCACAAGGGTGATGAACTCACCAAGATCACCAAGCGGGAAACGATCGAGGGGGAGCTCGGTCGCTTCCGTCTTCGCCAAGGGGAGGAGCCACAAGACATGTACAACCGGCTCAAAACCTTGGTGAACCAAGTGCGCAACCTCCGGAGCAAAAAGTGGGATGACCACGAGGTGGTTAAGGTTATTCTAAGATCTCTTATTTTCCTTAACCCTACTCAAGTTCAATTAATTCGTGGCAACCCAAGATATACACTAATGACTCACGAGGAAGTAATCGGGAATTTTGTGAGCTTTGAATTTATGATCAAGGGCTCACGGAAGATCAACGAGCTTGACGGCCCCTCGACGTCCGAAGCTCAACCGGTTGCATTCAAGGCCACGGAGGAGAAGAAGGAGGAGTCTACACCAAGTAGACAACCAATCGACACCTCCAAGCTCAACAATGAGGAGATGGCGCTTGTCATCAAAAGCTTTCGGCAAATCCTCAAGCAAAGGAGGGGGAAGGATTACAAGCCCCGCTCCAAGAAGGTTTTTTACAAGTGTGGTAAGCCCGGTCACTTTATAGCTAAATGTCCTATTTCGAGTGACAGTGACAGATGCGATGACAAGAAGGGGAGAAGAAAGGAGAAGAAGAGATACTACAAGAAGAAGGGTGGCGATGCCCATGTTTGTCGGGAGTGGGACTCCGACGAAAGTTCTAGCGACTCCTCTGACGACGAGGACGCCGCCAACATCGCCGTCACCAAGGGACTTCTCTTCCCCAACGTCGGCCATAAGTGCCTCATGGCAAAGGATGGCAAAAAGAAGAAGGTTAAATCCAAATCCTCCACTAGATATGAGTCTTCTAGTGATGAAAATGCTAGTGATGAGGAAGATAACTTACGCACTCTTTTTGCCAACCTCAACATGCAACAAAAAGAGAAACTTAATGAATTGATTGGTGCCATTCATGAAAAGGATGATCTCTTGGACACCCAAGAGGACTTCCTTATTAAAGAAAACAAGAAGCATGTTAAAGTTAAAAATGCTTATGCTCTAGAAGTTGAGAAATGTGAAAAATTATCTAGTGAGCTAAGCACTTGCCATGATACCATTAACAACCTTAGAAATGAAAATGCTAGTTTAAATGCTAAGGTTGATTCTCATGTTTGTGATGTTTCAATTCCCAATCCTAGGAATAATAATGATGATTTGCTTGCTAGGATTGAAGAATTAAACATTTCTCTTGCTAGTCTTAGGATTGAAAATGAGAAATTAACTGCTAAGGCTAAAGATTTTGATGTTTGCAATGATACAATTTCCAATCTTAGAGATAAGAATGATATATTGCATGCTAAGATTGTTGAACTTAATTCTTGCAAACCCTCTACATCTACCGTTGAGCATACCACTATTTGTACTAGATGTAGAGATGTTAACATTGATGCTATACATGATCACATGGCTTTAATTAAACAACAAAATGATCATATAGCTAAATTAGATGCTAAAATTGCCGAGCATAACTTAGAAAATGAAAAGTTTAAATTTGCTAGAAGTATGCTCTATAGTGGGAGACGCCCTGGCATCAAGGATGGCATTGTCTTCCAACAGGGAGGCAATGTCAAACTTAGTGCCCCTCCTAAGAAATTGTCCAACTTTGTTAAGGGCAAGGCTCCCATGCCTCAGGATAACGAGGGTTACATTTTATACCCTGCCGGTTATCCCGAGGACAAAATTAGGGGAATTCATTCTAGGAAGTCTCACTCTGGCCCTAACCATGCTTTCATGTATAAGGGTGAGACATCTAGCTCTAGGCAACCAACCCATGCTAAGTTGCCTAAGAAGAAAACTCCTAGTGCATCAAATGAACATAGTTTTTCATTTAAAACTTTTGATGCATCTTATGTGTTAACTAACAAATCCGGCAAAGTAGTTGCCAAATATGTTGGGGGCAAGCACAAGGGGTCAAAGACTTGTGTTTGGGTACCCAAAGTTCTTGTATCTAATGCCAAAGGACCCAAAACCATTTGGGTACCTAAAGTCAAGAACTGAACATGTGTTGTAGGTTTATGCATCCGGGGGCTCAAGTTGGATTATCGACAGCGGGTGCACAAACCACATGACAGGGGAGAAGAAGATGTTCTCCTCCTATGAGAAAAACCATGATCCCCAACAAGCTATCACATTCGGGGATGGAAATCAAGGTTTGGTCAAAGGTCTTGGTAAAATAGCTATATCTCCTGACCATTCCATTTCCAATGTTTTTCTTGTAGATTCATTAGATTACAATTTGCTTTCCGTATCTCAATTATGTCAAATGGGCTACAATTGTCTCTTTACTGATGTAGGTGTCACTGTCTTTAGAAGAAGTGATGATTCAATAGCATTTAAGGGTGTGTTAGAGGGTCAGCTATACTTAGTAGATTTTGATAGAGCTGAACTCGACACATGCTTAATTGCTAAGACTAACATGGGTTGGCTCTTGCACCGCCGACTAGCCCATGTTGGGATGAAGAATCTTCACAAGCTTCTAAAGGGAGAACACATTTTAGGACTAACAAATGTTCATTTTGAGAAAGACAGGATTTGTAGCGCATGCCAAGCAGGAAAGCAAGTTGGTGCTCATCATCCACACAAGAACATTATGACGACCGACAGGCCACTAGAGCTCCTACACATGGACCTATTCGGCCCGATCGCTTACATAAGCATCGGCGGGAGTACGTACTGTCTAGTTATTGTGGATGATTATTCTCGCTTCACTTGGGTGTTCTTTTTGCAGGAAAAATCTCATACCCAAGAGACCTTAAAGGGATTCTTGAGACGGGCTCAAAATGAGTTCGGCTTAAGGATCAAGAAAATTAGAAGCGACAACGGGACGGAGTTCAAGAACTCTCAAATTGAAGGTTTCCTTGAGGAGGAGGGCATCAAGCATGAGTTCTCTTCTCCCTACACCCCACAACAAAATGGTGTAGTGGAGAGGAACAATAGAACTCTATTGGACATGGCAAGAACCATGCTTGATGAGTACAAGACTTCGGATCGGTTTTGGGCCGAGGCGGTCAACACCGCCTGCTACGCCATCAACCGATTATATCTACACCGAATCCTCAAGAAGACATCGTATGAACTCCTAACCGGTAAAAAGCCCAATATTTCATATTTTAGAGTCTTTGGTAGCAAATGCTTTATTCTTGTTAAAAGAGGTAGAAAATCTAAATTTGCTCCTAAGACTGTAGAAGGCTTTTTACTAGGATATGATTCAAACACAAGGGCATATAGAGTCTTTAACAAGTCCTCTGGACAAGTTGAAGTTTCTTGTGACGTTGTGTTTGATGAGACTAACGGCTCTCAAGTAGAGCAAGTTGATCTTGATGAGATAGGTATTGAAGAGGCTCCGTGCATCGCGCTAAGGAACATGTCCATTGGGGATGTGTGTCCTAAGGAATCCGAAGAGCCTCCAAATGCACAAGAGCAACCATCCTCCTCCACGCAAGCATCCCCACCGACTCAAAATGAGGATGAAGCTCAAGTTGATGAAGTAGAAGATCAAGCAAATGAGCCATCTCATGATGACGGCAATGATCAAGGGGGAGATGCAAATGATCAAGACAAGGAGGATGAAGAGCAAAGGCGGCCACACCCAAGAGTCCACCAAGCAATCCAACGAGATCACCCCATCGACACCATCCTCGGCGACATTCATAAGGGGGTAACCACTAGATCTCGTGTTGCACATTTTTGTGAGCATTACTCTTTTGTTTCCTCTATTGAGCCACACAGGGTAGAGGAAGCACTACAAGATTCGGATTGGGTGGTGGCGATGCAAGAGGAGCTCAACAACTTCATTAGGAATGAGGTATGGTATTTAGTTCCACGTCCTAACCAAAATGTTGTAGGAACCAAGTGGGTTTTCCACAACAAGCAAGATGAGCATGGTGTGGTGACAAGGAACAAAGCTCGACTTGTGGCCAAGGGATACTCCCAAGTCGAAGGTTTGGATTTCGGTGAAACCTATGCACCCGTAGCTAGGCTTGAGTCAATTCGCATATTATTGGCCTATGCTACTTACCATGGCTTTAAGCTTTATCAAATGGACGTGAAAAGTGCCTTCCTCAATGGACCAATCAAGGAAGAGGTCTATGTTGAGCAACCTCCCGGCTTTGAAGATAGTGAGTACCCTAACCATGTCTATAAACTCTCTAAGGCGCTTTATGGGCTCAAGCAAGCCCCAAGAGCATGGTATGAATGCCTTAGGGATTTCCTTATCACTAATGGATTCAAAGTCGGAAAGGCCGATCCTACTCTATTCACTAAAACTCTTGAAATGACTTGTTTGTATGCCAAATTTATGTTGATGATATTATATTTGGGTCTACTAACGAGTCTACATGTGAAGAATTTAGTAGGATCATGACACAAAAATTCGAGATGTCTATGATGGGGGAGTTGAAGTACTTCTTAGGATTTCAAGTAAAGCAACTCCAAGAGGGCACCTTCCTAAGCCAAACAAAGTATACTCCAGATATTCTAAGCAAGTTTGGGATGAAGGATGCCAAACCCATCAAGACACCCATGGGAACCAATGGGCATCTCGACCTCGACGAGGGAGGTAAATCCGTCGATCAAAAGGTAATACCGATCGATGATAGGTTCTTTGCTATATTTATGTGCATCTCGACCGGATATTATGCTTTCTGTATGCATGTGTGCAAGATTCCAAGCCGACCCTAAGGAAGCTCACCTTACGGTCGTAAAACGAATCTTGAGATATTTGGTTTATACTCCTAAGTTTGGGCTTTGGTATCCTCGGGGATCCACATTTGATTTGATTGGTTATTCCGATGCCGATTGGGCGGGTTGTAAAATTGATAGAAAGAGCAGATCGGGGACTTGCCAGTTCTTGGGAAGGTCCTTGGTGTCTTGGGCTTCAAAGAAGCAAAATTTGGTCGCTCTTTCTACCGCCGAGGCCGAGTATATTGCCGCAGGCCATTGTTGCGTGCAACTACTTTGGATGAGGCAAACCCTTAGGGACTACGGTTACAAACTAACCAAAGTCCCTCTTCTATGTGATAATGAGAGTGCAATCCGCATGGCGGATAATCCCGTTGAGCATAGCCGCACTAAACACATAGCCATTCGGTATCACTTTTTAAGGGATCACCAACAAAAGGGAGATATCGAGATTTCTTACATTAATACTAAAGATCAGTTAGCCGATATCTTTACCAAGCCTCTTGATGAACAAACTTTTAACAAACTTAGGCATGAGCTAAATATTCTTGATTCTAGGAACTTCTTTTGTTGAATTGCACACATAGCTAATTTATATACCTTCATGTGCTATGACTAATGTGTTTTCAAGTGAATTTCAAAACAAGTCATAGGTATATTGAAAGGAAATTGGAGTCTTCAGCGAAGACAAAGGCTTCCACTCCGTAACTCACCCTTCGCCGTCGCTCCGCGCATCTCTCCATCTTTTGGGGGAAAGTCCAAAGCAAAAGGACTTCGTCTTTGGTATAATCTTCACTCATTTACTTATGACCAAAGGGGGAGAGAGTATTACTGAGGGCTCTAATGATTCCGTTTTTGGCGATTCATGCCAAAGGGGGAGAGAGTATGAGCCCAAAGCAAAAGGACCGCACCACCACCAATTGTAAAATTTTAAGTTTTTCAAAGAGTATTTTCAAATTAGTATCCTACTTGTGATATAATTTCAAATTGGTATACCCTCTTCAAAATTAATATCAAAACCCTCTTGAACACTAAGAGGAGGATTTCTTTAAGGGGGAGTTTTGTTTAGTCAAAGAAAAAGCATTTAAAACAGGGGGAGAAAATTTCAAATCTTGAAGATGCTTTGCAAAATCTTATTCATTTACCTTTGACTATTTGCAAAAGAACTTTGAAAAGGATTTACAAAAGAATTTGCAAAACCAAAACATATGGTGCAAGCGTGGTCCAAAATGTTAAAAACAAAGAAACAATCCATGCATATCTTATGAGTAGTTATATTGGCTCAATTCCAAGCAACCTTTGCACTTACATTATGCAAGCTAGTTCAATTATGTACTTCCATATTTGCTTTGGTTTGTGTTGGCATCAATCACCAAAAAGGGGGAGATTGAAAGGGAATTAGGCTTATACCTATTTTCCTAATTGATTTTGGTGGTTGAATTGCCCAACACAAATAATTGGACTAACTAGTTTGCTCTAGTGTATAAGTTATACAGGTGTCAAAGGTTCACACTTAGCCAATAAAAAGACCAAGTATTGGGTTCAACAAAAGAGCAAAGGGATAACCGAAGGCACCTCTGGTCTGGCGCACCGGACTGTCCGGTGTGCCACCGGACAGTGTCCGGTGCTCCAAGGAAGGGCGTCTCAGGAACTCGCCAGCTTCGGGAAACCGCAACAGCTGCTCCGCTATAATTCACCGGACATGTCCGGTGTACACCGGACTGTTAGGTGTATCTGCGGGGCAACGGCTACTTCGCGCCAACGGTCACCTGCAACGGCAATTAATGCGTGCCAGAGCGCGCAGAAGTCAGGCACGCGTGCCCTGGCACACCGGACACTCTACAGTACATGTCTGGTGTGCCACCGGACATCCAGGCAGGCCCAGAAGACAGAGCTCCAACGGTCGGAACCCAACGGCTTTAGTGACGTGGCTGGCGCACCGGACATGTCCGGTGTGCACCGGACTGTCCGGTGCACCATACGACAGTCAGCCCCACCAAACGGCTAGTTTGGTGGTTGGGGCTATAAATACCCCAACCACCCCACATTCAAGTCGTCCAAGTTTTCCCACTTCAACTACTTACAAGAGCTCTAGCATTCAATTCTAGACACACCCAAGTGATCAAATCCTCTCCAAACTCCACACAACGCCCTAGCGATTAGTGAGAGAGATTTGCTTGTGTTCTTTCGAGCTCTTGCGCTTGGATTGCTTTCTTCTTTCTTGATTCTTTATTGCGATCAAACTCACTTGTAATTGAGGCAAGAGACACCAATCTTGTGGTGGTCCTTGTAGGAACTTTGTGTTCCAAGTGATTGAGAAGAGAAAGCTCACTCGGTTCGAGGGACAGTTTGAGAGAGGGAAAGGGTTGAAAGAGACCCGGTCTTTGTGACCACCTCAACGGGGAGTAGGTTTGCGAGAACCGAACCTCGGTAAAACAAATCCACGTGTCACACTCTTTATTCGCTTGAGATTTGTTTTTGCACCCTCTCTCGCGGACTTGATTATATTTCTAACGCTAACCCAGCTTGTAGTTGTGATTATTTTTGAGAATTTCAGTTCCGCCCTATTCACCCCCCCTCTAGGAGACTTTCACCAACCTCAGGCATCCTGGCAACAGCCTCCACCTCCACCACCAATGCAACGAGGACAACAGCCAGAAGGGAGTCAGCACACTCACCATCAACGAGACTTCGGAGAGGAGTCCGAAGCTCGCACAGTCAATAGTACTGTGCTAGAATCGAAGCATATCTACTAACATATATCCTACCTCGGCAATAGTTTTTGCATTCAGTATCATTTTCTTTTTAACGAGGAACAATTATTGAAAGCCTAAGCGTTTTTTGTCGTTTTCAATTTCTTGTAATAACTTCGTTTTTGCCATAGTAAAAATATACCTTCTCCACAGAATAACGGAGTTGCCGAAGCATAAGAACTTATGGTTACAAGGAGAACCTCCGACATAGCAAAAGTCGTTCCTAAGGGAGCGCGGCGTAAGTTTTCTGCTCAAAAGTCGTTCCAAAGGGAATGCAGAGCTTACAGCGAAAAATAAACGCTGATACCGCCGAAGTAAAAGGCGAAGAAGCTCCTAAGGGAGGCTTACAGCGAAAAATAAACGCTGATACCGCCGAAGTAAAAGGCGAAGAAGCTCCTAAGGGAGGCTTACAACGAAAAATAAACGCTGATACCGCCGAAGTAAAAGGCGAAGAAGCTCCTAAGGGAGGCTTGCAGCGAAAAGTCAGCGCTGATCTTCGGCACAAATATCATTTTGCATAACATCACATCATCACATCATTTGCATAGCATAACATCATACATCATATTGCATCAATAACGCAAGAAGGGGGTTCAACGTTGATTTTCGGAGATTGTTTCTAACAAGCAGTGCCAAGGCACAAAATAATTATTGAAGAAGCATACCTTCGTCAAACTCTAAAATGAAAAGATCTATTGTTTACTGATTTTCCGAAGATTGGATGTTTCTACGAAATATGGATATTCTTCACGAAGCATGAAAAGAAGGGAAGGTGTTTTTTCGCCGAAGGCTCAAAAACGGTATGTATGTAAAGTTTCATGCATCGTAAAGAATTAAGTTACAAGCAACTTATATATTACATTCAAAGTTATAAAATATTACACACTTTGTTCAGCAAATATTACATTCCAAATGTTTTTACAATAACAACTATTCTTCTTTCAAAACTCGGGCATTGTGCAGCTTCGTTCAACAGTCGAGAAACAACTTCATCTAAAATAGCTTCGGTCATTTTAGTAATTTCTTCCTCTCCCTTTGCTTCTGGGACGGTCGTTGGCTCGAAGGGCTCTAGGGAAGGAGATAGCTCAGCTGCGATAGAAAACGTAAATAAGTTCGAAGTTGCAAAAATAAAACATAAAGCTAGAAGTTATTAGGCAATACCTATCCTCTTTTCTAGTTCCGCAGTTCTTTCAGCTGCCTTCATCGCTTCTTTTGCATCATGAGAATCTTTTTCACTCTTTTTTATTATCTCGTGTGCCATCTTTCGGCCGCCATTCTCCCATATGTCAATAAAGAATTTTCCGCCCACTAAGCTGGCTTCGGCCGAAGGATCTTTTGTATCTTCAATACTTAAAGTAGCTTCGGCTTGAGCCAAAGTTTTCACATGGTTGCAGCCTGATTTCTCCAAAATAGCCACGATTCCTCAGGCACCTGAGAAAGCGCAGATATCTCCGCGACCACTCAAAACTTCCTCAAAAGCTTCAGCTTCATTGCTGATCCAATCAATTGGGCCTTCAGGATCACCTCTTACGAAGTTGTCTTCGTTAGAGAGTGCGCCGACATTGGCGAAGCTAGTTTTTATTTTCTTAACACACTATAGACTTTTCATAACACCTTTCCTTAGATGCACGAAGTTCTTCAACGTTTTTCTCTAAATGATTTGTCCATTGTTCACTAATTTCTCGTTTAGCTTCTGCAACTGCGCATTTTTCTTTAGCTTCGGCTAGCTGTTTCCGAAGATCCTCAATTTCGCGCTTCTGGGCCTCAGCTTGGGCTTTGGAAACAGCCTCGTCTTCTTTTATTTTGTTCACCAATGAATTTAATATTTTATCTTTCTCAAGACCTTCGTTCCTTAGCTCAATTACTTCGGAACGAAGGTTGTTTAAAGCCATGATGCACCCTTCATCTTCGGCACTTTTTTGCGCTCTAAGGGCATTGCTGAGAATAAGGCCCTGCAAAAGGAATGTGATATTAATAAATAAACACACGAATTTTCAACCACGCAAAAAAGTGTATTTTCTCACCTTTAAGCTGTTATATGCTAAGTTGTCGGCCAACTCATCTTTTGACAAAACTGAAAGCCCATCTTCTAGAGTTGGGAATCCGAAGCTTCGTGCCATCTCCCGGCAGACAGATATCTCCTTGCTGTCTGGGAGACAATACAAGAAGTCTTCTTCTCCACTGCCATTGAATATCAACGCCCCTTTCAGATATTTTAATTTCTGGGCATAATGATGAGCTTCCCGTTTTTCTTCTTCAGATAGTATTTTGCCCGAAGCATGTCGCACAATATAATCAGGCAATTTGGAAGGCGCTTCGGGAGTTGAAGAAAGAATTTTTTCAGACAGAGTTTGCTTTAAAGTTTCCTTTCTACTTTCTCCTTCGGTTTCCAAGGATTTTTCTTTGGCAGACTCTGAAGGTCCAGTTTTGATTTCAGCCTAGTGCTTTGTAGTTTCGCCTCCAGAGGCTGTTGTTTCAGTTTGTGCTTTTTGAGCTTCGGCAACTTTTTTCGGCGTAGAGCTTGAAGACTTTATTGTCTCTAGTACATCCAAAACATTAACCATCCTTTTCCTTTTGGGGGTCATAGCCGGACCCTTCTGAGCTTGTGGCACTCCAACTCCTACCGAAGGGCTCAAAACTTCTGATATTTTTGTCCCTTCGGCTTTCGACTCTTCAGTTCTTTCAACCTTCGGTGCTGCAGACAGCTCTTCAGCTTTCTGCGCAGGTACAGGGTTTTTGGCTTCAGCAGCCGAAGAAGCCTCGCCGACAAACTCGGGCATTGTGGCCGGCTCAATATAGCGTGGCCGGTGCGTAAGAACCTTCATCTTTTTTCTCTTCGGCGTTGGCTCACTAGGAGCGGCCGAAGTAACTTCCTTCACAGAAGCTGTACCTTTTCTTTTTTTGACCCCGTATTGGGTAACGGTAATCAGGATAGACAAATCCGATAGCATCGAAAACTCTGTTCAGCCTTTTCTTTTTCCAGCCTCCGAAGGCCGCAAATAGCGCAGTATCTTCTGCCTTTGAGTACGGTCCGAGCAATTCATCACTTGTAGCTTCAACGCATTTCAACCAATCGTCGTCTGGCTCGATAAATTGGTCTGCAAACCTGAAGATATATTTTAGTCGAAGCAGACCACCTTCGTGTGGGTTGCTGATGGTTTCCTTTGTCATTTCCCAGTTAGCTACCAATGGCCATATCCTATAGGCCACGTGCTCTTGAACTAAGTCCCTAGTCCCGATGAAGGAGCAGACTATGTCGAAGGCCCTCTGGCATTCTTCGGCTGCTTCATCCATTTCCACCTTCGGTTTCCGGAGTCCGAAACGCTGCTAGATAGGGCGCATGATGATATCTTTAATATCTTCTCGTGCCTTCAAATCATTTTTCACATAGAACCATTCCTTCATCCAGTCCTCTGGCCATCTCTTCCGAAAAGTTGGCACGAGACAGCTTGACCCAGAGCGGGCACCGAAGCTATAACAACCAAAATTGTTATGATACTGCTCTTTGCCCCAAGGCTTTGTCTCATAAACTAGTTCGTGTATACTGCAGAAACTTTTTACGTTTGGTCCAAGCCTTGGCTCCTTGCGGCCCATACGAAGATTCCCATCCTTATGATTGCTTCGGGGGTAATTTGATGTAGGCAGATTTCAAATATCTTCAAGACTTCAACCACGAAACTGCTTAGAGGAAACCGAAGCCCAGCCTTGAAGAAGCTTCAGAAGATCACGACTTCATTTTCCTCAGGAGTAGGACAAGTCTTCTCTCCTTCGTCAGCCCTTACAATGGACAAATCCCGAAAATATCTACCCCTCATATTGACAAGATGGCTTTGTTTAATGGCTGATTTTCCAAAAACTGCATGGCTTGGCCGCCAGGGTCGATCTTCCGAGTCTTCCCCCCACTTTCCGCATCATAACTGTCACTATCACCAGTATCTTCGGATAAACCTTCCAAAATTTCCCTTGTAATCTTTTCTGTATTTGTCTTTTATATTGATTCAAGAAAGCTAAGATTCTTCTCCTCAAGAAGGCTCAGCTTTGTTTCAGCAACAGCTCTCTTATCTTCAGACATCTTCGGAAATGCTAAAAACCGCTTTTAAAGCCGAAGCTTAAAAAAACTTACAAATTAAGCAAGTCTTGTTGCGCAAGAGCTAAAAACTGAGTAAGCAAAGAGCAGATGGCAAAGAAAGCGTACCAAATGACATTGTGGTGCGCTCTTACTTATACACCTGGTGCATTGAGAACAGGAGGGCCCCGCTTGTCATTGACTGTTGCTATTCTAGCAAAAGGAAGGTGTTTTTTCGGACCTTCGGCTTAGGGCCTCCGTCCATATCGCAATATGAATTTATTATCCTAACAAATTAATATTGTGAGGGGCTACTGTTGGGGGCCTTCGGCTTCCGAAGGTCCTCAAAAACATGATTTAACAGTGTTTCTGGAGTACAATGTGTGAACAGGTATCTTCGGACATGAGTTAAAACCACAACGTGAAGAAGCATAGAAGGGGTACGAAGGATGGCGCGGAGCCGAAGCTGTGTATATAAAAGCTTCGGCATGATAAAAGAAAGGGAAACCGACTTAAAGATAAAAAGGCTATTTAGACCTTGATGAATTATTATAGAGTTATTAGCAGATGTAAAGGGCATAGGTGTAATTTTACATGGATTACGTCCCGTGCCTATAAATAGATGAACAGTAAGCCTGTACTGTTCACGCTGACTTGGTATTTGCTTTTGCGTCACGCTTGTACTTTTACCTTCTCTCAAGTCAGAGGTACATTTGTAATCCGATGTCATTCCTATTTTTCCATAGCAATAAAATAGAAATGAGTTGATATATAATTGTTCATGTTATCTTTTACATTTCATATGATTCCTTTTTCATTATTATATGTTGCATCGATGAAGGTATGTCCTTCATGACCTTCATCCAAAGATCATTATATCCTAAGGGAAATAATGCCTCGAGGGACGAAGGGCTTTGACGTTTAACATTTTTTGTGTTGCCTTGTTCTTAACTCATAGCATTTGAGAACAAGTCCCCAACAGGCCCCAACACAGAGAGCTTCACCAAGAGGGCTTCTTCAACGAGGATGATTGGTATGAGGATTTCCATCATGGAAATTTTGCTTTTGATGATGCTTCTCCTCTGTCGGCAGAATTGCAGGCTACACCTTGGCCCCCGTCTTACAAGCCACCTCAGCTTCCTATGTACGATGGTCACTCAGATCCGAAGCAGTTTCTGATGAGCTACGAAGCCACCATATCTTCATATGGTGGCAATACTGCAGTCATGGCAAAATCCTTCGTCATGGCAGTCAAGAATGTTGCACAAACCAAGTACTCCTCTCTTCAGCCAGGAACAATCACATCATGGCAGAAACTGAAGGACATGCTGATCACCAGTTTCCAAGGGTTTTAGACGAAGCCGGTTACTGCTCAAGCTTTGTTCCAGTGCACGCAAGATCACGAAGAATACCTCTAGGCGTATGTCCGAAGGTTCTTGCGTCTGAGAGCACAAGCGCCGACAGTGCCCAATGAAATTGTCATTGAGGCCATGATCAAGGGGCTTCTGCCAGGACCTGCGGCCCAATACTTCGCCGGGAAGCCCCCTCAGACCCTGGAGAAATTGCTTCAGAATATGGATGAATACATCCACGCTGACAATGACTTTCGGCAGAGAAGGGAGGAAGCTTACAGGTTCTGCGAAATGACCAGGGGCTTCGGAGGAAGCGTCCACCCAAGGCACGTCAGATCAATCCACTCTACTCAGAATGACGACAGAGGAGGTCAGCAGCAGAGGCCGCAATATTCCTCCCAGGCTTCGGGGCAGCAACAAAGCTATCCTCGGCCTCCAGCTCCAAGGGCCAGAGGCGCCAGGGGCTTCAGTGGAAGATTTGGGGATCAGCCCAGGAAAATTTATTGCCTATTCTGCGGTGAGGACAAGGGCCATACTACAAGGATGTGCCATGTCACCATCCAGAAACAGAAGGAGATAGCAGAAGCTGCAGCTCAATAGAACCAGCCGAAGCAAGTTATGCATACTGCTTCGTATCATTCACCGTACATACCAGAGTATGTGGGTAACGATCCTACAGTTTCTGTTGCTTCGGCAAGCCAATCTCAGGCATCCTAGCAACAGCCTCTACCTCCACCACCAATGCAACCCGCATATCCTCAAGACCAGTAGCCAGAAGGGAGCCAGCACACTCACCAGCAGCGAGATTTCAGGGAACAGTCCAAAGCTCGCACAGTCAACAGTACTGTGCCAGAATCGAAGCACATCTACTAGGAGATATCCTACCTCTAAAATAGTTTTTGCATTCATCGTCATTTTCTTTTTAATAAAGAACAATCATTGAAAGCCTAGTTCTTTTGTTGTTTTCAATTCCTTGTAATAGCTTCGTAATTGTCATGATATAATAAACCTTCTTCACAGACTCACGAAGTTCCAAAAGTTGGTGAATCACGAAAGTCGTTCTCAAGAGCGTGGGGTTCACAATTATATTACAAGTTGTGCCGAAGCAACAAAAAGTCGTTCAAAGGAACGCAGCGTAAGTTTGACTGAAGCAACAAAAAGTCGTTCCTAAGGGAGCGCAGCGTAAGTTTTCTGCTCAAAAGTCGTTCCAAAGGGAATGCAGAGCTTGCAGTGAAAAATAAACGCTGATTTCGCCGAAATATAAGGTGAAGAAGCTCCTAAGGGAGGCTTACAGCGAAAAGTCGACGCTGATACCGCCGAAATAGAAGGCGAAGAAGCTCCTAAGGGAGGCTTACAACAAAAAGTCAGCGCTGATACACCGAAAAATAAGCGGTGAAGCCAAAAAGTAAACGGCAAAAAGATTGTGTATTTTACTGAGGGAATGTGTGTGTATTTTCGGCATAAATATCATTTTGCATAGCATGACATCATCACATCATTCGCATAACATGACATCATACATCATACTGCATCAATGGCACAAGAAGGGGATACAACATTGATCTTCGGAAATTGTTTCGAAGAAATTGTGCCAGGGCACAAAATAAGTACAGCTTCGTCATCTCTAATATCAAAGATGATCTATTGCTTACGAAGCATAATATTTTCACGGAATATGTGTATTCTTCACGAAGCATGAAAAGAAGGGAATGTGTTTTTTCGCCGAATGCTCAAAAACGGTATGTACGTAAAGTTTCATGCATCGTAAAGAACTGGATTACAAACAACTCATATATTACATTCAAAACTGTAAAATATTACACACTTTGTTCAGCAAATATTACATTAATATTCCGAATGTTTCTACAACAATAGCTATTCTTCTTTTAAAACTGCTTCTCCAGCTTCGTTTAGTAGTTGAGCCACAGCTTCATCCATAATAGCTTCGGCCATCTTTGTAATTTCATCTTCCTTTTTTGCTTCGGGGTCGGCCAATGACTCGAAAAGCTCCGGGGGAGGAGATAGTTCAGCTGCGATACAAAACATAAATGAGTTCGAAGTCACAGAAATAAAACATAAAGTCAAAAGCAATTAGGTAATACCTATCCGCCTTTCAAGCTCTGCAATTTTTTCAGCTGCCTTTGCTACATCTCTAGCATCGTGAGTATCTTTTTCACTTTTCTTTATAATTTCGTGAGTCATCCCTCGGCCACCATTTTCCCAGATGTCGGTGAAAAACTTTCCGCCGACTAAGCTTGCCTCGGCCGAGGGGTCTTTTGTATCTTCAATAGAGAACGCAGCTTCGGCTTGGGCCAGAATCTTTACATGTTCGCATCCTGCCTTCTCCAAAATAGCCGCAATTCCCCTGGCACCTGAGAAGGCGCAGACATCTCCACGGCCACTCAAAACTTCCTCAAAAGCTTCGGCTTCGCCGTTGATCCAGTCGATTGGACCTTCGGGATCGCCCAGTACGAAGTTGTCTTCATTCGAATATGCGCCAATATTGGCGAAGCTGGTTTTTATCCTTTGTACACATGCTACAGATTTTTCATAGCATCTTCCTTTTGAAGAACGAAGCTCCACCACTATTTTTCCCAGTAATTTTTTCAGTAGTCACTGGCGTCTCGGTCAGCTTTGGCAATTGCACATTTTAATTTTTCTTCTGCCAGCTGTTTCTGAAGATCTTCAATTTCACATTTCTGGGTCTCAGCTTGGGCTTTTGAAGTAGCCTCGTCTTCTTTTATCTTGTTCACCAATGAGTTTAATATTTTATCTTTTTCAAGACCTTCGTTCCTTAGCTCAATCACTTCAGAACGAAGGTTATTCAAGGCCATGGTACATCCCTCATCTTCAGCGCTTTTTTGCGCCCTGATGGCGTTGCTAAGAATAAGGCCCTGCAAAAGGAGTGCGGTATTAAGTATAAGCAAATGGAAAAATTTTGTTTTTAAGTACAAAAATCTTATTCCCTCACCTTTAAGATGTTGTATGCTAAGCTGTCAGCCAATTCATCTTTTGATAGCACTGAGAGCCCGTCTTCTAGCGTCGGAAATCCGAAGCTTCTGCCCATCTCCCGGCAGACAGAGATCTCCTTGCTGTCTGGGAGACAATACAAGAAGTCTTCTTCTCCGCTGTCGTTGAATATCAACGCCCCTTTTGGATATTTTAATTTCTGGGCATAATACTGAGCTTCTCGATTTTCCTCTTCACATAGCCTTTTGCCCGAAGCATATCGTATAATAAAATCAGATACTCAGGAAGATGCTTCGGGAGTTGAAGAGAGTTTTTTCAGGCAGAATTTGCTTTGTAACCTCTTTTTTCGTTTCTTCTCCGGTTTCCAAGGATTTCTCCTTGGCGGGCTCTGAAGGCCCAGCTTCGGCCTCGGTCTGGCTCTTTGCAGCTTCGTCTTTGGATGGTTTTGTCTCAATTTGCGTTTTTGGCGCTTCGGCAGTTTTCTTCGGAGTGGTGCTTGAAGACTTTATTGTCTCCAGCACATCTAGTACATTGACCATCCTTTTTCTCTTGGGAGTCATCGTGAGATCTTTTTTGTGCCTTCGGCACTGTCATTCCTGCCGAAGGGCTTGTAACTTCTAATATCTTTGTTTTCTCGGCCTCTATTTCTTCAATATTATCAGCCTTCGGCATCATAGTCGGCTCTTCATTCTTCTATGTAAGAGCAGGTCCTTTGGCTTCAGTAGCCGTAGAGGTCTCACCACCAAATTCGGGCACTGTGGCCGGTTCAATGAAGCGCGGTTGGTGAGTAAGGACCTTCACCTTTTTCCTCTTTGGCGCGGGCTCACTTAGAGCAACTGAAGCATCATTTTTCCCAGAAGTTGCACTTTTTCTCTTTTGCCCTTTCAGCGGGTAGTGGTAATCAGGGTACATAAACCCAATAGCATCGAAAACTCTATTCAGCCTCTTCTTCTTCCGGCCTCCGAAGGCCGCAGATAACGCGTTATCTTCTGCCTTTGAATATAGTCCAAGCAGTTCATCGCTTGTAGCTTCGATGCACTTCAACCAATCATCATCTGGCTCAATAAACTTACATTCATATCTGAAGGTGTATTTCAACCTAACTAGCCCACCTTCGTCAGACTTGCTGATAGTTTCCTTTGGCATTTCCCATTGCTCTACAAGCGGCCACACTCTGAAGGCTATGTGCTCCTGGACTAAATCCCTTGTCCCGATGAAAGAGCAGACTATGCTAAAGGCCTTTTGGCATTCTTCGGCTGCTTCATCAATTTGCACCTTCGGTTTCCGAAGGCCGAAGTGCTGCCGGATAGGACGCATGATAATATCTTTAATGTCTTCTCGTGCCTTTAAATCGTTTTTCACGTAAAACCATTCCTTCATCTAGTCCCCAGGCCACCTTTTCCGGAAGGTTGGCATGGGGCAGCTCGAGCCAGAGCGAGCGACGAAGCTATAGCAGCCAAAATTATTATGATATTGCTCTTTGCCCCAGGGTTTCATCTCATATAACAGTTCATGCATACTGCAGAAAGTTTTTGCATTTGGCTCCAAGCCCTAGCTCCTCACGGCCCAGACGAAGATTCCCATTCTTATGATTGCTTCGGGAGTAATTTGATGAAGGTAGACCTGATAGATCTTTAAAACCTCAACCACAAATTTGCTTAAGGGGAACCGAAGCCCAGCTTTAAAAAAGCTTCGGAAGATCACAACTTCATTCTCTTCGGGAGTAGGCACAGTCCTTTCTCCGTCATCTGCCCTCACAGTAGACATGTCTCGAAAATATCTTCCCCTCATGTTATCGAGATGACTCTGTTTAATACTCGATTTTCCGAAGACTGTGTGACTTGGTCGCCACGGTCGATCTTCAGAGTCTTCACCCCCACTCTCCATGTCATAACTGTCACTATCACCGGTGTCTTCAGATATACCTTCTAAAATCTCCCTAGTGATCTTCTCTGTATTAGTCTTTGCTATTGATTCAAGAAATCCAAGATTCTTCTCCTCAGAAAGGCTCAACTTTGTCTCGGCAACAGCTTTTTTATCTTGAGACATCTTCGGAAATGTTGAAAATGTGCTTTTAAGGCCGAAGCTAAAAAAATCTAAGAAGCCAGGCAAAGCGTTTGTAGGTAAGAGCTAAAAATTGAGCAGGCAGAGCACATGGCAAAAAGCGTGCCAAATGAGCTCGCGATGTGTTCTTATTTATACGTACAGCGCGTTGCGAGTGGGAGGGCCCTGCTTGTCATTGTCTGTTGCTATTCTAGCAAAGGGAAGGTGTTTTTTCGGACCTTCGGCTTAAGGCCTTCGTCCATATCGCAATATGAATTTATCATTCTAACAAATTAATATTGCGAGAGGCTACTGTTGGGGACCTTCGGCTTCCGAAGGTCCTCAAAAACATGATTTAACAATGTTTCTGGAGTATGATACATGAACAGGTACCTTCGAACTTAGGTCATAACCACAATATGAAGAAGCACAAAGAATACGAAGGATGGCGCAGAGCCAAAGCTATGCGCAGGGGAGCTTCGGCGTGACAGCAGAAAGGGAAACCGACTTAAAGGGGAAAAGGCTATTTAGGCCCCGATGGATCACTATAGAGTTATTAGCAAATGTAAAGGGCATTGGTGTAATTTTACATGGGCTACGTCCCGTGCCTATAAATAGATGAACAGTGCTCCCGTACTGTTCATGCTGACTTGGCATTTGCTTTTGCGTCACGCTTGTACTTTTGCCTTCAAGCCGAAGGTACATTTGTAATTTGTTATCATTTCTATTTTTCCATAATAATAAAAATAGAAATGATTAATGATAATATTTAAGTGTTTATGTTATTATTCATATTTTGTATGAATCCTTCTTCATTATTTGTTGCACTGATGAAGGCATGTCTTTCATAACCTTCGTCCAAGACTCATTATATCCCGAGGGAAGTAATGCTTCGAAGGACGAAGGACTTTTAATGTTTAACAGTTTCTGTGTTGCCTTGTTCTTAATTCATAGCATTTAAGGACAAGTCCCCAACAGCGTCGTCAGTACTAGCTGGCATCTCGAAATGAGTCTGCTTCTCATCCTGTGGAAGACTCCGAAGTGGGGAAAGTAGAGCCTTGATGTCCTCAGAAGAGGGTCGCACTCTAAGACCCAGGCTACCATCACGAGCAGGAGGATTGGACACAAACTCGGAAAATGGCCTAAGTGGTGGCAGGTTCCAAGCAGAATAGGCAACAGGAGCACCAGCATTTGAAACTCTGCCCCTCAGGATCATATCCAATCGGCTCATCAGATCTTCAGTAGGGATTCTCCTGTTCGTAACCTAGGTAGAATCGTTGATGCCACTATACAAATAAGCAGGGTACGCCCTGTCCTTCAAGGGTTGGATGTTCTTGAAAATGAAATCAGCAACCACATCTTCAACAGTCAGACCTCTATCCTTCAGCAATCAGACCTCGGCAAGCAATACTCTAGCCTCTGTTATCTCCGAAGGAGTCGGAGATTCTATCCAGCTCGATGTGCGGACATCTGGCTGCCTCCCTGACCTAGGGGGGAGTGACTTGCAGTGGTTCTCCATAATGAACCACTCGAGACGCAAACCCTTAATGATGTCCTTAAGGGGAATGTCGAGGTACTCTGCTTTTCCCCCGCGACGAAGCTCCAGGCTTGCGCTGCCAACGAGTTGGTGTTGTCCCCCTGCCATCCCGGGCCGACAATGATACAGGTATTTCCAGAGACCGAAATGGGGGAGAATCCTGAGAAAGGCCTCACAGATGTACAAAAATGGAAACTTGGAAGATGGAATTAGGGTTCAGATGAGTCAAGTTCAATTCGTAGAAATCAAGGAGGCCGTGGAAAAAGGGAGAGACGGGAAGAGCAAGACCACGGATAAGTGTTGGGGACTTGTTCTCAAATGCTATGAGTTAAGAACAAGGCAACACAAGAAATGTTATACATTAACGACCTTCGTCCTTCGAGGCATTATTTCCCTTAGGATATAATGATCTTCGAACGAAGGTTATGAAGATCATATCTTCATCAGTGTAGCATATGATAACGAAAAGAGAGTTATATGAAATGCAAAAAGGTAACACGAATAATTATATATTATTATCAATTCATTTCTATTTTATTATCATAAAGAAAATAGAAATGATATCAAGTTACAAATGTACCTTCGGCTTGAAAGAAGGTAAAAGTCCAAGCGTGACGCAAAAGCAAATGCCAAGTCAGTGTGAACAGTACGGGAGCACTGTTCATCTATTTATAGGCACGGGACGCAGCCCATATAAAATTACACCCATGCCCTTTACATTTTCTAATGACTCTATAGTGATCCACCGAGGTCTAAATAGCCTTTTCCCTTTTAAGTCGGTTCCCTTTTCTGTTTTCATGCCGAAGCTCCCTTGCGCATAGCTTCGGCTCTGCACCAACCTTCGTATTCTTTGTGCTTCTTTCACACTTTCTGTTCCGAGTCCGAAGGTACCTGTTCATGTATTATACTCCAGAAACATTGTTAAATCATATTTTTTAGGACCTTCGGAAGACGAAGGCCCCCAACAGTAGCCCCTCGCAAGGTTAATTTGTTAGAATAACGAATTCAGATTGCGATATGGACGAAGGTCTTAAGCCGAAGGTCCGAAAAAAACACCTTCCCTTTGCTAGGATAGCAACAGTCAATGACAAACGGGGCCCTCCAACTTGGAGCATGCTGGGCGTATAAATAAGAACTCACCCCGAGCACATTTGGTACGTCTCCTTTGCTTTGCTTAATTTCTTAGCTCTTGCTTGCCAACGGTTGCTTAGTTTCTTAGTTTTTGAAAACTTCGGTTTTAAGAGCACATTTCCACCATTTCAGAAGAGGAGATGTCTCAAGATAAAAAAGTTGTTGCTGAGACGAAGCTAAGTGAGGAGGAGAAGCTCCTTGAGGAGAAGACTACTGGATTCATTGAGTTAATTGCAAAAACCAATAGAGAGAAAATTATGAAAGAAGTTCTAGAAGGCTTATCTGAAGATACTGATGACAGTGACAGCTATGATGCTGAAAGTGGGGGCGAAGACTCCGAAGACCGTCCCTGGCGGCCAAGCCATTCAGTCTTCAGAAAATCAACTATTAAACAAAGTCATCTTGATAATATGAGAGGAAGGTATTTTCGGGATATGTCTATTGTGAGGGCTGACATCGGAGACAAGACTGTTCCTGTTCCCGAAGAAAATGAAGTCGTGATCTACCAAAGCTTCTTTAAAGCTGGGCTTCGGTTACCCTTAAGCAAATTTGTGGTTGAAGTTCTAAAGATATACCAGATTTTTCTTCACCAGATTACCCCCGAAGCAATTGTCAGAATGGGGATCTTCGTCTGGGCCGTAAGGAGTCAAGTTTTGGAGCCAAATGCAAAATGTTTTTGCAGCATACACGAACTTTCATATGAGACGAAGCCCTGGGGTAAAGAATAGTACCATAACAACTTTGGTTGCTATAGCTTCGTTGCCCGCACTGGCTCAAGCTGCCCAGTGCCAACTTTTCAGAAGAGGTGGCCCGGGGCCTGGATGGAAGAATGGTTCTACGTGAAGAATGATTTAAAAGCAAGAGAAGATATTAAAGAAATCATTATGCGACCAATCTGGTCCCGCTTCGGGCTCCGTAAACCGAAGGTAGAGATTGATGAGGCAGCCGAAGCATGCCAAAGAGCCTTCAGCACAGTGTGCGCTTTTATTGGGACGAGGGACTTAGTCCAAGAGCACGTGGCCTATAGGATATGGCCACTGATAGATAGCTGGGAAATGTCAGAGGAAACCATTACTGACCCTAGCGAAGGTGGTTTGGTTCGATTGAAATATACCTTCAGATTTAGAGACCAATTTATCGAACCAGATGACGACTGGCTAAAATGTGTTGAAAATACCAGTGACGAACTACTTGGAGCATACTCCAAGTCCGAAGATAATGCATTATCAGCGGCGTTCGGGAGCCGAAAAAAGAAGAGGCTAAATAGAGTTTTTTATGCTATTGGAATTATGTACCCTGAGTCAGTACCCGCCGCGGGGGCAGAAAAGAAAGGGTGCAACTTCTGGGAAGGATGTTGCTCCGGCCGCTTCAAGCGAGCCCGCGCCGAATAGGAAAAGGGTGAAGGTTCTTACTCACTGACCGCGCTACATTGAACCGGCCATAGTGCCTGAATTTGGTGGTGAGACTTCTTCAGCTGCTGAAGGGAAAGAGCCTGCTGCTTCCACGCAAAAGATTGAAGGGTCGGCTGCTCTGCCGAAGGCACCCTCAGCCAAATTAGCTGAGCCAAAGACCTTCAAGACTTCTTCAGTTTCTGAAGAGACGAAAATATTAGAAGTTCTAAGCCCTTCGGCAGAAGCGATAGTGCCGAAGGCACAAAAAGGTCTTATAGCGACTCCCAAGAGAAAAAGAATGGCTAGTGTACTAGATGTGCTGGAGACAATAAAAGCTTCAAGCTCTACTCCAGGGAAAACTGCCAAGGCTTCGAAAACACAAATTGAAACCGAGACAAAGCTGACCGAAGCCGAAACTACAAAGAGCCAGGCCGACGCAGAAGCTGGGCCTTCAGAGCCTACCAAGGAAAAATCCTTGGAAACCGGAGAAAAGGCAGTGGAAACGGAAGTTGTAGAACAAATTGCGCCTGAAAAAGCTGTCACTCCTACTCCCGAAGCGACTCCCGAAGCTCTTGATTATATTATACGACACGCTTCGGGAAAAATATTATCTGAAGAAGAGATTTTTGAAGCTAAACACTATGCCCGAGAATTGAAGTATCCGAAAGGGGCCTCAGTGTTCAATGGCACAGACGAAGATGACTTCTTATATTGCCTCCCAGACAACAAAGAATTATCTGTTTGTCGGGAGATGGCCAGAAGTATGGGGTTTCCGAAACTTGAAGTTGGCCTCTGCGCCATGACGAAGGACGATCTTGCGGATAGCCTCGCACACAACAGTCTGAAGGTACGAAAATTGTGAATTTGGAATTTTATGAATTTCGAATTAGTCTTTGGCTCTTATATTGATTCATTCTTTTGTGTAGGGCTTAATACTCAGCAACGCCTTAAGGGCGCAAAAGAATGCTGAAGACGAGAGTTGCACCATTGCACTCAACAACCTTCGAACAGAGGTTATTAGGCTGAGGAACGAAGCTTTGGAAAAAGACAAAATTATACTTACATTGGTGGACAAAGTAAAGGGAGATGAAGCTAACTTCAAAACCCAATCTGAAGCCCAAAAAATTGAGATTGAAAGCCTTCGGAAGCAACTAGCCGAAACTAAAGAAAAGTGCGACGTTGTAGAAGCTAAACGAGAAATTAGCGAACAGTGGACAAATCATTTAGAGAAAAACATCGAAGAACTTCGGATATCCAAAGAAAGATGTTATAAAAAATATATAGAATGTGTAAAAAAGATAAAAACCAGCTTCGCTAATGTTGGCGCATATTCAAGTGAAGATAACTTTGTACTGGGCGACCCCGAAGGTCCAATTGAGTGGATCACCAACGAAGCCGAAGCTTTTGAAGAAATTTTGAGCGACCATGGGGACGTCTGTGCCTTCTCTGGTGCGAGAGGAGTTGCAACTATTTTGGAGGAAGCAGGGTGCGAACATGTGAAAATTCTGGCCCAAGCCGAAGCTGCTTTCTCTGTTGACAATACGAAAGACCCCTCAGCCGAAGCGAGCTTAATTGGTGGAAAATTCTTTATTGACATCTGGGAAAATGGTGGCCGAGGGATGGCCCACGAAATAATAAAGAAGAGTGAAAAAGATACTCATGACGCTAGAGAAGCGGTGAAAGCAGTTGAAAAAGCTACGAAACTCGAAAGGCGGACAGGTATTGCTTAATAGCTTTTAACTCTATTGTTTATTTTTATGACTTCGGACTGATTTACGTTTTCTATCGTAGCTGAACTATCTTCTCCCCCAGAGCCCTTCGAGTCACTGGCCGACCCAGAGGCAAAGGAATCAACTGAAATTATTAGCATGGCCAAAACCATTATGGACGAAGTCGTCACCCACCTGCTGACCGAAGTTGCAGATAGAGTTTTGAAAGAAGAAGAATAGCTATTGTAACAACATTTGTAGAATGTGGATGTAACATTTGCTAGACAATGCTTGTAATATTTGGTGCTCATGGGTTTTGAATGTAATATATAAAATAATTTATTTCTTTTCGATGCATGAAACTTTTATGTACATACCGTTTTTGAGCCTTCGACGAAAAAACACCTTCCCTTCTTTTCATGCTTCGTAAAGAAGGGTTTTATGCTTCGTAAAAAATCCTCCAATCATGGCAAAAACATTAATGCTTCGTCAATAATAGATTTTTTCCTCCACATCAGAATGCTTCGTAAAAAATCCTCCAATTGTCGCCAAAACATTAATGCTTCGTCAAAAATAGATTTTTTCCTCCGTATCAGGGCTGATGAAGCTGTATTTCTTCAAAACTTTATCTTGTGCCTTAGCACAATTTCACTTCTTCGAAGCATTTTCCGAAGGTCAACATTGTATCCCCTTCTTGTGCCATTGATGCAATATGATGTATGATGTTATGTTATGCGAAATGATGTGATGATGTTATGCTATGCAAAATGATATTTGTGTCGAAGACACACATACACATCCCCATAGTAGAACACACAAACTCTTTGCCGTTTATTTTTCGGCTTCACCGCTTATTTTTCGGTGTATCAGCGCTGACTTTTCGCTGTAAGTTCTGCATTCCCTTAGGAACATATTTTGAACTTCTTCGCCTTCTATTTTGGCGGTATTCGCGTTGACTTTTCGCGCTTCGCCTTATCTTTCGGCGGTATTTGGCTCTGCATTCCCTTTGGAACGACTTTTGAGCAGAAAACTTATACTGCGCTCCCTTAGGAACGACTTTTTGTAGCTTCGGCAAACTTACGCTGCGTTCTTTTGGAACGACTTTTTGTAGCTTCGGCAAGCTTGCGCTGCATTCCTTAGAACGACTTTTTGTGCTTCAACAACTTTTTCGAACTTCGTGAGTCTGTGGAGAAGATATATTTCACTATGGCAAGAACAAAATTATTACAAGAGTTTGAAAATAACAAGAGAATTGTTCCTTAGTAAAAAAGAAAGTGACGATGAATGTAAAAGCTGTTGCAGGAGTAGGATATCTCTTAATAGATATGCTTCGATTCTGGCACAGTACTATTGACTGTACAAGCTTCGGACTCCTCCCTGAAATCCCGCTGCTGGCTCCCTTCTGGCTACTGGCCTCGTGAATATGCAGGTTGTAGTGGTGGTAGAGATGGAGGTTGTTGCCAAGATGCCTGTGGCTGGCTAGCCGAAGCCACAAAAGCTGTAGGATGGTTACCCACATACTCTGGTATGTAAGGCGAGTGATACGAAGCAGTGTGCATGACCTGCTTCGGCTGGTTCTGTTGGGCTGCGGCTTCTGCTATTTCCTTCTGTTTCTGAATGGTGACATGGCACATCCTTGTAGTATGGCCCTTGTCCTCACCACAGAATAGGCAATAAATTTTCCTGGGCTGATCCCCAAACCTTCCTCCGAAGCCCCTGGCGCCTCTGCCTCTTGGAGCTGGCGGTCAGAAAGAATTTTGTTATTGCCCCGAAGCTTGCGAGAAATATTGCGGCCTCTACTGTTGACTTCCTCTATCGTCACTCTGGGTGGAGTGGATTGACCTAACATGCCTTGGGCGGATTCTTCCTCCGAAGCCCCTGGTCATCTCATAAAACCTGTAGGCTTCCTCCCTTCTTTGGCGAAAGTCATTGTCAGCACGGATGTATTCATCCATCTTTTGAAGCAGCTTCTCCAAATTCTGTGGAGGCTTTCTAGCAAAATACTGGGTCGTAGGTCCTGGACGAAACCCCTTGATCATGGCCTCAATGACAATCTCATTGGGCATTGTAGGCGCTTGTGCTCTCATACGCAAGAACCTTCGGACGTATGCCTGGAGATACTACTCATGGTCTTGCGTGCATTGAAACAGAGCCTGAGCTGTGACTGGCTTCGTCTGAAAGCCCTGGAAACTTGTCACCAGCATGTCCTTAAGCTTCTACCATAAAGTGATGGTCCCTGGCCGAAGAGAAGAATACCACATTTGAGCTACATTCTTGACTGCCATGACGAAGGACTTGGCCATGACAGCTGCATTGCCTCCATATGAGGATATAGTTGCTTCATAGCTCATCAAAAATTGCTTCGGGTCTGAATGCCCATCATACATCGAAAGCTGAGGTGGCTTATACGATGGGGGCCATGGGATAGCTTGTAGTTCTGCTGCCAAGGGAGAAGCATTGTCAAAAGTAAAGGTACCATGATTAAAATCATCATATCATCCATCATCATCGAACAGGCCTTCTTGATGAAGCTCCATGTGTTGGGGTCTTCGTTCTTGTTCATCTTGAGCAAGATGGCGCACTTCTTCAGTGGCTTCATCAATCTGCCTTTGAAGGTCGGCTAGTCGAGCCATCTTCTCCTTCTTCCTTTGTACTTGTTGATGAAGCATCTCCATGTTTCTGATTTCTTGGTCCAACTCGTCCTCCTGGGGTGTTGGACTAGTGGCCTTCCTCTTCTGGCTTCGGGCCTCTCGAAGAGAAAGGGTCTCCTGGTTCGGGTCCAGCGGCTGCAGAGTGGCAGCCCCTGGCGCTGAAACTTTCTTCGGTGGCATGATGAAGGTCAGGCTTGCCGAAGGTGGTCGAAAAGGATTCACCGGAGGTGGGCGCCAATGTTGGGGACTTGTTCTCAAATGCTATGAGTTAAGAACAAGGCAACACAAGAAATGTTATACATTAACGACCTTCGTCCTTCGAGGCATTATTTCCCTTAGGATATAATGATCTTCGGACGAAGGTTATGAAGATCATATCTTCATCAGTGTAGCATATGATAACGAAAAGAGAGTTATATGAAATGCAAAAAGGTAACACGAATAATTATATATTATTATCAATTCATTTCTATTTTATTATCATAAAGAAAATAGAAATGATATCAAGTTACAAATGTACCTTCGGCTTGAAAGAAGGTAAAAGTACAAGCGTGACGCAAAAGCAAATGCCAAGTCAGCGTGAACAGTATGAGAGCATTGTTCATCTATTTATAGGCACGGGACGCAGCCCATGTAAAATTACACCCATGCCCTTTACATTTTCTAATGACTCTATAGTGATCCACCGAGGTCTAAATAGCCTTTTCCCTTTTAAGTCGGTTCCCTTTTCTGTTTTCATGCCGAAGCTCCCTTGCGCATAGCTTCAGCTCTACACCAACCTTCGTATTCTTTGTGCTTCTTTCACACTTTCTGTTCCGAGTCCGAAGGTACCTGTTCATGTATTATACTCCAGAAACATTGTTAAATCATGTTTTTGAGGACCTTCGGAAGACGAAGGCCCACAACAATAAGGAAAGGAACGTAAACAACAGATTCATGGGTATCCTCTGTCGGAACGGTGACCCCGCGGCAAATTTGCCAAGAGCATAGCTCTTTCGAAAGCAAAACCCCAACGTCGACAAGATGAAGGAGATTAGATTCTGAGATAACGAACATGTGATTACCTGTGAAAGGCAGCTGGTTGTTGGGGTCGATGGGCAGGATGATTGCCGCGACAGAGCTTTGCCTCTTCCGTTTCGGCGCCATCGCAATCTCGCCGGCGGAACGAACAAGAACGAGATCTCAGGGAAGCAGAGGAGTGGTTCGAGGCAGAAAAGTTAAGATTAGGGCTCAGAAATCAAAAACACACGACGGCGCGAGTATAAATGGGGTTTCCCGGGTCGGGCACTATTTCTAAAAGGTGCCAAGTCACTACTCGGGAAAGCGAAACTTCAGGCACGACTCGGCGGATACCTCTAAAACACCGACAGCTTCAGGCATGACTCGGCGGTTACCTCTAAAACGCCAACAGCTTCAGGCATGGCTCGACATTTATCTCTAAAACGCCGGCAGTGTAAGACATTGCTTGGCGGTTACCTCTAAAACGCCAATGGCATCAGCTATCGCTCGGCGGTTACCTCTAACAACGCCGGTAGTGTTAAGCACATGGATGAACTGTCAAGCGAGTAAACAGAAAATGCAGCAAAAGCACAACGTTCACTGGAAGCATCTAAAGTTTTTCATTAATATTAAAAGGGGGGTTACAGAGTTACACAAACTCAAAGACTGACTCATTATGAGCCGACCTTTTTACCCCTACCTTCTACTACATTACGTTACATTACTTCACTACTTACACTACACTATACTACTAACTACTACTACATTATTCTACTAATACTAACATTACTACTAACTATCTATACTACTATTTAAACCAGTGGCGCCTTGACACTAGCCTTGCCGCCACCGCTGCCACTGCCGTCATTGCCGCCGTCGTCGCCTTCGTCGCCCTTGCCGCCGCCGTCTTCGCCTTCGCCGCCGTCGTCACTGTCGCCGCCACCGTCATCGCCCTCGTCGTCGCTGTCGTTGCCGCTCCGCTCCTCGGACGAGTTGAAGGAGTCCTCCTCATCAGAGGAGACCTCCAACTCATCCGACTCCTCGAGCCCGGTGCGCTCGACGGAGCGGATGTATGTCCACACCTCCGCAGTTATCCCTTGGGAGTCGTCCAAATTGTCGAACAACATCGGGGGAGAGGCGAGGGCGAGCGACCCCTCGGACTCGGAGGAAACCTCCTCCTTCGAGTACTCTGAGTCACCGAAGTCCTCCGAGGGAGGGCTTGGGTCCCGCTTCCGCTTGTCGCCGGCATGGCGGGACGAGCCGCGACCTCTCTTGCCTTTGCCCATGGTCGGATGGAGAAGAGGATGAAAGGAGAAGGAAGTAACGGATGGTCGAAGGATGAGTGAAGAGAACAACGGTGCAAGAAGGCTATTTATAGAGGTCGGGGGTGACCGTCCACTTCCTACCATGCTCGTCGAACAGTCGCAAGTATTCAATAAGCAATTCAAGCCGCCTGAAACTGAGTCAGGCAACAGACGCCGCTTCGTGTAACACGACACCATTTGGACTAAGGTCAACTGCTCGGGCGATATGATTACACCTCGCGGTCACATCAAGTTACTACTCCAGGACAGTGCGCTAAACGCTCTGCGTACCAAGCCGTCCCTAGGTCACACCCATTGGGGGATGACCAAGAATTTTCAATAGATTTTCTGAACAAGCCATATCCATACAGTATATGCAACAAATGAATTAAGACAGAAGGAAGAGATCGATACAGATCGAAGGAAGTCCAAATATAGCTACTGAACTGCAAGTCTAGTCAGCAGAAGCATTGAAGCACAGAGCGGGGTGAAGACCAGCCAAGAGCCATCTACCAGACGTCCAATCTGTCACCGATCAAATAAATTTCAAACCTAACAAGACATGGGCAGATAACATTGTTTGAATTCGCAAGAGCAAGAAATGAAGACAAAATGCTGCTTTCTAAAGCATGAGACGAAGATAAAATGTTCATTTCTAAAGCATAAAATGAGGATATTTGAAAGGATTATTTTCAAAAATCCATTCAAAGCTCGGGGGCTACACCCATTGGGGGCACCTCCGGTGCGCCCAATAGATTTTTTAAATGCAGAAGACAGAACGCCGATTTCTAGGCACAAAACGAAGACTTTTGAGTGGTTCGTTTTCAAAGAACCTACTCAAAAGTTCCAAATGCTGACTCCCAGAGCATGATTTGATGACAAGATAATGATCTCCAAAGCACCGAAGGAGGACTGTTGAAGGCTGTTTTTTACTGAGTCACCTAAAGCTCAGGAACAACGATCAATGGGTACACCTTCGGCGCGCCTATCACCAGAGTGGAAATCAAGACACACAATCGCAAGCTAGACCTAGAATCTTTGGGCTGATTATTTCAGAATCAACTCAAAGATTGGGAGCTTGTGGGGGACGGATATCCCCCGGGTCCACTAGAAGGCAAGAAGGCCTCGTGAAAGGTCCTGGGCCTATTATCTCGCAAGGCCACCTCTTCGTGGGCCAGGGGAGAACCACTGGTGGAATGGGCCGAGGCGAGAAAGAAGCAGACTCGGGCTCAGGCGGCTCGTGGGATTTAAACGCTATCCACAGCACTGATCCGACTTTCCCACGCAGCACCCTCGGACGTCAGAACAAACCAGGGATAAGTCGGCAAGATTATAGAAAGATAAGTTTAGTCGGTTCACTATTACTTAGGAACACGTCGTCATCATATACGCATGTAGTGCCCCACGGTCAAGTATATAAGGCCTAGGGGGCACCCCATCAAAAGAGATATCGACCATCTACTTAGCCACTAGCTTTTCTCCATGCATGAGACTTCCGTTGTAACCTACCACATAAAGATCCACGCCAGGAAGTAGGGTGTTACGCATCTCAAAGTGGCCCGAACCTGTAGAAAATCATCTGTCATCCCTCGTGCATCTCGCACGAACCATTGAGTTACAGTCAACAGCACCGTCCTACCCAAAAGCACCGCGAGGGGCAACCCCGGGTGTGCGGTCGGGCTCCGAACACCGACAGCGGCCACGGGCCGGGAAAGGGCACGATGGGCCGTGCGCGGAGGCCGAGAGTAAAACGATATGACGGCCGCGTGCCGAGAGGGAGGAAGAAGAAGACGGGCTCCTCACCTACGCACACTAACGACGACCGATGAGGCGGGCATGAACAACGACGACACCGGTGAACGGCGAGTTTGGGGCGCGAGTGTTCCAGCGGCCGGTGGCGGGAATGAGCACGTTTGAGCGAGTGCGCGGAGTGAAGCACTAGGAGAGATGGGGAAAAGGCTGGGTGGGCACAGGATTTTAGTAGGGGGCTCGGGTGGGCGATTGCAAGAAAACCGTGTCTTGGGTTCACTAGGCGATTCCTTCGAAGAAGAAGAACAGGGTCTGGGCAACCCTGACGCGTGAGCACGAGGGGAATCTGGCGTGCGCTGGCCACAAGCGACGGGGGAATTCGTGGACCGCGGGGGGTGAGTTAGGCATAGATGGGCTACGGCTGCTGGTGGCCCAGGAGTGAAGAGAGGGGGGCACGAGACGCTCGTGTGCCGCACGCCGAAGCGGGCCAAAGGCGAGGGCTGACCGAATGGGCCTCGAGGCCGAGGTGGGCCGAGAGGAGGAGGGGGCTGGGTTGGCGCGTCGTGGGCCAAGCAGGCCGGAGGTGGCACCGGGCTGAGGTGAGCTGGGGCAGGCCGAGAGGAGCAGGGTTAAGCTTTTTTTCTCTTTTCTTTTCCTCTATTTCCTTTCCTATTCCTATTTAATTTAAATTCAAACACTTCTTACAAATCAAGACGAATGCACCCCAAGTTCACCCATCATACAAAAAATAAATATGCTCTGTCATGATGCGTCAATCATTTCCCTCTAGGGTTTTATTTTACTAAACTTAACACCTATATATACACAAAACACTCTCCATTATTTAAAAAAGAAAATAAAAGAAAGGAAAAGAGTGGGTAACACCAGAATTTGGTGGATATTAGAAAAGAAATTTTATACCCCCAAAATTTAGGGTGTTACAAATCTAACCCCCTTAACAAAACCTCGCCCTCGACATTCAAAAAGAAGCTAACAAGAAAAACAAGGCTGGTTCATCGGGTTTTTTTTCTTCATAGCCTCTTTGATTCAACTTTGATTCTTCCAGGCTAACTTAATGGACTAGTTGATTTGACCTTCAGATGTTCACGACCAACTAACCCTCATTATTGGAGTCACGAGACGATGTGAATGCTGAGTTGCCTTCTTGATGACCCTAGGACCTGTGGGTTAGGACCCACCACGCTTCTGATGCGCCACTTCAATCTTGTTGGCTGATGTTGATCGCATGGTATTCATTGGGGTTAGCAGCTAACCCCCTTAACTAGAGCATTGATACGCACATGGTGAAGATGCTGTCGATTCTGATCTTGATTGATTAAGAGGAGTTGAAGATTGCCAACCGGATAGGTGCAAGAGGGAAGGGTATAGATAGAAAAGGTAAACCTAGGTGGATTAAAGAGAGAAAAGGGAGAGCACCCAACTACCTAACTCTATGGCACTCACCTAGTAAACTGATGTCATTGCGGACCAAGGGACACAACACATCAACACTCATTTCAAAGAAGCAAATCAGTCATAACACAAAGACAAACATCATGAGCACACAACAACAAACATCTCGTTGCTATATGTTCCTTTTAATTAAATGGTGGTCTTTTCATACAAAGGGGAAACTACTTTAAGGCCATCGAAAGACAAGGGGAATGATAAGACATGCAGGATAGGAGCATGAGCACAATAAAGGATGGAGCTAAGGCAAGGATGGTAACCGATAATGGAGAAAATGCAACCAAGATCAGGGTAGGTAAAACACCATTCTCAAATCGAGATGGAAAAGGGGATATTTCAAAAGGCAGGCATAAGATAAGCATCATGGAAAGATCTATATATTACAAAGGTAAGGGAGATAACAAACAAAAGCACAACAAAGGATCGAGTTAAGAAAAGACTAGCAAGTGGCCAAGGAGAAGGTACGACCAAGTGGCCGAGAGGAGGAGGGGGCTAGGTTGGCGCGGCATGGGCCAAGCAAGCCGGAGGGGGCACCGGGCTGAGGTGAGCTAGCGTAGACCGAAAAGAGCAGGGTTAAGCTTTTTTCTCTTTTCTTTTCCTCTATTTCCTTTCCTATTTAATTTAAATTCGAGCACATCTTACAAATCAAGACCAATGCACCCCAAGTTCACCCATCATACAAAAAAAAATATGCTCCGTCATGATGCATCAACCATTTCCCTCTAGGATTTTATTTTACTAAACTTAACACCTATATATACACAAAACACTCTCCATTATTTAAAAAAAGAAAAGAAAGGAAAACAGAGGGTAACACCTGAATTTGGTGGATATTAGAAAAGAAATTTTATACCCCAAAATTCAGGGTGTTACGTATAATGTGTAGGGGGTAAAGATATTTTAAATATATTGTCTCTTGCAATTTCTTGAACAGAAGCATGAGAAAGAAGAAGCTATAGCTACCACATGTGTTTTTGCGCGTGTGTCTCGCTTTTTCGCGTGACTTGTAACTTGCGATGCGGTGACTAGCGCTAATTTTGTTTCTATATTTTGTCAATTTCTATAAAATCCTATTTTGCGTTGCCTTGCGTGACAAGTTTGAAACTAAAGCTATCATATCATAGAGATCGTAACCTAGTCAACTTTCTATCTTTTTGTTTGTGGAATCCTAAGCCTAATCTTGTTGTATAATAGAGTATGTTGTCCTTAAAAAGTATGAGAAGCAACTAATCTACTATGGATTAGGGTTTTAGACAAGGAAGTTATTGATGTTGCATGACCTCATGTTTGTCGATCCTTGACGGCGTTGTGACAACGATGCTAGAGATAGGTGTATCTCAGAAACCTCGCTTACACTAGAGAATCTGAATGTGTTGGGGTGGATTAGGTTTTTGGATAGTGATCATACGATTGCTCGCTGAGTTGATATGCACTATGATATCTGTGAACTTTAACGACACCACAAACTCATCATCGATGAGACTAGAGCGATCCTTCTAGTGAGCAATGATGAGTTCCTCGCTCGTATTTCTGTTAGATGCACTCAAATTTGTTTTAATATGCTACGGGATCCACTTTAAATTGGTATGTGTGGTTTATTTATTGTCCATGTAGTGATTACTTCATAAATTAATTTAACCTTAAAAGTATATCTTCTAACAAGTTTCTAGTGGAATGAGTGGCAACGAAAGTGTCATGCAAGTTCCATCACATGTTAGCAGCAGTTGGAGATGGTGCTACATGGTGTAGTTCTATAAGTAGTGATCGTATAATTTTGGGGCTCAGTTTGTCTCATAAACCGGATCAATTCACTTCTTATTAATATATACCAAAATAATATCTTAAAAATGCAGCATAACATGCTTTACATATATCAACAGAATATAGAGATGATTATGATCAATTTACTTTTTATTACACCAAAACAATATCTTAAAAAATGCAGCATGACATACTTTACAAGTATCGCTAGAATATAGAGATGAATAATCACAATCACACATGACACATCCATCTAAGTGTCATTCTCCTTTCCAGTATTACATACATGCGAACTGTGCAGATATTGATCCCTTGTGACCTAGGATAAGTTTCGCAAAATGCTTATAGTTCTATAGAATTTGCCAAGTGGAACCTGCATGACAAGAATAGCAACAGCAAATCCAAGTCCAAATCCTAATCCAATGAACATATATAGAGTTATATCGACATGATCTTGCGACATTTTTTGTTTCAGGTCATTTGGCTGAGGTGAACTGGCACATTGTCTGCTTAAGGGTGCTCCACAGAGGCCTATGTTACCTTCAAATGAACTGTTCTCAAATGTTCCAAATTGGCGTGATTGTGGAATCATCCCTGCCAAATTGTTGTTAGACAAATCTAGGGTCTCAAGAAATGTGAGATTTGTTAGTTCTTGTGGTATCTCCCCGGAAAGGTAGTTCCATGACAGGTCCAGTGATTCCAGCTGGCTCATCCTGCCTAATTGGAGTGGAATATTTCCTGTGAAGGCGTTGTGTGACATATTCAATAAATGTAGTATAACAAGGTTTCCGACCAAATCTGGAATAGTACCATTGAGTTTATTATTTGATAAGTCCATTGCAGTTAAGGCTGTCAAAATCCTATCAATTGAGACGTAATTCCCCTTAACTGTTATTGCAACAGTATCTTGGTAATATTGGTTGGATGCAGAATGACCCAGGATCTGTCCAGTGTTATTATTCTTCTCCCTCATAGATTTAAACATCTTGAACCATTGTGGTTTCACATAGCCAGAGAAATTGTTCAAGGCAATATCAATTATTTGTATCCCCAAGAAGTACCCCTGGAAATTTCCACTTGTGAAAGGGTCATCTAGTGTGCCATAGAATTGATTGGACCTTAATACAAGGACACGAAGATTGGAAAGGTTGCCAAGCCAAGATGGGAAAACATCTACAATGTTATTGTATCCAACGTCAAGAACCTCCAAATCAGTGCATTGAGAAAGAGCTTTAGGCAGCTGTCCTTGAATGTTATTTCCATTTATATCTATTGTCCGCAGATCACATTGGCTACTATAATTTTTATAAGTCAACTCTCCTTCGAAGCGATTCCCCCTCAAATTCAATATATTTAAGTTGCCATCTTCTATCAGGCAAGATGGAACCTTCCCTCTGAAGTCGTTATTTGCCAGGTCAAGGACTTTAAGATAAGTTAAATTGCAAAGTGTGGGTGGTATGTAGCCTGCTATGTTATTGTCGGATAGCTTGAGATACACAGTTTGGCTAAGATACAAAGTGAAGTTTAACATAACAGATGTGAAACTGTTATTTGAATAATCCAAGACTTGTTCATAATTGCTTTCCATTGTCAACATGTTCGGAATCGGGATTTGACCCTGGATTCTGTTGGAACTCAAATCAAGAAATTCCAAATGACTATTAGGGAGAATATATGAAGTGAGCTGCAAATTTGTGAATGCGTTGTTTGAAAGATTCAAATTCCTAAGGCTATGGTCCCATGTGTGCCATATCCAATTTGGAATAGTCCCAAGTATCTTGTTGCAAGAAAGGTCCAATATAGTGATATGATCAAGGTGTACCAAGAAACTAGGAATTTCAGTTAAGCCACATGATTTCAGATCTAATTCAGTGAGCTTTGGTAATAACCGGAATGTGGAGTTACTTCTTTTTCCCTCCT
Organism: Zea mays; assembly: GCF_902167145.1. Taxonomy (NCBI): domain Eukaryota; kingdom Viridiplantae; phylum Streptophyta; class Magnoliopsida; order Poales; family Poaceae; genus Zea; species Zea mays. The sequence goes on from NC_050100.1 coordinate 150,274,657, forward strand.
TGATATACAGCTTGTTGTTGGATAAACTCATTTGAGCGAGCTTCCGTAGTTTCCAAAAATCATCAAGGTCTACAAAACCTGTTATGTTATTTGAGCTAAGATCCAAAATAACCAAATTTATGAGGTGGAAGAGTGCTGAAGGAATATTTCCGCTGATTTTATTATCATTTAAAGTAACAACTTCGATGCACGAAGATAGTGTATGGAACTCTTGTATAGGTCCAGAGAGTTGATTCGATGAAAGATCCAATTGTAATAATGATGGTAAAGTGAATAGAAATGTCGGTACGCCCCCTACAACGAAATCATGGGTAGGCTATGTTAAGTTCGTGTTTAGAGAGCAAAGTGCATATTCTGTGAAAAAAGGTAGTAAATAAGAAAATGAGACGATCTTTTGGGATGTCAAGAACATAAAAATAAACTACAATAACAATTAATTTGCACACAACTTTTTATCTATGTTTGCCTTCTCTATTGAGTAAAATTTACCCAAAGTCCCAGACGTTATCCTCAAGTGTCATATAGTTAGGTTTTAAAACTTAGCGCTTACGTTGATGTGAGAGATGGGACGATCTACACGTCAGCGATAAAGCTTAATCTTAGAAAAAATATATTTTTCATACATGGATGAATAACACCTAGTAGTGAATATAGAGATAACGACGACAGAAATATTTAAGACAGAATTTGCCATGAGTTCATGTATGTTAATGGTTCGTGTAACGTATCGTATCATTTGATGAACAATTCACAAATCACAAGGTACAATGTGAGAATTGGATTTTGAATCTTACCGACGAGGTCATTCTGTGAAAGGTCCACAAAAATCAGTTTAGTCATGTTGGCGATTGTATTTGGTATTCTCCCAGAGAAGCTGCAACCTCGAAGTATTAATACTGTCAACTTGTTGAGATGTCCAATTGTCGGTGTTATAGGGCCAGATAAACCTTGATGGTTATAGGATATTTGCAGGAATCTTAAGTTTTCTAGATTGCCAACTGAAGAGAGTAATTGACCAGTAAAAGCACAATCAGAGATTGTCAAATATTCCAATGTCGTAAGGTTGCCAATTAACTGTGGAATTGGCCCTATGGAACCACAATACCTGATATCCAAGCTTCTCAAACTGGTTAGGTTTCCAATCCAGGAGGGCATTGTCTTGGTAGAGTAGCAATCAGAAATTTTCAATGTTTTCAAGCTCTGGAGATCACCAATCCATGAGAAATTTGACCTAGCCTCCCTTGAAAAATTTACCGAAGAGAGTCGCAAGGTACTAACATGGTCCATCTTGTCTACGAAAAAATAGGGAGGTTCCATAGAAATTGATCTTCCATCTATTCCCAGGTCTGTCAAAGATGTGAGATTGCCCAAGTAGCTCAGAGTGACACCAGAGAAATGTGTATCCTGTAGATTCAAAGTTTCCAGCGAGCTCCCATGGAGAAATTTTGGAATAAGCCCCGAGAGTTGATCGTTATTTGACACATCCAATACTGCCAGATTCTTCAGTTGAAAGATTTTCGGTGGAAAGGTGCCTCTCAAGTTATTAAAGCTGAGTTGAAGAACTCTTAAATTGAGAAAATCTGCAAAGAATTCTGGAACCACGCCGGAAATTCCATTCATTTTTAGATTAATCACTTCGATAGAGCGGAGACGTAGAAAATGTCGATGGATAGGACCAACAAGCCTGCATTCCTCCATGCTAAGAACCTGAAGATGAGGAACGTATTTTCCAAGAGTTCTGCCCCAATCTTCTCTGCCACTACTACTTATGTCCACGCCATCAAGGTAGAGCTCTCTCAGATTTGTGAGGTTTGACAATAGTGTCTCGAAACTTGGTTCTTGTAGGACCAAAAGGTTATAGCTGTCAAAAAGATTATACAATGTGTCTATTTCAGCACCATCAATGTTATGGATTGAAGAAATATCCAGCGATATGAGACTCGGGAGTTTGCCTATTACAACCGGAATGTGTCCATAGAAACCTGCGTAAGAAAGGTTGAGGTGTGTGAGTACCGAAAGCCTCTCAAAGCCAGCCGCCGGAATAGGGGATCCACCGAAGTCATTCTTGCTCAGGTCGAGTCGCTGGAGTGAGGTGAGGTTGAAGAGCGCGCCGTCAAGACTGTAGCTGTACAAGCCACGGCCACCGAGGTCAAGAACAGTGACATGGCCGGAGACACTGTCGCATCCAACACCCTCCCAGAGGCAGCAGTCCGTGCCTGCTTCCCATGAAGCAAGGGTGGTGGTGGAGTAGTCGAAGAGAAAGGATCGCTTGAGCTGGAGGAGTGCTGCAGCATGGTCTGGATGGCACCAAGGAGCTGTGAGGTTACCATACCAAGTGGATGAAGCTAGTGATGAGCGGAGGTGGTGTATCAGTATCAGGAAGAGGGGAAGGAGATAACTAGCACGAGCCATGCATCATTGTCTTTGCACTCCAGAAGGAAAGCAAAAGAAGATAGTTCTATATAGTAGTACTAGAGATGGACACATCCCATTGACGATGCCACCCAGTCCACCGTAATGACTTTGAAGTTTTCAATGTCAAGCCGCCGAAATAATTAAGGGCTGTTTGGGACTAGAGATGGAGACATCCCATTCACGATGCCACCCAGTCCAGTAGTCCACCTTAATGACTTTGAAGTTTTCAATGTCAAGCCGCCGAAAGATACCAATGTCTGCGTTGCTGCATCGCCCTCAAAGACTTCATGGGTGTTTGGGAATGAAGTTTTTTCACAATTTTGAAAGAATACTGCAGTATTCTCAAATACTGCAGTATTATATACAGAATGGTGTTTGGCAAGCTGACTAAAATCTCTGTTTTCAAAATTGAAGTATTGCAAATACTATAGTTGTTTTAAGGTATTCTAAACTTAGTTCTGAACCTCAGTTTTCAAAATTGTGGTACTGCGGTATTGTCATGACTAAAATATACTGTAGTATTTTAAAAAATATGGTTTTCAAAAATTTTGTTCCCAAACAGAGCCTTCACTGTTGATGCTGGTAAAATTATAAATCCCGGTTTGCCGCCCTCGTCAAACCGGCCACCCTCACTCAGAGCTAGTTTGGGAGAAAAAAAACAGAGAGTATTAAAGTGACTGAAATACTCTTTTATTTAAATATAAACAAGAAAAAGATTTTAATTTTTCTAATTTTTTCCTATTTTCTGACTCTCAAACTCAAACTAGTATCTGATGGGAAGAGAAGGAAATTGCTGGAAGCCCGGAACGGACGCGGTCTCGCCGTCCTCATGGGTCAAAGGCGGAGGGCCCACGACCCTGCAGGTCTGGACCACTCGAGTGCGCTTGGCCCTGGCGGCTTCATGCGTGGAGTGTGTGGGGTCTCCTGCCTACCCACGTCCCTGCTCACCGTTGCATCAAAAAAATTGAGTGGTCAGTTGAAAAATATGCCTCAGACAGTGCCAATGTATACTAGTACAGCGCGCCAATAATGGATGGTTATTTGCTGGATTAGACGCAGCGCATTAATGCCTTTTGCACCTACATTAATTCTATATTATTTTCTGCTTTATTTTCTATAGTAAATAATTAACAGAAATAATTAAAATGCATCCCAAGGCTATGCTGCTCATTTACATCGCTCTAAAGATCTGCGATGCGTTAAGAGTCTGTTTGGTTTTCTACCTAAGGCGTCACAATCTGCCTAACCTTAGGCGCTTGAATTGAAGAACTAAGCTTAGGCAGGAAAGTTAAGCACGGTATGGCGCTTTAGGCCGCAAACCAAACAACCCCTAAGTCTTTTGACTCACGTCGAGCGAGTACGTAATTGGTTAGTCGAGCGATCGCGCCCATACTCGTCTGGTGCGTTGACTGTGTATGTGTAGATGATTGGTAGCCTGCATCGCATGTGTGTAGCCTGTACGCACTGGTGCAAGCGCGACATTTTTCTACCCCTCAGTCTGCACGCGCGGAGATGCGAGGAGGGAGCTTCCTTGGTGGAACAGGCTGGTGGGAGCCTGGCCCAAGCGAACGCAGCAACCAATCACGTTGATAGTGAGTACTCAGACGCGCCGATTAAGCTACATAATTAATCGGCTGGGTTATGATATTGACTGAGTATTGGTTGCCCTCTAGCAACACGATACAATATTTATGTCGTACAAACTTGGTTGCGTCATGTGATTGCTACGTCGCACTCTCGCTTAACAGGATCGCTTACGTTGAGTCAGATCGTCATGTCGAGTCACACATTTTTCGCAGGCCCTGCAGGCACTGCTCGTGTGTCACGACCACTGAGTCACAATTGCGTCTGTTGCGCAAGTTGCGTGGACTTATCGTGTACCCCGACTACCGAGCCACAATTGTGTTTGCTGCACTTGTTATGAAGGCTTGTTTGTGTTGCTGTAGCCCTGATGGCTATACACACATTGACACTATATGTTGGGATCTTGTACTCGCATAGAATGTGGTGGAGTATTCAAACCCCTGAAGTCACATCGTCGCGCAACCTTCGTAAACAATCTTGTTTGGCTCTACATTTCTGTTTGATTTGTGTGGCATCATATATTTATATATATTGCCATGTGGCCATAACAACTATATCAAACTTTATAGTTCTTGGAAATCTAGGAATTAAATTCAGGTACCTATGGAACATAGATAAGATAATTCTTTGCTCTCTCCACATGCATAAAGTATTATCCATAGTAACTAGTAAAAATACAATACAATGCATGAACGCCTTTTTAGCATAGAAGACATCACAAATTGGGAGGGTAGTTGCAACGGTTCGACCAAAAAACCATGCGGGACCATGGAACTTGTTGTCCCGAGTCGATGCAGCACAAGGAGGGAGAACCCTCTGTCATCTGGGCCCATGCGCCAGCCGCGGACCTGCTTGTGCACGAGTTGTCTGACTGGGCCGTGGACCCCACATGTCAGCGACACCGGTCAATCTGTGCTGACCGGGTGAGTGGGCCGGTGCAGAGGGGCGAAGGGAAGAGGTAGGCTGGTGCATTGACTGGTTTAGACCCATGAGACTGACTTTTTTATTTTGTTTTATGTTTTCTATTTTATTTTCTAATTCCTGTTTTAATTACTACTGAATAAATTAAGCAATAAAAATATGTTGATTACCTATTCATAAATAACCATGAAATATTTATTAGGTACCATTTTGGTGTAATTCTTTAGAGGATATTTCGAAGTATATGATTCAATGTAATGAATACTTTAACTTATTAGAGGCTCTATTCATTTATTACCTTGTTTCAAGACCTAAGTATTTTAAATCTTAATATAACTTTCCTAAATTACCTAAAATGTGATTTTAGGGTGTTACACAAAGTTGTGTGCAAATTGTTATTGCTAATTTATTTGATGTTCTTTATTGTTCCCTAAATGTTGTCTCATTTTCTTAATTACTACTTTTCACAGAATATGCACTTTGTTCTCTAAACACGAACTTAACATAGACCACCCTTGAATTTGTTGCAGGGGATGTGCCGACATTTTTATTCATCGAATCAACTCTCTGGACCCATTTAAGAGTTTCATACACTATCTTCACACTTGAATGTTGTTACTTTAAATGACAATCAATTCAGCGAAAATATTCCTTCATCACTCTTCCACCTCATAAATTTGGTTCTTTTGGATCTTAGCTCAAATAACCTAACAGGTATTATAGACCTTGACTCTTTTTGGAAACTACGAAAGCTCACTCAAATGAGCCTAGCCGACAACAAGCTATATATCAAGGAGGGAAAAGGAAGTAACTCCACATTCCGTTTGTTACCCAAACTCACTGAACTAAATCTGAAGTCATGTGGCTTGACCGAAATTCCTAGTTTCTTGGTACACCTTGATCATATCATTATATTGGACCTTTCCTGCAACAAGATACTTGGGACTATTCCAAATTGGATATGGCAGACATGGGACCATAGCCTTATGGATTTGAATCTATCGAATTATGCATTCACAGATTTGCAACTCACTTCATATGTTCTCCCTAACAGTCGTTTGGAATCTCTTGATTTGAGTTCCAACAGAATCCAGGGCCAAATCCCGATCCCAAACATGTTGACAATGGAAAGCTATTTAGAACAAGTCTTGGATTATTCAAATAACTGAGAGCACCTAGAGGGGGGGTGAATAGGTGATCCTGTAAAACTTAAACTTATAGCCACAAAAACTTGTTAAGTGTTAGCACAATTATTGCCAAGTGGCTAGAGAGGAGTCAAAACACAATAACTACAAGAGATCAATCACAGAGATGACACGGTGGTTATCCCGTGGTTCGGCAAAGTACAAAACTTGCCTACTCCACGTTGTGGCGTCCCAACGGACGAGAGTTGCACTCAACTCCTTTCAAGTGATCCAATGATCAACTTGAATACCACGGTGTTCTTCTTTTCTTTGATCTTTTCCCGTTTGCGAGGAATCTCCACAACTTGGAGTCTCTCGCCCTTACAATTGAGTTTCACAAAGAAGCACGGAGTAAGGGAGGGAAGCAACACACACAAATCCACAGCAAAATGCGCACACACACGGCCAAGAATCGAGCTCAAAAGCCTATCTCAAAGTTCTCACTAGAACGGAGCTCGAATCACTGAGAATGACAAACGAATGCGCAAAGACTGAGTGTGGATGATCAAGAATGCTCTAAGGTTGCTTGGTGTTCTCCTCCATGCGCCTAGGGGTCCCTTTTATAGCCCCAAGGCAGCTAGGAGCCGTTGAGAGCAAATCTGGAAGGCCAATCTTGCCTTCTGTCGTCGGGTGCACCGGACAGTCCGGTGCACACCGGACACTGTCCGGTGCCCGATTTCCTTCCTTAAACAGCGCAGCCAATCGTTGCAGATCTGGGAGCTGTTGGCGCACCGGACATGTCCGGTGCACACCGGACAGTCCGGTGCCCCTTCCGACCGTTGGCTCGGCCACGAGTCCCGCGCAGATCGCGCGGCCGACCGTTGGCTCACCGGACAGTCCGGTGCACACCGGACAGTCTGGTGATTTTTAGCCGAACGCCGTCGGCGAATTCCCGAGAGCGGCCTCTTCACACCGAGTCAGCCTGGCGCACCGGACACTGTCCGGTGCACCACCGGACAGTCCGGTGTGCCAGACCGAGCAGAGTCTGGGCTGTACACAGCCAAGCTTTTTCACCTCTTTCTTTTCTTCTTCTTTCTGTTTCTAACACTTAAACAAGTATATTAGTATACAAAACCAATGTACTAAGGCCCAGAAACATACCTTTACTCGTGATTTGCACTTTGTTCATCCATGGGCATGAATTCACATTTAAGCACTTGTGTTGACACTCAATCACCAAAATACTTAGAAATGGCCCAAGGGCACATTTCCCTTTCAATCTCCCCCTTTTTGGTGATTTATGCCAACACAACATAAAGCAACTAGAACAAGTGCAAAATCACTTCAAATAAATTTGAGTTTTATTCAATTTTGGCATATATGGATCATCCTTTGCCACCACTCGGTTTGTTTTTGCAAATCAAACTCAAATCTCTATCTCTAAGTCAAACACACATGTTGAAGCATAAAGAGAGTCATTTCAAAAGAGATTGATCAAAGATTTCAAAAAACTCCCCCTTTTTCCCATAATCACTACTTCTCCCCACAAGAAGCCAACTTTTGACAAAAGAGACAATAAGAGAGTTTTGACAACACAAAAAGCTCTATTTCACTATTTTCAAAATTTCTCAAGTGGTAGCTGATCCATTTATTGCTTTGGCCTTTATTTTCTCCCCCTTTGGCATCAAGCACCAAAACGGGATCAACTTTGGCCCTTTAACCCCATTGCCTCACCAAAATCTTCAATTAAGATCAAATGGCAATAAGAGTTCATGAGATGGACTTGGAATAAGTTACCCTCTCATCGGAGTGCAGTGGAAGTCTTTCATGGTCCAAGTCCACCTTTTCCCTTTCAATTCTCCTTCGAGACTAAATCAAGCAAACTCAAGCATATGGTTAGTCTCAAAGGGTCAAGTTGTAACACATCTCCCCCTAAACATGTGCATCACTTTGCAACGGACTTGTGAGGTCCAGGGAGTGTTTGTACAACTTGAGCACCAAAAGAAGCAACAAAATGCATAATGAACATGATCAAAGGCATAAACACATGTATGCTATAATTCAATCCAAGTTCCGCGAATCTAAGACATTTAGCTCACTACGCAGCCTGCAAAAGGTCTTCTCATCTAGAGGCTTGGTAAAGATATCGGCTAGCTGGTTCTCGGTGTTAACATGAAACACTTCGATATCTCCCTTTTGCTGGTGGTCTCTCAAAAAGTGATGCCGGATGTCTATGTGCTTTGTGCGGCTGTGCTCAACAGGATTTTCCGCCATGCGGATAGCACTCTCATTGTCACATAGGAGTGGGACTTTGCTCAGATTGTAGCCAAAGTCCCTGAGGGTTTGCCTCATCCAAAGTAGTTGTGCGCAACACTGTCCTGCGGCAACATACTCGGCCTCAGCGGTGGATAGGGCAACGGAGGTTTGTTTCTTAGAGTTCCATGACACCAGGGACCTTCCTAAAAATTGGCACGTCCCCGATGTACTCTTCCTGTCGACCTTACATCCAGCATAATCGGAGTCTGAATATCCAATCAAGTCAAAGGTAGACCCCTTTGGATACCAGAGCCCGAAACAAGGCGTAGCAACTAAATATCTAAGGATTCGCTTCACCGCCACTAAGTGACACTCCTTAGGATCAGATTGAAATCTAGCACACATGCATACGCTAAGCATAATATCCGGTCTACTAGCACATAAGTAAAGTAAAGACCCTATCATTGACCGGTATGCTTTTTGATCAACGGACTTACCTCCTTTGTTGAGGTCGGTGTGTCCGTCGGTTCCCATCGGAGTCTTTGCGGGCTTGGCGTCCTTCATCCCAAACCGCTTTAGCAGATCTTGCGTGTACTTCGTTTGAGAGATGAAGGTGCCGTCCTTGAGTTGCTTCACTTGGAACCCAAGGAAGTAGTTCAACTCGCCCATCATCGACATCTCGAATTTCTGCGTCATTACCCTGCTAAACTCTTCACAAGACTTTTGGTTAGTAGAACCAAATATTATGTCATCGACATAAATTTGGCACACAAACAAATCACCATCACATGTCTTTGTGAAAAGAGTTGGATCGGCTTTCCCAACCTTGAAAGCATTAGCAATTAAGAAATCTCTAAGGCATTCATACCATGCTCTTGGGGCTTGCTTAAGTCCATAGAGCGCCTTAGAGAGCTTACACACGTGGTCGGGGTACCGTTCATCCTCGAAGCCAGGGGGTTGCTCCACGTATACCTCCTCCTTTATTGGCCCGTTGAGGAAAGCGTTCTTCACATCCATTTGAAACAACCTGAAAGAATGGTGAGCGGCATATGCTAGCAAGATACGAATGGATTCTAGCCTAGCCACAGGAGCAAACGTCTCCTCAAAGTCCAAACCTGCGACTTGGGCATAACCTTTTGCCACAAGTCGAGCCTTGTTCCTCGTCACCACCCCGTGCTCGTCCTGTTTGTTGCGGAACACCCACTTGGTTCCCACAACATTTTGCTTAGGACGAGGCACCAGCGTCCAAACTTCATTCCTCTTGAAGTTGTTGAGCTCCTCTTGCATGGCCAACACCCAGTCCGGATCTTGCAAGGCCTCTTCTACCCTGAAAGGCTCAATAGAAGAGACAAAGGAGTAATGTTCACAAAAATTAACTAATCGAGACCGAGTAGTTACTCCCTTGCTAATGTCACCCAGAATTTGGTCGACGGGATGATCCCTTTAGATCATCGCTCGAACTTGGGTTGGAGGTGTCGGTTCCGCTTCTTCCTCCATCACTTGATCATCTTGTGCTCCCCCTTGATCACACTCCTCCTGTTGATGAACCTGTTCATCGTCTTGAGTTGGGGGATGCACCATAGTTGAGGAAGAAGGTTGATCTCGTTCATCTTGTTCCTGTGGCCGAACTTCTCCAATCGCCATGGTTCGTATAGCGGCCGTCGGAACATCTTCTTCATCTACATCATCAAGATCAACAACTTGCTCTCTTGGAGAGCCATTAGTCTCATCAAATACAACATCGCTAGAGACTTCAACCAAACCCGATGATTTGTTGAAGACTCTATACGCCTTTGTATTTGAGTCATAACCTAACAAAAACCCTTCTACAGCTTTGGGAGCAAACTTAGAATTTCTACCTTTCTTCACTAGAATGTAGCACTTGCTCCCAAATACACGAAAGTAAGATACATTGGGTTTGTTACCGGTTAGCAGCTCATACGAAGTCTTCTTGAGGAGGCGGTGCAGGTAGACCCTGTTGATGGCATGGCAAGCCGTGTTCACGGCTTCCGACCAAAAACGCTCGGGGGTCTTGAATTCTCCAAGCATCGTCCTTGCCATATCGATTAGCGTCCTGTTCTTCCTCTCTACCACACCATTTTGCTGCGGTGTGTAGGGAGCGGAGAACTCGTGCTTGATCCCTTCCTCTTCAAGGAACTCCTCCACTTGAAGGTTCTTGAACTCGGACCCGTTGTCGCTCCTTATCTTTTTCACCTTGAGCTCAAACTCATTTTGAGCTCTCCTGAGGAAGCGCTTGAGGGTCCCTTGGGTTTCAGACTTATCCTGCAAAAAGAACACCCAAGTGAAGCGGGAAAAGTCATCAACAATAACTAGACCATACTTACTCCCTCCTATACTCAGATAGGCGACGGGTCCGAAGAGGTCCATATGCAGCAGCTCCAGGGGTCTTGAAGTGGTCATCACATTCTTGCTGTGATGCGCTCCTCCCACTTGTTTACCTGCTTGACAAGCTGCACAAGGTCTATCTTTTTTGAATTGCACGTTAGTCAAACCTATCACGTGTTCTCCCTTTAGAAGCTTGTGAAGGTTCTTCATCCCCACATGTGCTAAGCGGCGATGCCACAACCAGCCCATGCTAGTCTTAGCTATTAAGCATGCATCTAGACCGGCTTCTTCTTTTGCAAAATCAACTAAATAAAGTTTGCCGTCTAATACACCCTTAAAAGCTAGTGAACCATCACTTCTTCTAAAGACAGACACATCTACATTTGTAAATAGACAGTTATATCCCATATTGCATAATTGACTAACCGATAGCAAATTATATCCTAGAGACTCTACTAAAAACACATTAGAGATAGAGTGCTCATTAGAAATTGCAATTTTACCTAACCCTTTTACCTTGCCTTGATTCCCATCACCGAATATGATTGAATCTTGGGAATCCTTATTCTTGACGTAGGAGGTGAACATCTTCTTCTCCCCCGTCATATGGTTTGTGCATCCGCTGTTAATAATCCAGCTTGAACCTCCGGATGCATAAACCTGCAAGGCAAATTTAGGCTTGGGTTTTAGGTACCCAACTCATGTTGGGTCCTACAAGGTTAGTACAAATATTCTTAGGGACCCAAATGCAAGTTTTGTCTCCCTTGCATCTTGCCCCTAACTTCCTAGCAATTACCTTTCTATCCTTTCTATAAATTGCAAAGGAAGCATTCAAAGCATGATATATTGTAGAAGGCTCATTAACTTTCCTAGGAATATTAACAACATCTCTCCTAGGCAAATTGTGAACAACATCCCTTCTACCAACATTTCTATTATGCACATATGAAGAACTAGAAGCAAACATAGCATGAGAAAAATCATCGTGCGCATTATAACTCCTATGAGCATGTCTAGTTTGTCTCCTATCATGATACAAAAAGGCATGGTTCTTTTTAGCACTAGTAGCCATAGGGGCCTTCCCTTTCTCCTTAGCGGGAATGGGAGCCTTATGGCTTGTTAAGTTCTTGGCTTCCCTCTTGAAGCCAAGTCCATCCTTAATTGAGGGGTGTCTACCGATCGTGTAGGTATCCCTTGCAAATTTTAGTTTATCAAATTCATTCTTGCTAGTCTTAAGTTGGGCATTAAGACTAGCCAATTCCTCATTTAATTTAGAAATTGAAACTAAATGATCACTACAAGCATCAACATCGAAATCTTTACACCTAGTGCAAATCTCAACATGTTCTACACAAGAATTAGGTTTACTAGCTACTTCTAGTTTAGCATTTAAGTCAACATTAACACTCTTTAAAGTAGCAATGGTTTCATGACAAGAAGATAGTTCACTAGAAAGCACTTCATTTCTTTTAACTTCTAAAGCATAAGATTTTTGTGCCTCTACAAATTTGTCATGCTCTTCATACAAAAGGTCCTCTTGTTTTTCTAAGAGTCTATCTTTTTCATTCAAGGCATCAATCAATTCATTAATTTTATCTACTTTAGTTCTATCCAATCCCTTGAACAAACTAGAGTAATCTATTTCATCATCACTAGACTCATCATCACTGGAAGAATCATAAGTGATATTGTTTTGATTACATACCTTCTTCTCCCTTGCCATAAGGCATGTGTGACGCTCGTTGGGGAAGAGGGATGACTTGTTGAAGGCAGTTGCGGCGAGTCCTTCATTGTCGGAGTCGGAGGAGGAGCAATCCGAATCCCACTCCTTTCCAATATGTGCCTCGCCCTTGGCTTTCTTGTAATGCTTCTTCTTTTCCCTCTTGCTCCCGTGTTCCTGGTCACTATCATTGTCGGGACAGTTAGCAATAAAATGACCAAGCTTACCGCATTTGAAGCATGATCGCTTTCCCTTGGTCTTAGTCTTGCTTGGCTGTCCCTTGCGACCCTTTAGTGCCGTCTTGAATCTTTTGATGATGAGGGCCATCTCTTCATCATTAAGACCGGCCGCCTCAATTTGCGCCACCTTGCTGGGTAGCGCCTCCTTGCTCCTTGTTGCCTTGAGAGCAATGGGTTGAGGCTCATGGATTGGGCCATTCAACGCGTCGTCCACGTACCTCGCCTCCTTGATCATCATTCGCCCGCTTACAAATTTTCCAAGAATTTCTTCGGGCGACATCTTGATGTACCTAGGATTTTCATGAATATTGTTCACCAAGTGAGGATCAAGAACTGTAAATGACCTTAGCATTAGGCGGACGACGTCGTGATCCGTCCATCGCGTGCTTCCGTAGCTCCTTATTTTGTTGATGAGGATCTTGAGCCGGTTGTATGTTTGTGTCGGCTCCTCTCCCCTTATCATCGCGAATCGTCCGAGCTCGCCTTCCACCAACTCCATCTTGGTGAGTAAGGTGACATCATTCCCCTCATGAGAGATCTTGAGGGTGTCCCAAATCTGCTTGGCATTGTCCAAGCCGCTCACCTTGTGATACTCGTCCCTGCACAAAGAGGCTAGCAACACAGTAGTAGCTTGTGCATTTTTATGGATCTGTTCATTAATAAACGAGGGGCTATCCGAGCTATCAAATTTCATTCCACTTTCCACAGTCTCCCAAATGCTTGGATGGAGAGAAAATAGGTGAGTACGCATTTTGTGACTCCAAAATCCGTAGTCCTCTCCATCAAAGTGAGGAGGCTTGCCAAGTGGAATGGGGAGCAAATGAGCATTTGAGCTATGCGGAATGCGCGAATAATCAAAAGAAAAGTTTGAGTTAACCGTCTTTTGTTTGTCATAGTCGTTGTCGTCGTTGTCCTTTTGGGAAGAGGAAGATTCGTCGCTGTCGTCGTAGTAGACGATCTCCTTGATGCGCCTTGTCTTCTTCTTCCCTTCCTTCCGTCTATGACCCGAGCCAGAGTCGTTAGGCTTGTCATCTTTGGGCTCGTTGACGAAGGACTCCTTCTCCTTATCGTTGATCACGATTCCCTTCCCCTTAGGATCCATCTCTTCGGGCGGTTAGTCCCTTTTCTTGAAGAGAACGGCTCCGATACCAATTGAGAGCACCTAGAGGGGGGGTGAATAGGTGATCCTGTAAAACTTAAACTTATAGCCACAAAAACTTGTTAAGTGTTAGCACAATTATTGCCAAGTGGCTAGAGAGGAGTCAATAACTACAAGAGATCAATCACAGAGATGACACGGTGGTTATCCCGTGGTTCGGCAAAGTACAAAACTTGCCTACTCCATGTTGTGGCGTCCCAACGGACGAGAGTTGCACTCAACTCCTTTCAAGTGATCCAATGATCAACTTGAATACCACGGTGTTCTTCTTTTCTTTGATCTTTTCCCGTTTGCGAGGAATCTCCACAACTTGGAGTCTCTCGCCCTTACAATTGAGTTTCACAAAGAAGCACGGAGTAAGGGAGGGAAGCAACACACACAAATCCACAGCAAAATGCGCACACACACGGCCAAGAATCGAGCTCAAAAGCCTATCTCAAAGTTCTCACTAGAACGGAGCTCGAATCACTGAGAATGACAAACGAATGCGCAAAGACTGAGTGTGGATGATCAAGAATGCTCTAAGGTTGCTTGGTGTTCTCCTCCATGCGCCTAGGGGTCCCTTTTATAGCCCCAAGGCAGCTAGGAGCCGTTGAGAGCAAATCTGGAAGGCCAATCTTGCCTTCTGTCGTCGGGTGCACCGGACAGTCCGGTGCACACCGGACACTGTCCGGTGCCCGATTTCCTTCCTTAAACAGCGCAGCCAATCGTTGCAGATCTGGGAGCTGTTGGCGCACCGGACATGTCCGGTGCACACCGGACAGTCCGGTGCCCCCTTCCGACCGTTGGCTCGGCCACGAGTCCCGCGCAGATCGCGCGGCCGACCGTTGGCCCGGCCGACCGTTGGCTCACCGGACAGTCCGGTGCACACCGGACAGTCTGGTGATTTTTAGCCGAACGCCGTCGGCGAATTCCCGAGAGCGGCCTCTTCACACCGAGTCAGCCTGGCGCACCGGACACTGTCCGGTGCACCACCGGACAGTCCGGTGTGCCAGACCGAGCAGAGTCTGGGCTGTACACAGCCAAGCTTTTTCACCTCTTTCTTTTCTTCTTCTTTCTGTTTCTAACACTTAAACAAGTATATTAGTATACAAAACCAATGTACTAAGGCCCAGAAACATACCTTTACTCGTGATTTGCACTTTGTTCATCCATGGGCATGAATTCACATTTAAGCACTTGTGTTAACACTCAATCACCAAAATACTTAGAAATGGCCCAAGGGCACATTTCCCTTTCAATAACAGTTTCACATCTATTATGTCAAACTTCACTTTGTATCTTAGCCAAACTGTGTATCTCAAGATATCCGACAATAACATAACAGGATATATACCACTCTCGATTTGCAATTTAACTTACCTTAATGTCCTTGACCTCGCAAATAACAACTTCAGAGGGCAGGTTCCATCTTGTCTGATAGAAGATGTCAACTTACATATATTGAATTTGAGGGGGAATCACTTCCAAGGAGAGTTGACTTATAACAATATTAGTAGCCAATGTTATCTGCAGACAATAGATATAAATGGAAATAACATTCAAGGACAGTTGCCTAGGGCTCTTTCTCAATGCACTGATTTGGAGGTTCTTGACGTTGGAAACAATAAGATTGTAGATGTTTTCCCATCTTGGCTTGGCAACCTTTCCAATCTCCGTGTCCTTGTATTAAGATCCAATCAATTCTATGGCACACTTGATGACCCTTTCACAAGTGAAAAGTTCTAGGGGTACTTCTTGGGGATACAAATAATTGATATTGCCTTTAACAATTTCTATGGCTATGTGAAACCACAATGGTTCAAGATGTTTAAATCTATGAGGGAGAAGAATAATAACACTGGACAGATCCTGGGTCATTCTGCATCCAACCAGTATTACCAAGATACTGTTGCAATAACAGTCAAGGGGAAATACATCTCAATTGATAGGATTTTGACAGCCTTAACTGCAATGGACTTTTCAAATAATAAACTCAATGGTACCATTCCAGATTTGGTCGGAAACCTTGTTTCACTACATATATTGAATATGTCACGCAACGCCTTCACAGGAAATATTCCACCCCAATTAGGCAGGATGAGCCAGCTGGAATCACTAGACCTGTCATGGAACTACCTTTCTGGGGAGATACCACAAGAACTAACAGATCTCACATTTCTTGAAATCCTGGATTTGTCTAACAACAATTTGGAAGTGATGATTCCACAGTCACGCCAATTTGGAACTTTTGAGAACAGTTCATTTGAAGGTAACATAGGCCTTTGCGGAGCACCCTTGAGCAGAAAATGTGGTTGAATCCAAAAATGCCACAAGATCATGTCGATATAACTCTATTTCTGTTCGTTGGATTGGGATTTGGACTTGGATTTGGAGTTGCTATTCTTGCCATGCATGTTCCACTTGGTAATAAATTCTACAAAGCTATAAGCATTTTGCGAAGCTGGTCCTAAGTCCGAAGGGACCTACCTATACACGCACAGTTTGTATGTATGCATTACTGGAAAGCAGAATGAAACTTATATGAATATGCGATTATTCATCTCTATATTGTATCAATATTTGTAAAGCGTGTCATGCTGTATCTTCTAAGGTATTGTTCCAGTATATAGTAGTAAGAAAATTGATCCAGTTTATGACAGCAGCATTTATCTAAAGTTGTAGGGCAGCATTGAGCACTCTCAGAAACGATTCTTTGGAGAACCCTGTTCTGATCCTCTTGGCAACAAAGCTGCCTTTATCTAAAGAAACGGTTTCGGGTAATGCCATTGGGATGCAAATCATCCGTAGCTACGACACTTGAAAGAATGTGTTTGGTTGCTCTGAAGTGGGGGGTAGAATAGAAGTCCAGTTGCTGAAATAACAATCCCATAGCACAACAATAGTAATTAATTGAACAAAAATAAACGACTAACCAGATGTACGTCCGGCCCCAACATGCTCCTTGCCTTTGTCGACGTTTCTAGCCTGAACTCCAAACAAAAATGGAACAAATGTCATAAGGACTATAGGATTTTGTTCATACAAAAAATGGAAAAATGTTAAGGGACAAAGTGACTTTGGGCTTCACTGGAAGCAGGTCCAGTGAAACTGATGGTGATAGATTCTACAATCTACTGATACAAACAAAAGCATCAAAATTTGGAGACATATCCCGTGTGATTGTTTGGTTGGTCGTACCATCTCATCCTGCACTACTGCATACGTCGACTCTGTCTAAGAATTGATTACGTGTATGAGGAAGACGTGTGCTGCATTAGCAGATGCAACGTAAGTCATTTTAAAACCATTTGTCCGCATCTCCTCGTACGTCCGAAACCGTCGTACGCGGCCGGCCAGGCTCGGACAAACCGGCATTCGTGCGCGCACCTAACCAATCAGGTGGTCCCTAACTCAAACAGAATGTGACATGACAGTTGATAGCAAACAGAAAAGACAGATCATGCCCTAAATGTTGAAAACGTCGTGACAAATCTGCCAATGTCCCAAGGTTGTTGCCTAGCAAAAGCTACTACCTCTATCTGTGACAACCGTCACGACGGCACGGCTTAGGCCCTGTTCGGCAGCCCTATATCCAAGCTAGACCGGTAACCAAGTCAGCCCAGGATAGAGTGGAACATGGCTTGTTACTCATTCCTGGTCACCAGCCCCATTTTCAGATCAGGAACCAATCTAGGAGATAGACCACCTAGACTCGTTCCAGACCGAGAATTGAAGGAGGGGAGTTGAAATCAGGTGAGATTATTTTCGGCCCAGTTTTAAACGAACACCACTAACATACTAGACCGGATTCTAACCTAGGCTGATTTATTCCACCTGGAACTAGGCCCATAATGGGCCAAACCGAACGCAGCCTTACTGGGCTATACCGTGATCCGTGGAAGCTGTCTTGAGCCTAGGAAAATCACCTTCTGTTGTATATATATCGTGGAGCAGCTAGCAGCTAGACCCCGCTGATGATGGCAGGGAACAAAACAAAAATTAAAAACTGGTTTCATTTCAGTTTTTAGATTAGGTAGAGTCGTGCTGTGTCAGTCTGATTCAGGCAAAATGGATGTCGAAAAAAAAATGAAAAAGAAGGTCCTACCGAGATTTGAACTCGGGTTACTGGATTCAGAGTCCAATGTCCTAACCGCTAGACCATAGGACCTTTGATGTTTATGGCCCGTAGTCAAAATATATAATGAGTAATATTTACTGCTTTCGGCGGACTAATCTGTCGAGCGCACTGGCTAAGGAGGAAAGACGATGATGCGGCGGTGGGGAGAACGGAGGTTGGAGGACGGGAGGAGGAGCGCGCTCGACCGTAGCCTGGCGAGAAGCACCTGAGGAGACGGAACGGCGGCGGTGCCGCAAGAGGAGCAGCAACTCATGCCGTTCGTTGTTGTGGCTCGTTAAAATACCTGTCATTCGTTATTTGTCCCGTTTAAATAACACGTGTGGTGATAAACCAAACGGGTAGAAAGAAGTACGGTCTTTCGATGAGAGTTGACGATGGTTGGAAATTTTGTTGGATGTTTGGCTGTCTGACTACCACAATCAAAATGGTGTGGCGTCTTGAGCGACAGCCGTCAACTTACGATTTGGGGTGTAGGTCAACTTTGTGATATCCGACTACAACAACCACAATGGTGTTGCGCCTTAAAGATAGTTACACCGACTCCTGTTGTTGCTGCTCTTGTCGTGCCAAGAACAGCCTTGAATCTGCAAGCAATCGAAAAAAGCAAGAACAAGATAACAAGCAGATACTCACATCTGGTGAAGTTGGAGTCCTATTTCAAGTGACCGGGTGGTCTAGCCGACACGCGTTTACAAGTAAGTAGCAAAGGCTAAATTTACATCAAATAAAATCCAAGTTCTTTGGTGGCTGCTAGTTGCTTTAATAAAGAAATACAAGGAAAGAATTCTGGTGGAGTCACGAAGCTCTCTCGGCAGTTCCTGGACGCCTCGGATGTGATCTCTCATTAATTATTGATCCACCGATAAGTAGACAAAGAGAGCATTCCAGCAAGTACTTATTTGCATTATTAAACAACCTTAGGAGTTAAAGGATATGCTCCATTTAATCTAGTGTTTGCAGTAGTTACGAAAGCCCCTTGGGCTAGTGGAGCCATGAAGTTATCTTGGCCGTTCCTAGACGCCTTGGATGTGTTCTCTCATTGATTCTTTATCCACTAGAAAGCAGACAAAGAGGCCTTTCCAACAAGTGCTTATTTGCATTAAACAACCTTGGTAGCTGAAAGACATACCCTTTTAAACTTATACTTGTTGCAGTTTCGAAATCATTTCGGGTGCAGCAGTTTTTATTGCATTGTTGCCTTCTCAACTCCTAGATGGTTCACCTCCCAAACACCTTATCATAATAAAGTCAACACAAGGCTTTAGTACCTCATTTAAGGAATGATTAGCTTCATCAACAAGGAACGAGTTCACCTAATAATTAAGTTTACGTGCACGTGCTTGTTTCATTGGTCATTGATTAAATGGTGAAGGGGGTCGCTGGTGTGGTTGTATTGATGACAGCGTTGTTCTCGTCACGTAGTCATGGGTGACGCCACGTTGGGCTAGCCTAATGCACATGCACATGGGTAGATGTAAATTTTATTAGTAAATTGATTAATATTTACTTTATATGATATAAAATATTGACATATTGCTTTAGTGGTGTACCACCTTAATTTGGCTGCTAGCTTCGCAACAACACGCAGTAGATAAAATATCTCAGTGTAGTTATTAGCATGTTTTACATGAACCTTGTCGGGGAGCGGATCCTCGGATCCACATGGCACTAGTAACAGAGAATATAGGGAGGAATTCAACCAGATGAATTCGTCCATAGGTGACTACCATGCACCGTGTTCGGGGTCAGGTGAGGCGAAACCTGGCAAACGGTCAGACGAGCCGCTAGGGAGCAGTTCGAATGGATTCCATGTCTGTCGAAGGACTGCTCTCGTCATCAATACCACATACACCGCATTAATTGTGCCTAGCACTGAGCCAAGGCATGGAGAGAGTCGATCCTCCTTCCACTCATTACCTACTAGTCCTAGGACTGAACCCCACTCTTGACCTACGGTCCCTAGGTCTAAGCTCACTCAGCCTACGGACCCTAGGCTTGAGTCCTCCAACACCCTACAGAGCACGCAAAACGATGAAGGGAAGACAAGAGGTTAGGCTATGAAGGTTGAGGGTCGGCGCAAGCAGAGGTAGATAGACGGAGTAACGAGTACATTCGGACTCCCGTCGTCAGCACACTTCACCAGCAGTCTTGAAGAGGCACGACAGGAGAATTATATGGGACAGATAATGGCACACGGAGGAGGCATTTACCGAGGGAGAACTATTTCGTTATACCAACGCAACAATCCCTTCTGGGAGAAGCCATTTGTAATCGGTCCTTTTTAGTCTATAAAAGGGGAGAGTCGGCCCGACGGAAGATACGGAACCGAGAACCAACACTCGATACATAGATCCTCTAGTAGAGCAAGTCTTAGAGACTTAGGATCATTCCCCGCCCGCTTGTAACCCCTAACGAGCAATCAGGTGTCAATAGCGCATGCCCTCGAAGATTGGAAGTAAGGATGTTTTGTCGAACCAGGATAAATCTTGCACCCACAGAGCACACCATGGAGATCCAAAACATGCATACACAAATTTACTCATTGGTGCTAGTTCGAAACATCGATAGACCTAATAATTTGAAATGCCACATTTCCCCTTTCATGCAGGTACCTTTGTAGTTAGCCATCGATGCAAGGTGTTGGAGACTTGTTCTCAAATGCTATGAATTAAGAACAAGGCAACACAAAAATAGGTTGATGGTTAATGCCCTTCGTCCTTCGAAGCATTATTTCCCTAAGAATATAACGATCTTCGGACGAAGGTTATGAAGGACTTACCTTCATCATCATAGCATATATTAATGAAAGACGAAGCATATGAAACATAGGAAACAACATGGATAATCATATGACATCATAATAAATCTTTCAATCCTGCTCTATCAAATCCTCTAAAACGCAGAGTCAACATGCCAGAAAGGTTCCACAATAGCATTCTGTCAAGTATCTGATTATTCTCCAAAATTATCCTCTCTTCATTACATTTATGTGTTATATATGGTATAGCCCATCTCAACTTCCCTAGTCCAGCCCAATCACCCTCATGTTTGGATGTCTAATTCTTGTATCACGCTCACATTCCACGCCATCAACTAATATGTCTTCAAGTTCTTCAGTACCATTGCTAACATTCATCTCTCCTTCAATTCTGGCTTCTCTCCAAGCTAGAGCATAAGGAAAATGGTAACGAAGAACTGCTGCATCCTCCTAATTTCTCCCTCAATCCTCCCATGATCCTTGGTCACCAAATCAGCCCTAAGTGGCCAGGGATTCATCCAAACCAGAACACATCACCTTCACCTTAGCAACCATAACACCACCTCTCTGAATCATCCATCATTGTAAAATCTGAATAGGAACTTGATGAACAACCATGTCAATTGGTAGAGTAGGCACTGGTTTCTGATCACGTCCAATTGCAGCCTTGAGTTACGACACATGAAATACCGAGTGGATGGAAGTAGAGGATGGTAGCTTCAACTCGTAAGCAACTGAACCCACATGTTCAATAACTTGGTTCACTTACCGTGTGATTGGATTGTTGCTCCATTGGTGCAGTTGCACTCGCGGAGATTTAAAGCAACGTCTGTTTGGTTGTTCGGTACATAGATGCAGACTTGTCTCGTGCAAAATATCACCCGTAGCCAGGCCCACCCGAGACGGCTGCCAAGCGTGTCTCTCGTCGTGTTAGCTGAGCTCATGCAACGGCATGTAAAACGAGAAGAGTTTTAGCTTGTTTTTTGCTGTATCTCTTAATTAGAATGTTTAATCACATTATCGATTTTTATATTTGTGTGCATGTTATTTTTTAAACAAAATTAGAACACGCATGTTGTATAATATTTGAAGATTTACTGTACAATCTTATCTAGTAGACATTCTGATACAGACAACCAAACACGAGCTATATTTGATCTAAATGCACTAATACAAACAACCAAACACAAGCACGTGCATGGATCTAGCCTGTATACAAAGAACATGGCTCCTCACGTACGGACCAGGATATTACCGTGCAGCAACCAAATAGATGGTTAATGACTTCGTGAGTACTTCAAGATCACATGATCAATATTTACAACTTCAGTTAGTTGTTTCCAAGACTTCTAGGTTCTGTGCCTCGGCTGTCAGCCTAAGTCCAAGATTTGGCACTTTTAGAGTTGGGGTACCAAGGACTCATGTGCGAGGGTTGAAGGGAGGAACAAGCTGAAGCATCGAGTCAAATGGTCAGTTTGAAGTTCATATTTATTTTCATATTCATAGACATAGTGTCTATACACCTTACATTGATGATGACCATAGTAGGTTAGATTAACTGATCTGATATCTTGCTTAGTTGCACTTTTCTAATGGTGTTTAGTTATTACACCTCGTTTTCCTTTTCAGATCCTCAACCCTCTCCATGGATATGCAAATACATATCGTTTTATAATTTTTAGATTATTTCGATAGCCATAGGGCGCCTTATGTTCTAGTATTGTTGAAACTAGATCTAGAACATTATATTCTTGTTAGACCAGCTCTAATTTTAGCTACTAATGATAAAAAGAATTGTTTAGAAGTGTTCGAAGGTGGATCTTCTAGACTGGCCTAATAGATAGCTAACTGTGATCCCATAGCAATACCCATAGCAATACGTGAAACCCATGTGTCGATAAGAAAAAATATCTTTCTTCCTCTTCTCTATTCTCCCTCACTCGCAAATTGGGATGGCATTGACCCGTGGATTCGAATATCCGATCTGACGGAGCCAGGTATAAAAACATTTTACGACTCGTGGGTCAAACCCGTATGCGACCCCAAAGTCGGGTGGACACGGATTGGGATATTACCTTCCACCCACAGGCAGGGCCGTTCCTGACTTTTTAGAGGCCCAGTGCGAAATCCGATATGGAGGCCCCATCCCCCATATATATAATTGAATATTTGACGTATAAAACTTATTATGTTGTTTTGAAGTTTATAAGATGACAAATGTAAAATATAGCCAAAAGCACTTATTTGTTATCTAATATCATCAAAAATATCTTTTAACATTTTGTGATACAAAGTCATCAGTTATATTATTGAGATCAATCTCATCCAACAATTTCATTTTGACACATAGAATCGCCAAGCCATTTAACATCTCTTGAGTTATTGTTGACGTAAAATAGTTCACAAAAATATTTCAATTTTAAAAAGCTTCTCTCCGCCGAAGCAACCATTACGTGTATAGTAAATAATACCTCTCTATATCAAAATAGAATTCGTTTTGCTTCTTTAGTGGATTCATCATCATCTAGTTGAATATAAACATAAAAATCAAGAGATAAAACAAATACTATTTAGAACGGATGGAGTATTGAATAAGTAATTGAGACATTAGTTTAACAATCTAAACGAGATTGATCGATAGCGCATCCCCCTATGTTTTTGGGGGCCCGGTGCGGCCGCACCCTCTGCACCCCCCCCCTCAGGTACGACCCTGCCCACAGGTTATTCGTTGGATATCCGAAATCGACCCAAAGTTTCTTTTTGGTCTATCCCATATTACACAACAAAGAGCAAACTGTAACATCATGAACCCTAGGCCTAATGCTCCCAATTCCTCACCGTTGGCCATCCCTTCTAGCCTTGCTGGCTTCCTGCATTGTGTCCCTGCCCCTTCCAAGTCCCATAGGTCATAGCTAGGGGTGTAATCGGATCGAATATGGACGAATATAATCAAAATCATATTTGTTTTCATATTTTTATTCAAACTCGAATACGGATATATTTAGATACAAATACAAAAATAGATGTTTTTTGGATTCGAGTATGGATAATCATGTGTTGAATACAGAACAAGTCGGACACGGATAGTGTTGGCAACGGATTTTTTTCTCGGATACCATGCATGACACTATTCCATACATATCACAGTTATTGTAATCATTTACTCATTCCATGAGTCTGAACATTTTTGAGAATTATATGTAGACATATGTTGCGCGTCTATAAAATTTCAGGAATTTCTGAGGCTATTTCTTTCTATAGAAAATCATCAAAATACAATTAAATTCATAAAATATTCTAGTGTCAACTAAAAATTATAAATAAGTTAATTACTAATACTAATAAACATTCTATAATAATATAACCTCAAGTCATCACATGAAAATAATAAAGTGAAGTATTAATTATGTTAAAGCTTGGATACTTAATGTGATTTCACATGTAACACATGCAACAAGTGTAAATAAAATGGAAGAAACACTGACATCTTATACATTTTGTGATCCAAACATTTTTTACATCACATGTGGACATATGTTGCACCTCCGTAAATTTTCATGATTTTCTAAGGCTATTTGTGTATTATTAATTTATTTCTTCAGAAAATAATCAAAATGCAATTAAATTCATAAATATTCTTGTGTTGACCGAAAATTGCAAATAAGTTACCAAGACTAATAAACATTATATAAGAAGATAACCACAAGTTCCCACATGAAAATGATAAAGTGAAGTATTGGTTATGTTAAAACCTGAATACTTAGAGTGATTTCGCTTGTCACTTACGCCACAAGTGAAAGTCTAATGGAAGAAAAGCTGACATCTTATAGATTTTATGGTCCAAACATTTTTCAAGATTATATGTGGACATATATTGTGCCTCCGTAAAATGTCATGAATTTTTTAGGCTATTTGTGTATTATTAATTTCTTTCTTCAGAAATCATCAAAATGCAATTAAATTAAAAAAATTCAAATAAGTTATCAAGACTAAAATAAAAATTCTATAAGAAGATAATCTCAAGGCCCCACATGAAAATAATAAGGTAAAGTATTGATTATTTTGAAACTTAGATACTTATAGTGATTTCACGTATAACTTATGGAACAAGTGGAAGTGAAATGGAAAAAACATTGGGATATTGTGGATTTTATGGACCAATAATTTTTAGGATTATATGTGAACATATGTTAGGCCTCCATAAAATTTCATGAATTTCTAGGGCTATTTGTGTATTATTAATTTCTTTCTATAGAAAATCATCAAAAAAACAATTAAATTTATAAAATATTGTAGTATCGACCAAAGATGCAAATAAGTTACCAATACTAATAAACAACTCTAATAATATAACCTCAAGTGGCCACGTGAAAAATGATAAAGTAAAGTATTGATAATTTTGAAATTTGGATACTTGGAGTCATTTTACGTGTAACTCGCGCAACAACTGGAAGTAAAATGGAAGAAACGATAGCATCCTGTCGATTTTATGGTCCAAACATTTTTTAGGATTATATATGGACATATGTTGCGCCTCCGTAAAGTTTTATGAAATTTTGAGGCTATTTGTGTATTATTAATTTTTTCTTTAGAACAATCATCAAAATGGACACAGATATTCGGATATCCGAGAAGTTATATCCGGATATCCGAAATATGACGGATATCATCCATCCCATATTCGTATCCAATATTCGACTATAATATTTGTATCTGAATCCGAAATTTAGATATATTGCGGATATCCGAAAAAAAATCGACCGGATAATTGGCCTGTTCGAACGACCTGATGCTTGGATAATATTCATAACGTTTGCACCCCTAGTGTGACGGACCTCCCAAGTAATTAGGCCCACCTACAGTTGTCCTTTTCCAACAGACATCAGACAACCTTGTAGATGTTCCTGAATCACTTGACAAGTTTGGTATCTTCTTTCTTACCTTTCCAGGAACGTTTCACCCGTCTTGCAGACATTACAAATCATCGGAGATAAAGAAATGCGGAAGCGATTACATAAACTTACATTTATTTATAAAGTAAGATCAAGTTACTTATTACAGACCAGAGTTATCCTAGGAGTGCAGAGTAATATTATTACACATACCAAGGGAGGTAAAAACTCCTCCCGATAGTTTTTAAACAAAAGTCCTAATGGAGGATCCTTTCCTCCCGCACTTCAGTCTTGTTTTTTTTCCTTTGGAACCACCTTGGAGCAAAAGCAACAAAAATTTGTCGCTTCCTCACCTAAAAACAACGGAGGGATAAACCCTGAGTATTGAATTACTCAGCAAGTCTTACCCGACTAAAGAAAAGACTCTCAAGGGTATGCTGGCTTAAGGGAGTCAAGGTAAGGCTTTTCAATAATCAAAGACTCTGTTTTGCAGAAATGCTTACTAAAGTGGATCCTTAAAAATCCAATTTTATTTGTCACGTTAAGTAAAATTACCTGCGACTAGAGTTCTTTGTACCCTAGTTCAATCACTTGTCCTGCACTAGCCAATTTCTTAACAAAAACCCATCATCTTTAGTGGATTGCTATGTATAGGTCAGTGACCAAGTCTTCATAACCGCGAAGGTACGGCGATCCGAATCGATTATACTCAGCTGAGGATCTCCAATCACACGACATATGTAGCACTTAACCCTTGCATATGTCAACCCACCACCGGGGTTCTTAAGACCAGATCAGGTTCACGCAAACCGAGAGCACAGATACACCACCGTCCAGCCTCTTGCCACGGAGGGTACACGCTACTCTCGCCACCGCTCCACGCCCATTTCGTGTTATCTTATTCTGGCCTTAGTCTGCCCGAGGCAAGGCTTACCCATGACGAGGCATGTGACCAGTTAAAGGGTCCTCGATCATCAAGCCTACATCGAGACGGTCCTTAATCGACTCAGACGGAGACACTACACCGAGACTCCTTTCTCGTGCAAGTCACCCGCCCGGTCTCAGCTTAATCATTTCAACCCAAAAACTTGGTACCTGGCAGAGGTACATCTTTTCTGATGTTGAACCCATCATGGCCATGATGGATCCACCATCAAGTTTTATTTTCGAAAACATCCCACCCACTTTTGCCACATCATCTTTTGTAAAACAAAACATTTTGTTTTTCTAAAGCAAGGCTAAGCATCAAAATCTTTTTGTAAAACGGGTGATCAAGGAAGGTAATGCAGGAATTGTTTTATCAATCAACTCCTATCACCTAATGCATCAAGCAAGTGAGAAAGATTTTAAAAACATCAAGGAAGGTGGCAAATGCACCGGGGCTTGCCTTCGTTGATAGGTGAGTCAGGCTCGGACCCGCAGATATCGAAGTAGAAACAATTTCCGGCGTGAGAATCCGAAGGTGGTGGTGTCTTCTCTTCGGTCACTTCAATCTCTTCTTCGTTTTCTAAATATAACCATATAGGTATATATATAAGAATGAATGTCATGTAATGCTCATGAGAGTGCAAAGATAATAAAGATTTATTAACTAAGTCTTGAATACAACTTTCCTTCACGGAACTCCGAGAACTTAGGGTTTCCGGAGTCAGTAAAGGAGTTCAAAGGGCAGGGGGTTTAGGTTCTAAGTATCAAACAAGGTTCAAATCAACCCAAACTCTACCCAAGGCTTCTAAATAATGTATAGAGCTTATATAAAAAGTTTGGGTAATTTTGGAATTATTATCTATTTTCTAAAAATCCAGAACTACTACTTTAAACTACTTAAAATGCCTTAAAATTCCTTATTTCCTAAAATTCATACAACTATTTTTATTAAATTCTATGGAAAATAAGGAGTCTAGGAAAATTGGTTTCACAATTTTAGGATTTTTCTACAATTTATAACAGATTTCCAAAGCTCTACTGAAAAAGAAAAAGAAAAAGATCAAATAGTACTGGGCTGGTTCTAGCCCAAGCGGCCCAGTCCAGAGGGGAATCGCGTCCGCGCTGGCGGCTTTGCGGAAAAGCCCTCAGGGTTCTAGCTAACTAGAGACAGGTTTTTCCACTGTTTAACACAGTCGCTGACAGATTGCAGTTTGGTCCCTGGATTTCTATTTCTTTACCGCACGAGGTCCACGACGACGGTGAACGCAGCCGCGCTCCGGTGAGCAACTATACCGGCCAAACGGGGACATGACCGGCGCTCCTGAGCGACTAACACCTAATTGAATCCATCCTGAGCCTTTCCCCTAACTTAATTTTATTAATGATCAAGTGTTTTGCTCTAGCCACGGTGACCGTGAGCAGTGCGGCTAGATCGCCGTGTTCCCGGCGATTGGTGGTCTCCTAGTTCAATTCGGTGGGTCGGCAAGCATCGTGGAGTTACGAGAAAGCTCAAACGAGAGAGAGAGGAGGATGAGCTGACCGGAAAGGGGCTGGCCGCGGTGAAGCCGGTTTCACGGTGTTCTTCGACTGATTTGGGGGAAATCTTAAATTCGAGCTCACTGGTGGATGATTGCTAACGATTCTTCGTGGCTGGGTGGGTGATGACCTTGCGGAGCTGGTGGGGGCTTTAATTTATAGGGAGAGCGAGCGGTGGTGATCAATTTGGCCAAGCCGTGCTGGCGGCCGGAGATGAGGAAGAACCTTGGCACTGTGAATTCGTGGCTAACGTCGTGGCAACCTCACCGGCGACGATGGGACGGCGGTAGGGAGTCACGGTGACGCAGTAGATGGACAGAGACACGCGGCGGACAACAGAGATGGCACGACGGCGGTGAGAACCTTATCCCCGGGCGGTGAGCAAGGGGGAATGGATTACGGCTAGCCGGAGTGGCTTCCAGGTCACCGGCGGCGAGGATCCCCTTACCCCGTGCTGCTATCCATCCGCGCAGACACGAATCCCGACGCCAGTAACACGAATCAAGGCGAAGAGTCGTCGGCGCGATTTTTCTGAAGATCGGTGAACAGTGCGCCTGATTTAGTAAAAAGCTTATCTGACAGACCAAGTTGGAGCTCTATTTTCTCCAATTTTTATGTGGTACCTAAGCCAACTTTCTGCATCAAAGTTACACACCTATAATCCATCTTCAACTTTGCCACAACGCTTACCATCAAATAGTCACTGAATCACATTCAAAATCGAGCTCAAAGTTCACCCTAGAGATGGCAATGGGTACCCGAAACCCGAAACCCGATGGGTTTTTACCCCATTAGGGTACGGGTTTGGGTCAATTTTCATACCCATGGGTTTGTTAATGGGCATAAATCTATACCCGACGGGTTTATGGGTACGGGTTTGTTCCTATAGTACCCAAACCCGTGAACCCGTGGGTTTTTTAAACCCGACCAAACCTAGTGCATATTATCATTTTATTTTATAAACGAACAATAAACTTGTTATTCCTTATTTACTTCGTAATTTTTATCAATCGGTGAATGTATCAGTAGTCGGTGAGAGTGTTG
Source organism: Zea mays (assembly GCF_902167145.1). Classification (NCBI taxonomy): domain Eukaryota; kingdom Viridiplantae; phylum Streptophyta; class Magnoliopsida; order Poales; family Poaceae; genus Zea; species Zea mays. The sequence continues at coordinate 150,303,698 of NC_050100.1, forward strand.
CTTGCTTGCTATTATAGTTTTTACTAGCGTTATATATGTGGTGGATAGATAACTTAGTGCAAGGTTACTTAATTATATAACTTATTATTTATATTTCATTCTCTTTACTAATAATTTTTATACCAAATCATGAACTCGTTGTTCATTACATAGATTTTGGATCATGATATCATTAATAATTACGATACTTATTGATTATGAGAAGAACAAGTATATTAGAGATCAAACCCGCGGGTAACCCATGGGTACCCGCTAACCCGATGGGTATGGGTTTGGGCAAAATCTCAAACCCGTCATGGGTACGGGTTTTTTAATGGGCATAGAAATTTTTCACGGGTACGGGTTTGGGACGGCAAAACCCAGCGGGTTTGTACCCGTTGCCATCTCTAGTTCACCCCATCACACTGTTACTGAAAATTCAGTCCAGGGGTTGCCTGACAGCCCGACTTTGAGCTTAATTATCTTTGGATTTTTCTTAACAACTGAGCTCATACTCTTAAGCAAAGTTGTTCTCCTTAGTTTGGTCTACAATTTTGATGTGGTGACCTAGGGCAAAAACTCTAGAATTTAAAAGTTGCAAGGCTCCAAAGTTGAGCCAAAACTCTGAAATTCAGACTTAACATGAAATCTCAATTAGGGTTCTTTTTGCAAATGAGTCCAAAACTTAGGGTTTGGCTTGTAAATCCACATATGAGTGACCCAAATGACTTAAGATACTTATTTAACTTGGTTTTTGCACTTTAGTCCAAAAGTGGACTAAGTTTGCACATAGGCCCCTAGGGTTTGGTTTTAGGGTTTTCCAGGGTTTCAAATGGGGTTTTTGGTATCCCAGGGGTATAAATCTGATTCAACTTTATTCTTGGGATATTTTATGACTATTTCCCTAAAGCTTTTAGGGTTTTTCAATTTGGGTTATGTTTTACCCCTTTAATCCCCATTTAGGGTTAAGTTCCCTATCCAGGGTCCTATTTGCAAAATGCTATAACAATACAACTTGTTTGAAATTTTTACCTAGTGAATGCACTCTAGGTGTGTCAAACATATGCAATGCCAATGCTTATGATGCCATGCTCAAGTTTTAGTTACAGTAACACCAGGGGTGTTACATCCTTCCCCCCATAAAAGAATCTCGTCCTGAGATTAAAAGTCCTAGGGTAAGTAATGGAAAAGGAAATGTGTCACATTCTTATTTCCTTATTTCTGGTACAAGGCAGGGGTGGTTTGGGAATTTACTCCTTTATTACACAGCTATACATGCTTTACAAATTACAAGAGGCTAAAAAGCCTGGGAAATTCATATCTAAGAAGTCTTGAGTTTCCCATGTAGCCTCATCTTCGAAATGTTGGTTCCACTGTATCTTATAAAACTTGAGAGTTTTTCTCTGGGTAACCCTGTCCTTTTGGTCCAAGACTCGAATAGGGTGTTCGGAATCTGTCAAGTCTGGTTCAAGGACAACATCTGTTACTTCAACGGTTCGATCGGGAACCCGAAGACACTTCTTCAATTGTGACACGTGGAACACATTATGCACAGCAGACAAAGTCTCGGGTAGCTAAAGTCGGTATGCCACTGGTCCACATTGCTCAAGTATAGGGAATGGACCAATGTACGTGGGTGCAAGCTTCCCTTTAACCCTGAAACGCGATACACCCTTCATTGGCGAAACCTTTAGGTAGACATAGTCTCCCACAAGGAAGTATAAGGGCATTTGCCGTTTGTCTGCATAACTCTTTTGACGAGCTTGAGCTTTCTTCAAATTATGAATTATTTTCTGAACCTTTTCTTCGGTTTCTTTCACCATATCAGGCCTAAAGAAGTACCTTTCACCAGGTTCAGACCAATTTAGCGGAGTACGACATCGTCGTCCATATAAAGCTTCAAAGGTGCCATCTTGATGCTTTCTTGATAGCTATTATTATATGAAAATTCCGCTAACGACAAACATTCATCCCATTTTTGTGGAAATTCCAGAACACATACTCGCAGCATATCTTCAAGTATTTGATTTACCCTCTCAGTCTGCCCACTGGTTTGAGGGTGATAGGCAGAGTTGTGGAGCAATTTAGTACCCAGGGAGTTGTGAAGTGCTTCTCAAAACTTTGGCTACAAATTGAGGTCCACAATCCGGCACTATAGTCCTTGGAACACCATGCAAACTAAGAATACGAGCAATGTACAATTGGGCATAGACAGTAACCGGGTGATCGGTCTTGACTGGCAGAAAATGAGCAATTTTCGTAAGCCGGTCAATTATAACCCAGATAGCATCATACCCTTTTGTAGTCCTGGGTAATCCCATAATGAAGTCCATACTAATATCTTCCCATTTCCATGTTGGGATAGGTAAAGATTGTAATGGACCAGCAGTCTTCATGTATATGGCCTTGACACGTTTACAAGTGTCGCACTTAGCCACATAGCGTGCAATTTCAATTTTTATCTTTGCCCACCAATAGAGACGATGTCAGTCAGAAGAACACATAAGGCTTCATATGTGCAATTTGCTTCTTTTGATGACGCTGTACTATCTGAGTCTGTTGGGCGGCAATTATGCAACTTTACCCAAATAGAATCAGATGCACCATCTTGGGTAAAACACACAGAAAGAGGTTTACCAACAAGTGGTTGCAGTAAGTTCATAGCACACGAGACGGGTGTGAATGTCGAATAACATCACGGTCCACTCGTGTTAACCAGGGGATCCAAGTCCACGAAAGGTGAGATAGATTCAGGAAAAATCACCAACGGAGGGATCTGTAGATGCGGACTTTGCAACCAGTCCATTTTATCCAGCACTAGTCATAGATCAGTATGATCACACATGCAGGAAAAGCACGCGTGAGGCAGTCGAGGCACGACTAGAGCGATAATTAGGTGGTTACTGGTCGACTTAATTTGATTTTGCTAAGTACTTTCCCTTAGGGTGGGTTGAACCAAAGTGAGGTTAGACAATTCGATAAAACGATCTCTAAACTCAGCCTTCGTTCATCGGGCAGTTACAAGTTAGTCAAAACCAACTTGTTGAACTTCTTTTGACGTTAAGCAAATCCTCTCCATACCATTGGTAAGCCAAGGGTTGAGAGTTCACTCTTTGTTAATATGGGTAAAAATTTATTTGGTCATGTTGTTCATTCGTTTTTCTCATGCGAGATGAATTATCCACTTGGTTAGGGAATACATGGATTAAATAAGAGAGCGAATGAACAAACTCCTGCATTTCAACAGCAGGGGAAATCCAATCTCCAATTTGAGAGCTAATCAGTTGTTTTCTTACACTAAAAAGCTCCAAGGATTCACCTTTACACAAAGGATGCAAAGGGAACTTGTACGAGTAGTCACTACCAAGATCAAAAGAAATAAGACCACATAGGAAAGTGGTATGCCCTTTTGATCCAACGGAAATGACAAATGTTGCTTGATCTCTTTTACAAACAACATAGAAATTGTTTCAAGGAAAGGTCAATGGAAGACAACACATTAGTGTAATTCCATAATGGATCATGACTAGAGACCTTGATACCGGCATGCGCCAAGCAGCAAAATCATGTGTGCACATTCACAGGAGGCTCTCAGTTTCGCCGCGGTACCATAAGTTCTTAACCATGACACCATTACAAAACTAGCACCAATAATGAATCTCACGAGGTAAGAACAATTTGTGCAAAGATAACATATCGATATAGTCTAATAATGGATTATGACTATTAACGGTGATACCAACGGATGCCAAGTAGCACAACCATGTGTGTGCATCCATAGGAGGCCCTCGGTTTCATCGTGGTGCCATCGGTTTTAGTCATAACACCATTGCTAGACGTAACCAATAAGAAATCTCACACGACACCAATGGATTGAGCAAGGGTGACAATATACAAAGTGATACTCTACCAGTAAAAATGGTTACAAGTAGAGAGCCAAATAGATCATGGCCCGATGAAGTGAACAAAGCATGGCCATAACCTAAACTTGATGAAAAAAGTATGATGGGAGACTGTTAATTCAGCCACAAGCATATTTCTATGCCCATCATAAAGATCACAAGGTCAGGGATTAATTTGGTATGCCTTCGATAGATATGAAGGAACCAAAGGCATCAAATTCAAGAAAATGGTCGGACATGTCTTTCCTAGGTTGGGTTAATAAAGCAACATGGCGATCCGCAAGGAGAGGCCAAATACAATGGAGACCTCAACCTGCATCAGCTGAACAGGAGAGTGGTGCTAAAAAGAGACATGACTTGAGATCCTTGTTTGAAGTCCATGTACACTTTAGGTCCGACAAGGAAATTATCTAGACATTTATTTGTATGGGTGTGGTCATGGAGTGATAACGAAAAGTTCAACTTTGGGTCGGGTCATGGTTCACTAAATACGAATAGCCCAATTTTGGGTTTAGGCAATTAAATCACCAACTCTCTATTGGCCATAACTCAACCTGATGGTTCTCATATCAGGGTTGAGAATTGCTTTATGCTGGGCTAACCAGTTCATGCCCAAGATGGCATCTATGTCTTGGCCTTTCAGAACAATCATATTAGCAGGAAAGTCCCGTCCGGCCAATGTTATGGTCACTTGGTAAGCCACTTCTTTTCACTTTTGGTAGCTTTACTGTCGGGCGTAGAAGACCATTCGTCAACCAACTCCATAGAGGGAGGGGCCTGAAAAGGTCCAATTCACCATCAAGTGCTTCTCCCGTGCTACATGAGAAGGTCCGGCTTCCATCCCGACAGGATCCGCAGGGATGTTCGGGTGCAGTTGTGAATACAACACATCATCTTCTTCATGTAGTGTATTATAATAGACCTGCAAGTTATCTATGGCTAAGCTAAGCTCCTCCACGCGGCTCGAGCTTTGGCTTCCTTGGCCCAGGTGAGTGGACGAGAGTTAACCGCCCAATTGAGCGCTGGATCTCGTTTCGCGAGTTGGTCTTGCAAGTAGCGGATGGCTGCATCCGCGACCCATAGATCATTCCTGCGAAGGAGTTCTGATTGAAGCAGTTCGAATTGTGCTTCCAGATCCCCGATAGGATCGTTGCTACCACTGCTACTTTCTTCATGTCTTGGGGCACGTTAATGACGGGGTACGCCAATGGGTCTAGTAGATTTGCGCGCGGTCTTTCTGGTGCGCGGCAGCATTTCTCTAAGGGGGAAATTTTATTAATATAGTGCTTAGCATGATGCATGTATAATTACAGAATCAACCGTAGTTGATTCACACCTTCTATATGTTGCACTCTTACTACCTGGTCTTTAAGATAAACTCTTCAGAATACTTAGGTAAGAAGGGAAGAGAGTTTCTAGGTAAGTCTTTTAGAAAATCCTTTTGAAGATGCCTCATAATATCTGCAAAGAAGGGCTTCGCTCCGATACCAGCTGTGACGAAACCTCCCAAGTAATTAGGCCCACCTACAGTTGTCCTTGTCCAAAAGACATCAGACAACCCTGTAGATGTTCCTGAATCACTTGACAAGTTCGGTATCTTCTTTCTTACCTTTCCAGGAACGTTTCACCTGTCTTGCAGACATTACAAATCATCGGAGATAAAGAAATGCGGAAGCGATTACATAAACTTACATTTATTTATAAAGTAAGATCAAGTTACTTATTACAGACCAGAGTTATCATAGGAGTGCAGAGTAATATTATTACACATACCAAGGGAGGTAAAAACTCCTCCCGATAGTTTTTAAACAAAAGTCCTAATGGAGGATCCTTTCCTCCCGCACTTCAGTCTTGTTTTTCTTCCTTTGGAACCACCTTGGAGCAAAAGCAACAAAAAATTGTTGCTTCCTCACCTAAAAACAACGGAGGGATAAACCCTGAGTATGGAATTACTCAGCAAGTCTTACCCGACTAAAGAAAAGACTCTCAAGGGTATGCTGGCTTAAGGGAGTCAAGGTAAGGCTTTTCAATAATCAAAGACTCTGTTTTGCAGAAATGCTTACTAAAGTGGATCCTTAAAAATCCAATTTTATTTGTCACGTTAAGTAAAATTACCTGCAACTAGAGTTCTTTGTACCCTAGTTCAATCACTTGTCCTGCACTAGCCAATTTCTTAACAAAAACCCATCATCTTTAGTGGATTGCTATGTATAGGTCAGTGACCAAGTCTTCATAACCGCGAAGGTACGGCGATCCGAATCGATTATACTCAGCTGAGGATCTCCAATCACACGACATATGTAGCACTTAACCCTTGCATATGTCAACCCGCCACCGGGGTTCTTAAGACCAGATCAGGTTCACGCAAACCGAGAGCACAGATACACCACCGTCCAGCCTCTTGCCACGGAGGGTACACGCTACTCTCGCCACCGCTCCACGCCCATTTCGTGTTATCTTATTCTGGCCTTAGTCTGCCCGAGGCAAGGCTTACCCATGACGAGGCATGTGACCAGTTAAAGGGTCCTCGATCATCAAGCCTACATCGAGACGGTCTTTAATCGACTCAGACGGAGACACTACACCGAGACTCCTTTCTCGTGCAAGTCACCCGTCCGGTCTCAGCTTAATCATTTCAACCCAAAAACTTGGTACCTAGCAGAGGTACATCTTTTCCGATGTTGAACCCATCATGGCCATGATGGATCCACCATCAAGTTTTATTTTCGAAAACATCCCACCCACTTTTGCCACATCATCTTTTGTAAAACAAAACATTTTGTTTTTCTAAAGCAAGGCTAAGCATCAAAATCTTTTTGTAAAACGGGTGATCAAGGAAGGTAATGCAGGAATTGTTTTATCAATCAACTCCTATCACCTAATGCATCAAGCAAGTGAGAAAGATTTTAAAAACATCAAGGAAGGTGGCAAATGCACCGGGGCTTGCCTTCGTTGATAGGTGAGTCAGGCTCGGACCCGCAGATATCGAAGTAGAAACAATTTCCGGCGTGAGAATCCGAAGGTGGTGGTGTCTTCTCTTCGGTCACTTCAATCTCTTCTTCGTTTTCTAAATATAACCATATAGGTATATATATAAGAATGAATGTCATGTAATGCTCATGAGAGTGCAAAGATAATAAAGATTTATTAACTAAGTCTTGAATACAACTTTCCTTCACGGAACTCCGAGAACTTAGGGTTTCCGGAGTCAGTAAAGGAGTTCAAAGGGCAGGGGGTTTAGGTTCTAAGTATCAAACAAGGTTCAAATCAACCCAAACTCTACCCAAGGCTTCTAAATAATGTATAGAGCTTATATAAAAAGTTTGGGCAATTTTGGAATTATTATCTATTTTCTAAAAATCCAGAACTACTACTTTAAACTACTTAAAATGCCTTAAAATTCCTTATTTCCTAAAATTCATACAACTATTTTTATTAAATTCTATGGAAAATAAGGAGTCGAGGAAAATTGGTTTCACAATTTTAGGATTTTTCTACAATTTATAACAGATTTCCAAAGCTCTACTGAAAAAGAAAAAGATCAAATAGTACTGGGCCGGTTCTAGCCCAAGCGGCCCAGTCCAGAGGGGAATTGTGTCCGCGCTGGCGGCTTTGCGGAAAAGCCCTCGGGGTTCTAGCTAACTAGAGACAGGTTTTTCCACTGTTTAACACAGTCGCTGACAGATTGCAGTTTGGTCCCTGGATTTCTATTTCTTTACCGCACGAGGTCCACGACGACGGTGAACGCAGCCGCGCTCCGGTGAGCAACTATACCGGCCAAACGGGGACATGACCGGCGCTCCCGAGCGACTAACACCTAATTGAATCCATCCTGAGCCTTTCCCCTAACTTAATTTTACTAATGATCAAGTGTTTTGCTCTAGCCACGGTGACCGTGAGCAGTGCGGCTAGATCGTCGTGTTCCCGGCGATTGGTGGTCTCCTAGTTCAATTCGGTGGGTCGGCAAGCATCATGGAGTTACGAGAAAGCTCAAACGAGAGAGAGAGGAGGATGAGCTGACCGGAAAGGGGCTGGCCGCGGTGAAGCCGGTTTCACGGTGTTCTTCGACTGATTTGGGGGAAATCTTAAATTCGAGCTCACTGGTGGATGATTGCTAACGATTCTTCGTGGCTGGGTGGGTGATGACCTTGCGGAGCTGGTGGGGGCTTTAATTTATAGGGAGAGCGAGCGGTGGTGATCAATTGGGTTGAGCCGTGCTGGCGGCCGGAGATGAGGAAGAACCTTGGCGCTGTGAATTCGTGGCTAACGTCGTGGCAACCTCACCGGCGACGATGGGACGGCGGTAGGGAGTCACGGTGACGCAGTAGATGGACAGAGACACGCGGCGGACAACGGAGATGGCATGACGACGGTGAGAACCTTATCCCCGGGCGGTGAGCAAGGGGGAATGGATTACGGCTAGCCGGAGTGGCTTCCAGGTCACTGGCGGCGAGGATCCCCTTACCCCGTGCTGCTATCCATCCGCGCAGACACGAATCCCGACGCCAGTGACACGAATCACGGCGAAGAGTCATCGACGCGATTTTTCTGAAGATCGGTGAACAGTGCGCCTGATTTAGTAAAAAGCTTATCTGACAGACCAAGTTGGAGCTCTATTTTCTCCAATTTTTATGTGGTACCTAAGCCAGCTTTCTGCATCAAAGTTACACACCTATAATCCATCTTCAACTTTGCCACAACGCTTACCATCAAATAGTCACTGAATCACATTCAAAATCGAGCTCAAAGTTCACCCCATCACACTGTTACTGAAAATTCAGTCCAGGGGTTGCCTGACAGCCCGACTTTGAGCTTAATTATCTCTGGATTTTTCTTAACAACTGAGCTCATACTCTTAAGCAAAGTTGTTCTCCTTAGTTTGGTCTACAATTTTGATGTGGTGACCTAGGGCAAAAACCCTAGAATTTAAAAGTTGCAAGGCTCCAAAGTTGAGCCAAAACTCTGAAATTCAGACTTAACATGAAATCTCAATTAGGGTCCTTTTTGCAAATGAGTCCAAAACTTAGGGTTTGGCTTGTAAATCCACATATGAGTGACCCAAATGACTTAAGATACTTATTTAACTTGGTTTTTGCACTTTAGTCCAAAAGTGGACTAAGTTTGCACATAGGCCCCTAGGGTTTGGTTTTAGGGTTTTCCAGGGTTTCAAATGGGGGTTTTTGGTATCCCAGGGGTATAAATGTGATTCAACTTTATTCTTGGGAATATTTTATGACTATTTCCCTAAAGCTTTTAGGGTTTCTCAATTTGGGTTATGTTTTACCCCTTTAATCCCCATTTAGGGTTAAGTTCCCTATCCAGGGTCTTATTTGCAAAATGCTATAACAATACAACTTGTTTGAAATTTTTACCTAGTGAATTCACTCTAGGTGTGTCAAACATATGCAATGTCAATGCTTATGATGTCATGCTCAAGTTTTAGTTACAGTAACACCAGGGGTGTTACACCTAGTCGTAGCCCACGTCCCATAATAATTCTATTATTAAATTTTTAATTGTGTGTGATGGTGAATTAGGAAGAAATTTTATTAATTATGTTATTGAATTGTTGAAAATGATTGTGTTTGTTATATCCGATGAATATCCGTCCGAAATTTGATGGGCACGGGTGTAGATATAAATTTCTACCCACGGATATGTTCGTGTGTGGATATTGGTTGTAACCGTATATATGATTGCGGGTTGATATTTATAATATCGGATTCGTTAGCACCTCTAGTCGCAAACGTGCACACGGGATGCATGGGGGACGGGCCTGCCGCGGCTGGCACGACCGAGGGCGAGGCAAGGCCGCAGGGGAGTGGGGACAACCGACGGCCATGTGAGGGACTGAGGGTGGGTGGCTCGAAGACGACGGAAACAGACACGAAAAGGAACGGAGCTTAGATCCATGTCTTTAGAACACCTTTGCAAAAATTTAGATCCATGGGCTGTTCGACGATATGCGCAGCCAGGAACTACTGGGCCCTCTGGCCACGGCGTCGTAAACTCTCCGCACACCCATCCTCCTGGTTTCCCATCACATTAGTTGCTTATGCTTTGCTTAATTTCAATGCTACTGCTCATCTTCCATGCTATTTGAAGGTCACTGATCAATAAACCCTGTGTTCCATTTCATTCATACATTAACAGATAACAACGCCAACAAACAGATTTACAAAGACACTACACACGGTACTACAGTGGTTACAACTGAATTGCAGAGGAGCCCTTCCCCCCTACTTCTGCTAGAATGGAACACGTTATCTTGCAGACACCGGCACCGGGGACAAAGGGGATGATGAAGCATCAGAAGTACCATCTCTGCCGGTTGCATCGTGATGGCCTGCACTACTGTCAGTGTCCATGGCACCTTCCAACTTCCAAGACCTTGACGACCTGAGACATGGCTGGCCGTTTGCTGCAGTCACGCTGCAAACACCAGACAGCCAGCTTGATCACTTCCGCCATTTCCGACCCATGTAACTGGAGGTCTTCATCCTGGTCGTCCACTATATCCAGAGCTCGCCCGGCCTTCATTTTCTCCTGCAGTATATTGACTAGGTTAGGGCTGCCCTCAGGCTGGTTGTTCTCCAGGTTCTTCCTCCCGCTCACGATCTCCAGGACGACCACGCCGAAGCTGTAAATATCGGCCTTCTCGGTGATCGTCGACGACAGCCACTCCGGTGCGAGGTACCCCCTCGTCCCTCTGATCTTGGTCATCACGTGGCTCTGATCCCTGTCGATGAGCTTCGCCAAGCCGAAGTCCGAGATCTTCGCGTCGAACCTGTCGTCGAGGAGGATGTTCCCCGGCTTGATGTCGAGATGGGCAATCTTCTGCCGGCATTCCTCGTGAAGGTAGGCCAGACCCTTGGCGATGTCTAGGATGATCTTGTACCGAGCTGCCCAGCTGAGCGAGCCGCTCTGGTTCTTCCTGAAGATCCATCTGTCCAGAGACCCGTTGCTCATGTGCTCGTAGACAAGGAGCCTGTGGAACTTGTCCGAGCAGTACCCGATGAGCCTGACGAGATTGATGTGATGGATGCTACCGATGGTGACGACTTCGGCCATGAACTCTTCCTTCCCGTGCCCAATGTCGCGCAGGCATTTGACGGCGATCTTGGCGTTTCCGAGCTTTCCCTCGTACACCGGCCCGAACCCGCCTTGCCCCAGCTTTCTGCTGAAGTTGTCGGTCGCTTCTCGCAGCTGTCTGTACGAAAACCGTGTAGGCGTTCCAGACACTCCTTTGAACGGATCGTCGTCCTCTTGCAGGCCTAGGCTCTTCACTACTGTTCTTCTGACCATGAGAATGAGAATGCAGATGACTGCCACCAGGACAGGAACGCCGACATGGTAAGCAGTTGCGTTTATGCCCTTGCTACTTGATGGTGGTGGTGGTAACATCTGCACCTTGACATATGCAGATAGATTGTAACCAGCCACCTCTGGATGGTAATTCATGAGGGAGAAGATCTCTGGCACCAGATGGCAGGAGCCATTTGAAACATCGCCTTGATGCTGGAAAAACACTGCCTTGCATGAACATGTCTTCAGGCATGCTTCCTTGCAGCTCTCTTCATCGGTAGTCCATGTCCAGTTGTTATTTGCAAGACTGAAGTATGTGACGTTTGGGAGTGCGATAAGCTTGTGATACTGGATCAAATCACAGGACAGAGGAGTCGCTAATGAGCAGCCCAGGTTTGGTTTCCGGTCATCCAGCTGACGGAAAAGCTCGTCGTCGTCGTCACTTCCGCCTGGGCAGCTGCACTGCCCTTGTGAACAGATTCCATACGCTACACACACTGTAGGGTACGCGCATTCATCAGGGTACACATGCAGAACATCAGCAAGAGCTCTCCATGAAGCGCCATCCCATCCATAGACTCTGAGGTGCCCATCATCCTCGAGACTCATGAACTGTGCTGAAGACGGCAAGGGCAGAGAGATATCGAATAGCTTGATAGCTGTGCTGTTGAAGCTGAGGAATGCTGAGAAGCTCCCTTGCAGGAAGGAAACGTAAGCCGTGCTGTTCTTGGCTTGGTCAGAGGACACGTTTCTCTTCGATTGAACTAGTATCGCATCAGTTACATTGAAGCCTTTCTGGTAATAAAGCTGTGGTGGATCTGCGTCGTCGGTGAAAGCATAGAGGCCTGTGCCGAGCAAAGTGAGGTAGAACTGACCTTGAGTACTGTTTGTTTCCGTGGAAGCAGTGGAACTGAGTCTCTTCCCTTGCCACAGTGACTGCCCGATGAGGAGAGTGTCGGTTGGGTGCGCGAACGACTCCCACACCGTCTTCCCCATCACGTCGAAGAGTATCAGGTTCCCAGTCTCGGCGAGGTTCATGCCAACGACCGAGCTGCCTGATGTAGCCGTGGACCAGACCAGCGAACCATCCAGGTCTCTCAGAACGAGATCTCCATCCTTGCTAAACTGCAACGACGCATTCTCCTTCACTGGACGGTACCTGTTGGCTGTCCATATGATCCTTGGTGGCGTGGCTGAGGCATTGAAGACAGGATCTCCGGTTGACATGAAGAAGACTGCAAAGAGGAAGCCCTTGCAGGGCGCAGTAGCGCAGATGAAACCGCAGCCAAAGGATGGACCAAACCCGGCAGGCTTCTGCCTGACAAGAATGGCTCTGATCGCGGAACCGTCGGCATAGGTTGCGTTGTAGGGGATAGTAGCTTTGTTGTTGGCCCACGTAGAAGGAAGGTTGGCGATGGGGCTCGGGTAATCGATGGACCAGGCATGGGAGAAAGGAATGGACAGCATGAGAAGGAGTAGCAAGCGTTCAGCCCTAGGCATGGCTGGTCTGTGAGTTCTTGGACTGGGCATGGAGATCTCTGCAGATCATGCGATCTTTTGGTCTGAGAGGTGGCCTCGGAGATGGATCAAGATTCAAGAGGGGGGGAGAGATGCAGCTTGTCTGGAGGGAAATTTTTGCAAAGCCAAGTGTCCGTGTATCAGATTAAACAATTAGATGAGGGGAGGAGTGGAGACTTAGTGGTATTCAAGTCCTCAAAAGCAAACATTAAGTACACTGGAAACAAATATCTAATGAACTCCTTGTTTTCAATTCAGTTACTGAAGTCTTTGTTGTCAATCGTGAAATAAACTTGCTATCAGGAAACCAGTTGTGCTTTGAGATGAGAATATGCTATGCAACTCAGGCACGTATCATTATAGGTTGCAGAAACTGTAGTCCAGGAATCATGCGAGCTTGGATTAGATAGTTTGGACTTATCCCGGTTATCGGAGGTTGTCATGCAGAGCACTACATCTCGATGAACTAAAGAAGTCGTGCAGAGCACTCATGCAAGTTCAACTTCCTCGCCGACACAAGTGGTTTGATCAACTTTATATCAACGTATTTTATGATCTACATCACATAAATGTAGTACTGTATAACTACCACAGGAGGCTAAAATCTTCGTTGTTGCAGTTGCCTCTGAATGTTTATGAAAATTGCAACGTCGAAGAGGCTGCCGTGCATACACACTAAGATCAAGAACACAATAGTCTTCTGGTATGTAAGAAAGCGTAAGGATGTACTCCCTTTGAAAGCAAATAAGATTGTGTAGATTTAGTTGATTGATTCACTTGTACTTGTACTCCCTTTGAAAGCAAATAAGATGGTGTGTCACACACATGCAGGTGTATCTCTAGGATAGCGTTATTGTCACCATAGATGATGATCGCACACCTTAGATTGATTTAACAAATCATTATTAATTTATCTTTATTAAGTCATTTTAAGGTGAGTGATCATCAATTAGGATGACGAATAGTGTGTGTAAATACAGAGAGAAGATATTGGGAGTCCAGGGCTCCAAATACTTACAGGAAGCCCTGATCGGCTCCGCCCCACCACCCCCTTCCAAATTACCGTCCTTGATCAGGGGAGTTAATTAGGGGATTTGATTAAAGTATATGATTAGGGAATTGATTTTTTATGGCAGTTACGAACACCATAAATCATGGGATTCTCTTTCGCTATGCACTCGAAAAATATGGCAAGCGGGTGTACTGATGTCCGCATCGTAGGTTTAAGCGTAAATAGTATTATATATAGCATAAATGTTGTTACAATGGTCAATGAGAAGTCACGTACGACCACCGCGTAACATACGTACGTGAATGCAAGCAGTTACTGTAAATGCCGAGTCAATATGAGTGATGTGGATATCTCTAGAGCGTGGTATTCATGATAAAAAATCCAAAAGTTCTAGCATATATAAATAATGTCAGATATAATGTAAATATTGTTACAACGGTCAACATGATGTCACGTAGTGCGCGAGTAACAGGTGTGCGCGAATCTAGATGGTTACCATAAATACCGAATCCACGTGAAAGACGTGCATATCTCTAGGACGTCGTATTCTTGATTGTAAATTCTTCAAGTTTGAGCGTAAATAGTGTTAGATATAGCGTAAATTTTGTTACAATGGTCAGTGTGATATACGTACGACCACTCCATAACTGACGTGCGTAAATCCATGTGGTTACTGTGAATTACGAACCAACATGACATACGTGAATATCTCTTGGACATGGTATTAATGATCATAAAATTTTCAAGTTCGAGCATAAATAGTGTCAGATATAGTGTAAATGTTATTACAGTGGTCAGCATGATGTCACGTACAACCTCCTATGTAACAGCGTGCGCAAATCTAGGTGGTTACCGTAAAAAATCGAACCAATGTGTGATATGTGGATATCTCTGGGGCGTCATATCCATGATCGTAAAATTCTCAAGTTTAAGCGTAAATAATGCCAGATATAGCGTAAATATTGTTACAATGGTCAATGTGATGTCACATAGAACTCCCACGTATCAGGCGTGCGCGAATCCATATAGTTACCATAAAATCGAGCCAACTTGAGATACGTGAGTATCTATGAAACGTCATATTCATGATCATAAAATCCTTGAGTTTGATCATAAATAGTATTAGATATAGTGTAAACGTTATTAAAATAGTCAGCGCGATGTCACACCGAGGGCCTCCTCCTCACCAGAACCGGCTCTCCCGTTGTTATTGACCACCACTTCGCTTGAGCCATGAGCCACGTCGCCAGATCCGGTTGTCACGGGATGCCTCCTCGTTGGATTGACCCACCAACACCTGTCGAGCCGTTGGGGGATTCAGATGTCGCGAGACCCCTTCCTCACTAGATCGGGCTACCATCTCCTCATCGAGCTAAAGGGGCGATTGGTTGCCGCCACCGGTGTCTTGGCTCGACGCTCACCATCTCACCTTATCGCGGTCGTGCCTACCTCATCATGAGGCCGCCACAACCTATATATAGCCGAGCCTCGCTATAGCATCGAATGACAAGCCTTGCCCTCGTGTAGCCCGCAGTGGTCACCTGCCGCCACTCACGCCTCGCGTATTCGCCACCGCTGAAAACCCTAACCCCTAGCAGTCCCGGGCAGGTTTTATAGACGACCAGGGCCTGAGTCTAGTTGAGATGGTGCAGCTGAACTGAAACACACTACTGAACTAGGCTTCCTTTAGTTGTTGGAAGCTCACGGCTCCTTTTTATATTTTTTTGATAAGGGGATTCCTCATCTCTATTACTTTCATAATATAAATACAACACCGACAAAGGTCTCAACCAGACATGCACAGCCATGCCCCTGAACAAGTTTACAGCAAGACGGGCGGACTTACTAATAAACCTACAAGCTTCTAGTCGGCACGCGGTCCTGATTCAAGACCCAAAATGCATACTGATCCTGAACACACGATAACCAGAAAACAGAGCAACGCCAACAAAGTCTATTTTATTCCACAGCAATGCCAGAAGACACCAGCGCCACTGTCAAGAACAGAATCATGCGCCATCTTCCTGCTGACGATCCCTTTCCTTATCCTCATCTTCAGCATACTCATCCCTTCCGCTTCCCAGCTTAGCACAAGCAGCCTTCATCAGCAACTTTGCGCCGTCCTGCAAGAGATCTTTAAGCTCCTTTTTGCTGAGACCTGCCCAGTACGTCATAAGAGCGTACGCATGACAGAGGATTTCATTAGGCGACTTAATCAAAATGTTTTCAAAACACATCTTGTTTCTTGCTTTCCAGATAGACCAGCAAATAGCAACCACACCAACAATGTGTATGCTTTTCATCCCTGGTAAATGATTATTTAACCAAAGACAACACTGGTCAATATCACCAGGTATATCATTCCTATTAATGCATTTTGCCACCAACCCCCAGGTTACTTTGGCAATAGAGCAGCAGAAAAATAGGTGTTCAATGGTTTCAATCTGATTACAGAAGCAACAGTTATAATCACCCATCCGTTTTCTTTTTTCAGATTGTCCTTGGATAAAAGAATCCCATTTTCAAGGCACCACATGAAAATTTTAATTTTGGGAGGGATTTTCTCTTTCCAAATATGTTTCGTATTTGGACTAAAATTACATTGATCAACATGTGCATACATAGATTTAACAGAGAAACTTTTCTTAGCTCCCCACTTCCAGGTAATCTGGTCATGAGAACCAGCTTCCAACCTGAACATTCTTGCCTTATCACAGATTTCATTCCACATTTTAGCATTTTCTCCCTGCAGCCATCTTCTAAAATCCAACTGCCAGTTTTTCTTATGCGCCTCCATAACGAAGATATCCTTATTTTCACAAATCTCATACAAATTGGGCACAACACTACAGAGAGGCAAATCCATTAACCACTTATCTTCCCAGAATCTTGTTTTATCTCATTTTTTATCCCGACTTGCCTGCTCATAAGATAAAAATCCTTAACTTTGATAATATAATGCCAAATATGGGAGTCAGAAGCATTCCCAACCAGGCAGCCACATTATGAATATATATATATATATATATATATATATATATATATATATATATATATATATATATATATATATATATATATATATATATATATATATATATATATATATATATATATATATATATAGTTTATGTATGTGTCCGCTGGCGCGTGCGACGGGTCGGGTGATGACGTGGCGATGTTTCCGCGCGGGTGCACCAGGGTCGTGGTGGCGTCGCGCGTGGGGATTGGCTGCGTTTGTACTTGCGTATTTTGACGGCAACGGTTACATAAATCGTCACAACGGTGTGGTCGGGTCGGCGTGGGGTTGTGGTTTGCGATTTATGCATGTATAATTCGATGATAACAACTACATATCAATCGGGCGCACAGTGTTTACGATCATATACGCAACAAATTATGATCCATATGAACACGACGTACACCCAACAATTTATACCACGTGCTTGGCATGGTTCTGGATTAATGCTTTTGTAAACTGTTTACGACACTTTGCATAGTTCTTTATGCTTCATATGAACACGGCGTAAACACACTGACCAACTCGTGCACACACTAGTGGACCCCACAATCCCGCACCGCTCCCCCATGGGTCGACCGAGCCAATATGGTCAACGTCCGAGACCCACCCGACCACAATCAATCCACTCGTCACGGGTCCACCGAAACCCTAAAAAAATCAGCTCCTCGCCGTCGCCGTCACCCACTCCTACGATCGCCATCGACGACCGCCCCCACCGCTTCCACCCACCGTAATCGCCGTGCTTCATCGATTGGCCTCCGCCGTTCTCCCCCTGGTTCGTTTCCCCTCTCCTTCTTTCGAGTTCGCCACATTCTTTTGCATAGTACAGTCGCCAATCACCATCAGGTTCGCCACGCCCCTTCTCCATCCCTCCCATTGATTTGAAATTTATTGAATCACCTCATTATATGTAGTATCTTAATATCTATCACTGTCAGTTAATATTTTTTGCAGGATCCGATAATGGCTTCCAATTTTTCAATTGCATAATTGTTTCATACTGTTCATTTTTATATAGGTATTGAATGTTGTTTATAAACAAATTTTATATTTTTTACAATAGCAATCAATAGATTAGTGATGTTATGTTACTGTGTTCTTATTGTTGTTTCCGAGAGTTATACTACCTATAATTTTTTAATTTTATGATTTTTTTGCATAATTTGTTTGTACACACTATGCACTGCTTTATTTAAATGTGTTTTTCACATCTCTGTTGTTATGCATTCCTTCTTCACATTTATGTAGCCTACATCTGTTGTTATGCACAATATGCACACTATACATACCCTAGCAGTGTCATAAGAGTATATTTTATACATTTCTTATTTATGTTATATTATTCTTACCTGAAGTTCTTTTAAATTTACAAAGGGTGTTCTATTGCAACATGAAGTCTGTGGATCGTCCTCCGGCTAATCCTAAATGTATAACCATCGAGTCAAGCCAAGAATTCTTCAGTGTCGAGATACCGCGTTCGGCCTCTACTGGAGACCCTCCCAACACAAAAGCATGTTGTTCATCGTCCTGCACCCGTCGAGAGACCATCTATTATTCATGAAGCCAATGACCAAACTGGATCTAGTGATGACGACGATGATTTTATGACACCTACGAAGAAGCGTAATGCTACTGGAATTCCTATCAAAATCTTACGGAAGACATGCACAAAGAGGATGAAAGTAGTTGAAACTCCACGACAGGTTACATGTTATACTTATGTTTTTATATATATTAAATACTAATTAGTATACACTAAGCATGCGCTGATACACCATATTAAATACTATTTACTATACACTAAGGATGAATGTAACACCCAAAATTCTAATTTGGGATTTAAGGAAATTCTTTAGAAATTTTTTTTATCACACTATACAAAATAAGTACCCTTTATAAATAATCAAACTTTAGAATCCACCGCTCTCTAAAAGAGAATGGTTATAATAAAATAATATTGGTCAAAACAGGTCTTAAAAAAAGATTAGACATTAGAAAAAAATGATTTTAATCAAAACAAAGGGATATGAACTCCGGGATATACCTTTGAATTGATTACACGTCCCAAAACAATATCCTACATAATAAATTTGGTGTAAAAATTTATTACCCTGATAAGGTAATAATAATAAATCAAATACATTATGACGGACAATAGGAACATTATTCATATTATATTTTGCGTTTAATACCTAAAGTTAAAATTCCAACATGAATTTAAATTTTGAAGTTGGTTTGAGTGTTTTGGACATTGAAATAGACAGGAAAATATAGAGACTAACTGGTCACCTGGGCCAAATCCTACAAACCCTGGCCCATTTAGCCACCGCTACCGTACACTTGACCTGCGCCATGTCACTGACGGGAGGGGTCGGTCACCAGAACTCCCATCGCTCAGCCTCTAATCTCATCACCGCTCACGTCCGTTACCTGCGTGTGGGGCCCCTTGAGCCAGCTTCGTTTCCACGGCGCTGTGACTGGTGCGTGGGGCCACGCGGTCAGTCCTCTCCCAACAGAAGCACCCGCAGTCCTCGGATCGGTCAGCGCCGAGCGGCTTCATCCAGCCGAATTAGGGGAGGCCAGAGATCCTGTAGCCGTGTCAACCACGTCCGCCATCGCCAAATTCCACGTCCGCCTATCTACCTCTGCACCCACCAGCCGGATATGTCGGGCTCGCGCGGTAACTCTCTAGGATCCAGGATATATGGGCGGATAAAAGCCAGACCCATTGGTGAATCTCCACCGAGCGATTGGCTTGCTCCCGCGACGCAGGTTGCCACACGACGCCGCCACGCACATCGGGGTCGTTTCCGCGCTTCACAGCCGTCGGCGGCCCTCAGGGCAAGATCAGAGCTTCACCTGACCACCGTGCGCGCAGCCGTGTTCTCTGCCCAAGCCTGGAATTCTAGCCTAGAGTTTTGTGAGATCGCGGTGGTGCTCGGGACGGTCGCGCCAAGCTCCCTCGACGGTCGGGTTGGCCAGCGTCTATACCGGGTGTCAAGCAACTGCGACGCGCCGTGGGAAAGGTATTGGCGTCGCGTGAATCGCAGTGAGTAATCCCTCAACGACTCTGTACCGTCATTCTCTACGTATTTCCGCATCTAGATCGGAGTTTAAACACAGAGATTGGGGATTGAGAGACCCTGGCCATGGCGTCGCCGTGCCGTGTGTGCCATCACCGCGGCTTTGACCGGAGGTAAGAGAGAAAACCGTGACCGTTGGATCTTTGTTCAACGTCCCCGATTAGATTTGGGGAGAAGTCACTGGGTGGCCGTAGATCTGTGCACAGGTGGCCGGGATTTAGCCATGACTTATCCCTTCGTGCGATCTAATCTGGACCGTGGATCCATGATCGTGTGGCCGATATTGCGTACCCGTTTGGAATTATTGCGATATGATCCTGGCCGTTGGTTCAGATCTGGCGGCCCAGATACCACGATAACCTTTCGCCGTGGCGATTTGCACATGAGCCCTCCTGAAATTTAGGAACCAACCCGTAGTCCATATTCATTGTTCTCTGAGTCTAGGAAACCTTGCTCCGAGACCCCTGCACTTCTCTGTATTAGTATGCCCAGTCCAGGAAGCTAAGAAATCAGATAAATGGAATTAGAAAATGATATTTAATGCAAAAATAAATGCTAGAATGTGTTTAAATCATAGAAATTTCATATGATGTCCAAATTAGTTCATTCCAATTCCTATAATTCTATAATATTATTGTTTATCACATAGTACCTCTGGTTTGACATGAACGTTGTATTAAAATTAATCTCTTAATTAATCTCGTATCAAATACATAAAACCTTAGGAAATTCGTAACTGCTTCGTTTTAACTCCGATTTTATTCGTTCAAGTTGCGTTAGTCTCGTAGCAACGCGTAGATCATTATTATGCAGTATATTCTTATGTTTGGTGTGATGTTAATTTTATCTATACCATGTTTGTTTGTATTGCTACGACTAGCGTGAGGAGACGTGTCATCTGAAAAGCAAGTTGGTACCTGGAATCTCAAGTGCCAGGCAAGTTGTGCCCTTGATTCACTTTTGTTACCCAATAATGTTCTTTGTAATCATTTACCATGCATAGGTTTAATTTTGATAGGACCCAATAGGTCACCCTAGTCTGTTTATCCATTTTACCTTGTTTACCCCTGAATCATATGAGTAGTTATGCTATTGCTTTACATGGTTTTGGGTTAATATTTCATTATATCCATGTTCCAGTTATTTTGTTATTCTATTTATGTTCATGTCAAGATCATTATATTATTGTTAATTGGAACATGGAGCTTAACTTGAGAAACACGTGCCACCACAAGGGAGGAATGGGACCCCTTGGCTAACTAATTAGGAAAGCTAGTGGAAGACTACCTTACCCGAAAGGGGCAAGGGCAGTAGGGGAGTTGCATGCAAGGAGGTTCTCGGGTTGATTTGCTGCGATGGCGGTCAGACGGGGGATTCTTGCAAGTGCTCTTCCCATAAACTGTAGCGGGTTTTCGTAAGCTAGTGGAACTTTGTAAAGGCCTCGTAGTGGATCCCTAGCCATTCACCTTGGTAGTGTCTAAGGGCCTAGCTAACCCTGGCGACATGGGAAACACGACTTGTGGGTAAAGGGTACAACCTCTGCAGAGTGTAAAACTAGTATACTAGCCGAGCTCACGGTCATGAGCGGCTCAGGACTCTCCGATGATTAAATTATGGAACCTAAACTCAATTTGTCATTTGCATTTGCATGGGATTTGTTATTAATTTTGTTCTATTATTTTATTATGGTTTGGTATTCACTTACACTTAGTAACTGCTAATAAAATTTTGACCAACTTATAAAAGAAATGCTCAGCTTTAACCTCTATTGTTGATCAGCCTTACACTTCATGAGCTCCCACCTTTGGTGAGTTCATGTCACATTATTCCCCACAACTTGTTGAGCGATGAACATGTGTGAGCTCACCCTTGCTGTCTCACACCCCCCCACAGGAGAAGAACAGGTACCACTGGATGGCGCATGGTGGTTGTTGCGCTGTGTTCGTGAGAGGTCTAGGTCGTCGTCTCCTAGTTGACTTTCTGCGCCAAGGATGGATTTTAGATCCTGTTATATTTATCTTTTACTTTTGTAAGTCTTCCGCTATGTAAGAAAAACTCTGATTATTGTGACATTTATCTCTATACACTCTGTTATTATATATGTTGTCTTCTTGGCGCATGTATGAGATGCACCTGGATTTGTTCCTTAAAGCCGGGTGTGACAGAAGTGGTATCAGAGGAAATGTTGACTGTAGGACGAAACCTAGATAGAAATGGACAAACCCTTCACTACTTACCTTACTCCGATTCATTCTATACTTATCTCATCTTGATCTTGCCTCACCTTTTGCTGTTCTACTCTGATTAATCTTATCTTTTCTACTTCAAGACATGAAAGATTTCACTCCTTGGAATCCTACAACTGCGATCTTTCTAAGAGATAGGGAACCTAAGACGAAATTAAAACTATTTTCTCTATTTAAAAATGTTGATTGATTGTTCTGATGATAAATGCTTGATTTGCTTCTTTGATTGATTGAAACATTATAGTCGGGCATCTTAGCATGTACCACTATTAGGTAATGTATTAGCCTTAGTGGGTGACACACTAATCTACTTAGCTAATAAATCCCCCGTAGTAACATTTCTCGTAACTACTCGCCTTGTCTACAATTCTTCCTTCCTTACCCTGTGTTTCTAACCCAGATGGGCTACCCCTATACTGTTAGAAGAGAGCAGTATAGACTTGATCCTTGGTATGTCATGGTTAAGAAAGGCAAAGGTAGTATATACATCGTGCTAAGGGAACCGTAGAACTCACCAGTTCCAAAGGACAAAGATTTGAAGTTGAAGTTGTAGTAACTACCACCATCAGACTAGCGTCATTCTTAGTAGATGAGAAGTTTGTTGGTGACAACATCCGTGCGGATTGGAGATTTTTCCGGATGTCTTTCCAGAGGAGTTACCAGGGATGCCACCAGATAGGGAAGTTGAGTTTGCTATTGATCTCTTATCTGGAACTGCCCCTATTTCTAAAGGGCCATACAGGATGTCTTTAGAAGAATTAAAAGAACTTAAGAAGCAGTTAACGGAGTTACAAGAAGCTGGGTACATTCGTCTGAGTCCCTCACCTTGGGGGAGCCAGTTCTATTTGTACAGAAGAAAGATGTATTGCAAGGGATGTGTGCGGATTATAGGACCCTTAACGATGTCACTATAAAGAACAAGTGTCCATTGCCCCGCATTGAGGATTTATTCAGATGAGAGGTGCAAGGGTATTCTCGAAGATTGATCTTCGATCGGGTTACCATCAAATGAAGATTAGGCCATCGGATATTCCCAAGACGAATTTCTCGACCCGATATAGTTTATATGGGTTCACCGTTATGTCATTTGGACTAACTAATGCACCAGCTTATTTTATGGATCTGAAGAATAAGGTGTTCATGATCTGGACAGATTCGTCGTAGTATTCATCGACGATATTCTTATTTATTCCAAGAGTGAGAGTGATCATGAGGAACATTTGAGATTGGTGCTACAGAAGCAACGAGATAATCAACTCTACGCCAAGTATAGCAAGTGTGAGTTCTAGAGTGACGAGGTGCCATTTATTGAACATACCATTTCTAATGGAGGAATATCAGTGGATCCTGCTAAAGTTAATGAGATAGTGGCATAGAGCATACCCACTACAATTATGGAGATTTGGAGTTCTTGGGACTTGCAGGATACTATCAGAGATTTATTGAAGGATTTCCTAAGATTGCTAAGTCTATCACCTTACTTATGGAGAAGGAAAGAGAGTTCAAGTGGGATGAGAAGTGCCAAGATAGCTTTGATCAATTAAAGAAGAGGTTGATGTCACCACTAGTGTTGGTTATGCCAGATCTGTAGAAAGGATTTGACATTTATTGTGATGCATGTGGCCAAGGCTTGGGATGTGTGCTCATGCAAGAAGGACACATGATTGCCTACGCGTCTCATCAGTGGCGGAAACATGGATTGAACTACCCCACGCATGACTTAGAACTGGCAGCTGTTGTGCATGCGCTTAAGATTTGGAGACAGTATATTATGAGAACCAAGAGCCAAGTATACACGGATCATAAGAGTTTGAAGTATATATTCACTCAGATGGATCTCAACCTTAGGCAACGCCGTTGGTTGGAGCTTATTAAGGATTATGATTTGGAGATTCACTATCACCCGGGCAAGGCAAACTTGGTTGCAGATGCCTTGAGTCAAAAGGAGTATGTTCATTCAGCTGTTGTTGCCCAGCTACCCAATGAGATTGTTGAGGATTTCATAAGACTTAACCTGGGGATAGTCGCTCACACTGAAGGAGTTGTTATTGATGTGGAACCTACCTTGGAGCAAGAAATCCACAGAAGGACAGATTGGTGATGCTAAGATACAAGAGATTAGGGATCTGATTACTGAAGGTCGAGGTCCAGAATTCATGGAAGATGAACAAGGCACAATATGGTTCATGGATCGGATATGAGTTCCTGAGATTGATAGCCTTCGTGAGACTATACTGAAGGAAGCCCATGACTCGGATTATTCTATTCATACTGGGAGTACCAAGATGTATCAGGATTTGAAGCGGAAGTATTGGTGGTATGGATTGAAGAGAGATGTGACTGCACATGTGGTTATGTGCGATGTGTGTCAAAGAGTGAAGGCCAAACACCAAAGACTAGCTGGACTACTACATCCACTAAAGATACCCAAGTGGATGTGGAAAGAGATTGGTCAGGACTTCATTACCAGATTGTCTCGCACCCAGAAAGGATATGATGCTATATGGGTGATTGTAGATAGACAGGCCAAAGTGGCTCATTTCATTTCGGTCAAGACTACTTATAAGGGATCTCAATTGGTAGAGTTATACATGTCTCGGATTGAGTCTAGAGATTGCAATGGGTAAATACCCAGCGGATATTACTACCACATACCCATACCCACGACACAAAAATAACCCCATCGGATCACCCATATACACTGGCGGGTATGAATTTACCCCCATACCCATACCCATGTGGGTATGGGTCACCTATCGGGTCACCCGTACCCACAAAAGCTAAACATCTATCAAAATATTATATGATACAAATGTCAAGTATATCCATCTAAATACCGTTACAAAATTTCTAGCATCATTTAACCATCCATTCAACACACCAAAGATAATTGGATAAAGTAGTAACACTAGGATAGTACTACATAGCACATTACATGTTCCATTACATGGTCATTAAATTGTCGTAAGCCTTCTATAACATTATGGCCTAAAAGGATGTTAAATAGTAAAAAAGATGGATGACTAAAGTCAAAGTTCATGCTTGGGCTAAGTTTATATTGGGTATTTTATACCCACGGGTTAACGGGTATGGGTGAAGGCAGAACGTTCTAATACCCGTTTACCCATTGGGTGAAGATTTTTGCCCAATAACAGACCCACGGGTAGAATATTTAGCCCACATACATACCCTAATGGAGTAAATACCCATCGGGTATTGGGTCGCGGGTACCCATTGCCATCTCTAATTGAGTCTCTACAAGGTGTACCGAAGAAGATCATTTTGGATAGAGGATCACAGTTTACCTCCAGATTTTGGAAAAGTTTTCATGAGAATATGGATACGAAGTTGAAATATAGTTTGTCCTACCATCCTCAGACTGATGGACAGACTGAAAGGACTAATCAAGTACTGGAGGACATGTTGAGAGCGTGTGCCCTTCAGCATGGTAGTAGTTGGGACAAGAGGCTACCTTATGCTGAGTTCTCATATAATAATAGTTACCAGGCCAGTCTGAAGATGTCACCGTTCGGGGCTCTATATGGCAGGAAATGCAGTACTCCTCTACATTGGATCAGACTAGGGGAAGACAGTTCTTTGGACCTGAACTTATTCAAGAGGCAGAAGAACAAGTCCGTATAATCCAGGAGAATTTGAGGGTAGCTCAGACCAGACAAAAGAGCTACGCTGATAATAGAAGAAGACCACTGGAATTTGAGGAAAGAAATTATGTGTACCCCAAGGTGTCACCACTTCGTGGAATGAGGAGATTCAAAATTTAGGACAAATTGTCCCCTTGCTTTATTGGACCCTTTAGAGTTTTTTTGGCAAGTTGGAGAGATGGCCTACCAACTCGAGTTACCTGATAGTTTATCTGATGTGCATAATGTATTCCATGTGTCTCAACTTAAGAAGTGTATTCGTGTCCCTGAGGAACAGTTACCAATTGAAGAGCTTAGTGTTCAGGGAGATTTGACTACACGGAGTATCCGATCAAGATTCTTGACACTGACTCGTGTCATGAGAAATAAGGTTATAAAGATGTGTAAAGTGCAATGGAGTCACCATGGAGAAGATGAAGCGACATGGGAAAGAGAAGAAGAGCTTCACATAAATTTTCCCCATCTTTTCCCTAGTCCTTCTTAAATCTCGAGAACAAGATTATTTTTAAGGGGGGTAGGATTTGTAACACCCAAAATTCTAATTTGGGATTTAAGAAAATTCTTTAGAATTTTTTTATCACACTATACAAAATAAGTACCCTTGATAAATAATCAAACTTTAGAATCCACCGCTCTCTAAAAGAGAATGGTTATAATAAAATAACATTGGTCAAAATAGGTCTTAAAAAAAGATTAGACATTAGAAAAAATGATTTTAATCAAAACAAAGGGATATGAACTCCGGGATATACCTTTGAATTGATTACACGTCCCAAAACAATATCCTACGTAATAAATTTGGTGTAAAAATTTATTACCTTGATAAGGTAATAATAACAAATCAAATACATTATGACGGACAATAGGAACATTATTCATATTATATTTTGCGTTTAATACCTGAAGCTAAAATTCCAACATGAATTTAAATTTTGAAGTTGATTTGAGTGTTTTGGACATTGAAATAGAGAGGAAAATATAGAGACTAACTGGTCACCTGGGCCAAATCCTACAAACCCTAGCCCATTTAGCCACCGCTGCCGTAAACTTGACCTGCGCCATGTCACTGACGGGAGGGGTCGGTCACCAGAACTCCCATCGCTCAGCCTCTAATCTCATCACCGCTCACGTCTGTTACCTGCATGTGGGGCCCCTTGAGCCAGCTTCGTTTCCATGGCGCTGTGACTGGTGCGTGGGGCCATGCGGTCAGTCCTGTGCCAACAGAAGCACCTGCAGTCCTCGGATCGGTCAGCGCCGAGCGGCTTCATCCAGCCGAATCAGGGGAGGCTAGAGATCCTGTAGCCGCGTCAACCACGTCCGCCATCGCCGAATTCCGCGTCCGCCTATCTACCTCTGCACCCACCAGCCGGATATGTCGGGCTCGCGCGGTAACTCTCTGGGATCCAGGATATATGGGCAGATAAAAGCCAGACCCATTGGTGAATCTCCACCGAGCGATTGGATTTCTCCCGCGACGCAGGTTGCCACACGACGGCGCCGCGCACGTCGGGGTCGTTTCCGCGCTTCACAGCCGTCGGCGGCCCTCAGGGCAAGATCAGAGCTTCACCTAACCACCGTGCGCGCAGCCGTGTTCTCTGCCCAAGCCTGGAATTCTAGCCTAGAGTTTTGTGAGATCGCGGTGGTGCTCGGGACGGTCGCGCCAAGCTCCCTCGACGGTCGGGTTGGCCAGCGTCTATACCGGGTGTCAAGCAACTGCGGCGCCGTGGGAAAGGTATTGGCGTCGCGTGAATCGCAGTGAGTAATCCCTCAACGACTCCTTACCGTCATTCTCTACGTATTTCCGCATCTAGATCGGAGTTTAAACACAGAGATTGGGGATTGAGAGACCCTGGCCATGGCGCCGCCGTGCCGTGTGTGCCATCACCGCGGCTTTGACCGGAGGTAAGAGAGAAAACCGTGACCGTTGGATCTTTGTTCAACGTCCCCGATTAGATTTGGGGAGAAGTCACTGGGTGGCCGTAGATCTGTGCATGGGTGGCCGAGATTTAGCCATGACTTATCCCTTCGTGCGATCTGATCTGGACCGTGGATCCATGATCGTGTGGCCGATATTGTGTACCCGTTCGGAATTATTGCGATATGATCCTGGCCGTTGGTTCAGATCTGGCAGCCCAGATACCATGATAACCTTTCGCCATGGCGATTTGCACATGAGCCCTCCTGAAATTTAGGAACCAACCTGCAGTCCATATTCATTGTTCTCTGAGTCTAGGAAACCTTGCTCTGAGACCCCTGCACTTCTCTATATTAGTGTGCCCAGTCCAGGAAGCTAAGAAATCAGATAAATGGAATTAGAAAATGATATTTAATGCAAAAATAAATGCTAGAATGTGTTTAAATCATAGAAATTTCATATGATGTCCAAATTAGTTCATTCCAATTCCTATAATTCTATAATATTATTGTTTATCACATAGTACCTCTGGTTTGACATGAACTCTGTATTAAAATTAATCTCTTAATTAATCTCGTATCAAATACATAAAACCTTAGGAAATTCATAACTGCTTCGTTTTAACTCCGATTTTATCCGTTCAAGTTGCGTTAGTCTCGTAGCAACGCGTAGATCATTATTATGCAGTATATTCTTATGTTTGGTGTGATGTTAATTTTATCTATACCATGTTTTTTTGTATTGCTACGACTAGCGTGAGGAGACGTGTCATCTGAAAAGCATGTTGGTACCTGGAATCTCAAGTGCCAGGCAAGTTGTGCACTTGATTCACTTTTGTTACCCAATAATGTTCTTTATAATCATTTACCATGCATAGGTTTAATTTTGATGGGACCCAATAGGTCACCCTAGTCTGTTTATCCATTTTACCTTGTTTACCCCTGAATCATATGGGTAGTTATGCTATTGCTTTACATGGTTTTGGGTTAATATTTCATTATATCCATGTTCCAGTTATTTTGTTATTCTATTTATGTTCATGTCAAGATCATTATATTATTGTTAATTGGAACATGGAGCTTAACTTGAGAAACACGTGCCACCACAAGGGAGGAATGGGACCCCTTGGCTAACTAATTAGGAAAGCTAGTGGAAGACTACCTTACCCGAAAGGGGCAAGGGCAGTAGGGGAGTTGCATGCAAGGAGGTTCTCGGGTTGATTTACTGCGATGGCGGTCAGACGAGGGATTCTTGCAAGTGCTCTTCCCATAAACTGTAGCGGGTTTTCGGAAGCTAGTGGAACTTTGTAAAGGCCTCGTACTGGATCCCTAGCCATTCACCTTGGTAGTGTCTAAGGGCCTAGCTAACCCTGGCGACATGGGAAACACGACTTATGGGTAAAGGGTACAACCTCGGCAGAGTGTAAAACTGGTATACTAGCCGAGCTCACGGTCATGAGCGGCTCTGGACTCTCCGATGATTAAATTATGGAACCTAAACTCAATTTGTCATTTGCATTTGCATGGGATTTGTTATTAATTTTGTTCTATTATTTTATTATGGTTTGGTATTCACTTACACTTAGTAACTGCTAATAAAATTTTGACCAACTTATAAAAGCAATGCTCAGCTTTAACCTCTATTGTTGATCAGCCTTACACTTCATGAGCTCCCACCTTTGGTGAGTTCATGTCACATTATTCCCCACAACTTGTTGAGCGATGAACATGTGTGAGCTCACCCTTGCTGTCTCACACCCCCCCCCCCCACAGGAGAAGAACAGGTACCAGTGGATGGCGCATGGTGGTTGTTGCGCTGTGTTCATGAGAGGTCTAGGTCGTCGTCTCCTAGTTGACTTTCTACGCCAAGGATGGATTTTAGATCCTGTTATATTTATCTTTTACTTTTGTAAGTCTTCTTGTATGTAATAAAAACTCTGATTATTGTGACATTTATCTCTATACACTCTGTTATTATATATGTTATCTTCTTGGCGCATGTATGAGATGCACCTGGCTTTGTTCCTTAAAGCCGGGTGTGACAATGAAACTAGTCGAAATTTCACGACAGGTTACATGGGCTGAATTGCAGTTACAATATCATATTTAGTTTACAACATTTTGCCACCTTTGTTTTTATTGTGTACAGACATGGCAGGTATTATTTATCTAGCTATTATGTTATATTAGTTGCACCCCCTACATTATGTGTGCTAATTTGATGGCTGACGCACTATTTATTACATTTTTTCATACCATTTTACATACATTTTTTCAGAAACTCAATGTGAGATACAACCCTCAGGATGTTATTATAACCATTAAGATATTGAATGAGAGGCAACGACAAGCCGTTGCGAGAAAAGGGTTTTCCAATATTCTCGACATGACCCTTGATGCACTGGGTAGCCGATCTCATCTTCGTTGGTTGATGGATAAGTTGGGCCACAAGGATATGACAATTCGCCCCGGTCAAGGCAAGGAACTAAAGATTACGAAAGAAACTATGCACCTTATCCTTGGCCTACCGAATGCCGGCGATGGTAAGCCACTAGTCATCGATGAAGCAGTGGTGGGCAATAACTTGAGGGCTGAACTTGGCTTGTCTAAGGATGAGTTCGTTGTTGCATCTCTTCAGGACCGTTTGAGAAAAGGAGGCGATGATGACCTCTCTATCAGATGCTTCTTTTCGATATTATTCAATAGATTGATGTTCCCACTTCCAGCTGGGGCATATCTAACCATGAGGTTTTACTGACGGAAGAAATGGATCGTTTCCATGAGACAGACTGGTGCCACTTAATTTTCAACGACCTCTGTGAAGCTGCTCAAAAGTGGCATACAAGAAGCACTACTAACGTGCCCACGACGATATATGGATGCTCAATTGTCATACTAGTAAGTAAATAATATTGGACTGTTCATTTTTTGGCAATTCGCATGGAATCTATTTTAGTTACGCAGTTACCACCCATGATAGTATAAATTAATTATTGATTTTTTTGTAGTTGTATTATTTGGACCACTTGCATGATGTTGCAGCCCCCCACAACAAACGTGGCACACCTCGCATAAAATTCTTCAATAAAAACATCATCCAAGCTCTAACAAAAGTCGATAAGAGGAAGCCACGCCAAAGCGGTGAACCATTCGGCCATTGTGAGGTATGTCATTTGTACAAAAAAGAATATGAATCAATTACACTGCATAAATATGCATTTTCTCTTATTATGTGCATGTTTTATATATGTAGCATCACTATTAGTTTTCATACCAGTTCGCATAAACTCGCAATAGACACCATATACTTCATTTTTTCGGTGGGGCCCTCAATATATTTAT
Organism: Zea mays; assembly: GCF_902167145.1. NCBI lineage: Eukaryota > Viridiplantae > Streptophyta > Magnoliopsida > Poales > Poaceae > Zea > Zea mays. The sequence continues at coordinate 150,334,683 of NC_050100.1, forward strand.
GGTTATCTTTCATGCATTTACTTATATTACAATTTTTTCAGTTCCGAAGCAGTTCAGAAACTTGCTATTCTGTTGTCCCTAGTGTCCATGTACAATCAGAGGTTAGTTTATGACAAAACATACATGACATCCATGTGCATAAATAATTGTTGTGCATATCAGATGTTTTATGTATTATTATATCCATATGTTCTAAGTATTAATTATGACATATGCATTATCATATATTATTTCACAGCATAGGGATAGGACAATCATTTTTGATGTCCCTCGTCCCGATCCTTGTGGTCATCATACCATTCATATCCTGCTCCCATTGATCAAGGATATGCTTTCAAGTAAGATCAAGCAGCTCCAACCACGTGACCAGCCAAAATTCAAAGAAAAGTTTGTTGAGTACGATTCTGAAGTTGGCAAAGCATGTTCCATCATAAAAATACTCTTACCAAGATGGTTGTGAAGCGGTATGAATTAGCGGACACATTTGCTGAGATGATCGATGATGTCCTTCGCACGGAGTCTGGCGACCCAGACAATGCTGCGGAAGCGCCTCAAACAGCTAAACCTCCAGATATATCTCATCATCTATCGTCAGGTGACCTTCCCACATTGTAATTTTTTTTTCAATTTATGTATTTTAGTTAACCATTTCTTAGTTGTTTCTGTTTAATTACTAAAAACTTTTCCTTACAGAGGCACACATCCATTCCGGTACCCAAAATACTCCGGACCTGACTATGCCAGCTTCGCAACCGACTACGGAGTTGACAGGCACCCAGTTTGAGGAAATACATGAAAAGCAACAACAAATGTGTCGTGCATTTGAGGGCTGCCCTGATGATTTGGACGTTACTGCGCCCATGGAGACGAACACACACTCAAACGCGGAAAAGCAGGTATTATATACAATCTCATCATGGTTACATTATATGTTAATTTCCAAATTGCATCCAAATATTAGACAAAACCATAATAATGTCAACAGGATTACCACTTTAATGTTGGCAATAAAATGTCGAGGGACATAAACATCCCACATCAACATATACCAGACTGCAACATTATGAGCTCATATTTGTCTTCCCACTTGCTGATGTTTGACGCCACACCGCAAAAACATGTATATGTTCATATTTGTTTTGTACATTGTAATCTCAATTACCGATTAAATTTAATTGACACATGACTGAGGGTTTAAACATAGTATCATTGATTTTTTGGTGCAGGGAGGTGACATTGATGCATCTCATGACACTCCAACTTACACGGGCCCCCTTTTTGATCAGACACCTAGTGGTCATGTAAGTACTCCAATTATACACTTATGACCTCCCAACTTCACATAACTCATTCATAAACTACTATACTCTCTACATGCATCGTGTTTCAGGTTGCATCTAGTGAGGAAACACATAGCTTCCACACTACACATGTGCACTCACTGTCACGTTTAACAGAGTTGGACTGTGCTCGGTCGCTCCGTGATTTTTTGTGCTCCTCAAAAATCGACCCAAACAGGTTTTAGTCTTTAACTATTAAGACCAAATAACATGTAGGTTGTTTCTTACATATATAATGAATAACATATCTGTTTTTACATTGTTATATAGGAAGGTCATAGAATTCGGTGAATGTATTGGAAATTGTCTCGATATTCAACAATCATTTGCAGATGGGATGTGTCTCGATAATGTTTTCATGCAGTGTTTCATTCGGTGTTTTTGCAATGAAGATGTAAATCATCGACTGTCCATCAACAAAAATAGACTTGTACTTGAAAGTCGCCTAGAGAGGGGTGAATAGGCAAATCTGAAATTTACAACTTAAAAGACAAGCTACAAGCCGGGTTAGCGTTAGAAATAAATCTGAGTCCGAAAGAGAAGGAAAAACAAATCAACCAAGAAATAAAGCGGATGACACGGTGATTTGTTTTACCGAGGTTTGGTTCTTGCAAACCTAGTCCCCGTTGAGGTGGTCGCAAAGACCGGGTCTCTTTCAACCCTTTCCCTCTCTCAAACGGTCACCTAGACCGAGTGAGCTTTCTCCTTAATCAAACGGGTCATTTAGACCCCTACAAGAACCACCACAACTTGGTGTCTCTTGCTTTGATTACAAGTTGCTTGAGAACAAGAATAGAGAAAGAAGAAAGCGATCCAAGAACAAGAGCTCAAAGAACACGAGCAAAAACTCTCTCTCTCTCTCTAGTCACTAATTGTTTGGAGTGGACTTGGGACTTGGAGAGGCTTTGATTCTATTGAATTTGTGTCTTGTATTGATTGCACTAGCTCTTGTATTGAATGTGTAGTCTGAAAAACTTGGATGCTTGGAGTGGTGGTGGTTGGGGGTATTTATAGCCCCAACCACCAATTCAACCATTGGGGAGATTGTCTGTCGATGGGTGCACCAGACAGTCCGGTGCGTCACCAGACACTGTCCGGTGCGCCAGCCATGTCACCCAATCGTTAGGGTTTTGACGGTTTCGATCGTTGGAGCTCTGACAGCTTGGTGCGCCGAACAGGCACTGTTCACTGTCTGGTGCGCCTTCTGGCGCTGCTCTGACTCTGCGCGAACTGTCCGTGCACTGTTCACGTTTGCAGGTGACCGTTGGAGTCGACCGTTAAGCTTCTTAGCCGTTGCTCCGCTGTCACACCGGACAGTCCGGTGACCCACCGGACAGTCCGGTGAATTATAGCGGATCGGCTCTCCAGAAACCCGAAGGTGAAGAGTTCAGCCTGTACGGTCCCTGGTGCACCGGACTGTCCGGTGTGCTAGACCAGGGTTCTCTTTGGTTTCTTTTGCTCCTTTCTTTTGAACCCTAACTTGTATCTTTTTATTGGTTTGTGTTGAACTTTTAGCACCTGTAGAATATATAATCTAGAGCAAACTAGTTAGTCCAATTATTTGTGTTGGGCATTTCAACCACCAAAATCATTTAGGAGAAGGTTTGACCCTATTTCCCTTTCAATCTCCACCTTTTTGGTGATTGGTGCCAACACAAACCAAAGCAAATATATAAGTGCAGAATTGAACTAGTTTGCATAAGATAAGTGCAAAGGTTACTTGGAATTAAACCAATTTATACTTTTACTAGATATGCATGGATGTTTTCTTTTATTTAACATTTTGGACCACGCTTGCACCACTTGTTTTTTTTTGCAAATTATTTTGGAAAATCTTTTCAAAGTCTTTTTGCAAATAGTCAAAGGTATATGAATAGAATTGCAAGAAGCATTTCCAAGATTTGAAATTTTCTCCCTCTTTTTCAAATGCTTTTCCTTTGACTTAAACAAAACTCCCCCTCAATGAAATTCTCCTCTTAGTGTTCAAGAGGGTTTTAGATACTAATTTTGGAAGAGGTCATACCAATTTGAAATGTATCAAAAATAAGATACCAATTGAAAACTTCTTTAAAAACTTTTTGTAATTGGTGGTGGTGCGGTCCTTTTGCTTTGGGCTATATTCTCTCCTCCTTTGGCATTAATCGCCAAAAACGGAGTCTTTTGAGAGCCCTTTTTTTCTCCCCAATAGTACAAATGAATATGAGTGAAGATTATACCAAAGTGAAGAGTGGTGCGGAGTGACGGCGAAGGATAAACGATACCGATAGAGTGGAGTGGAAGCCTTGTCTTCGCCGAAGACGCCATTTCCCTTTCAATCTATGACTTATCATGAAAATACACTTGAAAACATATGAGTCATAGTAAATGAAAGAGATATGATCAAAAGTATATAAATGAGCTATATGTGCAAAGTATCAATCAACGTTTCGAGAATCAAGTATATTTAGCTCATGCCTAAGTTTGGTAAAGGTTTTCTCATCTAATGGTTTGGTAAAGATATCGGCTAATTGTTCTTTGGTGCTAACATAGGCTATCTCGATATCCCCTCTTTGTTGGTGATCCCTTAGAAAGTGATACCGAATGGCTATGTGCTTAGTGCGGATGTGTTCAACGGGATTATCCGTCATGCGGATTGCACTCTCATTGTCACATAGGAGAGGGACTTTGCTCAATTTGTAGCCATAGTCCCTAAGGGCTTGCCTCATCCAAAGCAATTGCGCGCAACAATGGCCTGCGGCAATATACTCGGCTTCGGCGGTAGAAAGAGCTACTGAGTTTTGTTTCTTTGAAGCCCAAGACACCAGGGATCTTCCCAAGAATTGACAAGTCCCTGATGTGCTCTTCCTATCAATTTTACACCCTGCCCAATTAGCATCTGAATAACCTATTAAATCAAAGGTGGATCCCTTAGGGTACCAAAGACCAAACTTAGGTGTATAAACTAAATATCTCATGACTCCTTTCATGGCCCTAAGGTGAACTTCCTTAGGATCGGCTTGGAACCTTGCCACATGCATACGGAAAGCATAATATCCAGTCGAGATGTATATAAATAGAGTAGAGATCCTATCATCGACCGGTATACCTTTTGATCTACGGATTTACCTCCCGTGTCGAGGTCGAGATACCCATTAGTTCCCATGGGTGTGTTGATGGGTTTGGCATCCTTCATTCCAAATTTGTTGAGTATGTCTTGAATGTACTTCGTTTGGCTAATGAAGGTGCCCTCTTGGAGTTGCTTGACTTGAAATCCTAGGAAATACTTCAACTCCCCCATCATAGACATCTCGAATTTTTGAATCATAATCCTACTAAACTCTTCACATGTAGATTTGTCAGTAGACCCAAATATGATATCATCAACATAAATTTGGCATACAAACAAATCATTTGCAATGGTTTTGGTAAAGAGTGTAGTATCGGCTTTTCCGACCTTGAAGCCATTAGTGATAAGAAAATCTCTTAGGTATTCATACCATGCTCTTGGGGCTTGCTTGAGCCCATAAAGCGCCTTAGAGAGTTTATAAATATGATTAGGGTACTCACTATCTTCAAAGTCGGGAGGTTGCTCAACATAGACATCTTCCTTGATTGGTCCATTGAGGAAGACACTTTTCATGTCCATTTGGTAAAGCTTAAAGCCATGGTAAGTAGCATAGGCAAGTAATATACGAATTGATTCAAGCCTAGCTACGGGTGCATAGGTTTCACCGAAGTCCAAACCTTTGACTTGTGAATATCCCTTGGCCACAAGTCGGGCTTTGTTCCTTGTCACCACACCATGCTCATCTTGCTTGTTGCGGAATACCCTCTTGGTTCCTACAATATTTTGGTTAGGACGTGGAACAAGATGCCATACCTCATTCCTCGTGAAGTTGTTGAGTTCCTCTTGCATTGCCAACACCCAATCTGAATCTCTTAATGCGTTTTCTACCCTGTATGGCTCAATAGAAGAGACAAAAGAGTAATGTTCACAAAAATGTGCGACACGAGATCGAGTTGTTACCCCCTTATCAATATCGCCGAGAATGGAGTTCACGGGGTGATCTCTTTGTATCGCTTGGTGGACTCTTGGGTGAGGCGGTCTTTGACCCTGATCATCTTCCTTGTCTTGATCAACTTCATATCCCCCTTGATAATTGTCCTCCTCTTGACGTGGCTCATCCTCTTGATCTTCATTTTCGTCATCTTGATCTTGATCCTCATCTTGGGCTGGTGGAGATGCTTGATTTGAAGATGATGGTTGATCTTGTGCTTGTGGAGGCTCTTTGGATTCCTTAGGACACACATCCCCAATGGACATATTCCTTAGCGCGGCGCACGGAGCCTCTTCATCGTCTAGCTCATCAAGATCAACTTGCTCCACTTGGGAGCCATTAGTCTCATCAAACACAATGTCACAAGAAACCTCAACTAATCCAGTGGATTTGTTGAAGACTCTATATGCCCTTGTGTTTGAGTCATAACCAAGTAAAAAGCCTTCTACAGCCTTAGGAGCAAATTTAGATTTTCTACCTCTTTTAACAAGAATAAAACATTTGCTACCAAAGACTCTAAAATATGAAACATTAGGCTTTTTACCGGTGAGAAGTTCATATGATGTCTTCTTGAGGATTCGGTGAAGGTAGAGCCGGTTGATGGAGTAGCAAGCAGTGTTGATTGCTTCCGCCCAAAACCGGTCCGGAGTCTTGTACTCATCAAGCATGGTTCTTGCCATGGCCAGTAGAGTTCTATTCTTCCTCTCCACTACACCATTTTGTTGAGGTGTGTAGGGAGAAGAGAACTTATGCTTGATGCCTTCCTCCTCAAGAAAGCCTTCTATTTGTGAGTTCTTGAACTCCGTCCCGTTGTCGCTTCTTATCTTCTTGATCCTTAATCCAAACTCGTTTTGAGCCCATCTCAAGAATCCCTTTAAAGTTTCTTGGGTTTGAGATTTTTCCTGCAAAAAGAATACCCAAGTGAAGCGAGAATAATCGTCCATAATTACAAGACAATACTTACTCCCGCCGATGCTTATGTAAGCGATTGGGCCGAATAGATCCATGTGAAGTAGTTCAAGTGGCCTGTCGGTCGTCATGATGTTCTTGTGAGGATGGTGAGTACCAACTTGCTTTCCTGCTTGACATGCGCTACAAACCCTGTCTTTCTCAAAATGAACATTTGTTAGTCCTAAAATGTGCTCTCCCTTTAAAAGCTTGTGAAGATTCTTCATCCCAACATAGGCTAGTCGGTGATGCCAGAGCCAACCCATATTAGTCTTAGCAATTAAGCAAGTGTCGAGTTCAGCTCTATTGAAATCAACTAAGTATAGCTGACCCTCCAACAATCCCTTAAATGCTACTAAATCATCACTTCTTCTAAAGACAGTAACACCTATATCAGTAAATAGACAGTTGTAGCCCATATTGCATAATTGAGAAACAGAAAGCAAATTGTAATCTAAAGAGTCTACAAGAAAAACATTGGAAATGGAATGGTCAGGTGATATAGCAATTTTACCAAGTCCTTTGACCAATCCTTGATTTCCATCCCCGAATGTGATAGCTCTTTGGGGATCTTCGTTTTCTCGTAGGAGGAGAACATCATTTTCTCCCCTGTCATGTGGTTTGTGCATCCGCTATCAATGATCCAACTTGAGCCCCCGGATGCATAAACCTACAAAACAAGTTTAGGCCTTGTTCTTAGGTACCCAAACGGTCTTGGGTCCTTTCACATTAGAAACAAGCACCTTGGGTACCCAAACACAAGTCTTGGAGCCCTTGTGTTTGCCCCCAACATATTTGGCAACTACTTTGCCTGATTTGTTAGTTAAAACATAAGAAGCATCAAAAGTCTTAAATGAAACATTAGGCTCATTTGATGCAATAGGAGTTTTCTTTTTTAGGCAATTTAACATGGGTTGATTGCCTAGAGCTAGAAGCCTCATTTTTATACATAAAAGCATGATGAGAAACAGAATGAGTCTTCTTAGCATGAATTCTCCTAATCTTGTGCTTGGGATAACCAGCAGGATATAAAATATAGCCTTCGTTATCCTGAGCCATGGGAGCCTTACCCTTAACAAAATTAGACAATTTCTTGGGGGCATTAAGCTTGACATTGCCTCCCTGTTGAAACCCAATGCCATCCTTAATGCCAGGGCGTCTCCCATTATAGAGCATGCTACGAGCAAATTTAAATTTCTCATTTTCTAATTCACGCTCGACAATTTTAGCATCTAGTTTAGCTATATGATCATTTTGTTGTTTAATCATAGCAATGTGATCATGGATAGCATCAACATTAATATCTCTACATCTTATGCAAACAGAAACATGATCAACAGTAGATGTAGAGGGTTTGCAAGATTTTAGTTCATCAATCTTAGCATGTAACATGGCATTCTCATTTCTAATAGAGTCATTGCAAACATTTAACTCCTTAGCCTTAGCAATTAATTTATCATTCTCAATCTTAAGGCTAGAAATAGATTCATTCAATTTATCAATCTTGGCAATTAAACTAGCATTTTCATTTTTAAGATTGACAATTGAATTATCACAAACATTTAACATCTCAACCTTAGCAATTAAACTAGCATTCTCAGTTCTAAGGTTGGAGATGGTGTCATGGCAAATGCTAAGCTATCTAGTCAAGTTTTCATATTTTTCTATCTCCTGAGCATAGGCATTTTTAACTTTAACATGCTTCTTGTTTTCCTTAATAAGGAATTCCTCTTGGCCATCCAAGAGTTCATCCTTCTCATGAATGGCACCTATCAATTCATTTAATTTTTCTTTTTGTTGCATGTTTAAGTTGGCAAAAAGAGCAAGTAGATCATCTTCATCATCACTAGAGCTACCCTCATCACTAGATGTTGTATATTTAGTGGAGGCTCTAGATTTTACCTTCTTCTTTTTGTCGTCCTTTGCCATGAGGCACTTGTGGCCGAGGTTGGGGAAGAGGAGGCCCTTGTTAACAGCGATGTTGGTGGCGTCCTCGTCGGAGGAGGAGTCGGTGGAGGTCTCATCGGAGTCCCATTCCCGGCATACATGGGCATCGCCATCCTTCTTCTTGTAGTATCTTTTCTTTTCCTTCCTCTTTCTCTTCTTGTCGTCGCCCCTGTCACTATCACTAGATAATGGACATTTAGCAATAAAATGACCGGGCTTACCACACTTGTATCAAACTTTCTTGGAATGGGGTTTGTAATCCTTCCCTCTCCTTTGCTTGAGGATTTGGCGGAAGCTCTTGATGATGAGCGCCATCTCCTCGTTGTCGAGCTTGGAGGCGTGATGGGGAGCCCACTTGATGTAGACTCTTCTTTCTTTTCTTGCGTCGCCTTGAATGCGACGGGTTGCACCTCGGGTGTGGAGGTGCCGCCTTGCTCGACGATTTGTTTGGAGCCTTTGATCATCAACTCAAAGCTCACAAACTTTCCTATCACTTCCTCGGGAGACATTAGCTTATATCTAGGATCACCACGAATTAATTGAACTTGTGTAGGATTACGAAAAACAAGTGATCTTAGAATAACCTTGACCATTTCATGGTCATCCCATTTGGTGCTCCCGAGGTTGCGCACTTGGTTGACCAAGGTCTTGAGCCGGTTGTACATTACTTGTGGCTCCTCTCCTTGGTTGAGGATGAATCGACCGAGCTCCCCCTCGATCGTCTCCCGCTTGGTGATCTTGGTCACCTCATCCCCTTCAGGCGCGGTCTTTAGTACGTCCCAAATCTCTTTGGCACTCTTAAGCCCTTGCACCTTATTATACTCCTCTCGACATAGAGAAGCGAGGAGTATAGTGGTGGCTTGGGAGTCAAAATGTCGGATTTGGGCGACCTCGTCCGAATCATATCCTTCATCCCCCCATGGATGGTACCTGTGCTCCAAACTCAACAATGTCCCAAATGCTAGGGTGGAGTGAGGTTAGATGACATCTCATTTTATCACTCCACATACAATAATCTTCACCGTCAAAAACCGGTGGTTTGCCTAATGGGACGGAAAGTAAAGGAGTGCGTTTAGAAATGCGGGGATAGCGTAAGGGGATCTTACTAAACTTCTTGCGCTCATGGCGCTTAGAAGTGATGGACGGAGTGTCAGAGCCGGAGGTGGATGGCGACGAACAATCGGTCTCGTAGTAGACCACCTTCTTCATCTTCTTCTTTTTGTCGCCACTCCGATGCGACTTGACGCGAGGAGGAGATTCCTCCCTTCCTTTGGCGCCGGACTCCTTTGATGGAGCCTTCCCGTGGCTTGTGTCCGTTTCCATCTCTCTCTTGGCGGATCCTCCCGACATCACTTCGAGTGGTTAGACTCTAATGAAGTACCGGGCTCTGATACCAATTGAAAGTCGCCTAGAGGGGGGTGAATAGGCAAATCTGAAATTTACAAATTAAAAGACAAGCTACAAGCCAGGGTTAGCTTTAGAAATAAATCTGAGTCCAAAAGAGAAGGAAAAACAAATCAACCAAGAAATAAAGTGGATGACATGGTGATTTGTTTTACCGAGGTTCGGTTCTTGCAAACATAGTCCCCGTTGAGGTGGTCACAAAGACCGGGTCTCTTTCAACCCTTTCCCTCTCTCAAACGGTCACCTAGACCGAGTGAGCTTTCTCCTTAATCAAACGGGTCACTTAGACCCCTACAAGGACCACCACAACTTGGTGTCTCTTGCTTTGATTACAAGTTGCTTGAGAACAAGAATAGAGGAAGAAGAAAGCGATCCAAGAACAAGAGCTCAAAGAACACGAGCAAAAACTCTCTCTCTACTCACAATTGTTTGGAGTGGACTTGGGACTTGGAAAGGCTTTGATTCTATTGAATTTGTGTCTTGTATTGATTGCACTATCTCTTGTATTGAATGTGTAGTCTGAAAAACTTGGATGCTTGGAGTGGTGGTGGTTGGGGGGTATTTATAGCCCCAACCACCAATTCAACCGTTGGGGAGGCTGTCTGTCGATGGGCGCACCGGACAGTCCAGTGCGCCACCGGACACTGTCCGGTGCGCCTGCCACGTCACCCAACTGTTAGGGTTCTGATAGTTTCGACGTTGGAGCTCTGACAGCTTGGTGCACCGGACAGTCCGGTGGCACACCGGACAGGCACTGTTACTGTCCGGTGTGCCTTCTGGCGCTGCTCTGACTCTGCGCGAACTGTCCGCGCACTGCTCACGTTTGCAGGCAACCGTTGGAGTCGACCGTTGCGCTTCTTAGCCGTTGCTTCGCTGGCACACCGGACAGTCCGGTGACCCACCGGATAGTCCGGTGAATTATAGCGGAGCGGCTCTCCAGAAACCCGAAGGTGAAGAGTTCGGCCTGAACGGTCCCTGGTGCACAGGACACTGTCCGGTGGCACACCAGACAGTCCGGTGCGCCAGATCAGGGTTCTCTTTGGTTTCTTTTGCTCCTTTCTTTTGAACCCTTACTTGTATCTTTTTATTGGTTTGTGTTGAACCATTAGCACCTGTAGAATATATAATCTAGAGCAAACTAGTTAGTCCAATTATTTGTGTTGGGCATTTCAACCACCAAAATCATTTAGGAAAAGGTTTGACCCTATTTCCCTTTCAGTACTGGATATCAATGTTGGTGTATGTAACCTTTCAATAATACCCACCTAATTTTGCAATACTTTACCTACAGATTTATATGACATAGTAATTATGATTATGCAGACTCTGCTCAATTTTGAGGAGCATGAATGCCTCAGCAAGTCTCCTCAGAGTTATGATCAAACTGTCCTTGATGATTACCTGGACAAGACACTGCCTCAGCTGGACAACTGTGTTGACTACAAATTGGTAATCGTCATCTTTGTTTCAAGCTTTTTTCTGCTATGCAATTATATTCAACACTCACACACTAATGGTATCATTTCATATCTATAACTTGTGATATTAAATAGATCATGGTCCCTATACTACATATGGGCCATTGGACATTGTATGTCATCAATATTCAGTTTCGGTGCATTCACATTTTAGATTCCAATCCATATGGTCCGAAACTGGGTGGTACTACGTGGAAGATGTTTCATTACTCCCAAATGGACATAGGCTCAAGGAAATTACCATGGGCTAGGGTTATAATGAACAGGTTGAACAAATCTTTGCAACAAGCCCGGCCCAATTCACGCATTCCTAAATTTGGAAACTTCCCAATTGACATGCCACCTATGTGTCCCACCATGATAGCGGGATCAAATGATTGTGGCTTCTTCGTCATGAGGTACATCCAGTACTATGACTACATGGATGGTTCTATCAAGAAATATTACAACCAGTAAGTGAATTATTGGTTATGCAGTTTTTATTTTTACGTTCCACCTTTATTTTATAACCTAATCAGTTCGAGATAATGTGTATTATGCAAGACAACTCTCGTGACCTACGATCTCTTGCTCTATATTACCTCACATTTCATAGCAAGAACAAGTGCCTCCCGTTGCCTCCAGAAATTCAAAGATTCAAGTTTGCACGCAATTAGTGTCACTGGATCAGCTGTTTGTTCAAAAACAACCTTTTGTGAAGCACAACTATCTGTTGCATGTCTATGAAACTATAATGAAACTTTCTATGTGTATTAAACAAGCTATCAAGCCACTCTTGTTTAATGCAGTTTTTAGATCAAACTTCGACCTATGTGTATTAAACAAGTTATGAAGCCACTCTTGTTTAATGCAGTGTTCAGTTCAAACTTCAATTATCAGCTCATATTTGTATCAGTCATTTACTCACAAGTTGTTGTTGTTGTGTGTTTTCTTCACAAAGCGATTATTCACCAGTATTGGCCACCAATACTTTTGTAGCGACGAATTACGATGTTTTGATAACACAATTATGCAAAATTCGTATGCAGTTTACAACACCTTCCATTTCAGGCAGCACGACATTGTTACTTATACTTTGTGAATATCAACTGGTATCAGATTTATAAATTCGTCCATATGTGTAATAACAAATATGTTACTACATTACTCACAAGTTATTGTTGATGTGTGTTTTCTTCACAACGCCATTATTCACCAGTATTTGCCACCAAGACTTCTGTAGAGACGAATTGCGCTGTTTTGATAACATAATTATGCAAAATTCGTATATAGTTTACAACACCTTCCATTTCAGGCAGTACAACATTATTACTTATACTTTGTGAATATCAACTGGTATCAGATTTATTAATTCGTCCATATGTGTAATAACAAGTATGTTACTACATTACAATTGTCCTAAAATCTGAAATCATCTACTCCCCACTAGATGAATCATTGTCTGTGATACCCCCACGATGTTTTATGAAGTGCATGTCTCATTCCAATTTGGAGCATCAGATGAACCCTTGTTCCTAGAACCTAGGGGCTGCCCTCTTTTCCGACCAGTAAGGCTGGCCAACCGAAGCCTATTCTCCTCCATAGATAGCCAAGTGCGACTGTTGTGACCATCAGTAATGCCACACCTTTGGCACTTTCTGTTCTTTTTCTTGTCTTCTTTTGTGCCCAACTTAATAACTCTTTTTCGGTATCACTGATTGTTCTGCCCTTTGGCTTCGCGTTATCTGGTCTTCTCAAGCTTACTCCACTCACATTAAAATCTAGCTTCTACAATTTTCAAATAAAAATTTATCAGTTTTGAAATATTAGTAGATAAATCCATATCTTTGTACGTAAACTTAAAAAATATCCATGGACATGTGTTTTTAATAATACCATTACCTTTTTAATCGCCATATCTGTTGCGCACTCATCTCTCAGTGGTATGCCAGTGGGCAACTGTCCAACACCGTGCTGCACACATATACCATTGATGTTAACATCATAATCAGCATCAAGGTCCAATCATTACTATTGTGTATTGTAACAACTTTTCCTCTTTTCTAATCATGTATTACATGTTCCAGTATTTGTAGCGGCATAGCACATCGGGTATTGCACACACCACCTTCTTGTAAACTAGGCACCAATTGAATTTCCTGACAAATCATACGTTTGACAATAAATAGTTGTGTTTCTAATAAATAATACACACCATTATACATAGCAAACATCATATATAATATATATATACATACACCACCATGTGCCCTTCTTGTCGGTAGATTTTCTCCTGGCATGTCTCTTACATCATCCCTGTCACTCTGTACCAGGCAAGTTTCACATTTTTCTCATTTACTAAGCATAAAAACTTAGTATATCATTTATGATACACGGCTATTTCAAATAATACAATAAATACTTGGATTCCTTCACTGTCACTAGTACTATCATCACCTTCTATATCTGGCTCCAACAGCGAAAGTAGCAAAAGTAGTTCATCCATCATCTCTAGGGCTCTATCATGCCCCGCCTTTGAAAGACTTGCATGATGCACTACTTTCATTGCCTTTTTAAGCAACATCTTTTGCCTATATGATTTAGTCTCACTGTCTTTACCCTTCAAATTCTTATCATCCCTTGAAAAAGTCACATCTTGTATAGCAGAGTAGGTGTATCTCTGAAGGATGTATTCCAGAGGAATACAATCAATCTGAAGATGCATAAATGTTCGTAAAAGATGCACACATAGCAGACCTACAGCAAAAACAAGTAAATAATGTGTCCATTTATGGTCACTAATTACAATTAAACAATTGTATATAACAATTACCTAATATAACATACTTGTATGCTCACAATGCTTGCATTCACATTCATACTTTCCAGCATCTACATCATCCATTACTTTGAATTGGTGTTGCCCCCACACAATCTTATTCGACCTTGAAGTATGTTGAACCACCCAATCATTCACACCTCCATCTGGATCATGTGCTATCTTGTACGTAGTAGCATATTTCAAAGACTCATGAAACCTATTGTAACACCCCGAGATCCACAAACACCCCAGAATGCTACTAAACTACGCTTCTAACATTCGTATATAAAATTTCGACAGCATCTCCTTTGAAAATTGCATAAACGGGGAAGCAACAAAGTATAAATAGATATCATGATAAGAAAACATAATAGACATTAATAGTCTGCTAGCAATGGGAAGACAATCATAACGACATGAGCTAAATTAATCAGTGCGCACAACTAGTTAGAAACAAACATCCTTTGACAAGAAGCTTCTAATTAAATCATGACTGCGCCTAAGCAGCGTTATTATAAGAGTGAAGGTGGATGTGCTGCTACTCCCCACTTCCCTTGATGAGCAACAAGCACCTGCATTGAGTAATGCAAGAGTGAGATGAAACATCTCAACAAGCGAATTATTTTGACGAGATATTTAAATCACAAATTGAATTCATCAACATTTTAAAAGAGTCACAATTAAAATCAGAAATAATTGTAGATATAGAACTCAGTAGTCCCACTATAACCAATACCATCTCATTTCCTCGAACAACCACAATAGGTTCTATAACACTTCCCTGCGTCAACAATACCTGCAAATATCACTTCAATGTATGCATAGGAATGCAATGTGTAGGTACTCTATCTTCATACCTCTGAGGGTATAAAACCACATCATCTGCAAATATCACTTCAATGACTGCATATGTCCTCTGCCTTCATACCTCTAAGGGTATGAAGCCACATCGTACCCCTCCTCGGGCAACATAAGATGCTAAATTGTACCGGTACGGTCGGACCATAGGTCACGACAAAACTTCAGATGCAAATGAGTCATGCAATGTATATGGCATGCTACATTTATCAATAAACTTCACTTCCTTCAAATACAATACAAACCTTAAATAATACTTTATTTACCTTCAGATACAATACCAACCTCAAATAATACTTCATTTACCTTCAGGGGTGTGAATTAATCTCATGAATCATACTCGAATCATAATCATCATCAATATATGATTGATCATCAGTATAATGCAAGCAAGTAAAGCATCACCATAGAGTCCAATTATGAAAGAATCCAATACTTCTGAATATTAGAGTGTAGGCAATAGAAATAACAGGTCAGAACGGAAGCAACCACCGCTACATTCACTTGCCTTCATCGAAGAAGAAGAAATGTACTAGACATGATCTGGAGTGTAGCCCCCTGCTAGCGGGCATAAAACTTAGTACAAATATTTTACAAACATTTGCCATCAATCAACAAAACACTCCTACACTTGAAACCAAGACCCAGTGGAAAGACTCCCACCCTGAACCACATGTCATACAGCAGCAGCGCTGTTTGTTAATTTTGTATATTTAAAATTAAAACAGCGGTGATATCAAACAAATACTCTAGGAGTATTTACACAAAATACTCTACAACTTCAGTATTCAATGGATAATTAAATTCTGCCATCTACTAGTTCTAAAACATCTGACAAGATAACTGACTGAATCTGTTTTAGACAGCAGTATGGTTAACTTTAAAATTCGATATCTCCCAAACTACTGAACCAAAAATTATGCAATTCTGCTGAAAGTAAGAACTTTTATCCCTCTACAAAAGTCTTCATAGTTGGAAGAGCCAATTCGGCCATTTACTAGATGAAACCCACCAGTGAACAGACCTACTCATTTTTGTCAGGCAAACAGGAACAGCCATAGTAAAACAAACATAACTGGAGTTTCACAAATCATATGAATGCACTCTTTAACAATCTGGAAACCTTATGAAATTATCTACAACTTCTTTTACCAACCCACCGTTTAATTCTGTTGATAAAATTGCCTAACTCTTAAGAGAACAGATTCTGCACAGAATTATGAGACTGCAAAACTGCTATAATCAAACTGCCATAACTTTCTGTTCTGATGTCCGATTGAGGTGTTCTTCGTGGCCACTGAAAGATCTACAAATTATCTACGACTCATATATAGACTTTTTATTTTTTTGAGGCCACTAAGACCACGGAAAACTGGCATGAACAGAAACTGTCGAATCTGTCATTCTGCAGAAATTAAATTCGAAATCAAAACCTAACCCCACACCTAATCCAACCTCTAATCCTTCAATCCACATGATCCACAACCTCCAAAAGCACATAATTATAGGGAGGAACAAGGATCCCATCCTTACCTAGGGTTTTCCCTAAGAAAAATCTGCAAGAGATGGGGGTAGCCCATCTCCTTGATCCTCTCTTCCTCTTCAATCCATCTTGTTCCTTCTCTTCTCGATCCTTGTTGCGTGGGGGGGAATCTAGGGAGGAAGAAGTATTGGAGGGCTGCTGCAATGGGGGAGAGGGGGTGGCCAGCCAAGGGGGAAAAGTGAGACGGCCAAGAAAGGGGAGGGGGTGGTGGCCAAGAAGGGGAAGGGGGTGGCCACCTAGGGTTTATTTTGTGGGAGAAAAGAAGTGACGCCTCAGATGACTTCTGATGCAGCATCCAACGGCCCACAACCCTTTTTCCCACATCCACTCACCAAAGATCAACTTTTGGGTCAACATTTTTTGGGATATTACACCTATTCATTACAGCCCTTATGTATGTCCTCGCTACACGTATCTCAAACATATACAATGTATTTGTTTCGTTTTGACCCTACAGGAGACAAAAATAGACGTTATACCACGTTAAGTTAAATATTATGGCACAATAATATTCTATGTATTCACCATGCATCCTAGTGCCTCTTTTGCCTCTTTCATCTTCCTACTGTGCAAAAACTTCAACATTTGCTTGGCAAATTTATGTAGTGGCGTGTTTGCATCGACATGAGCACTTTTTACGAGTTTGTTCATGCTCTCGCTACGCTGTGTAGAGACCATCAACCCACAATAATCATGTTTGAAAAAAGCTGGTATCCAATCCTTACGAATTTCATACATTCTGGAAAGACTGATGTTATCATGTAGGTGGAAATCATCAAGCAGCATTGCCCATGCAGTCTCAAACTCAGTTACAGTCAAAGGATGATGTATTATAGACTGGAACCTTGATTTGAAATCCTCTTCCTCAAATCTAGCGTACAACTCATTTAAATATGGCATATACTTGTTCTGAACATGCCACAAACACAAACGATGGATTGTGTTTGGAAATACCCTGCCTAGTGCAACTGGCATTGCTGGGTCTTGATCTGAAATCATAAATTTACACAACATTATGCAACACATTACCAACTATGATTGCATTCAATCCAATGATAGTAAAACGTAATAATTGAGAAGCTTATTAATCATACATGTAAGTATTACTCGTGGTCCTTCAGGCCCCATGCACGTTTTGAATGCATTGAAAACCCACTCGAATGTGTCTACAGTTTCGTCTCCCAACAATGTGAAACCAAATACGGTGCACTCCAGATGGTGGTTACAACCAACAAACATTCCCAGGGGTTTATCATATAGATTTGTCTTATGAGTTGTATCAAAGGTAACTGCATCACCAAAGTCAATGTAATCTGCTTGCTGGCTAGCATGGGACCAAAAAATACTCAAAATCTTTCCTTCTAGGTCCAGTTGGAAGTCAGAGAAAAACTGTGGGTTATCTTTTTTACACAATGCAAAAAAAGATAGGATCTTAGATACATCATTGGCATTTCTTTCTCTTTGTCGCGCTTTCTTCCTGTCAACATTTAACAATATATCATACGTCAATACGTACACAGCCTCATTATGTAATTATATCAGTATAAATAACAATATGACTTACAGGTTACTCATGTCTTGTGTAGTTAACGGGGTCCACCATGCATTTCTGAAACAAAATCCATAATACAGTGTTGCGGAATCCTGCTTTCTTGCATCGCACTAAGGAACTCCATGTATTCAGGATCATGTGTCTTGTTGCACTATAACTGATTCTTTTCTGTATCCTTCCTGAAGAACTCATGATTATGTTCCAAATGAATAAGATCAATCCGCACTGAAAGAATATTCTCTTTGGCATCGTCATATTTTTTTTAAGTTTCATACCATCTTTGCATTGTGTTCACTTGGAACTTGTATTACACACTTTTGGATTACCATATCCTCTTTCGGCACGCTTGCCTTCCATTGAACAATTCAACCACTTGCAATTTTTTCTATCCCTATATCTCTTGAACGGAAATCCAACTTCATATGCATATCGGCTATAGAATTGGTATGCCTCGTCCACATTAGTAAATGTCATACCGACCTTCGGTACCAATCGTTGATCTATACTATCATCCTATTCAATTAATGGAGTCATCATGCAGTGCGCATATTCAAAATAATCTTACAGCATGCTGAATTTCTAGGACTTCATAACTTGCACGGACAGTATAACAAATACATGGGTATTCGATGAACTTACATGGCTTTGGAGAATGTGTGGTGTGTCCTGCTCATGATCACCAATTGTTCTCATGGGTATCCGGTGAGTTGCTCCAACCAAACTTGGATGAACTGTGTTACTGTCTTCAAGGATTCCTAGCGCCGGTAACGCAGCCGGGGGAGTTACAGCATGCCGACCATCTGACCAACAGGGTAACGTCGATGTTGTATTCTCTCCACACTGCACCGATCCGCTAGCCGTCGCCATGGTGTATGCCCTAACCCTCCCAGGTCAATGAACAAAAGCGGTGGTTGTGTGTAGCCCTGTTTTTTGGAGTTATGCTCCTGGATTAGCCAAAACCGTCCTGGTTGATATTCATGGTTTGTTCCAAATATCCCGCGTGATTTGTATGTCGCGAGATTTCCGTGTCCCGACCCAATTACGATTACCTGCCTATTATGTTATAGCCACATAAACATCCTCACCCCCACGCGCGACCCCACCACGAATCCACGATCCCGGTAGACCCGCGCGCCACCCACACCACAATATGCATGCGTCAGATCGTTATGCATTTGTTATCAGCAATTTAAACAAGCATAAACGCCCAACCACACCCCGACATACAACTATGCCAATTTACGCATCCACTAATGGTAAAATATGCATACATAAACGCGTGAACCACGACTGACCCCACCACGATCCCGATGCACCCGCGTGGCACCCCTCTATTCCCTTTAACGCATCCGTTTCAGTCAAATTCCGTATGCATAAACACGGAACTCCACTCGTCCGACCCCACCACGTCCCGGTGCACCCGCGCGGTACTCCCACCACCCGCCACGTCGCACCACGCCCGCGGACCTACCCTGGCCGGGGCTCTCTCCAGTAATGGAAGCCTAGGGCTTCCATTACCTCGTCCCTATATATATAAATGGAAGCCTAGGGCTTCCACTAGTAACGAGAAACCCCAGCCAGGTATACCCACGCGTCGTACATGTGCGCGTCAGATCATGCGAGGGTTCTGGCTCGGACGGATTTTAGCGTAAAATGTGAACCAAAATAGCGTAAATGAGTACACATTTTAGCGCAAATCCTAGATATGTTTCGTAATGGCGAATGGAGCTGGAAATTACGGCGTGAAAATTGTGCGCGTCCGATCGTGCGCAGGTTCTGGCTCAGACAGATTTCAGCGTAAAATATGAACCAAAACGGCGTAAATGAACACGGACATTTGTTTCCCGAGGTTCGGTTCTAAGAACCTATTCCCAGTTGAGGAGTCCACTAAAAACGGGTCTCTTTCAACCCTTTTGCTCTCTCAAACGATCACTTAGACCAGATGAGTGTTCTTCTCTTTTTTGGGGACACTTAGTCACACAAGGATTTCCACACAAAAAACGGAAGTCTCTTGCTAGAGCGTTACGACTTGAGAATGAGATTAGAAGAAGAAAGAGCACGATCAAAACACGAAGCTAAAAGAGCAACAAGAAAATCACAATGTCACATCTCTCTTGAGTCTCTCCAAAACACTAATCACTAATGATCTTTAAACATAATTATGGTACTTGGAGAGGACTTTGATGCTTTGAGTGTGTGGATGGAGTGAAGTCTTGCTCTTTGCAATGAATGTGGGAGTTGGAATGTTTGGGTGCTATTTAGGGCTGGTTTGGTGCACACGGAAATAAAAGGGATCCATGGGAAAGGAACCTCCTCACTATTTGATACTAGTAAACAAGACGATGAAAAGTAGTCTTGGGGCCCACTTGCTGGTGACCTGAATCCACAGCGACCACAAAATCGTCAATCTTGGAGCAACTCTGGTTCTCCTGATACGTATCCTGCGTTTCCACGATCAGGCTGCTCCAGCGCATCCACATCAGCTTCAGAACTTGAGAAAGAAGGCACTCGCCCGGTGTCCTCCAGTAACAGAACCATCAGCTGGAAACCTCCATCACATGGTGGCGATGGGCGCGTCGTCGACATGATCCAGGTGTGGACTGGTCTTGCAACAAAGTTCTGGACATTGCCTGGACCTGGCGTATCGCTAAAATCATGTGGTGTGGTGTGGTGTGAAACCCGTCACCGTCAGAGCTGCGGCGTAGAGAAGAGAACGGACGGACCTTTTTTTCTCATTTATTACAGGCAGACTATTTGCAGAGGCCACACGGTTTCGTTTGGAAACGAAGTGGCCGGCCGGGAAGACCAGAACGAACGGCGAGGTGGGCTTTACCAGAACGGCAAAAAAAAAACGTTGGAGCCTTCTGGAGCAAATGTAACACGAACAAGAGCATTGCTCAACACTTTTGTTTCATCCTTGGATTCCGGAAAGGTTCTCTGAAACTTTTTTCAAATGGCTCCTAGAGGTTGGTATGCGTCCGGTCCAAAATGCTTTGATGAATTTTTAAGGGTTCTTTTTTTTTCTTGAGAAAAAGGGGAATGTTTTTTTTTTTTTTGTTGAGATCTGAACGGAATATTCAAGGTGGGTTCAGCCTAACTAGGTGTTCCTGGAGGACAAGTCACCAGACTTGTCGTGATGATACTTTATCCGGCTGTTGCAAACATGCAATTATGCAAACGGACAAAGTGTGTAAAATGGGTGTAGGCAAATCTCCCATCTGGGAACACAATATTCCACACGGTTTCTGTTCATAGTCCAGCATAGATTGGCATGCACACGTATATAATCTTTCTGGAGGAGATTCAGATTCTGGTGAGAGGACAATTCTTTTGCAAGAAGGTTGTCTTCAGTGGGGGAAAAATATATCTTCAAGAATCAAAGCGCTCTGCCTTTCTCGGGATGTTCTTCAGATTGGCATCCATTCCCTCTGCTATGCAACAAGCAGCACCAGTTCTCTTTGGTCGATCGAAAGCAAGACATGTACGTATATGCTAAAGGCGCATTTGTTGATAATTCATCCTCCTCTGTTTTATTACAATTCCATTTGTAAATTGTTTTGGCTTTTCCAGGTACATACCTTACGCATAGCCAAAACGACTTACGATTTTGTGAAATGCGGCGAGTACTAAATTATGGGAACAGTTTACAGCAAGTCGCATACATATTCGGTGTTTCCGAAACTGAACAAAAATAAATAAATGATTTCCAGGCTTGCCAAGGAAACGTCAAGCCAGAATTCTACCTGTAAACCTATATATCTGCACAGTTATTCACAGCCACATACAAACGAGCACATCTGATATATTTCATTCTTTGGATTAAATCTGTATACCTTCATTTGAGGACGCAATGAAAGAATTTCAGGGACAAAACTCACTGAATGCGGTGACAATTATGTGGGCTCTCAAAAATGGATTTTTTTTTGGGGGTTCTTTCTCCATCTAAGGCACAGGCACTGAAATTGACACAGGGTTTGACAACTCCCCGCTGCCAAAGCTTGGAGCGCGCCTCAATCTGCTGTTCCCTACCAACGAATGATCCACCACTGCCAAGGTACTTCCTAGCGCCAGCGCCGATGGCATTTGGCTTCTCTGGCACATCTTGACGATCAGGCTTGCCTTCTTCTTGGCACGCTTCGTTCCTGTGAGCGTGATGTTCTGCATTACCGTGTTCAACCCGGGTATCCTTGCCACGCGCTGTGCCAATGTCGATCCACCTCTCCGGCATATCTCATACAAAGCTGACACTGCGTTCTCCTTGCCCTTTGGAGTCCCACGCCTCATTAACCCAACAAGGCTAGTGATCACTGTTTCAGAGCTACCAACAAGGTGCACGATGCTAGGCTGCTTCATCAGCAGAGCCAGAGCACCAGCAGCTTCCTCCGAAACGGTATCATTCCTCAGTGACTCAATTAAAGATACAACTGCAGATGACTCAAGCATCCGTCCTGAGCTTTCTGGGTGTGTTGAGAGGTTGAACAATGCCATCACTGCGTCTTTCTTTCCCCTTGCTGTCCCCTTGGTCAGCATAGACGCAAGCTCCTCCACAGCCCCTGGCTCATTCATTATCTTTTTCTTGTAGTCATGGACCACAGATAAACTGAAGAGCGTAGCTGCAGCATTCTCCTTGGCCTCTGTTGTCAAACCGTTCTTCAACACACTGACGATAAGATGCAGGCAATCCTCTTGTTCCATAATCCGGGTCTTGTTCGGCTCAAAGATTGATAGATTGAGCAATGCAGTCACTGCGTTCTCCTGCGCCATCCAATCCGATGACAGCAGCAACCTGCATAGCAACGGTATCGCACCCAACTCAGCAATGAACGCCCGGTTTTGCTTCCCAGTCTTTGCCAACAACCGGATTTCCCTAGCTGCGACTGGCTTTGCATTATCGGATCCCTCCATCAGCATCTTGACCAAAATCCTTGCTGTGGCTTTGTTTGCCTCAATTGCTGCCTTGCTGCTGCACGACACGGCAACACATTCAATCATCCCCTCGTTGCTCTCCGGCGAATCAAACTGAAAGCCATGCACCCCGCACCACTGTGAAATCAAGCTGCGGAGCGCCCGGTTTGGCACAAGCCGGTTGTCAGCGAGGGCCTGGCCGGAGTTGGGGCAGGTGGAATGCCCCTCCTCGATCCACTGTATGATCGACGGACGGTCATAGGTCTGTCCGGTGGAGACCACCACAGGATCGCGCATCAAATCCAAAGAAATCGGGCAGGAGAACTCCTTGGGCACCGAGAAGGAGGTGTCGTCGCTGCAGCTCCAGGAGAGCGGCCGCTGTCTGTTCCCCACCGACAGCCAAACACGCAACGACTTTGTGTTGCTGGGGTCGAAAAGGGAGAAGAGGCAGTACCGGAGCAAGGCGACAACGCCGCCGATGAGGGGGAGGTCGGCGTCCTCCTCTTGGTTCAAGATTTGCTCCTCCAGGTACTCGATTTCAGAGCGGCAAGAAGCGGCGTCGGAGATGCCGATTTGGCGGAGGAGGGATCGGAGCATGGAGGGGTCCGGCGGCTGGCCGAGCTCGAAGTGGCGCAGGGCGGCGAGGAGGCAGTCTCCGAGAGCGGCCTCCGCGGGGTCGTGGTAGTGGGCCGGCGCCCGTCGGCGGCAGCGCGCGCGGAGGAAGTCGAGGTACTGAGCGGCGTCCCACGAGAGGCGGAGCGAGGCGGCGGGTAGGACGTCGAGGACGACTGCGAGCTCGGCGTCAAGGTCGCGGAACGAGGCGGCGAGCTGGGGCGCCCGTAGCAGCGCCCACGCGCGGCCGGCGGAGGCGACGTAGGAGACGAGCAGGTCGGCGCGGAAGAGCACGACGTAGAGCTCGCGGAAGCAGAGGTTGGCGGCGTCGGAGAAGGCGGCCTCGCCTTCGTCGGCGAGGAGGAGCAGGAGCGAGTCGAGGAGCGCGGAGAGCAGCGCGAGCCTCCGCATGAGCGCGTCGATGTTCCGTCGCTGCGACGGCAGGGGCGGGGTCCCCAGCAGGTCCGCCGCGAGCGACGCCAGCGCGCGGAGCAGCGGTGCGCCGGACAGCCCCGTGGGCGCGAAGAACGCTCCGGCCAGTGGCGGCCTCCTCCGCTGGCGCGGCAGCGGGCGGTGGAGCAGGAACTCGACCGGCGACGAGGCCGGCGCGGCCATGGCGAAGAGGACAGGACCAGAGGAGCGTCGAGGCCCGCTCCTCGGTGGCTGGGAGGAACTGGGAACGGAATCCCTGCCCCCGTTCCTTTGACCGACCCCTCCCCCGCCTGACGAGACGAGACGAGGCGAGGCGGATAGGCGATCGATTGGGTGGGGGCGCGTTAGGTTAGGTAGGAGACGGGCGGCGACGGCGCGGAAATGGTCGCGCTCGCGCGGGTGTACCCACTGCCGGCGTCCCGTTGCGCGCTGGCACCTGCTGGGAGTGGGACCGGGACCGGGACCGGCGCCACTTGGGAAGAAACGGCCGGACGGAAAGGAGGCGGAGGAGGCGAGGAGGAGGAAGAGGAAGCGGGTGAGGGAGGGAGGGAGGAGAGGAGGAGGACGCCCGAGCCCGACCACAGCTTTCGTCTTCTAGGGAGGAGAGCGGGTGGGGCCCATGGCGCCAGCCGCTGACATGTCAACCTTCCTCCCGCTTCGGTTTTCATCGGGATCCACGGTTTTTATTTGTCGTGTGTTTTTTTATTCTCCTTCGGTTTCGTCTCCTTTTCTTTTTCTTTCTATTTTCTTTTGCTATACTATGCTGCTATTTATTTCTCCCAGTATACAAGCGGCGCAACGCGGCGCGAGTTGTGAATTTATGGTCGTGCGGGTGTAACGCTACCTGATTCTGACGTTGCGACTTCCCTGCCCAGCGGGACTCGTGGTGCAGCCATCGCTGTTTTGAAAAAAATAATTTTCGATTTTAGATAAACCATTTTTCTAAATTTAATTAAGTCTATACGACAAATATAAAAATCCATGTCTTGAATTGGAATACTATAAAATATGCTTTATAATTAATATAATGATATTTAGTTGGGTATCATAAATGAAATTAGTTTGGCCAAGTATAAGTTTTTTTTTGGTTTCTTAAAAAATGCATCCTTTTCTAAAAGTACTTTTTATGACTAAATTATAGATCATGATTTTTAAAATATTTTTTAAAATATACTTTTAGATAGATAGTTTATGTAGAAGATGTTTTATATAATTTGGCACAGATGTAGTATAATAAAATATCAGGTAAAAAAGTTATCTATGAGTGGGACAAGTGCCATTTTGGATGTATTTTATTTGTGGACGGGAATTTTTTCCACATATGTTGCTTGTCGGGTTGTCTCCAGCAGATCGTGCATATGGTCATGCAAATAGTGTTTTCACTGTAAGTTATACTACTTATAGAGTGAAGTTTGCAATATGATATGAGATAGTAGATGTTGGTCACTTGCTCTCAAATGCTTCGGCTTAAGAGCAAGGCAACACAAAAAATGTTAAACGTTAAAGCCCTTCGTCCTTCAGAGTATTATTTCCCTTAGGATATAACGACTTTCGGACGAAGGTTACAAAGAATATGCCTTCGTAAGTTCAACATATAGAAATGAAGAGAAATTCATATGAAATACAATAAACAACATGGACAGTTAAATATATTGTTATCATTGGATTATTTTTATTTTATTACTGTGAGTAAATAGAGATGATAACTTATTACAAGTGTACCTTCGGTCTTGAAGGAAAATAAAGAGTACAAGTGTGACGCAAGGGTAAATTCCAAGTCAGCGTGAACAGTACGGGAGCACTATTCATCTATTTATAGGCACGGGACGCAGCCCATATAAAATTACACCCATGCCCTTTACATCCGCAAATAACTCTATAGTAACCCATCGAGGTCTAAATAGCCTTTTCATCTTTAAGTCGGTTTCCTTTTCTGCTATCATGTCGAAGCTCCTTTGCTTACAGCTTCGGTGCTGCATCAACCTTCGTACTCTTTGTGTTTCTCCCCCTGTAGTACTGATTCAAATCCGAAGATACCTGTCCACACATTATACTCCAGAAACATTGTTAAATCATGTTTTTGAGGACCTTCGGAAGCCGAAGGCCCCCAACAGTAGCCCCTCGCAAAATTAATTTGTTAGAATGATAAATTCAGATTGCGATATGGACGAAGGCCCTAAGCCGAAGGTCCAAAAAAACACCTCCCCTTTGCTAGAATAGCATCGATCAATGACAAGCGGGACCCTCCCACTTGCAACGCCCTAGGCATATAAATATGATCCGACCGCGAGCTCATTTGGCACGCTTTCTTGTCATCTGCTTTGCCGGCTCAAATAGCTCTTTGCCTACAAACGCTTGTCCAGCTTTTAGAATTTTTAGCTTCGGCCCTAAGAGCACATTTTCAGCATTTTCGAAGGGATGTCTCAGGAAAAGAAAGTTGTTGCTGAAATGAAACTGAGCCTTTCTGAGGAGAAGAATCTGGGCTTTCTTGAATCAATAGCGAGAACAAATACAGAGAAGATTACCAGAGAAATTTTAGAAGGCTTATCTGAAGATACCGGTGAAAGTGATAGTTATGATGTAGAAAGTGGGGGTGAAGACTCCGAAGATCGACCGTGGCGACCAAGTCACACAGTCTTCGGAAAATCGAGCATTAAACAGAGTCATCTTGATAACATGAGGGGAAGATATTTTCGAGACATGTCTACTGTGAGGGCAGATGACAGGGAAAGGACTGTGCCTACTCCCGAAGAGAATGAAGTCATGATCTTCCGAAGCTTTTTTAAAGCTGGGCTTCGGTTTCCCTTAAATAGATTTGTGGTTGAAGTTCTGAAGATATATCAGGTCTACCTTCATCAACTTACTCCCGAAGCTATCATAAGAATGGGGATCTTCGTATGGGCCGTGAGGAGCCAAGACTTGGAGCCAAATGCAAAAAGTTTCTGCAATATACACGAACTATTATATGAGACGAAACCCTGGGGCAAAGAACAATATCATAACAATTTTGACTATTATAGCTTTGGTGCTCGCTCTGGGTCAAGCTGTCCCGTGACAACTTTTCGGAAGAGATGGCCCGGAGATTGGATGAAGGAATGGTTCTATGTGAAAAATGATCTGAAGGCACGAGAAGATATTAAAGATATCATCATGTGCCCTATCTGGCAGCGCTTCGGCCTTCGAAAACCGAAGGTGGATACTGATGAGGCAGTCGAAGAATGCCAGAGGGCCTTCGGCATTGTTTGCTCTTTCATCGGGACAAGGGATTTAATCCAAGAGCACATAGCCTTCAGAGTATGGCCACTTGTAGAAAAGTGGGAAATGCCAAAGGAAACTATCACCAAGTCTGACGAAGGTGGGTTGATTAGGATGAAGTTCACCTTCAGATACGAAGGTAAGTTTGTTGAGCCAGATGATGATTGGCTAAAATGTATTGAAGCCACAAGCGATGAACTGCTTGGGCCATACTCGAAGGCAGAAGATACTGTGTTATCTGCGGCCTTCGGAGGCCGAAAGAAGAAAAGGTTCAACCGAGTTTTTGATGCTATTGGGTTTGTGTACCCAGACTACCGCTACCCGCTACGGGGGCGAAAGAGAAAAGATGCAACTTCTGGGAAAGATGATGCTTCAGTTGCTCCAAGCGAGCCTGTGCCGAAGAGGAAAAAGGTGAAAGTCCTTACTCACCGATCGCGCTTTATTGAACCGGCCATAGTGCCCGAGTTTGTCAGCGAGGCCTCTTCGGCTACTGAAGCCAAAGAACCTACACCTGCGCAGAAAACAGAAGAGCCGACTGCAACGCTGAAGGCTGAAAAATTGAAGAGCCGAGAGCTGAAGGGACAAAACATCAGAAATTTTAAGTCCTTCGGCAGAAGTTGAAGTGCCAAAAACCCAGAAAGGTCCAGTAGTGACCCCCAAAAGAAAAGGATGGTTAATGTTCTGGATGTACTGGAGACAATAAAATCTTCAAGCTCTACTCCGAGAAAAATTGCCGAAGCTCAAAAAGCACAAATTGAAACAACAGCCTCCGGAGCCGAAGCTACAAAGCACCAGGCTGAGATCAAAACTGGACCTTCAGAGCCTGCCAAGGAGAAATCCTTGGAAACTGGAGGAGAAACTACAAAGGATGCTATAAAGCAAATTCTGCCTGAAAAAACTCTCTCTTCAACTCCCGAAGCATCTTCCAAATTACCTGATTATATTGTACGACATGCTTCGGGCAAAATGCTATCTGAAGAGGAAAAGCGAGAAGCTCATCATTATGCCCAGAAATTAAAATATCCAAAAGGGGCATTGATTTTCAACGGCAGCGGAGAAGAAGACTTCTTGTATTGTCTCCCAGACAGCAAGGAGATCTCTGTCTGCCGGGAGATGGCAAGAAGCTTCGGATTCCCAACGTTAGAAGACGGGCTCTCAGTGTTGTCAAAAGATGATTTGGCCGACAGCTTAGCGTACAACAGCTTAAAGGTGAGAAAATAAAATTTTTGTGTGCTTAAAAATTCGTGTGCTTATTTTTTAATACCACATTCCTTTTGCATGGCCTTATTCTTAGCAATGCCCTCAGAGCGCAGAAAAGCGCTGAAGACGAGGGATGTACCATGGCGTTGAATAACCTTCGTTCCGAAGTGATTGAGCTAAGGAACGAAGGTCTTGAGAAAGTTAAAATATTAAACTCATTGCTTAATAAAATAAAAGAAGACGAAGCTACTTCCAAGGCCCAAGTTGAAGCCCAGAAGTGCGAAATTGAAGATCTTCAGAAACAGCTGGCTGAAGCGAAGTTAAAGTGTGCAATTGCCGAAGCTGACCAAGACGCCAGCGATTACTGGAAAAATCATTGGGAGAAAACAACTGCAAAACTTCGGTCTTCAAAAGAAAGATGTTATAAAAAATCCATGGAATGTGTGGAAAAAATTGAGACTAGTTTTGCCAGCGTTGGCGCATATTCGAATGAAGGCAACTTTGTACTGGGCGATCCCGAAGGTCCAATCGACTGGATTAACGGCGAAGCCGAAGCTTTTGAGGAAGTTTTAAGTGGTCGTGGAGATGTCTATGCCTTCTCAGGTGCCAGGGGAATTGCGGCTATTTTGGAGAAGGAGGGTTGCGAGCATGTGAAGATTCTGGCCCAAGCCGAAGCCGCGTTCTCTATTGAAGATACAAAGGACCCCTCGGCCGAGGCAAGCTTTGTTGGCGGAAAGTTTTTTACCGACATCTGGGAAAATGGTGGCCGAGGGATGGCTCACGAAATTATAAATAAAAGTGAAAAAGATACCCACGATGCTAGAGAAGCAGCAAATGCAGCTGAAAAAACTGCAGAACTTGAAAAGCGAATAGGTATTGTCTAATTGCTTTTGACTTTATGTTTTATTATTGTGGCTTCGAACTTATTCATATTTTGTATCACATCTGAATTATCTTCTGCCCCGGAGCCCTTCGGGTCACAGGCCGACCCCGAAGCAAAAAAGGAAGATGAAATTATTAAGATGGCCGAAGCTATTATGGACAAAGTTGTTTTTCAACTACTAAACGAAGCTGCGGAAGTAGTTTTAAAAGAAGAATAGCTATTGTTGTAAAAACATTTGGAATATTGATGTAATATTTGCTGGACAAAGTGTGTAATATTCTATGGTTTTGAAAGTAATGTACAAGCTGTATGTAATTCAGTTCTTTACGATGCATGAAACTTTACGTACATACCGTTTTTGAGCCTTTGGCGAAAAAAACACCTTCCCTTCTTTTCATGCTTCGTGAAGAATATCCATGTGCGTGAAAATATTATGCTTCGTAAGCAATAGATCTCCTCTGATACTGAAGTTGACGAAACTGTACATCTTCAAACTTTGTTTTGTGCCTTGGCACAATTTCTTTGAAGCAATTTCCGAAGATTAACATTGTATTCCCTTCTTGTGCCATTGATGCAATGTGATGTATGATGTCATGTTATGCGAATGATGTGATGGTGCTATGATATGCAAAATGATATTTGTGCCGAAGATACACGTACGTTCCCACAGTAGGACACAGTCTCTTTGCCGTTTATTTTTCGGCGTATCAGCGTTGACTTTTCGCTGTAAGCCTCCCTTAGGAGCTTCTTCGCCTTTTATTTCGGCGGTATCAGCGTTTATTTTTCGCTGTAAGCCTCCCTTAGGAGCTTCTTCACCTTTTATTTTGGCGGTATCAGCGTTTATTTTTCGCTGTAAGCCTCCCTTAGGAGCTTCTTCGCCTTTTATTTCGGCGGTATCAGCGTTTAGCTTTCACTGTAAGCTCTGCATTCCCTTTGGAATGACTTTTGAGCAGAAAACTTACGCCGCGCTCCCTTAAGAACGACTTTTGTTGCTCCGGCAAAGACTTGCCATGCGTTCCTTAAAACGGCTTTTTGTTGCTTCGTCAAAACTTTTGGATCTTCGTCGATTTATGAGGAAGGTATATTACATTATGATAATGACGAAGCTATTACAAGAAATTGAAATCAACAAAAGAACTAAACTTTCAATGATTGCTCTTTATTGAAAAAGGTAAATGATAACAAATGTAAAAACTGTTTCAGAGGTAGGATATGTCTTAGTAGATGTGCTTCGATTCTGGCACAATACTGTTGACTGTGCGAGCTTCGAACTACTCCCTAAAATCTCGCTGCTGGTGAGTGTGCTGGCTCCCTTCTGGCTGCTGGCCTTGGGGATAAACGGGTTGCATTGGTGGTGGAGGTGGAGGCTGTTGCCAAGATGCCTGAGGTTGGCTTGCCGAAGCAACATAGACTGCAGGATGGTTACCCACATACTCTGGAATGTACGGTGAGTGGTACGAAGCAGTATGCATAACCTGCTTCGGCAGGCTCTGTTGGGCTGCAGCTTCTGCTATCTCTTTCTGTTTTTGGATGGTGACATGGCACATCCTGGTAGTATGGCCCTTGTCCTCACCGTAGAATAGGCAATAAATTTTCCTGGGCTGATCCCCAAACCTTCCTTCGAAGCCCCTGGCGCCTCTGCCTCTTGGAGCTGGGGGCTGGGGATAGATCTGTTGCTGCCTCGAAGCCTGGGAGGAATACTGCGGCCTATGTTGCTGACTTCCCCTATCGTCATTCTGAGTAGAGTGAATAGATCTGACGTGCCTAGGGTGGATTCTCCCTCTGAAGCCCCTGGTCATTTCAGAGAACCTGTAAGCTTCCTCCCTTCTTTGTCGAAAGTCATTATCTGCTCGGATATATTCATCCATCTTCTGAAGCAGTTTCTCCAGGGTCTGAGGGGGTTTCCTGGCGAAGTATTGGGCTGTAGGTCCTAGCCGAAGCCCCTTAATCATGGCCTCAATAACAATTTCATTAGGCACCGTTGGCGCCTGTGCCCTCAGTCGTAAGAACCTTCGGACATACGCCTAAAGGTATTCTTCATGATCCTGAGTGCACTGGAACAAAGCTTGAGCAGTGACCGGCTTCGTCTGAAACCCTTGGAAGCTGGTGATGAGCATGTCCTTCAGCTTTTGCCACGATGTAATTGTTCCTGGCCGAAGAGAAGAGTACCAGGTTTGTGCAACATTTTTGACTGCCATGACGAAGGATTTCGCCATGAATGCAGTATTGCCACCATACAAAGATATGGTTGCTTCGTAGCTCATCAGAAATTGCTTTGGATCTGAGTGTCCATCATACATTGGGGCTGGGGTGGTTTGTAAGACGGGGGCCAAGATGTAGCCTGCAGTTCTGCTGACAGAGGAGAAGCATCATCAAAAGCAAAATTTCCATGATGGAAATCCTCATACCAGTCATCCTCGTTGACGAAGCCCTCTTGGTGAAGCTCTCTGTACTGGGGCCTCCGGTTCTGCTCATCTTGCGTAAGATGACGAACTTCTTCAGAGGCTTCGTCTATCTACCTTTGTAGGTCAGCTAGTCGGGCCATCTTTTCTTTCTTCCTTTGCACTTGTTGATGCAGCATCTCCATATTCCTGATTTCTTGGTCCAAGTCGTCCTCCTGAGGCGTTGGACTGGTGGCCTTCCTCTTCTGGCTTCGGGCCTCCCGAAGAGAAAGGGTCTCCTGGTTCGGGTCCAGCGGCTGCAGAGCGACAACCCCTGTTGCTGAAGCTTTCTTTGGCGGCATGACGAAGGTCAATGCTTGCCGAAGGTGGTCAAAAAGGGTTCACCGGAGGTGGTGTAAGTGCAATCAACCCTAATTGAGGGTTTTGGTGATTAATGACAAAACAAACTAAGATTCTAATAAGTTTGCTCCTAGTATGTACACAGTATTTCTACAGACAGGAGAAGCACAGATCTTACGAGCATAAAAGTATAAAGCACAGCGGATTTAAAATTCCACATCAAATGGCGTGCTCCAAGTGCTAAGAAACAACGACGGTGCTAAATTTATAATTCCTGAGTCATAGGAATCGCCGTACAATTAAGAGGGATCCGCGACGGTTAAGTAAGTTGTGAAACGAGCCAAGTTCAAAATCTTTTAAAACTCCTTGGAGATCATTTTCCCAGATCATGAATGCCCTTGAGAAAAACAAATTTTACTTCTCACAAAGACTCCCCTTTTGTTCTCTTCAAAATTCTCAAAGTTTGGTTTCAGCCCCCAAAACCGGTTCAACCGGTCCTGAAACCGGTTCAACCGGTTTCGGTACTGTTCACCTGCCACCTCTGCTCTGACCTATCTGACAGTCAGAGCTGTCAGAGAAAGTCGCAGCAGATATTTTTCAGAAATCGGTTGAGCCGAATTTTGTCCCTACTCAGCCGGTTTTGAAACCGGTCGAGTGTCCGGCTGAGTAGATCAGTGGACCGGGATCCCCCTGGCAGAAACCGGTTCAACCGGTTTGAAAACCGGTTCAACCGGTTTTTGGCCATTTTCTCCCAACGGCTGCCAGCTTTTGGGGGATCCTTTATATACCCCCTCACACTCTCTCTCTCATTTACTCCTGCCTCTCCCACAAATTCTTGGCTGACCAACCTTCAAACAAGAGCATTCATTTCACTTTTCACACCCGCAATCGCATCTCCTTCAATCATTTGAAGGACCCTTGGTGTGAGGTGAACTCGATCGAACTCGCTGTCGATTTCATCTCGATTCTCCCATTCTCTTGTTCTTGAGCTCGTTGCAAACTTAACCGTGTGCGGATTTGTTACTCTTGGAACCTCGTGTTCCTTGACGGTTAGAGGTTGCTTGGGAGTCTCCAAATTTGTGGACGACCCCAAGAAGTTTGTATCACCCGCTCCTTGAGCTGATTTGAGAAGAGATTGCCTTGACCTTTGTGGTCGGCTTGTGGAGGATTAGGGTTGGAAAAGACCCGGCCCTTTGTGGGTTCCTCAACGAGGAGTAGGACACCTTTGTGGTGGTTGCCGAACCTCGGGTTATATCGCGTGTTCTTGTGTGTTCTTGTCAAGCGTTTTATATTCAGTGGTTGGTTCATATTATTCATTTGAGTAGATTTTGTGTAGGGCAAATCTTTAGCTATATTCTTCCCTACTTCGCATTTGTTCAATAGATTATCAAATTTAAGTTGAGCGGGTTCAAACTTGTTCAGTTGTGATTAAAATCGACTGAACCGGTTTGCACCTGTGCAACTTTGATTTAACCTATTTCGAAGTTTTTAGTGAAAATTTTCAGGTGTAGCCTATTCACCCCCCTCTAGGCTACTTTCAGGTGGGCGCCAATGTTGGTCACTTGCTCTCAAATGCTTCGGCTTAAGAGCAAGGAAACACAAAAAATGTTAAACGTTAAAGCCCTTCGTCCTTCAGAGTATTATTTCCCTTAGGATATAACGACTTTCGGACGAAGGTTACAAAGAATATGCCTTCGTAAGTTCAACATATAGAAATGAAGAGAAATTCATATGAAATACAATAAACAACATGAACAGTTAAATATATTGTTACCATTGGATAATTTTTATTTTGTTACTGTGAGTAAATAGAGATGATAACTTATTACAAGTGTACATTCGGTCTTGAAGGAAAATAAAGAGTACAAGTGTGACGCAAGGGTAAATTCCAAGTCAGCGTGAACAGTACGGGAGCATTGTTCATCTATTTATAGGCACGGGACGCAGCCCATGTAAAATTACACCCATGCCCTTTACATCCGCAAATAACTCTATAGTAATCCATCGAGGTCTAAATAGCCTTTTCATCTTTAAGTCGGTTTTCTTTTCTGCTATCATGCCGAAGCTCCTTTGCTTACAGCTTCGGTGCTGCATCAACCTTCGTACTCTTTGTGCTTCTCCCCCTGTAGTACTGATTCGAATCCAAAGATACCTGTCCACACATTATACTCCAGAAACATTGTTAAATCATGTTTTTGAGGACCTTCGGAAGCCGAAGGCCCCCAACAGTAGATAAGATGGAAAAGCTGTTGGAGACCACCTCACCACGCTGGATTTGGTAGGCACTTTCTTTCATAGCTCTTGTTTCATTTGAGAGGACATTTTTTCCCTGCACATTTTTCTAGTAGAAAGAAAATCCGGTAAGTGAAATGAAAAGAGATCAACACCTCTGCTTCATTTGTCTGCACACCGATATATTGATGTGGATTGTGCTTTTTCGAGATCCCAATAGTTGTTCCTTTGATCCACATAATATACAGTTTGTTTATTGTTTTTTTAAGAAGTGTTAGAAGGTGTTTGATTTTTTCTCCTAAAATCTACAATGGGAGAGTAAGAAGAGAAATCACCTTCGAAATTGAAAGAGGAGATTGCCATAGGAAGAGGAGATTTCGACGGTCAACATCAGAGTCAGTATGTCGATGGTGGTGGCTCTACCTCTCGCTGACAATGTATGAATAGATGGATCAGATGTGCGTAGGGATGATGAGGTATCATCCAATGTTGGTTTGCGTGTTAGCTTCGTACCTATTTATTATATGTGGTATGGAGTCGTAAGGAAAAGGTTGTTGTGCCTCCGGTATTGACACGATGTGCTATCGAGATCGGTTCTTTGACCAAGTGCGATATAAGATCAACCTAATATTATCCCCTTTGATCTCATACTTTATTTCCATATGTTCAGAATTTAGTTTCTTAATTCCTTAGTTTTTTAGCTTATAGTCTCTCATCCTTAATAGATCAGTACACTAAGACTAAGTGTCACATCAGTCAGTTACATGCTACTAAACTCAATGACCAAGTGTAACTTTCTATTTATTCCTGAGGGTGATGGTTGCATCAGTGACCCCTTAATCAAGAATCATAGGTGCTCTATGTAACTCATGTCGGCTATGTCATTTTTAACACGCTGGATGGGAACCATTTAGTTGACCAGTCTTTATATGTTGAAATTCAATTGTTTGATCCTAGACTTTCTCCTTTACGACGTAAAACTTTATGTTAATGTATTTGGCAGCAACACTTGAATTGTTGTTATAGGAGCAAAACATTATTTGTTCATTATCGCAGCAATGGTTTTGTTATGTTGTCCACCACTTTTAACACGGTACAAACTTCTTAAGCCATATAGCATGTCTTGTTGCCTCATAACGTGCAACAAACTTAACATACATTATTTACAATATAGTGATGG
The DNA here is from genome assembly GCF_902167145.1 of Zea mays. NCBI lineage: Eukaryota > Viridiplantae > Streptophyta > Magnoliopsida > Poales > Poaceae > Zea > Zea mays. Next base: position 150,370,030 of record NC_050100.1, read on the forward strand.
TTTGTTTTGAGATTTTTCATTTCTTTGACTTGTTATAGATCTAAAAAACAACCACACCTGAGACAATTGTGGATATAGTTTGGCCAAATCCAAAAACCTAATGGGTTTGGGTTATAGGGTAGGATTTAGGTGTAGGATCTTTGTTGGGCACCTGTCAAGATTCCTCTAAAGAACCAAAATGGGGCAACATGATTAAATCAATATGGTTCCCTCTCCCTTTGATTTACTCATGATGAATGAGTAGACCAAAAGGGGAAGGTTAAAATGAGTAAATAAACATGTTCAACAAGATGAAACATGTAAATTGGGTACACATAAGTCATACGTCATGAGCTTCACCCCTTTAGTTTCCTTTCTTTTTAACTTCATACAATTATAAAGATACCTTTAGAAAATCCAAGGTGGTTCAGAGATGTTTGTGTCTTATAGCTTCAGTTGAGCGATCCGAAGGTAAACGCATATGTGAACAGCAAAAAGGTGTGTCATGTGTGGGCACTGTACCACTATTTATAGTGATGGCACGATGTACAACTTCGTTATATTTTTGTCCTTAAATTCTATGCATATGATCTACAGAGACTATTGAGGGTGTCGTATTTTCCACTCAAAGACGTGTTATGCACGCCCCTTGAATCTCCCTTTGTCTCCTGGTCATATGTTTGAGACACTTTAGGGTACTTCTTCTAAATATTGGTGCCAAAGCTACCACTTATTACATTAAACCGTGGAGATCGCTATGACGAAGGTCATTTCGTCATTCATGTAGCAAACTCGAAGATGGTTGAGATCCATTAATTTGAGAACATTTGGCAAAGGCACACACACACACACCTAATAACCTTTTCTTTCCCAAAACATAGAACATAGAGTGAGGAGAGAAATTACCTTCAAGATTGGAGGAGAATGTTGCCATGAGAAAGGGAGACTTTGGGGTTGGCGTCGAAATTAGTATGTCAATGGAGATTATGTTTTCCTTTACTAACTACATAGGCATGAGAAGGACTGACTCTAGGGTCAGCATCGAGTCAGTGTGTTGATGGCGTCGACACATTTCTTCACTGACCGCGTAGGAATAGATTGAACCAGGTGTATACAAGGATGATTAGGTACCAGCGAACATTGGTTCATGTGCTAGTTATTAATGCCAAATATTGTCGAGGATCTCTGTCCCGCTTAAATTATAATTAGGATGTACTTCTTTAGTTATTAATGCCAAATATTGTCACTTATTTATATTGTCAAATATAAGAAATCATTATGTGTACATAAAAATGAACACATTTGTACATGTATGATTTCTTGACAAGGTAATTATTTATTTTTATCATTATCTATTACATGAAAACATTGTCACGTGTAAGTTTAACAGATCCCACTGAGAATGGGGATGGTGAAGCATTCCCCATCCCCGTCCCATTTATCCATCGAGGGATAATTTCCCCTGATTTACATCCCCGTGGAGGAAGGAACTTTCCCACCCCCATCCCCTAATAGAAGAACCCCCCTCGAAAAATCAGGGATCGGGACCCATTGCCATCGCTAAGTAGCAGGGATGGATCTGGATGTCTAGAAATTTGTATTATTTATATTCTTATTTGCTAAAAATGATAATATTGATATATGTATTCGTATTTGATTTCATATGAATGTCACATGGATGAAATTGAATTCTGTTTCTAGTATTTTTCTTTATCTGATTCCAGTTTTGTATTCGACAAAATCATGGAATATCCAACGGTACCCGTATACGTAAAGAAAAAAGTATAATGAAACCATGTAAAACATATTTGTACCACAAGTTACCAATTACAAATGATTTTAATTTTAATAATGATACCGAAAAACCGACGTAAAGTGATTAGAATATTAAAAAAATTATATAATAAATAAATAATTATGGTAATCATACTATTTTTAGTGATACACAATGATAAACTTTAATTAATATTTAAAAAATGCTAATTGTAAATATATTAGATTATTTGTTTAATGAGTACATTATATTTATATGTACTAATATACATAATGAATATGCTCATATGTTATCTTTGTACTATGTTCTTATTTTACTCTAACATGATTTTTTTACTAACTATAAATTTATTAATAAAATAAATTGATGCTCGATATGGCGTTATCTTTAAAGTCAAATAAGTACCCCGAATGTGAATTTAAATTTAAATTATTTATATCCAATATTCTTCGTATTTGTCGTATTATTTAAATTAAAATATGATAAATAGTGATACCTGAATTCGATTTAATATATGTATTTCATCCGAATCCAAGGTGTACGGTCGGCGTAGGCATTGAAAAAGATTGGAAATCTGGGGAGTCGGGACTCGCAAGGCAGGCAGGCAGCCAATACTAGTAGGCAGTAGCACATAAACGAAGAAAGTCAACGGGTGCAGTCTGCAGACGAGAGGTCCCCCGCAGCCCACAGCCACAGGGCAGTGCCCCGGCCCCCACCTCACCTCAAGTCATGTCGTCGTCTCTGCTCTCAACAGACGGTCCAAAGGGATTTCTCGGCGAGAGCACCGCTTTTCTAGACACGTCAAAATGCACTACTGTTCCTACTATTCCTAGGCGGCCTGTGTTTTTTTAATCCATTTTCTGGAGGAGAAAAAAAGAAATAATTTCAACCTCCTTTTCTCGTTGTTACTCACTCTATCTAAAAATAATATTCGTTTTAACTCTTTGTTTTTATATCCATATTCAAATAGATAATAATAAATCTAATCACATATATAAAAGCACGTACATCAAGTGTACTGTACAAATCTATTAATTAATTAAAACAAAATTTAATTTGGAACGGAGAGAGTATTAATTATTATATAGATATAGAAGTAACAAGGTAAATAACGTCTCGACTGACCCGTATTTTCCTCTCTTCAAATGGAGTAATAACTCGTTTCTATGTTAAACTTTTTTTTACCCTAATTATAATTACAAGCAGTAATTTTTTTTATTCGAGGAGGAATGGTTCCCTTTCTTTAATGAATTTGAGAGCTACTTCACATCCGGTTGGGGGCACTCTGAAACAGATAGTACTCCTTCTTTTGTACGGAGCAGACCAAAGCAGATACACACGCGGCAGAACGCATCGGATTCGTTGGATATCCTAATCGCACTGCGGCGATGGCCCTCGCCAATAGGCCAAACGGTGGCCCGGCATTGCATTGCATTGCATTGCATGAAAAAGGGGTCCGAAGCAGGCACTCAGCAAAATGAGCTGCGCTGCTGGTGCTGGTGCTGGGATTTGTGATTTGTCTGGCGGTGCGCGCGGCACAAGTGCAGAGCCCACTGCCAGTGCCCCCGCAGTTCCTCGACCATGCCACCATCAGATGCCCATGCAGTCATGCTCTCGGTCGGCCACATCACCGCACTCCACCGTGCTGTTTCTTTTCTTTTTCTTTACTTTTCTCACAATACGAGGTGTTTTGTTATCGCTGAGTGCACTGTGCAACCATTTCATAAAAATACTAGCGTATACCTTAAAAATACTAGCGTATACCTTAAAAATACTAGCATATACCTCGTATTAATGTTACGATCCTACGACCGAGAGAGTCGACGGGAGCGGCGGTGGCGCGAGTGAGGGGAGGACACGGTGAAGGGGGGAGGCTGGGTGGCGGCGTCGTGGGTGAAGGAGAGGGGGAAGAGGAGAGGAGAGATGAAGGATGATTCAAATAATATTTTTCATTAATTTTAAGTGGGTAAAGGAGATGAGTTATCTAGCGATCTAAACCATTTATTTTGTGTGTTAGGTCTGAGTGCAATTTGTTTGGTGAATTTAGTGTAGGTTATGGGTGCGGCGGTGATTTGGTTGGATGCGTTTTTGTAAAGTTTAAACTGGTGAATTATATATTGATACTGATACTCCATCAGTAAAAAAACAACTTCTATTTTTACGTTCCAAAAAGCTAAACACTTTAAACTTAACTATTTTTCCAAGCAGCTGGAAAATTCATTTTGACCCTTGGCAAAATGTACTGTGGGTAGTCTATTACGCAGATTTTTGTTACTAGGTCACTGTCTAGCAGAGAAGTAGGTAACGGTTGTTGGTGTAGTTGATATCGTGTCTATAAAAGCATTATATTCCTCTGCCTACAAATAAGCGCATATGATCTAAACTAGTATTCTCTCCATTATTTTTTATTTATCGCGATTTAGTTTAAAAATAAACTAACGTGCGATAAATATTTGAAAACGAAGTTAGTACATACTGCTCTACACATACTGTACTTTGGTACAATGTGTTTACAACAAAAGCAGGTAACGGTTTTTGATATCTCGATCTCCGTCGCTTTCGTTCCGTCGTTTTCGTGGAGTGGTTCCAGCAGAATAGTACACGTTTACGTATTGAGGTGCACGTACTCATCAGTTACGTGGCCTAATCAATTGCCGATTCCGTGACTTCCCATGCCTGTCACAGCAATCTTTTCAAACCGATCCTGTTTACATGTAGACGCCGCACACACGTACATGGGGATGGAATGTCGTCACATTTGAAATTTCAAACGTCCAGCACCAATCGGTTGCTTCCTAACGTTTGATTTCTTGGATTGAATGGACCGATCACTGTTGGTCACCTGTTTTCATTACTAAGAGGAACCAAAATAGTACAACACAATTAAAAGTAAAATAACGTAATATCATAAGAATGCTTAAGAGAGATCATTATTGATATACTTCCTTTATTACTCTTTCTTAATTACAAATGGTTACATACATACCTTTGAGAGTTGAGACAGCGATACAATGGTAAGGAAATAACACAGCTTCGAAGGCAAAGCAATCTTGATCCCTCTGAGGGCATGTGTTTCTTCATGGCATTGTAATCCTATCTATAGTGACGAGTCGGAATACAAGTTTGTATAAAATCACAAACATGTCTCCGGTTTTTATACATTCAAACTACAAGATCATTTAAGGGCACTACCATTTTTTCCTTTTCAGACGTGCTGATCAAACCTTCGTCTTAGTCGGTTCCATGCCCCGCGCCAAAACCATGAAGGCGAAGCTCTTTTGGCTTCGCCTCCACATATATCACCGAAACGAAGGTTCAAAGCGAAGGTCGTTCTTATTATTCCTTCGGAATGCCTGAAACAAACTTAGAGATAATTGATAACTTAACATTTTGAGGACCTTCGGCAAGGGAAGGCCCCCAACAGTAGCCCCTTGTGGTATTATTTCGTTTTTCATAGTGAGCTCACGACGTGGAATAGGAGGAGACCTCGTGCCGAAGCTTCAAAAACATCTTCTAGAGCTCGTTATTGAAAAAGAATTCTCGAAAATACGTTTTTTGCATAAGGGGACCACTTGAAGTGGGCGATTGCACGTGCATCCTCGATTTTCATGCCTTTTTCTATAAAATGAACAGATGCCCTGGCGGCTAGGCACGACATTTATTGTCGTTGCCTACCTACTGCACCTACTTTCTTTGCCTCTGAAGCCCTCTTCGGCTCTGTACAATTTTACAAACTTCGTGCTCTGCTAGCTTTGTTTTTTTACAAATGGCAGGAGAGAAATCAAACATTGAACTCACCATTGTGTTAGCTTCACAGTTTGCTAAAAAGGGAGAAGAGGTCCTGGTCGCCGAGAGTGGCTCTCTAGTCAGTGCAGTTCATGCACCGGACCGCCTCCATACGAACAAGCCAATCTCGAGAATTTTATTATAAATTTCACTGGACCTTCTATAGTAGTGGTCCGGTGGTGAATTGGACCTTGGCCCCAATGGCTACTTCGACGCTGATGGTCGGCTCCAATGGCTAGATGACACATGGCGGTCCGGTGCCACCCAGAGAAGGAAAGGATCAATCAGATCCCTGAGGCAGGCACTACAGTAGAGGTCTGGTGCACCCACGAATAGAGAAGTTACCCATTTTGTTTTGCATCGGCTACAAGGGCTTCGAGGCTATAAATAGGGCCCCTTCTCGACCCCAAGAAGTACAACCAAACAACAAGCAAGTGTAGAACAAGGGTGTAGTCATATTCTATCCCTCGTGTATTCTCTTGTAGATCAAGTGCCTGGCGTGAGTTCTAGCCAAGAGAGAGGTGAAGTGTTGCTGCAAAAAAAAGAGTTAGTGTGATCTTGAGCAAGTGCTGGTGTTGTTACTCTACCGGAGAGCTGTCAAGAGTTGTGATCAGGCTCGGTTCTATTGTAACCCATCTCAATATAGTGGAAGTCTTTGTCTATCACCTTGCTAATAAACTGGAGCAACCAGATGAAGGAGTTGAAATAGACTCCAAGCTAGGTTAGCTAACTCCAACATGGAGTAGGCAAGCATTTTAGGCTTGACCGAACCACGGAAAAAATCGTCATGTCTCTTGTTTTGTTTCTGTTTGCACATTTATTCTTATCTGTGGTATGAGTCTTCTATGAAGTACATGATTTTTTGAGACAAGAACTTCAATTCTACTACGATTTACTTGACTTGCCATTATTTCACTGCAATAAACGCTTCGAGTAGAGTAAGAAAGTTCATTTGAGTTAAGATTTTTTATTCGTTTATTCACCCTCCCTCTAGGTGACATCCAGGTCCTTAGTACATCAAAGGGTACTATTAGTGGTTCATTAAGATGAAAGTAAAGACAAATAAGGAGAAAACATAAAAAGATGCAAAAATCCCTAGATTTTGCAACAACTTTGGTTCTTTGAGCTAGCCCCTCAGGCCTCAATAATTATGCTTTGAGTCACGAACCATATTGTTCATTGTATGATCTTCGAAAGGTTCCCTTCTATCCTATTGATGCATGTCATGCACTGGAAATTGATGGTGACCCATAGACACCTGCTCGTATGGTGGAGGGCCTGGGATGAATGTTGTAGTAACTGCCTAATGACTAGGCGAAGGACTGGTCGAAGCAAGAGAACCTGAAAGTGGCTCCAACTCTTGGTGTTGGATATGTTGTGGACTATAGGGTGAGTAGTATGATGATGTGTGGAAGACCTTTTTTGGTTGACTTGTCTTTGCAGCAGCAGTAAGTTCTTTTTGCTTTTGTATGGTTATTTGGCAAGTCTTTGTGGCGTGACCCTTGTTCTCTCCATGGAAACACAATACAACTTCCTTGGTTGTGAATTATGATTAATTAAATCTTCTTCCGAAGCTTTAGCCCCATCTTCCTCCTCTTAGAGAGCTAGTGGTCAAAATTTGCTTTGGAAAGGTTGTTGTTGTGTCCCTGATGTCTAGGATGAGTCTTGAGGCTAATTTTATTGTGCTTGACATTGGCTAGATTTGTCTTCATTTTGGTCCATATTCTAGATGCTTCGAACATGTCTAGGATGAAATCTTGCTCTGAAGCCCCTAGCGGACTCTGCATATTTCTATGCGTCTTGCCTACGCTAATGAAAATCGGTGTCTGCTCTGATGTACTCATCCAACTTTTGCAGCAGCTTCACTAAAGAGGGGGGAAGTTTCCGAGCAAAGTATTGTGCTGCTAGGCTTGGACGAAGTCCCTTGATTATTGTTGCGATGACAATATCATCCGGAACACTTGGTGCTTGAGCCCGAAGTTGAAGGAACCTTCAGACATAAGACTAGAGGTATTCATCTTGCTCTTCGGTACATTGAAACATGGCTTGAGCAGTTAAAGGCTTCATTTGGAAGCCTTAAAATTTTGTGAGGATAAGGTCCTTGAGTTTCTGCCATGACGAGATCAATCTTGGCCGAAGAGAAGAATACCATGTTTGTGCTACATTCTTGACTACCATGAAAAATGATTTTGCCATAACTGCTGAGTTACCGCCATATGAGGATATGCTAGTTTCATAACTCATCAAGTCTATTAAGCCATCATACATTGGGAGCTAGGGTGGCCTTTATAGTGGTGGCCATGGTATGGTTTGCAAGTCTGATGCCAAAGAGAAGAATCATCATATAGTAAGGCATCATGGTTATGTCCATCGAAGTGAAAAGATTATCTGATAATATGAGTTCTCCAATTGTTCATCTTGATGCGTCATGTGACAAAATTCTTCTGATGCTTCGTCAATTTGCCGTTGTAACTAAGAGATCCGAAGCATCTTCTCCTTCTGGTTTTTGACCTGTTGATGGATATCTCTAGATTTTGGATCTCTTAGTCGGGGTCGTCCTGTGATGGAGGGTCCATGGACTTCCTTTTCTCTCTTTGTGCTTCAAGAAGAAGTGCCTCTTCATTCTGTTTTGATCTATGGGAGTAAGAATAGAAGCAGCTGCTACAGATTTCTTTAGGAGCATGATGAAGAAATGCTTGCTGTCGTGGATTCACAGGAGGTGGGTGCCAATGTTGGTCACTTGCTTTGATTCCTTAAGGGGACCAAAACAGGACAACACAATTAAAAATAAAAGGACATTTGTTCCTTTGATCTATCAATGGATAGATCAAAGGAGGAAGACACATACCTTCAAACAATATAATAGAAATGCTTAAGAGTGATCATTACTGTTGTACTTCCTTTTTTATTATTTCTTAATTACAAATGATTACAAACATACCTTTGAGAGTTGAGACAACGATACAAAGGTAAGGAAATAACATAGCTTCGGAGGTAGAGCAACCTGAAAGCATCTAGGCCCTGGGTTGGTTTTAGTGATTAATGACAACACAAGATTATATGTGACTAATGTGTGTTTTGTAGAGCAAATGGTAAGTTAGGTCGCATTACAGGAAATTGTGTTGCAATAGTGAAAACAATCCCTGAGATGAGAACTTGAAGCGACGGCTGAAAAGGGCAAATAAAAAGATGAAGGTCTTTGTATTCCGAGTGTCGAAGGAGTTGCAGACACTTGGTATAGAATTAGGTCTTTTATTTTTATTTTAGTCGTACTATAAAGAGGGGTTGTGGATGAGTAGTTTGACCAAGAGATTTCTAGTGTAGTGTTGGTACATATTCACACTCACATCTAGTGCTAGGTGTTACTCTATAACACACTCACAAGTTAGAACGAAAACGGTTTAGAAAAAACAAAGGAAAAGAAAATAGGGTTGCTGTCTTAGGGGCACTTGACTGTCCGGTGCACCCTTTGACAGTGGGGCCAGCCAGCCCCGGGGGCAGCGCCTCTACCCCCGAGAAACCCGAGAGCAACAAGTTCATGGAATTGAATTTTAGCGGTCACACCGGACTGTCCGGTGTGCAACAGACAACCACTATTCACTGTCCGGTGTGGTGTCAGTCCACAGTTGGAGCCGGCCGTTGGCGCACCAGTGGCACACCGGACTGTCCGGTGCGCCCATGCGCAGAGAGGTTCAACAACGACTAGTTTGAGGGTTGGGCTATTTATACCCCCTCCACCTACCTCATTTAGTGTCTTGCTGCCCACATTCAAGTCCATTCATTGCTAGAGCATTGCAAGCACCACAAAGCCTAGTGAGGTGATTAGAAAAATCATAATCAAGTGTTAGGATCTCATTAGTGCAAGTGAGAGCCACCTAGAGCACACACCACATGCATTAGGCTTCTCTTGGTCAAGTGAAAGTCTATGGCTTGTTACTCTTGGTGATCGGCATCACCTAGATGGCTTGGTGGCGATTGGAGCGAGGTGATCACCCCGGAGGATCTGATGGTGACCCGGCTCAAGTTTGTACGCGGTCGTGAGGGATCCACCGCGCCAGAGTGGCAAAGGATCACCTCATAGTGAGCACTTGGTTCTTGCGAGGACCAAGGGGGAGCAATACCCTTGCGCGGGTGCTCCAACGAGGACTAGGGAAGAGTGCCGACTCTTCGATACCTCGGCAAAAAAATGGAGGAGTCTTCTTAACCTTGCTTTACATTCTGCATTTAATTTGATCATTTCACTTTGTTCAATTTCTTAGCAAGTATTTGAAATAATGACTTAGGGTTGTTGTTTTTCTAGTAGTATTTATTTATTGCTATTAGTTAGGTGAAGTTGGGCTCTTGCTTAGGGTTTAATATTTGTGGATTTTTTTAGAAAAGCCCAATTCACCCCCTCTCCTGGGCATCGTGATCCTTTCAATTGGCATCAAAGCCTAGTTGCTCCTGTTTTAGCTTAACTGCCAGAGTAGCAATGTCCGGCGGGGATGGACCTCCTACCATTTTTTATGGTGACGATTTTTCTTATTGAAAAATCGTATGGAAACTTACTTAGAGGCTATAGACATTGGTGTCTATAAAGCCGCCACTCAAGGGTTCCCCGAACCTAGAGATCCCACAGATCTTATAGGTGATGAGTATAATTATGAAAAATAGAATGCTAAGGCCAAAAACACTCTCTTTAGGGGCCTTCGCAAATATGTTTTTAATAGAGTAAGAAATCACAGAAATGCTCATGATTTGTGGTTGGATATTTGTGTTTTACATGAAGGAACTAAAAGTGAGCATGAGGAGAGATATTGTCGGCGTTTCGACCCCCGGGGTCCCTGGACCGACGAGTAAATTGTCGCCGCGTGTCCCAGCCCAGATGGGTCGGCGCGAGACGGAGCACGAAATGGAAAAGGGGAAACCCGCGGCCTTTGTGTTGTCCTGTGCCCAGGTCGGGTGCGCTTGCAGTAGGGGGGTTACAAGCGTCCGCGTGGGAGAGAGAGCGGGAGCCTTGTGCGTCGGCCCGTTCTCCCACGCGACCAACCTTCTCGTACGAGAGCCCTGGACCTTCCTTTTATAGGCGTAAGGAGAGGGCCCAGGTGTACAATGGGGGGGGTGTAGCAGTGTGCTAACGTGTCTAGCAGAGAGGAGCTAAAGCCCTAAGTACATGCCGTCGTGGCAGCCGGAGAGGTTTTGGCGCCCTGTTCATGTGATGTCGTGGCCGTCGGAGGAGTGCTTGAGCCTTGTGGAAGTACAACTGTCGGGGCTGTCGGATCCTTGCTGACGTCTCCTTGCTTCCGTAAGGGGCTGAGAGCCGCCGTCGTCATGGAGCACGCGGGGTGCCATCATTACTTGTTTACCGGGGCGAGCCAGATGGGACACCGGTCTTATTCCCCGTAGCCTGAGCTAGCTAGGGGTAGGGTAATGATGGCCTTCCCTGTGACGTGGCGGGTCCGAGCCTGAGGTCGGGCGAGGCGGAGGCTCCTCCGAGGTTGAGTCTGGGCCCTGGGGTCGGGCGAGGCGGAGTTCGTCTTCCGATGTCGAGGATGAGTCCGAGCCCTGGGTCGGGCGAGGCGAAGACCGTCTTCCGAGGCCGAGCCTGAGTTCGAGCCCTGGGGTCGGGCGAGGCGGAGTCCGTCTTCCGGGGTCGAGGTTGAGTCCGAGCCCTGGGGTCGGGCGAGGCGGAGTCCGTCTTCCGGGATCGAGGCTGAGTCCGAGCCCTAGGGTTGGGCGAGGCGGAGTCCGTCTTCCGGGGTCGAGGCTGAGTCTGAGCCTTGGGTCAGGCGAGGCGGAGTCCGTCTTCCGGGGTCGAGGCTGAGTCCGAGCCCTGGGGTCGGGCGAGGCGGAGTCCGTCTTCTGGGGTCGAGGATGAGTCCGAGCCTTGGGTCGGGCGAGGCAGAGCTTCCCATGGCGCCCGAGGCTGGACTTAGCTGCTGTCAGCCTCACTCTGTCGAGTGGCACAGCAGTCAGAGTGGGGCAGGCGGCGCTGTTTTCCTGTCAGGTCGGTCAGTGGAGCGGCGAAGTGACTGCGGTCACTTCGGCTCTGTCGACTGGGGAGCGCGCGTCAGGATAAGGTGTTAGTCGATCCTTGCATTAAATGCTCCTGCGATACAGTCGGTTGGCGTGGTGATCTGGCCAAGGTTGCTTCTCCGCGAAGACTGGGCCTCGACTGAGCCGAAGGTGTGTCCGTCGCTTGAGGGGGCCCTCGGGCGAGACGTGAATCCTCCGGGGTCGGCTGCCTTTGCCCGAGGCTGGGCTCGGGCGAGGAGAGATCGTGTCCCTTGAGTGGACTGAGCCTTGACCTTAATCGCGCCCATCAGGCCTTTGCAGCTTTGTGCTGATGGGGGTTACCAGCTGAGATTAGGAGTCTTGGGGGTACCCCTAATTATGGTCCCCGACAGTAGCCCCCGAGCCTCGAAGGGAGTGTTGATACTCACTTGGAGGCTTTTGTCGCACTTTTTTGCAAGGGGACCGATGAAAGGGAATTAGGCTTACACCTTTTTCCTAATTGATTTTGGTGGTTGAATTGCCCAACACAAATAATTGGACTAACTAGTTTGCTCTAGTGTATAAGTTATACAGGTGCCAAAGGTTCACACTTAGCCAATAAAAAGACCAAGAATTGGGTTCAACAAAAGAGCAAAGGGATAACCGAAGGCACCTCTGGTCTGGCACACCGGACAGTGTCCGGTGCACCAGAGGACTCCAAGTCGAACTCACCAGCTTCGGGAAAATCCGGAGGCGCTCCGCTATAATTCACCGGACTGTCCGGTGTACACCGGACAATGTCCGGTGCTCCAAGGGAGAACGGCCTGAGGAACTCGCTTGCTTCGGGAATTCCCAACGGCTAGTCCGCTATAATTCACCGGACATGTCCGGTGTACACCAGACTTTCCGGTGTGACATCGAAGCAACGGATACTTCGGCGCCAACAGCTACCTGCAGCGCATTAATTGCGCGCCAGCGCGCGCAGAAGCCAGGCACGCCCATACTGGCGCACCGGACACTCTACAGTGCATGTCCGGTGCGCCACCGGAAATCCAGGCGGGCCCAGAAGTCAGAACTCCAACGGTCGGAACCCAACGGCTTTGGTGACGTGGCTGGCGCACCAGACATGTCCGGTGTGCACCGGACTGTCCGGTGCACCATTCGACAGTCAGCCCCACCAAACGGCTAGTTTGGTGGTTCGGGCTATAAATACCCCCAACCACCCCACATTCAAAGCATCCAAGTTTTCACACTTCCAACCACTTACAAGAGCTAGGCATTCAATTCTAGACACACTCAAGTGATCAAATCCTCTCCCAAACTCCACAAAAGCATTAGTGACTAGTGAGAGTGATTTGTCGTGTTCTTTTGAGCTCTTGTGCTTGGATCGCTTGCTTTCTTTCTTGATTCTTTCTTGTGATCAAACTCACTTGTAATTGAGGCAAGAGACACCAATCTTGTGGTGGTCCTTGTAGGAACTTTGTGTTCCAAGTAATTGAGAAGAGAAAGCTCACTCGGTCCGAGGGACCGTTTGAGAGAGGGAAAGGGTTGAAAGAGACCCGGTCTTTGTGACCACCTCAATAGGGAGTAGGTTTGCGAGAACCGAACCTCGGTAAAACAAATCTGTGTGTCACACTCTTATTTGCTTGCGATTTGTTTTGCACCCTCTCTCGCGGACTTGATTATATTTCTAACGCTAACCCAACTTGTAGTTGTGATTATTTTTGAGAATTTTAGTTTCGCCCTATTCACCCCCCCTCTAGGCGACCTTCAATGGTATCGGAGCCCGGTGCTTCATTAGAGCCTAACCGCTCGAAGTGATGTCGAGAGATCACGCCAAGAAGGAGATGGAGACCGGCGAAAAGCCCACTACAAGCAACGAGAAAGCTCTATCGAGAGAGTCCCGCAACAAGGAGAAGAAGAAGGAAAAGAAGACTTCTTCCCACAAGTCGCGTTGGAGTGGCGACAAAATTAAGAAGATGAGGAAGGTGGTCTACTACGAGACCGACACTTCATCACCTTCCACCTCCGGCTCCGACGCGCCCTCCATAACTTCAAAGTGCCATGAGCGCAAGAAGTTTAGTAAGATCCCCTTACATTATCCTCGTACTTCTAGACATACTCCATTACTTTCCGTTCCATTAGGCAAACCGCCAACCTTTGATGGTGAAGATTATGCTAGGTGGAGTGATTTAATGAAATTTCATCTAACCTCACTCCACAAAAGTATATGGAATGTTGTTGAGTTTGGAGCACAGGTACCATCCGTAGGGGATGAGGATTATGATGAGGACGAGGTGGCCCAAATCGAGCACTTCAACTCCCAAGCCACAACCATACTCCTCGCCTCTCTAAGTAGGGAGGAGTACAACAAGGTGCAAGGACTAAAAAGCGCCAAGGAAGTTTGGGACGTGCTCAAGACGGCGCACGAGGGTGATGAACTTACCAAGATCACCAAGCGGGAAACGATCGAGGGGGAGCTCGGTCGCTTCCGTCTTCGCCAAGGGGAGGAGCCACAAGACATGTACAACCGGCTCAAAACCTTGGTGAACCAAGTGCGCAACCTCGAGAGCAAAAAGTGGGATGACCACGAAGTGGTTAAGGTTATTCTAAGATCTCTTATTTTCCTTAACCCTACTCAAGTTCAATTAATTCGTGGCAACCCCAGATATACACAAATGACTCCCGAGGAAGTAATCGGGAATTTTGTGAGCTTTGAATTTATGATCAAGGGCTCACGGAAGATCAACGAGCTTGACGGCCCCTCCACGTTCGAAGCTCAATCGGTTGCATTCAAGGCGACGGAGGAGAAGAAGGAGGAGTCTACACCAAGTAGACAACCAATCGACGCCTCCAAGCTCGACAATGAGGAGATGACGCTTGTCATCAAAAGCTTTCGCCAAATCCTCAAGCAAAGGAGGGGGAAGGATTACAAGCCTCGCTCCAAGAAGGTTTGCTACAAATGTGGTAAGCCCGGTCACTTTATAGCTAAATGTCCTATTTCTAGTGACAGTGACAGGGGCAACGACAAGAAGGGGAGAAGAAAGGAGAAGAAAAGGTACTACAAGAAGAAGGGCGGCGATGTCCATGTTTGTCGGGAGTGGGACTCCGACGAAAGCTCTAGCGACTCCTCCTCCGACGAGGACGCTGCCAACATCGCCGTCACCAAGGGACTTCTCTTCCCCAACGTCGGCCACAAGTGCCTCATGGCAAAGGATGGCAAAAAGAAGAAGGTTAAATCTAAATCCTCCACTAGATATGAATCCTCTAGTGATGAACATGCTAGTGATGAGGAAGATAACTTACGCACTCTTTTTGCCTACTTAAACATGCAACAAAAAGAGAAGTTAAATGAATTGATTAGTGCCATCCATGAGAAGGATGATCTCTTGGACTCCCAAGAGGACTTCCTAATCAAGGAAAACAAAAAGCATGTTAAAGTTAAAAATGCTTATGCTCTAGAAGTTGAGAAATGTGAAAAATTATCTAATGAACTAAGCACTTGCCATGAGACAATAGACAACCTTAGAAATGAAAATGCTAATTTGCTAGCTAAGGTTGATTCTCATGTTTGTAATGTTTCAACTTCCAATCCTAGAGATGATAATGTTGATTTACTTGCTAGGATTGATGAGTTGAATATTTCTCTTGCTAGCCTTAGGATTGAAAATGAAAAATTGCTTGCTAAGGCTAAAGATTTTGATGTTTGCAATGCTACTATTTCCGACCTTAGAACTAAGAATGATATATTGCATGCTAAGGTTGTAGAATTAAAATCTTGCAAACCCTCTACATCTACCGTTGAGTATACTACCATTTGTACTAGATGTAGAGATGTTAACATTGACGCTATACATGATCACATGGCTTTAATTAAACAACAAAATGATCATATAGCAAAATTAGATGCTAAAATTGCCGAGCATAACTTAGAAAATGAAAAATTTAAATTTGCTAGAAGTATGCTCTATAGTGGGAGACGCCCTGGCATCAAGGATGGCATTGGCTTCCAACAGGGAGGCAATGTCAAACTTAGTGCCCCTCCTAAGAAATTGTCCAACTTTGTTAAGGGCAAGGCTCCCATGCCTCAGGATAACGAGGGTTACATTTTATACCCTGCCGGTTATCCCGAGGACAAAATTAGGAGAATTCATTCTAGGAAGTCTCACTCTGGCCCTAACCATGTATAAGGGTGAGACATCTAGCTCTAGGCAACCAACCCGTGCTAAGTTGCCTAAGAAGAAAACTCCTAGTGCATCAAATGAACATAGCTTTTCATTTAAAACCTTTGATGCATCATATGTTTTGACTAACAAATTCAGCAAGGTAGTTGCCAAATATGTTGGGGGCAAGCACAAGGGGTCAAAGACTTGTGTTTGGGTACCCAAAGTTCTTGTATCTAATGCCAAAGGATCCAAAACCATTTGGGTACCTAAAATCAAGAACTAAACATGTTTTGTAGGTTTATGCATCCGGGGGCTCAAGTTGGATCATCGATAGCGGGTGCACAAACCACATGACTGGGGAGAAGAAAATGTTCTCCTCCTACGAGAAAAACCAAGATCCCCAACGAGCGATCACATTCGGGGATGGAAACCAAGGTTTGGTCAAAGGATTGGGTAAAATTGCTATATCTCCTGACCATTCTATTTCCAATGTTTTTCTTGTAGATTCATTAGATTACAATTTGCTTTCTGTATGTCAATTATGCAAAATGGGCTACAACTGTTTATTCACTGATATATGTGTCACTGTCTTTAGAAGAAGTGATGATTCAGTAGCATTTAAGGGAGTGTTAGAGGGTCAGCTATACTTGGTAGATTTTGATAGAGCTGAACTCGACACTTGCTTAATTGCTAAGACTAAATGGGTTGGCTCTGGCACCGCCGACTAGCCCATGTTGGGATGAAGAATCTTCATAAGCTTCTAAAGGGAGAGCACATATTAGGACTAACCAATGTTCATTTTGAGAAAGACAGGGTTTGTAGCGCATGCCAAGCAGGAAAGCAAGTTGGTGCCCATCATCCACACAAGAACATCATGACGACCGACAGGCCACTGGAGCTCCTACATATGGATCTATTCGGCCCGATTGCTTACATAAGCATCGGCGGGAGTAAGTATTGTCTTGTAATAGTGGATGATTATTCTCGCTTCACTTGGGTATTCTTTTTGCAGGAAAAATCTCAAACCCAAGAGACCTTAAAGGGATTCTTGAGACGGGCTCAAAACGAGTTCGACTTAAGGATCAAGAAAATAAGAAGCGACAACAGGACGGAGTTCAAGAACTCTCAAATTGAAGGCTTCCTTAAGGAGGAGGGCATCAAGCATGAGTTCTCCTCTCCCTACACGCCACAACAAAATGGTGTAGTGGAGAGGAAGAATAGAACTCTATTGGACATGGCAAGAACCATGCTTGATGAGTACAAGACTTCAGATCGGTTTTGGGCCGAGGCGGTCAACACCGCTTGCTACGCCATCAACCGGTTGTATCTACACCGAATCCTCAAGAAGACATCCTATGAACTCCTAACCGGTAAAAAGCCCAATATTTCATATTTTAGAGTCTTTGGTAGCAAATGCTTTATTCTTGTTAAAAGAGGTAGAAAATCTAAATTTGCTCCTAAGACTGTAGAAGGCTTTTTACTAGGATATGACTCAAACACAAGGGCATATAAAGTCTTTAACAAGTCCTCAGGACTTGTTGAAGTTTCTTGTGACGTTGTGTTTGATGAGACTAACGGCTCTCAAGTAGAGCAAGTTGATCTTGATGAGATAGGTGATGAAGAGGCTCCGTGCATCGTGCTAAGGAACATGTCCATTGGGGATGTGTGTCCTAAGGAATCCGAAGAGCCTCCAAATGCACAAGATCAACCATCCTCCTCCACGCAAGCATCTCCACCAACCCAAAATGAGGATGAGGCTCAAGTTGATGAAGGGCAAGATCAAGAAAATGAGCTACCTTAAGATGACGGCAATGATCAAGGGGGAGATGCAAATGAGCAAGACAAGGAGGATGAAGATCAAAGGCCACCACACCCAAGAGTCCACCAAGCAATCCAACGAGATCACCCCGTCAACACCATCCTCGGCGACATTCATAAAGGGGTAACTACTAGATCTCGTGTTGCACATTTTTGTGAGCATTACTCTTTTGTTTCCTCTATTGAGCCACACAGGATAGAGGAAGCACTTCAAGATTCGGATTGGGTAGTGGCGATGCAAGAGGAGCTCAACAACTTCACTAGGAATGAGGTATGGCATTTAGTTCCACGTCCTAATCAAAATGTTGTAGGAACCAAATGGGTTTTCCGCAACAAGCAAGATGAGCATGGTGTGGTGACAAGGAACAAAGCTCGACTTGTGGCCAAAGGATACTCCCAAGTCGAAGGTTTGGATTTCGGTGAAACCTATGCACCCGTAGCTAGGCTTGAGTCAATTCGTATATTATTGGCCTATGCTACTTACCATGGCTTTAAGCTTTATCAAATGGACGTGAAAAGTGCCTTCCTCAATGGACCAATCAAGGAAGAGGTCTATGTTGAGCAACCTCCCGGCTTTGAAGATAGTGAGTACCCTAACCATGTTTATAATCTCTCTAAGGCGCTTTATGGGCTCAAGCAAGCCCCAAGAGCATGGTATGAATGCCTTAGAGATTTCCTTATCATTAATGGCTTCAAAGTCGAAAAGGCCGATCCTACTTTATTCACTAAAACTCTTGAAAATGACTTGTTCGTATGCCAAATTTATGTTGATGATATTATATTTGAGTCTACTAACGAGTCTACATGTGAAGAATTTAGTAGGATCATGACACAAAAATTCGAGATGTCTATGATGGGGGAGTTGAAATATTTCTTAGGATTTCAAGTAAAGCAACTCCAAGAGGGCACCTTCCTAAGCCAAACAAAGTATACTCAAGATATTCTAACCAAGTTTGGAATGAAGGATGCTAAGCCCATTAAGACACCCATGGGAACCAATGGGCATCTCGACCTCGACACAGAAGGTAAATCCGTCGATCAAAAGGTATACCGGTCGATGATTGGTTCATTACTCTATTTATGTGCATCTCGACCGGACATTATGCTTTCCGTTTGCATGTGTGCAAGATTCCAATCCGACCCTAAGGAATCCCACCTTACGGCCGTAAAACGAATCTTGAGATATTTGGCTTATACTCCTAAGTTTGGGCTTTGGTACCCTCGGGGATCCACATTTGATTTAATTGGTTATTCGGATGCCGATTGGGCGGGGTGTAAAATCAATAGAAAGAGCACATCGGGGACTTGCCAGTTCTTGGGAAGATCCTTGGTGTCTTGGGCTTCAAAGAAGCAAAATTCCGTAGCTCTTTCTACCGCCGAAGCCGAGTATATTGCCGCAGGACATTGTTGTGCGCAACTACTTTGGATGAGGCAAACCCTTAGGGACTATGGTTACAAATTAACCAAAGTTCCTCTTCTATGTGATAATGAGAGTGCAATACGCATGGCGGATAATCCCGTCGAGCATAGCCGCACTAAACACATAGCCATTCGGTATCACTTTTTAAGGGATCACCAACAAAAGGGAGATATCGAGATTTCTTACATTAATACTAAAGATCAATTAGCTGATATCTTTACCAAGCCACTTGATGAACAAACTTTTAACAAACTTAGGCATGAGCTAAATATTGTTGATTCTAGGAACTTCTTTTGATTTGCACACATAGCTAATTTATATACCTTTGATCATGTCTCTTTCATGTGCTATGACTAATGTGTTTTCAAGTCTATTTTCAAACCAAGTCATAGGTATATTGAAAGGAAATTGGAGTCTTCGGCGAAGACAAAGGCTTCCACTCCGTAACTCATCCTTCGCCGTCGCTCCGCGCAACTCTCCATCCTTGGGGGAGAGAACAAAAGGACTTCGCCTTTGGTATAATCTTCACTCTTTTACTTATGACCAAAGGGGGAGAAAGTATTACTAAGGGCTCTAATGATTCCGTTTTTGGCGATTCATGCCAAAGGGGGAGAAAGCATGAGCCCAAAGCAAAAAGGACCGCACCACCACCGATTTGTAAAATTTTAGTTTTTCAAAGAGTATTTTTCAAATTGGTATCTTGCTTGTGATATAACTTCAAATTGGTATACCCTCTTCAAAATTAATATCAAAACCCTCTTGAACACTAAGAGGAGGATCTCATTAAGGGGGTGTTTTGTTTAGTCATAGGAAAAGCATTTGAAACAAGGGGGAGAAAATTTCAAAACTTGAAATTGCTTTGCAAAAATCTTATTCATTTACCTTTGACTATGTGCAAAAGAACTGTGAAAAGGATTTACAAAAGAATTTACAAAAACAATACATGTGGTGCAAGCGTGGTCCAAAATGTTAAAAACAAAGAAACAATCCATGCATATCTTATGAGTAGTTATTGGCTCAATTCCAAGCAAACTTTGCACTTACATTATGCAAACTAGTTCAATTATGCACTTCTATATTTGCTTTGGTTTGTGTTGGCATCAATCACCAAAAAGGGGGAGATTGAAAGGGAATTAAGCTTACACCTTTTTCCTAATTGTTTTGGTGGTTGAATTCCCTAACACAAATAATTGGACTAACTAGTTTGCTCTAGTGTATAAGTTATACAGGTGCCAAAGGTTCACACTTAGCCAATAAAAAGACCAAGAATTGGGTTCAACAAAAGAGCAAAGGGATAACCGAAGGCACCTCTGGTCTGGCGCACCGGACTGTCCGGTGTGCCACCGGACAGTGTCCGGTGCACCAGAGGACTCCAAGTCGAACTCACCACCTTCGAGAAAATCCGGAGGCGCTCCGCTATAATTCACCGGACTGTCCGGTGTACACCGGACAGTGTCCGGTGCTCCAAGGGAGAACGACCTCAGGAACTCGCTTGCTTCGGGAATTCCCAACGGCTAGTCCGCTATAATTCACCGGACATGTCCGGTGTACACCAGACTGTCCGGTGTGACATCGAAGCAACGGATACTTCGGCGCCAACGGCTACCTGCAGCGCATTAATTGCGCGCCAGCGCGCGCAGAAGTCAGGCACGCCCATACTGGCACACCGGACACTCTACAGTGCATGTCCGGTGCGCCACCGGACATCCAGGCGGGCCCAGAAGTCAGAACTCCAACGGTCGGAACCCAACGGCTTTGGTGACGTGGCTGGCGCACCGGACATGTCCGGTGTGCACCGGACTGTCCGGTGCACCATTCGACAGTCAGCCCCACCAAACGGCTAGTTTGGTGGTTGGGGTTATAAATACCCCCAACCACCCCACATTCAAAGCATCCAAGTTTTCACACTTCCAACCACTTACAAGAGCTAGGCATTCAATTCTAGACACACTCAAGTGATCAAATCCTCTCCCAAACTCCACAAAAGCATTAGTGACTAGTGAGATTGATTTGCCGTGTTCTTTTGAGCTCTTGTGCTTGGATCGCTTGCTTTCTTTCTTGATTCTTTCTTGCGATCAAACTCACTTGTAATTGAGGCAAGAGACACCAATCTTGTGGTGGTCCTTGTAGGAACTTTGTGTTCCAAGTAATTGAGAAGAGAAAGCTCACTCGGTCCGAGGGACCGTTTGAGAGAGGGAAAGGGTTGAAAGAGACCCGGTCTTTGTGACCACCTCAACGGGGAGTAGGTTTGCGAGAACCGAACCTCGGTAAAACAAATCCGTGTGTCACACTCTTATTTGCTTGCGATTTGTTTTGCACCCTCTCTCGCGGACTTGATTATATTTCTAACGCTAACCCGACTTGTAGTTGTGATTATTTTTGAGAATTTTAGTTTCGCCCTATTCACCCCCCTCTAGGCGACCTTCAACCGACCTTTCTCGGTTGTGTTTCGTTCCGGTGGGTGCGCGCAAGCGCACCCGCCTGGTGTAGCCCCCGAGGCCTCAGAGGAGTGGTTTGACTCCTTCGAGGTCTTAGCGCGTTTCGTGATGCTTCGGCTGGTCTGGTTGTTCCCTCATGCGAACTGGCCGTAGCCCAGGTGCATAGTCAGGTTCCAAGTTCTCAGGCTGGTATGTTGACGCTGTCAACGGTTTGGCCGAAGCCGGGTTTGCGAGAGCAGCCCCTGAGCCTCCGCACAGAGCGAGAGGACGGTCAAGGATAGACTCGACTTTTTTCATACGCCCCTGTGTCGCCTTTTCGCAAGGAGGAGGGGGGGGGGGGGGGAAAGCGCCATGTTGCGCTCGGAGGGCACCGAACATGGTGTCTCCAGTGAGTTGCTAGCGGGTGATCCGAGTGGACGCCCGTGCCCCGTTCGATAAGGGTCGGCTAGTGGCCCAGAGGCGCGCTCCAAAAGTACCTGCAGGTGATTTGCCGGACCCGGTCCCGTTTGATAGGGTCCGAGGGCTCAATGCCTCCCTCTGATGGGAGTCCGTTACAGAATCGCTCCTGCTGGTCTCGGAAATGTCCTAGGGTACCTCGGGAGCGTAGCCCGAGCCTCGGCCATGTATCAGACATACCCAGAGTCATCCCTCGCTCTGCGTGCTCTGAGGCGGCTGTTGAACCCTTCGGGGGCCAGCCTACGAACCCCTGATCAGTAGTGGGCGCGGAGCGCGAGTGGCCTGAGGCGGCTGTCGAACCCATCCGAGGGGCCAGCCTTCGAACCTCTGACCAGTGGTGGGCGTGGAGCCCGAGTGCTCTGAGGCGGCTGTCGAACCCTTCCGAGGGGCCAGCCTTCGAACCTCTGATCAGTAGGAGGGCTCGGAGCCCGAGTGCTCTGAGGCGGCTATCGAACCCTTCCGAGGGGCCAGCCTTCGAACCTCTGATCAGTAGGGGGGCTCGGGGCCCGCTTCCTTCGCGGAGAAGGATCCCTTTCGGAGTATCCTCTTTCCCAGTACCTGTAGCAAGAGAGAGAAAGGGGAAGAGAAAAAGGGATATGAATTTGAACGACGTGGCACACCTTTTTTGACGCGGTCATTATGGCGGATGTGAAGTGTCGCCTGCTTCGCCTGCCAAAGGTGCCACATGTCCTGCCGCAGAGTTAATGCAACGGGACGAGTGGTTCGCGGGGCAGCCGTCGTGTGTGCGCGAGCCGTTCGAGGAACGGAACACGAGCGCGCCGTCTTCACGCCGTGGGAGAGGGCTCTCTCACTGTCCCAGGAGGGGACGTGAGCCTGCAGACGACTTGACCGCTGCTTCCGCCCGTCTGCCGCCGCCATTACTGTCGGTCCACTTTTGGCCATATTGACCGTCGCGCCTTCTCCCGCGGCTGACTGACCCGTGATCGATGTGCTCGGTTGGCACTGTTGGGTCATGCGCAGGGTCGCCTCGAGTCGCGGCACTGGTTCCGCAGTCGAGAAGGCGCGGTACTGGCGCAAGTGGCGGTGCAGCTTCTCGCACGTAGTAACCGGCGCACTGGTTACATGACGTGTGGGTCTGGGCCTCCACGCTGGATGCGTCGGAGTCGAAAGGGTGCGCCCCCTTGGTGTGGTTGCATGCCGCCTGCATGGCGGTCCGCCTTTTCACCCGCTGGTCTGGGCGAAAGTGGGGGAGTGCTTGTAACCGCTTGGCAGTTGTACGCTCCGCGCGCGGTGGTTTGGCTCCTTCTGTCCTGGGCCAGCTTGCATGACGCGTGGGACCCAGCCCCCGTGTCGTAGGGGGAGGACCTTGGAGCGTGTTAGTGAAGACTCAGCCCGCGACGACTGAGGACACAAGTGGGGAGAGTCGCCTTTAAAAGGAGGGTGACCCCCTTGGATGGCAACCATGTCTTCGCACTCCCTTCATGCATCGCACCCTTCCACCTTCTGAGCCCCCGGATGGGGAGCGCCCACGGTTCTTTCGTCTTGTCGTCGTTGGAGGAACACAACTTCGTGGAAGTTGGTACCTTTCAGCCATCGTTCGACTTCAAGGATTTTCATCAGGCAGCCCGGCTGCATCCCCTCGCCGGTGGTCACCCAAGACGGTGACCACTAGTTTGATGGTGGGGAGAAGCGAGCCGGGCTGCGGCCTCTGCGCCGCCCTCAGCTTCAAAGATCTTCATCATCCTTGCTGGGGCGGAGGGCGGGCTGAGCCGGAGCTCTACCTCCCGCGCGGGTTCGTGGGTCACCTTCTCCCGGGGAGAGGGCGCTCACCGGCCTAGCGGAAAGGGCGGACTCCGACAGCGCGGGGCTGGTCGGCCGCGAGCGTCGTCAGCTTCAGCGCGTTGGGCTCGCTGGCTCAGGCTCGGCTCCCGGTGCCCCCTTTCGCCGTACGAGCGGTCGTAGCGCCGCGCGCACCGGAGGACCACCCAAGACATCGCGCGCTGCTAGGGCGGCGTTTGTGTTCTTGGGCTATCCTGCCTTTGCTCCGGTACGACGCCTCTGCGCGGAGGTTGGTGCTCGCCCGTCCGGGAGGATCCGAGTGGGGATCTGCCGGTGGGCAGATGGCTGCCGTCGTCGGCGCTGAGGTGGTGGCGGGTGAAGAAGTCCTCGTCGCGGACGGGATCGCCGCCACCATCCGCGCTCCGAGCCTCCGGCTCTTTGGCTTTGATAGCTTCTCCTCGCCCCTCGAGTGGGGACGTGGGCGAGGGGCTCATCGCAGCAGCGTCCGCCCTGAGGTCATCGCTGCTGCTGTTTGGCCACCTGGAGCGGAGGTCGTTGTCGCTGCTGCCAGAGCGGGCGGCTGTGAGCCACCTGGGGTTTCGTCGCCCCGCAGGCCCTCCAATGTGGGGGGTTGTTCGTACCTGCGGGGGCGGAACCGGAGTTCCGTTCGTAATGGCACCTTGAGTGTTGGTGTCTGTTCATTGCGGCTTTCGAGGCCTGAACATTTATGTATTTTTGGCGTGAAGCCGTGTTTCGTCCTCATTTCGAGCACTAGGACTCGCCTGTCGGCTAGCTGAACCGCTTAACCAAGTGTGAGTTGCCTCGTGCAAAGGTGACGAGTGAGGTATCCGTATCCCGGAGGTGTAGGAGTCCCTCGGCTCGGTCGGCCTTGCCGCCCGAGGCTTCTCTTGCTTAGTTAAAGGAACCTTCGGCCGCTCTGCGATGAGCTGGAGCCGGAGGCAGCGGTGCCAGCACGGACAGAGGCAGAGTTGGCTCAAAAAGGATCTTCGTCGGCTGGAGCCTGGCCGGGCCGTCCACTGGTGGGACCGACGCCGGAGTTGGGTTGCTGAGGCCACGAGCCGGGCTGATGTCCTCGGGGGACAGCTGGCTGAGGCTTCGGAGCGGCCGGTCGAGCCGTCTGCTCGGGCCGGGTTCCCGGAGGAGACCCCAGCGACGATGGCCTAGGCGTGGTGCCGACAGGTTCCTTCGAGGTGGAGATCCTCCGACCGTGTTGCCGTTCGAGGCCGGGTCGGATTCCGCCGAAGGTGGAGTCGACACCGAGGGTGCTGCTGCTCCCCCACTGATGTCTGACCCTGCAGGAACAGTTTATCTTGTAGTGTGTGTATGTTTTTTGCGGCCACCGAGGCCCAAACATATCGTCGTCGTGTTGTAAAGCTGCATTTCTTTTCCCCTTGTTTCGAGTATCTGTACTTATTTGTCGGTAACAGAATTGTTTGTCCGAGCGAGAGTTATTTTTCACGGAAGGTGATGAGTGAGGTATCTGTATCCCGGAGACGTAGGAGTCCCTCGGCTCGGTCGGCCTTGCCGCTTACGTGTGCTCTTACTCGTCCGTAGGATTCTGTTATCGATATAGTCGAGAAGGCACGAAAAATCGTTTCGGTAGAACAGTTTTCGAGCATTAAGACTTGTTCGGTCAGCGAAATCGCTTATCCGAGCGTGAGTTACTTATCGCAGAAGGTGATGAGTGAGGTATCCGTATCCCGGAGGCGTAGGAGTCCCTCGGCTCGGTCGGCCTTGCCTGCTTACGTGTACTCCGTCGTTTTCAGGATCCCACTTTCGAAGTAGTCGAAAAGCACGAAAGATGTTCTGGCAGAAAGACTTTTTCTGAGGACAATTTTGACGCAGAGGGGGTTCGCCCCTTCTAGCCCCCGAGGGAGGGTCGGGCTTTGCCGAGGCAAGGCTGACCCTTCCTTGATGGTTAGACTTTATTGGCGTATGTAAACGAGGTGTATGAACGACTTGAAAAAATCTTAAGGGTAGAAGCGACGTAGCTGTCGGATGTTCCAAGCATTGCTGTAGACCTCGCCTTGACTATTGGCCAGCTTGTATGTTCCAGGCTTCAAAATCTTGGCGATGATGAATGGCCCTTCCCAGGGAGGCGTGAGCTTGTGGCGCCCTCGGGCGTCTTGTCGCAGCCGAAGCACCAAGTAGCCCACCTGGAGGTCTCGGGACCGAACCCCTCGGGCGTGGTAGCGTCGCAGGGACTGCTGATACCGCGCCGAGTGTAGTAAGGCCATGTCCCGAGCCTCTTCCAGCTAGTCCAGTGAGTCTTCTCGGTTGGTTCGATTGCTTTGGTCGTCGTACGCCCTCGTCCTCGGGGAACCGTATTCTAAGTCTGTGGGCAAGATGGCCTCGGCCCCATAGACTAGAAAAAACGGCGTGAAGCCCGTGGCTCGGCTTGGCGTTGTCCTCAGACTCCAGACCACCGAGGGGAGTTCCTTCATCCATCGCTTGCCGAACTTGTTGAGGTCGTTGTAGATCCGCGGCTTGAGCCCTTGCAGAATCATGCCGTTGGCACGCTCTACTTGCCCATTCGTCATGGGGTGAGCTACGGCGGCCCAGTCCACCCGGATGTGGTGATCCTCGCAGAAGTCCAGGAACTTTCTGCCGGTGAACTGGGTGCCGTTGTCGGTGATGATGGAGTTCGGGACCCCAAAGCGATGGATGATGTTGGTGAAGAACGCCACCGCCTGTTCGAACCTGATGCTGTTTAGGGGTCGGACCTCGATCCACTTGGAGAATTTGTTGATGGCGACCAGCAGGTGCGTGTAGCCCCTGGGTGCCTTCTGCAAGGGACCGACGAGGTCCAGACCCCACACGGCAAACGGCCAGGTGATGGGTATTGTCTGCAGACCCTGAGCGGGTAGGTGGGTCTGCTTTGCGTAGAATTGACACCCTTGGCAGGTGCGTACAATCCTAGTGGCATCGGCCACCGCGGTTGGCCAGTAGAAACCCTGCCGGAATGCGTTTCCAACGAGGGCCCGAGGTGCTGCATGGTGACCGCAAGCCCCCGAGTGTATTTCTAGTAATAACTCCTGACCTTCGGCGATGGATATGCATCACTGGAGGATGCCTGAGGGGCTGCGGTGGTAGAGCTCCTTCCCGTCCCCCAGTAAGACGAACGACTTGGCGCGTCGCGCCAGTTGCCGAGCTTCGGCTCGGTCGAGGGGCAGCTCTCCTTGGTGGAGATATTGCAGGTACGGGGTCTTCCAGTCTCGATTAGGCGGGACCCCATTCCGCTCTTCCTCGACGCGCAGTGCCTCACCCTCGGGGGCCGAGGGCGCCTCGGGTACGACCGAGACCTTCTCGGGCTCGGGCGTGTCGTCGGTCTTGACTGAAGGTTGATGTAGGTCTCGGGAGAAGACGTTCGGGGGAACCGTTGTCTGACCCGAGGCTATCTTAGCCAGCTCGTCCGCAGTCTCGTTGTATCGTCGGGCGATGTGGTTGAGCTCGAGCCCGTAGAACTTGTCCTCTAGGCGCCGAACCTCATCGCAGTAGGCTTCCATCTTCGGGTCGCGGCAATGGGAGTTCTTCATGACTTGGTCGATGACAAGCTGCGAGTCGCCACGAGCGTCGAGGCGTCGGACCCCTAGCTCGATGGCGATGAGCAACCCGTTAACCAGAGCCTCGTACTCGGCCACATTGTTGGACGCCGGGAAATGGAGGCGCAACACGTAGCGGAGGTGCTTCCCGAGGGGTGAGATGAAGAGCAGGCCCGCGCCCGCTCCTGTTTTCATCAGCGACCCGTCAAAAAACATGGTCCAGAGTTCTGGCTGGATCGGAGCTACTGGAAGCTGGGTGTCGACCCATTCAGCCACAAAGTCCGCCAGGACTTGGGACTTGATGGCCTTTCGAGGGGCGAACGAGATTGTCTCGCCCATGATCTCCACCGCCCACTTTGCAACCCTACCCTAGGCCTCTCGGCACCGGATGATCTCCCCTAGGGGGAAGGATGACACCACAGCCACCGGATGAGACTCAAAGTAGTGTCGCAACTTTCACCACTTCAGAATTACCGCGTACAGTAGCTTCTGAATTTGTGGGTAGCGGATTTTGGTCTCGGACAGTACTTCACTGATGAAGTAGACCGGCCTCTGGACGGGCAATGCATGCCCCTCTTCTCGTCTCTCGACCATGATCGCGGCGCTAACCACCTGAGTGGTAGCGGCGACGTAGATCGAGAGGGTTCTCCGGTAGCGGGGGGCACCAAGATGGGTGCACTGGTAAGGAGCGCCTTTAGGTTCCCAAGGGCTTCCTCGGCCTCGGGGGTACAAGTGAAGCGCTCGGTCTTTCTCAAGAGGCAGTACAGAGGTAGGCCTCTTTCGCCGAGGCGCGAGATGAAACGGCTCAGGGCCGCAAGACATCCCATGACCCTCTGTACTCCTTTCAAGTCCTCGATGGGGCCCATGTTGGTGATGGCCGCGATTTTCTCCGGGTTGGCCTCGATGCCCCGCTTGGAGACGATGAATCCCAGGAGCATGCCTCGGGGGACTCCAAAGACACACTTCTCGGGATTGAGTTTTACGCCTTTCGCCTTGAGACACCGGAATGTCGTTTCAAGGTTGGAAAGGAGGTCGGAGGCTTTCCTCGTCTTGACTACGATGTCATCGACATAAGCCTCGACCGTTCGACCAATGTGCTCTCCAAACACGTGGTTCATGCACCTTTGGTATGTCGCACCCGCATTCCTCAAACCGAATGGCATAGTAACGTAGCAGTACATGCCAAAGGGTGTGATGAAAGAAGTCGCGAGCTGGTCGGACTCTTTCATCCTGATTTGGTGATACCCTGAGTAGGCATCGAGGAAAGACAGGGTTTCACACCCAGCAGTGGAATCCACGATTTGATCGATGCGAGGCAGAGGGTAGGGAACCTTCGAACATGCTTTGTTTAGACCAGTGTAGTCTACACACATCCGCCATTTCCCTCCTTTCTTTCTCACAAGCACAGGATTGGCAAGCCATTCGGGATGGAATACCTCTTTGATGAACCATGCAGCCATCAGCTTGTGGATCTCCTCGCCTATGGCTCTGCGCTTTTCTTCGTCAAATCGGCGTAGAGGCTGCTTCACGGGTCGGGCTTCAGCTTGGATATCCAGCGAGTGCTCGACGACATCCCTCGGTATTCCAGACATGTCCGAGGAACTCCACGCAAAAACTTCGGCGTTTGCGTGGAGAAAGTCGACGAGCACTGCTTCCTATTTGGGGTCGAGCTCGGAGCCGATCCGTATCTGCTTGGAGGCGTCGTTGCTGGGTTCGAGAGGGATGGACTTGACTGTCTCAGCTGGCTCGAAATTGCCGGCGTGGCACTTCGCATCTGGCGCCTCCTTGGAGAGGCTCTCCAGGTCGGCGATGAGGGCCTCGGCGTACTCCACGCACTCCACGTCGCATTCGTACGCGTGTCGGTACGTGGAGCCGACGGTGATGACCCCGTTGGGGCCCGACATCTTGAGCTTGAGGTAGGTGTAGTTGGGGACGGCCATGAACTTGGCGTAGCATGGCCTCCCCAGCACTGCGTGGTAGGTTCCTCGGAACCCGACCACCTCGAACGTGAGGGTTTCCTTTCGGAAGTTGGAGGGAGTCCCGAAGCAGACGGGCAGATCGAGTTGCCCAAGGGGTTGGACGCGTTTCCCGGGGATGATCCCGTGAAAAGGCGCTGCGCCGGCCCAGATCGAGGACAGATCGATCTGCAGGAGCCGAGGGTCTCGGCGTAGATGATGTTGAGGCTGCTGCCTCCGTCCATGAGGACCTTGGTGAGCCTGACGTTGCCGATGACGGGATCGACAACGAGCGGGTACTTCCCTGGGCTCGGCACGCGGTCGGGGTGGTCGCCCTGGTCGAAGGTGATGGGCTTGTCGGACCAGTCTAGGTAGACTGGCGCCGCCACCTTTACCGAGCAGACCTCCCGGCGCTCTTGCTTGCGGTGCCGAGCCGAGGCGTTCGCCACATTCCCACCGTAGATCATGAAGCAATCGTGGACCTCGGGGAACTCCTCTGCCTTGTGATCCTCCTTCTTGTAGTCGTTGGGGGCTCGGCCACCTTCCGCCGGTGGCCCGGCCCTGTGGAAGTAGCGCCGAAGCATGACGCACTCCTTAAGGGTGTGCTTGACGGGACCCTAATGATAGGGGCACGACTCCTTGAGCATCTTGTCGAACAGGTTGGCGCCTTCGGGAGGCTTTCGAGGGTTCCTGTGCTCGGCGGCGGTGACAAGGTCCGCGTCGGCGGCGTCGCGTTTTGCTTGCGACTTCTTCTTGCCCTTCTTCCTCGCGCCGCGCTGAGCAGACGCCTTGGGGACGTCTTCCGGCTGGCGCCCCTGAGGCTGCTTGTCCTTCTGGAAGATGGCCTCGACTGCCTCTTGACCAGAGGCGAACTTGGTGGCGATGTCCATCAGCTCGCTCGCCCTGGTGGGAGTCTTGCGACCCAGCTTGCTCACCAGGTCACGGCAAGTGGTGCCGGCGAGGAACGCGCCGATGACATCCGAGTCAGTGATGTTGGGCAGCTCGGTGCGCTGCTTCGAAAATCGCTGGATGTAGTCCCGGAGGGATTTTCCCGGCTGCTGGCGGCAGCTTCGGAGTTCCCAGGAGTTCCCAGGGCGCACGTATGTGCCCTGGAAGTTGCCGGCAAAGGCTTTGACCAGGTCATCCTAGTTGGAGATCTGCGCAGGAGGCAGATGCTCCAGCCAGGCTCGGGCGGTGTCGGAGAGGAACAGGGGAAGGTTGCGGATGATGAGGTTGTCATCGTCCGTCCCACCCAGCTGGCAGGCCAGCCGGTAGTCCGCGAGCCACAGCTCCAGCTTTGACTCCCCCGAGTACTTGGTGATGGTAGTCGGGGTTCGGCACCGGGTCGGGAACGGCGCCCGTCGTATGGCCCGGCTGAAAGCTCGCGGACCGGGTGGTTCGGGCGAGGGGCTCCGATCCTCCCCGCTGTCCTAGCGTCCCCCACGCCTGGGGTGGTAGCCTCGGTGCACCCTCTCGTCGAGGTGGGCTCGACGGTCGCGGCGGTGGTGCTCGTTGCCGAGGAGACCCGGGGCCGCAGGCGCTGAGTTCCGCGTTCGCCCGGTGTGGACCGAGGCTTCCCGCATGAATCGGGAAGTCGTGGCGCGATGCTCCGGGGGGTACCCCTGCCTTCGGGAGGCAGAGCTTTCGGCCCGTCGGACCGCAACACCTTCCATGAGATTCTTGAGCTCTCCCTGGATACGCCGCCCCTCGGTGGTGGATGGTTCCAGCATCGCTCGGAGTAGTATCGCTGCTGCAGCTAGGTTCTGGCCGACCCCACTGGAAGCCGGGGGCAGCCTCGCCCTGGCATCGTCGGCGATGCGGTGCTAGACGTCCTGGGCCAGGTGACGCGCTTCTCCGGCCGGTGCTCGGCCTGCCCACTCCTGCCCGATATTTTGCCGAAGCTGCACAAGTTGTCCTGTTTCCTCGTCGAGCCTGGCCTGTACCTCGCGGATTTGCTCGAGCTGTGAGTCCTGACCCCCCGCAGGGACTGGGACCACAGCTAGCTCCCGAAGGATGTCAACGCGAGGCGCAAGCCTAGGGGGATCACCGTCCTCCGTCATACCAAGATGGTTGCCTTCGTGGAGACCCCCTAGATCGACGTGGAAGCATTTGCGACTTGGGCCACAGTCCTCATCGCCGAGGCTGTGGCTGCTATCGGAGCAATCAGAGAGGCAGTAGTCACATGCGGTCATGAAGTCCCGCATGGCACTAGGGTTATCGAGCCCGGAGAAATCCCAACCAGAG
This sequence comes from Zea mays, assembly GCF_902167145.1. Taxonomy (NCBI): domain Eukaryota; kingdom Viridiplantae; phylum Streptophyta; class Magnoliopsida; order Poales; family Poaceae; genus Zea; species Zea mays. Next base: position 150,401,342 of record NC_050100.1, read on the forward strand.
TCGGGCTCGTCATCTTCCTCGGAACCCAGAGGCCCGTAGGTCAAGACGGCCGTCAGCCGGTCCCAGGGTGACCGCATATGATACCCCGGAGGGTTTTGACACGCCTTTACGAAAGCATCCACCGAAACAGGGTCGCTTGGTGGGTCGCAGCTGGATCTAAAAGGCATGGAACGGGAAACAGATGGTACCTCTTGATCGATGGGTGGTGACGAAGTCGCGTCAGGGACGGACTGCACCGTTGTCTCAGGTACGAGGCTAACACCCAACATGTCCTTCGCGAGCGTGCTGGCGTCGTCCGTCTGCTTGGAGTTGGCGCGTTACGGGGAAACAGCGCTCGTCTTTGTCTTAGACGCGAGGTCGACGCCCGACGTGTCCCCCGCTGGGGCGCCGACGCCGTCGACTCGCTCGACAGCCGACGTGGTGCCGCCTCCTCCTCCGTCGGCGGGGAAGGTGACGGGACAGCCCTGGATGTTGCTCTTCTGCCACGAGGGGAAGACGTCGTTGATTCCGCCGCCGACGGACAGGCTGACGGCCGCCATTGTCGTTGTCGCGCGGCGGAGGAAGGAGTATCATGTCGTAGCTGTCGTCGAGGGACATGAACTCCAGACTCCCGAAACGAAGCATCGTCCTAGGTTGAAGAGGTTGCTGGAGACTACCCATCTGGAGCTTGACGGGAAGCTGTTCGTCAACACACAGCAGGCCCCTACCTGGCGCACCAACTGTCGGCGTTTCGACCCCGGGGGTCCCTGGACCAACGAGTAAATTGTCGCCGCGTGTCCCAGCCCAGATGGGTCGGCGCGAGACGGAGCACAAAGGGGGAGAAACGGCAAAGGGGAAACCTGCGACCTTCGTGTTGTCCTGCGCCTAGGTCGGGTGCGCTTGCAGTAGGGGGGTTACAAGCGTCCGCGTGGGAGAGAGAGCGGGAGCCTTGTGCGTCGGCCCGTTCTCCCGCGCGGCCAACCTTCTCGTACGAGAGCCCTGGACCTTCCTTTTATAGGCGTAAGGAGAGGGCCCAGGTGTACAATGGGGGGTGTAGCAGTGTGCTATCGTGTCTAGCAAAGAGGAGCTAGAGCCCTAAGTACATGCCATCGTGCCAGCCAGAGAGGTTTTGGCGCCCTGTTCATGTGATGTCGTGGCCGTCGGAGGAGTGCTTGAGCCTTGTGGAAGTATAGCTGTCGGGGCTGTCGGATCCTTGCTGACGTCTCCTTGCTTCCGTAAGGGGCTGAGAGCCGTCGTCGTCATGGAGCACGCGGGGTGCCATCATTACTTGTTTACCGGGGCGAGCCAGATGGGACGCCGGTCTTGTTCCCCGTAGCCTGAGCTAGCTAGAGGTAGGGTAATGATGGCCTTCCCTGTGACGTGGCGGGTCCGAGCCCGAGGTCGGGCGAGGCGGAGGCTCCTCCAAGGTCGAGTCTGGGCCCTGGGGTCGGGCGAGGCAGAGTTCATCTTCCGATGTCGAGGATGAGTCCGAGCCGTGGGTCGGGCGAGGCGAAGACCGTCTTCCGAGGCCGAGGCTGAGTCCGAGCCCTGGGGTCGGGCGAGGCGGAGTCCGTCTTCCGGGGTTGAGGCTGAGTCCGAGCCCTAGGGTCGGGCGAGGCGGAGTCTGTCTTCTGGGGTCGAGGCTGAGTCTGAGCCCTAGGGTCGGGCGAGGCGGAGTCCGTCTTCCGGGGTCGAGGCTGAGTCCGAGCCCTGGGTCGGGCGAGGCGGAGTCCGTCTTCCGGGGTCGAGGATGAGTCCGAGCCCTGGGGTCGGGCGAGGCGGAGTCCGTCTTCCGGGGTCGAGGCTGAGTCCGAGCCCTGGGTCGGGCGAGGCGGAGCTTCCCATGGCGCCCGAGGCTAGACTTAGCTGCTGTCAGCCTCACTCTGTTGAGTGGCACAGCAGTCGGAGCGGGGCAGGCAGCGCTGTTTTCCTGTCAGGTCGGTCAATGGAGCGGCGAAGTGACTGCGGTCACTTCGGCTCTGTCGATTGGGGAGCGCGCGTCAGGATAAGGTGTCAGTCGATCCTTGCATTAAATGCTCCTGCGATACGGTCGGTTGGCGTGGCGATCTGGCCAAGGTTGCTTCTCCGCGAAGACTGGGCCTCGGGTGAGCCGAAGGTGTGTCCGTCGCTTGAGGGGGCCCTCGGGCGAGACGTGAATCCTCCGGGGTCGACTGCCTTTGCCCGAGGCTGGGCTCGGGCGAGGGGAGATCGTGTCCCTTGAGTGGACTGAGCCTTGACCTTAATCGCGCCCATCAGGCCTTTGCAGCTTTGTGCTGATGGGGGTTACCAGCTGAGATTAGGAGTCTTGGGGGTACCCCTAATTATGGTCCCCGACAGATATCATATTGCAAAGAAAAAATTAAATTCTTTTGAAATGCTTGCAAATGAGAATGCTAATGATATGTGCTCACAACTTAACATTCTTGTAGAGGAAGTAATTGGCTTGGGGCTCACCCAAATTTCACAACCGGATGTTGTGAGGAAAATTCTCAGTGTCCTCCCAATTATATCAAATGGATCTTTCTATTACTACACCAACACAAATATTGGGAAAGATCAATGCTCATGAAATGTATATGCACATAAATGAAAAGGATGGGTCTTCTTCCAAGAGAAAAGATTTGGCTCTCAAAGCTAGCCATGAAAAGAAAGGGGAGGCTAAAATGTAAGTTGAGGAAGAATCCTCAAGTGATGATGATCTTGATGCAAACATTGCCTTGATGGTGAGAAAGACCACCAAAATGTTGAAGAAACTCAATCGAGAAGGTATCAAGTTTGACTCAAGAAAGAAGATGTTTTTCTCTAGCAAAAGAAAGCCCATCTCTGAGATCGATTGCTATAATTGTGGAGAACTCAGCCATCTTGCTCATCAATGCAACAAGCCAAAGAAAAACAAGTTCAAGGGCAAGAAAGATGATGACAGTGATGATGTGTAATGCCCAAAATTATAAAAACCAATAAAGTAAATAAATATATAAATATATATATATATATTTAATATAGTGTTTTAGGGATTTTTGAAACCTTTGGATATTATTGGGTTTCTCATGCTTTTGAATGTTCAATTGAATAGAATTAAGCTAGCCAAATAACAAAATAAATAGATAGAGAAATATGCACCTCATGGTGGAGTCTTGCATTTTTACCTTTGTACTCAAAATTTTTGAGACAAGTTAAGTTTGAAAGGTAGGATTTGTAAACACCCTAAAATCGTATTTTGGGTAATCTATCAAAGTTCGTACTAAAGCTTAACTAATTATGGTTTAGAACAAGAAATTTGAATAAAGGATTCTCATATAAAATTTATAGTTTCATTGAATTATATGCTCAGAAGTATTCTCCATAAGATTTAAATTAAATTATCTCTCCATAAAGATCATACAAAATAAATGATCATAAAACATTAAGTTTGGTTAAGATTCTAATTGGACAAACAATGTATCTCATGAAAATTAAAAGTTCTTGGAGTGTGTACAACACATTTGCATCATTTGAAATATGATAGTTAGTATGAAAATATAATAATAATAATAAGTATATGTCACTATTATATTTTGAATTATCAAGGTCTCAAAATTAGAGATTAAGATTTAAAATCTTTTAATAACCATAAAGATTTTCAATTGTTGATATGAGTGAATTATTTTCTTCTTCTCGCTCTCATGAATTAAGCATCAATACCATTCAAAAAATAATAAAATAAAATAAAATATTATTGCATCATGCTGTGATTATTTTGTTTGTTGCATCAAAATTTGAGCATGAAATTCAAAACCTAACTCGAATTTGAATTAAGAAGAAAAACAAAACTGAAAATAGAAATAGGGAGAAAAGAAAATAGAAAAACAGAAAAAAGGAAAACTTATCCGCGCTTGGGCCGCTCCCCTCTCTCTCGGCCCAACTTGCCTTCGCGCGCACTCAACCGCGCCGACACTGGGGACCCACAGGTCAGCCCCACACTCCCGTGGCCAGGCGCGCTCGTATCACTGCCTGTAGGACCCTGGTGTCGGACGCATCTTCTTCGCATCGCGCGGCCGAAAACGGAACATCCCGCACTTCTCGTCGTGCATGCCGTCGCCGCTGAGTCTCCTCTCAGGTTGTTGAGATACTAACGGAACCACCCCTGGCTCGTGCTTATAACCCCATGCCACCGCCTCTCCTCGCATCCCTATTTTCCGTGCTTCGATTGGGTGATAGCCATACTTCTCTTGGTGTGGAAAATTAGAAGGGCAGGTCCGTAATCACTTCTACTAAAGGCCACGAACCCCGTCGAGCATTACCGGAGGCCGCTACTACCAATCCGCGCTCTGCCACCGCTCGGGCCCCGTCCTGAGGTCCTTGGAAGCTCACGCAAGCGTGTACATTCCGCTCCTCGATTAGCCTAGTTTGGTGTTGGCAGTTGTGAGCGCAATTGCTCGCCGTGGTTGAAGGAGTCATCGGGTGCCGCTAGTTGTGTGGAGGCAAGGCAACATCGCCTCAATTCGAGGTAAAATCACTTCTCTATTCTTCGCCCTACCCTCCTCTGCGTAGGGAACCTTTCGAGATGGAGTTTAGGGCATTGATCACAGAAATCGCTCGCGACGGGAGCTGCGCCGCTGTGATTGTTAGGCCGCCGTCGAGTTTGTGCACTAGGGATAGAAGACGACTTCTGGGCCGCAGGATCATAATCGGCTGATCGACGGACGAAACGGGTCTCGGGTGTGTTGGGTCGTCGATATGATGATGCACGACTAGGATTGGGGTTACGAACCGACGGGGTCTGTTTGGGTCGGCACCGTCGGATGGTAATTGGAGGCGTTAGATTATATCTCGGTTATTTTAAATCCTGAACGTTGGTGGGAGATCTAAGGGCTAGCAATGCACATCGAGTTATAACCTTCACTGGTGTAATCCGAGCCCTCAGCTGGTGATCGGACGGTCGTGAATTGTGCGTACCCCTTCGGCCAGGCCATTTTGCATAACAGTCCCAGTGTTAGATGGAAAACAACCCGCCGTCCCTCTCCTGTTGAATGTAATCAGAGTTTGATCCCTGGATTCTTATGAAATGACCCCTGAGCTCTTCTGAAATGGTGGCCGCAGTCCAAGGAGTAAATAAAATGAGTATATTGATATAGAAAATGGTTTTTGTACAAAAAATAATTCTAGAACCTTGTTAAAGTCATATTTAATTCGTTTTATCTCCAAATTGATCCATTCCAGTTGCATTAGATCCATAATAATATTGTTTATAAATTGGTAACCTTAGTTTATTATGAAACTTAGATTAGAAATTACATACCTAGTTTCTTTTTAAGTCAACACTTAAAACTTCGGAAATCCATAACTTCTTCGTTCTAATTCCGATTTGGTCCGTTCAAGTTGCGCTAGCTTCATATGAATATTTATTATGCAGTAACAGTATTAATTATACCATATTGCATAATTTTATAGTTAGATATTTATTTAACCTATGTCTACTAGATTAACTCTTTTAATCAAAGCTAACATGTTTATAGTTATAATTTGGTTAAAATATGATCTCTAGTCAAGTTATAATTAAGATTAAAGTTGAATTAATTATTTCTTTAGATTATCTTTATAAAATCAAAACAAGACCTAGTTTTAATTACTTAATCACATGGGTCTTCCGTAAACTATACCTCTTAACCGTAACCCCGATTTAGTGGTTCTCGATCCCATGATCTCGTAGCAACGCGTAGATTATTATTATTATACAGTTTGTTCTTATGTTTGGTATGATGTTAATTTTGTCCATACCATGTTTGTTTGTATTGCTACGACTAGCAGTGAGGTTACAAGAATCTGAAGATCATCCTGGTACCTGGAATCTCAAGTCCCAGGCAAGTTGTGCCCTTGATCAATTTTATTACCCAATAATGTTCTTTATAATCATTTACTCATGCATAGGCTTAATTTTGATGGGACCCAATAGGTCACCCTAGAATGGTTATCCTTTTACCTTGTTTACCCCTGAATCATTTGGGTAGTTTTGCTATTGCTCTATATGGTTTTGGGAATTAATATCAACTTATGTCCATGTTCCAATTATTCTATTATTTTATTTATTGTTCATGTCAAGATCATTATTTTTAATTGGAATATGGAGCTTAACTTGAGAAACACGTGCCACCACAAGGGTGGAATGGGACGCCCTTGGCTGACTAACTAGGAAAGCTAGTGGAGGACTACCTTACCTGATAGGGGCAAGGGCTGTAGGGGAGTAGGCGTGTAGGGAGATTCCCGGGTTGATTTTGCTGCGATGGCGGTCAGACGGGGGATTTCTGCATTGCTCTTCCTAGAAACTATAGCGGGTTTTCTGAAGCTAGTGGAACTTTGTAAAGGCCTCGTAGTGGATCCCTAGCCATTCACCTCGGTAGTGTCTAAGGGTCTAGCTAACCCTGGCGACATGGGATACAAGATTTGTGGGTACAGGATACAACCTCTGCAGAGTGTAAAACTGGTATACTAGCCGTGCTCGCGATCATGAGCAGCTCAGGACTCTCGCATAATTAAATTATGGAACTAAATTCAATTTGTCATTTGCATTGCATGGGATTTATTATTAATTTTGTTCTATTATTATTATGCTTTGGTATTTACTTACATTTAGTAACTGCTAATAAAAATTTGACCAACTTATTAAAAGCAATGCTCAGCTTTAACCCCTATTATTGATCAGCCTTACACATCACATGAACTCCAACCTTTGGTGAGTTCATGCACATTATTCCCCACAACTTGTTGAGCTGTGATCTTTTGTGAGCTCACCCTTGCTGTCTCACACCCCCATAGGTCAAGAACAGGTACCACAAGATGAGGCGCATGGAGGATGCTGCGATGTGTTCGTGAGAGGTCTAGACCGTCGTCTCACAGTCAACTTTGGGTTGCTGGATCGTTGTCTCCTTATGATGTAATTATTTATTTATTTGTACAAAACTCCTATTATATAGTAAAGTTGTAACTTTTATTTCTGTACCATGATTCATCATATGTGTGAGACTTGGTCCCGGCACACCTGGTGATTATGTTCGCGCCCGGGTCTTGGTGCCCCAAAATCCGGGTGTGACATGATGAGAATAAGGAAAAGAAATTCTTCAAGAGGAAGGAAGGCAAGCACAAGAGATTCCATAAAAAGAAAAATGGAAAAGCATATATTATTGGTGACTGGCTCACTGGCATTGAATCCTCAAGCGGGTCTTCTTCAAGTGAAGAAGAAAATGATGAAAAGGTTGCCGCCATCGCTGGGATTTCTCTTCACCATCACCATCACCTTCATCCACTTCACACCTATGCCTCATGGCTAAAGGTCAACGGAAGGTACAACCTGAAAATGATATTATTGATGATTGTGATAGTGATAGTGATGACGAGTATGCTTCTCCAACCTATGATGAATTAGCTGACTTACTTAAAGAATATACTCAAATCATTAGAAAGTCAAAAGCTAAATGTGACAAGTTAAAGGATGAAAATGAGTTCTTAACTGCCAAATATGACATAGTTGTTAAAGCTAGTGAAGAAATGAAGGAAGAAAATAAAACTATGTCATCCACCAAAAATGAGCTCAAAACCTCCCTTAAAGATGCCAAAGATAAATGTGAAAAATTAAGTGAAGCAAATAGGGAGCTAAAAGATAGACTTGTCAAAGTAAAGGAAGATTATACAAAAATTAAAATTGATTATGATAATCTTCTTATTGCAAATGAGCTTTTATCTTGTAATACACATGAGGCTATTAACCCTGTTGTTAAGATTGATGTAGCAACCTCATGTGATGATTTGAGCCAAGTTGATCAATCTAGTCTTCATGATGAATTGATTGAAAAGGTTGAAGTTATGACACTAGAGAACTAGAAACTGAAGAAGTACTTGACAGATGCAACCACTAGAGGAAAAGTTGCCATAGAAAGCAATGATATTAATAATGAGTTGGCAGTGGACAATGAAAGGCTTAGAGATGAAGTCAAGAAACTTAAGATTGAGAAAGAACATCTTGCCATAAGTGTACAAAAAGTTCAACAAAGGCCAATACCTCCAAAATGAGTTACTCATGAACACTATTATGAAAAATAATAAGAGTGGTATTGGATACAATTCTTTTGTGCAAAAGAAAGCAACAAGTCAATACAAGGCAAAACAGACTCCTGAGCCAATCAAGTGCTTTGAGTGTGGAAAAGAAGGACATTTTGCCCACAACTGCAAAGCCACACCACCAACTCCCTTGCCAAAGCACTCAAGACCATTTGCTTTCAATGCTCATTATGTGCTAAGAAAAGTAGCAAATGGAAAAGTAAAAGTAACATTCCTAGATCCACCAAGCAAGAGTAGACCTATACAAATTTAGATCGCAAAGTCCTTGATTGAGAAAGTTATTGGTCCTATGCAAAATAGGGCCCTCAAGATTGAAGCTTGATTTATTTGTTCATGTAGGTGAACTACAAGATCGGTGGGAGCCATTGGTTAATTGACAGCGGATGCACTCAACATACGACTGGCAACCCACGAATGTTCACCTCACTAGATGAAGATGTTGATGAACAAGATAAAATCACTTTTGGGGATAACTTAAAAGGAAAAGTTCAAGGGCTTGGCAAGGTAGCAGTTTCAAATGATCTTTCAATTTTAAATGTTCTCTTGGTTGCACCATTAAGCTTCAACTTGCTATCAGTGGGTCAACTTTATGATCTTGGCCTTCAATGCTTATTCACTCCTATAGAGGTTGTTGTGTCTAAAATGGATGATGAGTTAGTGATATTCAAAGGATTTAGATACAACAACCTATACTTAGTGGATTTCTCTTCTAAAGATGCAAACCTAAGGACATGCCTCTTTTCCAAAGCATCTCTTGGATGGCTATGGCATAGAAGGCTTGCACATGTTGGAATGAACACACTCAAGAAGATTCTAAAGAAGGACAAGTTAGAGGATTGAAGGATGTTGTATTTGAAAAGGACAAGCTTTGTAGTGCATGTCAGGCTGGAAAGCAAGTTGCTAACACTCATCCTACAAAAGCGTTTATGTCAACATCAAGGCCACTAGAGTTATTTCATATGGATCTATTTGGACCAACAACTTATGCTAGTGCCGGTGGCAACCTCTATTGTCTGTTAATTGTTGATGATTTTTCAAGATATATTTGGGTGTTCTTTCTTCATGACAAGTCTGAGGTTGCATCAATATTCAATAAATTTGCCAAGAAGACTCAAAATGAATTTGACTACAAAATCAAGAAAATAAGGAGTGACAACAGAAAGAAATTTGACAACACCAACATTCATGAGTATTGTGATGAAATTGGGATCAAGCATGAAGTTTCTATAACATATACACCTCAACAAAATGGAGTTGTTGAAAGAAAGAACAGGACCTTGATCACTCTTGCAAGAACAATGACTGATGAGTATAACACACCGGAGAGGTTTTGGGCTGAAGCTGTCAACACTGCGTGCTATGCATCAATAGACCATTTTGTCACCGGCTACTTGAGAAGACTCCCTATGAACTGCTAAATGGGAAAAAGCCAGACGTCTCCTTCTTTCGGATGTTTGGATGCAAATGTTACATCTACAAGAAATGCCATCACCTAGGGAAGTTTCAAAGACATTCTGATATTGGTTTCTTACTTGGTTATTCATCAAAATCCAAAGCATATCGAGTATTCAATCATGTCACTGGCGTGGTGGAAGAAACATATGATGTGGAATTTGATGAGACTAATGGCTCCCAATGAGCACTTGAAAAAGTTGATGATGTAGGTGATGAACCGCTTAGGGAAGCCATGAAGAATATGCCTATTGGAGCCATCAAACCAAAAGAAGATGAAGAAGAAGTGCAAAATATTGATAGGCCTTCTTCATCAAATGTATCGCATGATGATGAAAGGACGAGAGACATGCAAATGAAGATACATTTGTCTCTCATGAACAAGCAAGGGTACAAGCTAAATATGTCGATTCTACAAGATCTTCTTCCCAAGTGGTTGACAAGAGCAACTCATCACGACTACAAGCACATCCATAAGATCTTACTCGTCACGACTACAAGCAAGAGTATATATATATATATATGCCTATGCATTGCAACAACACACAATTATATTTAATACCTATAAAATAAAATAAAAATAATATTAAAGTAAACATATGATCCACATATCTCTACTAACTATTAAGGCAATAGTGTAGACCATCTCCTGCCCCCGCCTCCCCCCTCTGCGCACACGCCCCCATCTTCCCCGCGAAAGCTGCAACCGCCACGCCGAGAAACCCGCCCCCAACAGCTGTCGTCCAGTCCCCTCCCCATTACGCGTCTGCGATGCTTGAGGTCCACAACCACGCGCGGTAATCGACGCGCCAGCGCTTGCGGAGGGCTGGGGAGGCGGAGGCGGAGGAGGTAGAGGTGGAGGGGAGAAGCGAGGAGGACTGGGCAAGGAAGACGGCATGGTCGAAGTCGGGATCATAGGCCTGGTCCCCGCAGGCAGCGCAGAAGAGCTCGGCGTGGTCGACGTCGACGGCGATCTGGTGGCCGGGCCCCGCGGAGGCGGAGGCGTGCATAGCAGCGTGGGAGGGGCAGAAGACGGCGGCACAGAAGAGGCAGGCGTAGAGGCGGGAGGTGGGGGACGGGGACGCGACGGCGTAGGGCGAGCAGCGCAGGAGCTCGCGCGGGTCCCACCGGATCTCAGGGCGGCCGAGCGGGCGCACGTGCAGGCAACAGTGGAGGAAGCGTAGCGGGCGCGAGGACAGGCGGTGCATGGCGAGGTGCGGTCAGGGCGGTGGTACGAACGGGGTGGACATCGGGGAGGGGAGGGGCCGGACTGGGGTGTGCTGTGGTGGGGACAGCGGCGGCGGGTGACGGGGTGGCCGGGTCGGGGTGGGGGTGCGGCCGGTAGAGTGTGGCAGCAGGTGGTGCGAGGGGAGGTGGAGGTTTTTTTTGCTCTGGTACTCTGGTCCGATGGCGGTGGCGGTGCGGTCGCGGCGATGGTACTTCTCTACCTCGACCAGCCAGAGATCTGCCAGGTGGCCCGCCTCAACAGCGCCTTCCACGGCGTAGCCTCGGCGGACTGCGTCTGGGCCGCCAAGCTCCTCGCCAACTACCGCTACCTTGCGGCCCTAGCCGTGGCCGTCGATGATGAGGGCTGTGGCGATGGAGATGCCAGCGGCAAGCGCTTGACCAAGAAGGAGATTTATGCTCGTCTGTGTCGATCCACCCTCTTTGATGCCACAGAAAGGTAAATTCATTTGGTCATTCCTCCATGGAGGTATTATGCTTGTTTGTTAGGGTCGATCTGTTGTGGATGCGGTTCTGTTATTAGCCTCGTGTTTGCTTGAAATTCTCTATTTTGCTTAATAGCCATCCATGTTGTCTATTTTAGGAATTCTGGATTCTGAAGAACAAGGGAGCCCTTTGCATGAGTATATCATCAAAGGCAATGGCTATTACCGGGATAGATGATCGGAGGTACTGGAGCCACCTCGCCACAGAGGAATCAAGGTACTTCTTTTCTTTAAGGCTGTTATTTTGTATAGCTTCTCCTTGATGTGTGTATCCCATTTCCTTTATATTTCTTATTGCTGCAACCACTTCAAAGTTTCAATTTTAGTTCAGGTTTTGTAGCATCATTGTCAAGAGTTATTGAGTAATTTTTTAATTTAGCTACCCAAAAAGTTCATACTAAAAACAGTTGAACTCTTCTTACTTCCTTAGAGAGAGAGAGAGATCGGGAGGGCAGCCACCGATTAATCAAGATTACACCAGCAATTATAGTAGAGGATATCCTGGCAATATACTGTCTAACCCCCCTAGTAGGAATGTTGGTGGAACCGACGTTTATGCCGGACCGAAACTCTAGGAAGATGCTTGAAGGCAGGCCTTTGGTGAAGATGTCGGCGAACTACGAGGTGGTTGGCACGTGGAGGACACACAGAGCACTGGCGGCTACGCGTTCACGAACAAAGTGAAGGTCAATCTCAACATGTTTGGTGTGTTGATGTTGCACCAGGTTTGTCGAGAGGTAGACAACACTCATATTGTTGCAGTAAACATCCATGGCACGCTGGAGAGGCTGGTGAAGCTCGAGTAGAAGCTGACGCAGCCAAGTCGCCTTAGTGACGCCGTTGGCGACGACGCGGTACTCCGCCTCTGCACTAGACCGAGAGACCGTCAGCTGACGCTTGCTAGACCAGGAGATGAGACAGTCACCGAGGAACACGGTGTACCCTGACGTGGAGCGATGAGTGTCCGGGCTCTCGGCTCAGTCGGCATCGGTGTAGACAGTCAGCGTGTGCGGCGAGGAAGCACGAGCTACGAATAGCTCGAGGTTGACGGTGCCATGCAGATAGCGAAGGATGCGCTTGACAACGGTGAGATGCGGCTCCCGAGGATCATGCATGTAGAGGCAGACTTGTAATGCATAAGTGATGTTCGGGCAGGTGAAGGTGAGATACTGCAAGGCACCGACCAGGTTGCGGTACAACGTCGACTCTGGAACCGGTGAGCCATCGGAGGAGAGCTTGGCCTGAGTGTTCACCGGGGTACTGCAAGGCTTGCACGCAGTCATGCCAGCGCGCTCCAGAATCTCGAGGGTGTACTGTCGTTGAGAGAGAACGAGGGACGCGCATAGTATAACACATATTTTATATGTAAGTTATCATAGTATTATATGTTCACGTTGCAACGCACGGGCACTCACTTAATCAGATATTAAACTGATAAGAACAAATATTACATTTTATCTTAACCAAAAGACCGAGAAATATATGAGTTGACAATGACTCCAACCATTTTTAGGCCGCTCGGTCGTTCATCCTCTTTTCACCTAGCGAGGTGGTAGTGATACTATGTAGTGCGTTACGCAGTGTGTGACTTCCTATCGTGTTGTTGAAAGTCGCCTAGAGGGAGGTGAATAGGCAAATCTAAAATTTACAAACTTTAAGCACAACTACAAGCCGGGGTTAGCATTAGAAATAAAGTCCAGTCCGAAAGAGAGGGCGAAAACAAATCACAAGCAAATGAAGAGTGTGACACGGTGATTTGTTTTACCGAGGTTCGGTTCTTGCAAACCTACTCCCTGTTGAGGTGGTCACAAAGACCGGGTCTCTTTCAACCCTTTCCCTCTCTCAAACGGTCACCTAGACCGAGTGAGCTTTTCTCCTCAATCAAATGGGTCACTTAGACCACACAAGGACCACCACAACTTGGTGCCTCTTGCTTTGATTACAAAGGTGTTGAGAACAAGAAATGGGGAAGAAGCGATCCAAGAACAAGAGCTCAAAGAACACGAGCAAAATTTCTCTCTCTAGTCACTATTTGCTTGGAGTGGAAATGGGTCTTGGAGAGGCTTTGATTCTATTTGATTTGTGTCTTGTATTGATTGCACTAGCTCTTTTATTGAATGTGAAGTCTGAAAACTTGGATGCCTTGAAGTGTGGTGGTTGGGGGGTATTTATAGCCCCAACCACCAAAATGTTCGTTGGGAGAGGCTGCTATCGATGGGCGCACCGGACACTGTCCGGTGCGCCAGCCACGTCACCCAACCATTAGGGTTCGACCGTTGGAGCTCTGACAGGTGGGACCACCGGACAGTCCGGTGGTGCACCAGACATGTACTGTTCACTGTCCGGTGCACCTTCTGGCGCTGCTCAGACTCTGCGCGCTCTGTCCGCGCACTGTGCACCTGTCAGCCGACCGTTGAAGTCGACCGTTGCGCTTGGAAGCCGTTGCTCCGCTGGCACACCGGATAGTCTGGTGAATTATAGCGGAGTGGCTTTTCCGGAAACCCGAGGGTGGCGAGTTGGAGTTGATCCACCCTGGTGCACCGGACACTGTCCGGTGGCACACCGGATAGTCCGGTGCGCCAGACCAGGGCAGCCTTCGGTTTTCTTTTGCTCCTTTCTTTTGAACCCAATCTTGGACTTTTTATAGGTTTGTATTGAACCTTTGGCACCTGTAGAACTTATAATCTAGAGCAAACTAGTTAGTCCAATTATTTGTGTTGGGCAATTCAACCACCAAAATTATTTACGAAAAGGTTTGACCCTATTTCCCTTTCAATCTCCCCCTTTTTGGTGATTGATGCCAACACAAACCAAAGCAAATATATAAGTGCAGAATTGAACTAGTTTGCATAAGGTAAGTGCAAAGGTTGCTTGGAATTAAACCAATTTATACTTTCATAAGATATGCATGGATTGCTTTCTTTCTTTTAACATTTTGGACCACGCTTGCACCACTTGTTTTGTTTCTGCAAATCTTTTGGAAATTCTTTTCAAAGTCTTTTTGCAAAGAGTCAAAGGTATATGAATAAGATTTTGAAAAGCATTTATAAGATTTGAAATTTTCTCCCCCTGTTTCAAATGCTTTTCCTTTGACTAAAAAAACTCCCCCTCCATGAAATTCTCCTCTTAGCGTTCAAGAGGGTTTTAGATATTAATTTTGAAGGAGGTCATACCAATTTGAAATTATATAAAAAAAAGATACCAATTGAAAAACTTCTTTAATACAAATTGAAAGACTGCATTTAAACACTTTTTGAAATTGGTGGTGGTGCGGTCCTTTTGCTTTGGGCTAATACTTTCTCCCCCTTTGGCATGAATCGCCAAAAACGAATACTTTGTGAGTGAAATATGAGCCCTTTTTAAACTCTCTCCCCCTTTGGCAAACAATATATGAGTGAAGGATTATACCAAAGTGGAGAGCGATGCGGAGTGACGGCGAAGGGTAAATAACATGATGGAGTGGAGTGGAAGCCTTGTCTTCGCCGAAGACTCCATTTCCCTTTCAATCTATGACTTAGCATGAAATACACTTGACAACACATTAGTCATAGCAAATGAAAGAGATATGATCAAAGGTACATAAATGAGCTATGCGTGCAAAGTATCAATCAAAATTCCTAGAATCAAGAATGTTTAGCTCATTCCTAAGTTTGGTAAAGGTTTTCTCATCTAATGGTTTGGTAAAGATATCGGCTAATTGTTCTTTGGTGCTAACATAGGAAATCTTGATATCCCCCCTTTGTTGGTGATCCCTCAAAAAGTGATACCGAATGGCTATGTGCTTAGTGCGGCTGTGTTCAACGGGATTATTCGCCATGCGGATTGCACTCTCATTATCACATAGGAGAGGGACTTTGGTTTATTTGTAGCCATAGTCCCTAAGGGTTTGCCTCATCCAAAGCAATTGCACGCAACAATAGCCTGCGGCAATGTACTCGGCTTCGGCGGTAGAAAGAGCTACTGACTTTTGTTTCTTTGAAGCCCAAGACACTGGGGATCTTCCCAAGAACTGACAAGTCCCTGATGTGCTCTTTCTATCAATGTTACACCCTGCCCAATCAGCATCTGAATAACCTATTAAATCAAAAGTGGATCCCTTGGGGTACCAAAGACCAAACTTAGGTGTATGAACTAGATATCTCAAGATTATTTTCACGGCCCTAAGGTGAACTTCCTTAGGATCGGCTTGGAATCTTGCACATATGCATACGGAAAGCATAATATCCGGTTGAGATGCACATAGAATAGAGTAGAGATCCTATCATCGACCGGTATACCTTTTGATCTTCGGATTTACCTCCCGTGTCGAGGTCGAGATGCCCATTGGTTCCCATGGGTGTCTTGATGGGCTTGGCATCCTTCATTCCAAACTTGGTGAGTATGTCTTGAATATACTTCGTTTGGCTGATGAAGGTGCCCTCTTGGAGTTGCCTGACTTGAAATCCTCAGAAATACTTCAACTCCCCCATCATAGACATCTCGGATTTTTGAATCATAATCCTACTAAACTCTTCACAAGTAGATTTGTTAGTAGACCCAAATATGATATCATCAACATAAATTTGGCATACAAACAAATCATTTGCAATGGGTTTAGTAAAGAGAGTAGGATCGACTTTGCCGACTTTGAAGCCATTAGTGATAAGAAAATCTCTTAGGCATTCATAACATGCTCTTGGGGCTTTCTTGAGCCCATAAAGCGCCTTAGAGAGTTTATAAACATGATTAGGGTACTCACTATCTTCAAAGCTGGGAGGTTGCTCAACATAGACCTCCTCCTTGATTGGTCCATTGAGGAAGACACTTTTCACGTCCATTTGATAGAGCTTAAAGCCATGGTAAGTAGCATAGGCAAGTAATATACGAATTGACTCAAGCCTAGCTACGGGTGCATAGGTTTCACCGAAATCCAAACCTTCAACTTGTGAATATCCCTTGGCCACAAGTCGGGCTTTGTTCCTTGTCACCACACCATGCTCATCTTGCTTGTTGCGGAAGACCCACTTGGTTCCTACAACATTTTGGTTAGGACATGGAACAAGATGCCATACCTCATTTCTCGTGAAGTTGTTGAGTTCCTCTTGCATTGCCAACACCCAATCTGAATCCCTTAATGTGTCTTCCACCCTGTATGGCTCAATAGAAGACACAAAGGAGTAATGTTCACAAAATTGAGCGACACGAGATCGAGTGGTTACCCCCTTATGAATATCGCCGAGGATGGAGTTCACACGGTGATATCGTTGTATCGCTTGGTGGACTCTTGGGTGAGGCGGTCTTGGACCCTCATTATCTTCCTTGTCTTGATCATTGGCATCTCCCCCTTGATCACTGTCCTCCTCTTGAGGTGGCTCTTCTTGATCTTCATCTTCATTATCTTGAGCTTGATCCTCATCTTGGATTGGTGGAGATGCTTGCATGGAAGATGACGGTTGATCTTGTGCTTGTGGAGGCTCTTCAGATTCCTTAGGACACACATCCCCAATGGACATGTTCCTTAGCGCGACGCATGGAGCCTCTTCATCATCTAGCTCATCAAGATCAACTTGCTCTACTTGAGAACCGTTAGTCTCATCAAACACAATGTCACAAGAAACTTCAACTAGTCTAGTGGACTTGTTAAAGAATCTATATGCCCTTGTGTTTGAGTCATAACCAAGTAAAAAGCCTTCTACAGCCTTAGGAGCAAATTTAGATTTTCTACCTCTTTTAACAAGAATAAAACAATTTCTACCAAAGACTCTAAAATATGAAACATTGGGCTTTTTACCGGTGAGGAGTTCATAGGATGTCTTCTTGAGGATTCGGTGAAGGTAGAGCCGGTTGATGGAGTAGCAGGCGATGTTAATCGCCTCGGCCCAAAACCGGTCCGATGTCTTGTACTCATCAAGCATGGTCCTCGCCATGTCAAGTAGAGTTCTATTCTTCCTCTCCACTACACCATTTTGTTATGGTGTGTAGGGAGAAGAGAACTCATGCTTGATGCCCTCATCCTCAAGAAAGCCTTCTATTTGAGAGTTCTTGAACTCCGTTCCATTGTCGCTTCTAATCTTTTTGATCCTTAAGTCGAACTCGTTTTGAGCTCGTCTCAAGAATCCCTTTAAGGTCTCTTGGGTTTGAGATTTATCCTGCAAAAAGAACACCCAAGTGAAGCGAGAATAGTCATCCACAATAACAAGACAGTACTTACTCCTGCCGATGCTTATGTAAGCTATCGGGCCGAATAGATCCATGTGGAGTAGCTCAAGCAGCCTGTCAGTCGTCATGATGTTCTTGTGTGGATGATGAACACCAACTTGCTTCCCTGCTTGACATGCGCTACAAACCCTGTCTTTCTCAAAATGAACATTGGTTAGTCCCAAAATGTGTTCTCTCTTTAAAAGCTTGTGAAGATTCTTCATCCCAACGTGGGCTAGTCGGCGATGCCAGAGCCAACCCATATTAGTCTTAGCAATTAAGCAAGTATCAAGTTCAGCTCTATTGAAATCAACTAAGTATAGCTGACCCTCTAATACTCCCTTAAATGCTACTGAATCATCACTTCTTCTAAAGACAGTAACACCTATATCCGTAAAAAGACAGTTGTAACCCATTTTGCATAATTGAGAAACAAAAAGCAAATTGTAATCTAAAGAATCTACAAGAAAAACATTGGAAATAGAATGGTTAGGAGATATAGCAATTTTACCAAGTTCTTTGACCAAACCTTGATTTCCATCCTCGAATGTGATAGGTCTTTGGGGATCTTGGTTTTTCTCATAGGAGGAGACCATTCTTTTCTCCCCAGTCATGTGGTTTGTGCACCTGCTATCAATGATCCAACTTGAGCCCCCGGATGCATAAACCTACAAAACAATTTTAGGCCTTGTTCTTAGGTACCCAAATGGTCTTGGGTCCTTTCACATTAGAAACAAGCACCTTGGGTACCCAAACACAAGTCTTGGAGCCCTTGTGTTTGCCCCCAACATATTTGGCAACTACTTTGCCTGATTTGTTAGTAAGCACATAAGAAGCATCAAAAGTTTTAAATGAAACATTAGGTTTATTTGATGCAATAGGAGATTTCTTTTTAGGCAATTTAACATTACTGGATTGCCTAGAACTAGATGCCTCACTCTTATACATAAAAGCATGATGAGAGCCAGAGTGAGACTTCCTAGAATGAATTCTCTTAATTTTGTGCTCGGGATAACCAACAGGATATAAGATGTAACCCTCGTTATCCTGAGCCATGGGAGCCTTGCCCTTTACAAAATTATACAATCTTTTAGGAGCTTTAAGATTGACATTGTCTCCCTGTTGGAAGCCAATGCCATCCTTAATCCCAGGGCGTCTCCCATTATAGAGCATGCTTCTAGCAAATTTAAATTTTTTGTTTTCTAAGTCATGCTCATTAATTTTAGCACTAAGTTGAGCTATGTTATCATTTTGTTGTTTAATTAAGGCTAGGTGATCATAGATAGTATCAACATTAATGTATCTACATCTAGTACAAATAGTAACATGATCAACACTAGATGTAGAGGGTTTGCATGCATTTAATTCATCAATTTTAGCATGTAAAATAGCATTCTCATTTCTAAGATTGGAAATAGAAACATTGCAAATATTTAAATATTTAGCCTTAGAAATTAATTTATCATTCTCAATCTTAAGGCTAGAGAGAGATTCATTCAACTTGTCAATTTTAGCAATCAAACTAGCATTATCATTTTTAAGTTTGACAAGAGAATCATCACACACATTTAATTTCTCAAACTTAGCAATTAATTTAGTATTCTCATTTCTAAGGTTGGAGATAGTGTCATGGCAAATGCTAATCTCACTAGTTAATTTTTCACATTTTCTACTTCCTGAGCATAAGCATTTTTAACCTTAACATGCTTCTTGTTTTCCTTAATAAGGAAGTCTTCTTGGCTATCCAAGAGTTCATCCTTCTCATGAATAGCACTAATTAATTTATTCAATTTTTCCTTTTGTTGCATGTTTAGGTTGGCAAAAAGTGTGAGCAAATCATCCTCATCATCACTAGAGCTAGCCTCATCACTAGATGTTGCATATTTAGTGGAAGCTCTAGATTTTACCTTCTTTTTTTTGCCATCCTTTGCCATGAGGCACTTGTGGCCGACGTTGGGGAAGAGGAGGCCTTTGTTGACGGCGATGTTTGCGGCGTCCTCATAGGAGTAGGAGTCGGTGGAGCTCTCGTCGGAGTCCCACTCCCGACAAACATGGGCATCGCCGCCCTTCTTCTTGTAATACTTCTTCTTCTCCTTCCTTCTTCCCTTCTTGTCGTCGCCCCTGTCACTATCACTTGATAATGGACATTTAGCAATGAAATGACCGAGCTTACCACACTTGTAGCAAACCTTCTTGGAACGGGGTTTGTAGTCTCTCCCCTTCCTTTGCTTGAGGATTTGGCGAAAGCTTTTGATGATAGTGCCATCTCCTCATTGTCGAGCTTGGAGGCGTCGATGGGGAGCCTACTTGACGTAGACTCTTCTTTTTTCTCCTCCGTTGCTTTGAAGGCAACGGGTTGCACCTCGGGTGTGGAGGTGGCGCCTCGCTCGATGATTTGTTTGGAGCCTTTGATCATCAACTCAAAGCTCACAAACTTTCCTATGACCTCCTCGGGAGACATTAGCTTGTATCTAGGATCACCACGAATTAATTGAACTTGTGTAGGGTTAAGAAAGACGAGTGGTCTTAGAATAACCTTGACCATTTCATGGTCATCCCATTTGGTGCTCCCGAGGTTGCGCACTTGGTTCACCAAGGTCTTGAGCCGGTTGTACATGGCTTGTGGCTCTTCTCCTTGGTTGAGCATAAATCGACCGAGCTCCCCCTCGATCGTTTCCCACTTGGTGATCTTGGTCACCTCATCTCCTTCGTGCGTGGTCTTGAGCACGTCCCAAATCTCTTTGGCACTTTTCAACCCTTGCACCTTATTATACTCCTCTCGACTTAGAGAGGCGAGGAGTATAGTAGTGGCTTGGGAGTTGAAGTGACGGATTTGGTCGACCTCCTCCAAATCATAGTCCTTGTCCCATATGCTTTTGTGGAGTGAGGTTAGGTGATGTCTCATTTTATCACTCCACATAGAATAATCTTCACCTTCAAAAACCGGTGGTTTGCCTAATGGGACGGAAAGTAATGGAGTGCGTTTTGAAATACGAGGATAGCGAAGGGGCATCTTACTATACTTCTTGCGCTCATGGCGCTTAGAAGTGGCGGATGTCGATTCGGAGCCGGAGGTGGAGGGCGATGAAGAGTCGGTCTCGTAGTAGACCACTTTCTTCATCTTCTTCTTCTTGTCACCTCTTCGTTGTGAGATGGAGGAAGAGGATTCCTCCTTGTGCTTGTGGGCGGACTCCCTCAAATGGGTTCTCCCCGAGCTTGCGGACTTGTCGCCGCCGGTCCCAATCTCCCTCATGGCAGATGCTCCCGACATCACTTTGAGTGGTCAGACTCTAATGATGTACCGGGCTCTGATACCAATTGAAAGTCACCTAGAGGGGGTGAATAGGCAAATCTGAAATTTACAAACTTTAAGCACAACTACAAGCCGGGGTTAGCATTAGAAATAAAGTCGAGTCCAAAAGAGAGGGCGAAAACAAATCACAAGCAAATGAAGAGTGTGACACGGTGATTTGTTTTACCTTGGTTCGGTTCTTGCAAACCTACTCCCCGTTGATGTGGTCACAAAGATCGGGTCTCTTTCAACCCTTTCCCTCTCTCAAACGGTCACCTAGACCGAGTGAGCTTTTCTCCTCAATCAAATGAGTCACTTAGACCACATAAGGACTACCACAACTTGGTGTCTCTTGCTTTGATTACAAATGTGTTGAGAACAAGAAATGGGGAAGAAGAAAAGAGATCCAAGAACAAGAGCTCAAAGAACACGAGCAAAAACTCTCTCTCTAGTCACTATTTGCTTGGAGTGGAAATGGGACTTGGAGAGGCTTTGATTCTATTTGATTTGTGTCTTGTATTGATTGCACTAGCTCTTGTATTGAATGTGAAGTCTGAAAACTTGGATGCCTTGAAGTGTGGTGGTTGGGGGTATTTATAGCCCCAACCACCAAAATGGCCGTTGGGAAGAGCTGAAGTCGATGGCGCACCGAACAGTCCGGTGCGCCACCGGACACTGTCTGGTGCGCCAGCCACGACACCCAACCGTTAGGGTTCGAACGTTGGAGCTCTGACAGGTGGGACCACCGGACAGTCTGGTGGTGCACCGGACAGGTACTGTTCATTGTCCGGTGCGCCTTCTGGCGCTGCTCTGACTCTGTGCGCTCTGTCCACGCACTGTGCACCTGTCAGCCGACCGTTGAAGTCGACCGTTGCGCTTGAAAGTCGTTGCTCCGCTGGCACACCAGACAGTCCGGTGAATTATAGCGGAGTGGCTTTTCCGGAAACCCGAAGGTGGCGAGTTGGAGTTGATCCACCCTGGTGCACCGGACACTGTCCGGTGGCACACCAGACAGTCTGGTGCGCTAGACCAGGGCAGTCTTCGGTTTTCTTTTGCTCCTTTCTTTTGAACCCAGTCTTGAACTTTTTATTGGTTTGTGTTGAACCTTTGGCACCTGTAGAACTTATAATCTAGAGCAAACTAGTTAGTCCAATTATTTGTGTTGGGCAATTCAACCACCAAAATTATTTAGGAAAAGGTTTGATCCTATTTCCCTTTCAGTTGTCTTTGAGTGGTTTTTTAAGGTCCATCCATGATGTAATGGCCTATTATTAGACGAGAAGGGAGAAAAGAAATAGACCTACACATTTTATACTTGACGCACGACATACTACGTACGAAACTGGTGTCTCTCACGTATGCGCTATATATATATTGTATATTAGGAGCCCTGGGCTTCCAATAACTAGAGGAAGTCCAGGCCAGACAGTGCAATCCGGTCGAGCCGGACCAGGTCCAGACGTCTTTAAACGAAAATCCGGAGTGCTAGGGTTCAGTTTTTTACGCCCCATCCCGATTCATTAGCGACGGCGCGTGCGACGACGGCGGTTGCCTGATAGCGCGCGTGGCGGTGGACCCCCGGCCAGTGGCTACGGTGGCCGCGGCTCCCCGACCTCGACGTGTGGTGGCGGCGATTCTTCGATCCGGAGTAGAGGCGCCGGTTCCCAGGTCGGCGGCGGCGGCTCCCCGATCTAGAGGGCAAGTGACGGCAGTGCCCTTGTGTGGGCAAGCGGCGGCGTCCCCGGAGCCTCGAGGCGGCGGCACTTCCAAGGCTGGCGAGCAAGCGACGCCCCTCGATGTGCGAGTAGCGACGACGACACACGAGGCGTGTGGTTCGAGCGGAGTCACGGAAGGTGCGAGGTGCGCGCAGCGACAGTCGCGCAGACATCCTCCGATCTGGCGCAGTTTGGGCGACCCGAATGACGACATACATCTGTGATTATGTCGTCGACGACGTCCTCCGGCGACTACCTCCTTCGATTTGTGTTTTTTTCGATTATTGTGTTTTATGCCTACCACATGTATTATTTATGCTAAAAAATGTACGATTTTATGCTTTAACACGAAGTTTGTATATCAGTTTGATGTATGCGTATTTTTTGCATGCACATTGGATGAAAGACAATTCCTTGATTTATGCTGTTCGTAATTTGCGTGCATGCGATGGAAACTCCCACGATTTTGCCATATTTTTTGGATCTGTATAAAAATAGAAACCGCATGCATGCGGTTGCCATGTTTTTCAAATCTGTCATAAAAATAGGATCGTAATAACAACCTACTAGAGCTATCAACCTCTCACATTGACTCGATATTTACGCTTATAATTGATGGATTTTATGCTCAAAACTTAAGGTTTTTACGCTCCACCCGGAGATACGTCCACCAGTGAACAACATGCCAGTTTTTTACGCAGTGTAAGGAATTGCATAAATAACTACAACGTGTAGTATAATTTGTATCAGTATATATCATAAACTAGTTCCAATGCGTTTAGCTGCATGGCTATTGGAGGGATCCTATATTTATGAAGGAAATAAAACATTAAATGCGATTTTTTGTTACTATGTATGCAATTCATTTCCTTTTATTGCATATTATTTCCATCATAAATTCGTGTGCATGCAGCTGGTAGCAGATTTTTACGCAGTATACCGAATTGCATAATTATCTACATAGTGTAGCATATTTAGTATCAGTATATACCATAAAATGATCATTACGAGTTTAGCTGCATGGTTGTTGCAGCGATCCTAAATTTATGGAGGAAATAAAGCATTTAAAATAGAAACCGCCACACATATCTTTCCTAAATTTACGCGCATGCAAGAGAACGTGTTTGACTCATGCATGCATTGTGCCATAATTTTTGGATCTGTATAAAAATAGAAACCGCATGCATGCGGCTGCCATGTTTTTCAGATCTGCCATAAAAATAGGATCCTAATAACAACCCACTAGAGGTACCAATCTCTCTTATTGGCTCGGTATTTACGCTTATCATTGAGAGATTTTATGCTCAAAACTTAAGGTTTTTATGCTCCAATCCGGAGATGCGTTCACCAGTGAACAACATGTCAGATTTTTACGCAGTGTACCGAATTGCATAAATACCTACACCATGTAGTATAATTTGTATCAGTATATATCATAAACTAGTTCTAATGTGTTTAGCTGCATGGCTGTTAAAGGGGTCCTATATTTATGAAGGAAATAAAACATTAAATACAATTTTTTGTTTTTATGCGTGCAATTTATTTCCTTTCATTGCACATTCTTTCCATCATAAATTCGTGCGCATGCAGCTGGTAACATATTTTTATGCAGTATACCGAATTGCATAATTATCTACACAGTGTAACATATTTAGTATCAGTATATATCATAAAATGGTCCTTACGTGTCTAGATGCATGTCTGTTGCAGCGATCCTAAATTTATGAAGGAAATAAAGCATTTAAAAATAGAAACCGTCACAGCGCATGTAAGGGAACGTGTTTGACTCATGCAGACATTCCTTTTTTACGCGCATGGGGCGGGTGGCGCACCCAACAGCCTGGTTGAGCCAGCGCGTTGGGTTGAACCACGTTGCAGGGTGGTCGGCCTGGGCTTCCTTTAACTATTGGAAGCCCAGGGCACCCGTTATACCTGCCCTATATATATAGTATTTAGAGCCTTGGGCTCTGTATAACTATTGGAAGCCCCGACCACCCACCGACCAGGTGCGCAGACTGCACCGTACACTTTTTGGCTTACTGTACCCACCTGCTTACGTCAAATATTATTACGTGTTATGCTAATTTGTGTATCAGTTTATACACTTCTGGTATGCGCATGTTTCGGGCATCCGGGCCCACGAGAAAATTGTGTTCCCACAATCTGGGCAGTCGTACTAGTCCCCTCACAAATATTGGTATTACGATGTCTTATGTTTCCGTTTATGAAACAGTAATCCACGTGTCGGTCCATGGGCCTTCGCGTAGATTTCGCCCAGCAGAGTACGTGTATCGGGCCCACGAATCCACCCACGAGCACGCAGTTATTCAGCTCACCTCACCCGTAACGCACGCGGCGGCCGAACTCTAGCATTATCGCCGCCGTCTGCTTGTTCTTCTCCACCGCGGCGGCCGAACCCTAGAGATTCTACCCGTTGTTGCCTTCAGCGTCTCCAACATAGAGACCGACCACCGTCGCCTTCAGCTTCTCCACCGCATAGACCGAGCCGCCGTCGCCTTGGTCTTCTTCACCGGAGAGGGACCCAGAATCGCGGAGACCGAGCCCCGCCCCCTTGTTCTTCTCCACCGCAGAGACCGAGCCGCATTCGCTCCACCGCGGTGGTCGAACCCTCGAGATTCTACCCGCCGTCGCCTTCACCGTCTCCAACGCAGAGTCTAACCCACCATCAAATTCAGCGTCTCCTACGCATTGACTTAGCCGCCGTCGCCTTGGTCTTCTCCACTGCAGATGGACCCGAAATCGGCCGGTCCTCATTCCCCTCCACACACTGGTAAGTCCTCTACCGCCAACTCCTTCATTTGCATATTTACACAAACTGTATCTTAAATCAGTCTCACCTTATAGTAACTCAATTGTTTCATTTATCAAAAAACAAATCAACATAAATTCATTGTTAAACGGATACACAAATTTATAATCTTCAACGTCTCACAAGTTTATGCACTAAACAACACTGTGTTATGCTTTTTTGTTCACAAAGTTATGCTATATACGTCAACGTGTTATGCCATAAACATCTCGCTGTACATTCATTGTTAAGCAGGTAAGTCATTTAGGGCCAGTACGCACGAAAGAGCCAGCTTATACATTAATTGACTGTTGCATATGAGCAGAATTTTTATTGCTCCATAAGATTGTTTTTATACGTTTTATATGTATATGTGTTGTTTGATTTGGCAGGAAAATCATACATGAAGAACATAGACCGACCTCCGTCTAATCCAAAGCGAATTATAATTCAGTCTACTCAAGAGTGCTTTAGTGTCGACATACCCCATTTTCTGGCAAATACTGTCAGACACAAACCAATGTAGGCCGGTGACGAGGACGATGACTTTATGCCATAATCGAAGAAGCGTAACTTTGATGACATTCCTCCAAAAGTCTTGAAGAAGATAGTTACAAAGCGGAGGAAAGCAGTGGATCTCCCTCGACAGGTTAGAATTGATGGTCAATGCCAATATATCATTTTCTGCGTGAAATTATGTTGTATTGAGATTTGATTTAAACATTGAGTTGTGATTATGCAGATGTAAATGTTTACGTTATTCATTGTATACATTATTTCAGCAGAGGCTTAATGTGAGATGCAATCCCCAAGATGTTATAGTAAGCATTCAGATTTTAAATGACAGACAACGTCAAGCTATTGCATGGAGGGGGTTCTCTAGTATACTTGATATGAGAGTTGACGCGCTTGGCAGTAGATCTCATTTAGCTTGGCTGATGGAAAAGCTTGACCATAATGATATGACAATTCGAGCCGCCCCAGGGAAGGAGCTAAAAATTACAAAGGAGACGGTGCACCTTATTTTGGGGTTACCAAATGCTAGGGGAGGAAAGGCATTAAGCATTGATGAAGCTGTTGCTGCAAACAATTTAAGGGCTGAACTTGGTTTATCCAAAGAAGAATTTGGTGTTGCAGCTCTTCAAGATCGTTTGAGGAAAGGGTTTGACGATGATCTAAGCATAAGATCCTTCTTCCTGATATTGTTCAATAGGTTGTTGTTCCCTACTGCAAGTTGGGGAATAACTAACCATGAGGTTCTTTTAACTGAGGAAATGGATCGTTTCCACGAGATGGACTGGTGCCAGCTAATATTCAATGATTTATGCCACTAGTACAAAAAGGCTCAAAGCCTGCGGGGACGATATATTTTTAATGGCGGTTTCGGTTATCCACCGACTGTGTTATTTCTAGTGGCGGTTCCTTAAGAAAACCGCCACTAGAAATCGTATTTCTACTGGCGGTTCCTTAAGAAAACCGCCAGTAGAAATCCATGATTTGTAGTGGCGGTTTTCTTAAGGAACCGCCACTAGAAATACGATTTCTAGTGGCGGTTTTCTTAAGGAACCGCCACTAGAAATCATTTTTATCCTTAATTTTTCGAGTTTTTCAAACGGCCTCGTATGACAAAACCACCAAAATAAAAGTTGTAGATCTCTAAAAGTTATGAAACTTTGTAGTTGACAACTTTTTTGTTTGAACTCATTTCGGTTCTCAAAAATTGAATCTAAGTATGTCAAATTTAAAATTCAAATTTTGCAAACTACCTCGGATGAAAAAAGTGTCAAAATAAAAGTTATAGAACTTCAAAAGTTATTTATCTTTGTAGTTGACAACTTTTTTATTTGAATTCGTTTAGGGTCTCAAATAAGCAATTTACACTCAAATGGTTGTAATATGTGGAGAAAACAACTACAAACTAGACACAAGACATGTCATAGACGGAGTGGTAGGGGAGGGTATGCGCGAGGGTGAGGTCGACGGTTCGAATACTAACAACCGCGTAGCGCGCGAATTTTGCGCGAAAAATGCCGCGACTTGCGACTTTATTACGTTTTATATTTTAACTGGCGGTTTTTTAACTATTTTTAAAATATGTTTTATATTTTCTGAAAACGATTTGCACTGGCGGTTTTATTACGTCGACCGCCAGTGAAAATCGATTTTCACTGGCGGTTTTATTACGCCGACCACCAGTGAAAATCGATTTTCACTGGCGGTCCTCAGTTACCCGCCTGTAAAAATGATGATTTCTACTGACCCCTAGCACTGGCGGTTACGAAAAACGCCACTATAAATAGGTTTACAACCGCCACTATAGAACTTCTCTGTACTAGTGTGCCAAGCGGCCAAGAAGTGGCATACTAGGAGCGTTACCAATGTTTCTACAACCATTTACGAATATTCCATCGTCATTCTTGTAAGCATATCACTTTTTTTTGTCTGTTTTATGTAGCCAGATTTTTGTATGCAAAAATCATCTACATTAGATTATGCTTTGTTATGTCTCACAATGATTCATGTTATGCTTTTGTAGCTGTACTATCTGGATCATCTTCATGACTCAACTGCACCTCAGAATAAACGTGGACACCACGCATCAAATATTTTGATAGGAATATTATTCAAGCATTGACAAGAGCTGACAAGGGCAAGATACACCAAGGACAAGAACCATTTGGGCATTGTTCGGTAATTTTTTCGTGCCTATTATATTTTTTATCAATTTAATTTGCCTTATATATGGTTCATGGATAGAAGAAGTGTCATTTTAATTTACAAATGAAACTCCATTTTATATGTGTGTATAAGTTTGTACTCCATCTTACATGCCTTTTTTAGTTCTGAAGCAGCACAGAGACCTGCTACACAGCTGTACCACCCGTTGAAACTCAATTTAAGGCAAGATTCTATTTATATATTTTTTGTCTTAAAATTTCAACATAATATTCAGTTATATGTTGTATATTTACTTAATAATATTCATTTTACAACAGCATAAGAACAGGACAAACACTTTTGATGTACCGCGTCCTGACCCATGTGGACAACACATCATTCACGTCGAACTCCCGCTCATCAGGGATTTGATATCAAGCAAGCTGAATCAGCTTTCATCCCGCCACCGCCTGGGATTCATAGAGAAGTTGTCACATTATGATACGGAGGTTGGCAAGGTTTGTTCAGTTATTAAACAGACTCTTCAACAGATTGTTGAGAAACAATACAATCTATCTGATGTTTTTGGCGAGTTAATTGATGAGGTCCTCCATGTTGAGTCAGAGGACAATGAAGATGGTTATGATGTGCAGAAACCAACTAAAAAATCAGATGATATTCTTCCCCATTCGGCAGGTTAGTCAGTTTTATGGTCTTTACGTCAATCTAAAAAAGTTATACAAACATTTTTCGATATCGTTATGATGCCATTATTAAATCGATGTATTTTTTTGCTTAAATGATACATAAAGAAGGATGTACGAGTCCGGCCACACAAACTATACCGGTCTACCGGATATGTCTACTCCAGCATCCCAGCATGAGACGCAGTTGAGAGACACACAGGTACATGAATTACTGTTAAGGCAACAACATATTCGTGTACTATTATAAAGTTGCCCTGATGAAGCTGACATTGATCCACTGGTTCATACAAATATAACGAAACAGACCAAAACACCTACAACCCTAGTGATAATGTTTTTTTATTACTTGTATTTTCATTGAAGGTTTGTATTCATCGTTTTCTTTAAATAGCATATAACCATTACATTTTTCAGGGTAAACATGGTGACGTTGGCAAGAACATGTCGACCAACACAAACGTCACTCCTCAAGCAACACCACATACGGAATCTTGCTCGTCGATATTTGATGCGACGCCGTAAATAAATGTATGAGTACACCACCTCGTTGTTTTTCTATATAATTATTAGTAGTTTACTAAACATCTAATCCATTTATACCATAATTCTTAGTCTCCCGGCGGCGTCCACCAGGCGGCACAAACAAATCTCCCCGACAGTGGCCCATGCTTTGATCAGACTCCATCTGAACTTGTCAGCTCAGTAATATTCATTTTCATTGTAGTTGTCAAAACTGTTCACAGATTGATATATATTTTCATATACCTTTTTTAGGTTTCTGTTGAAACCGATCCAGCTACAAACACTCCTCAGGTTGACCAAGTTTCACTTGATTCGGAGATGCAATGTGTGTTAGCTCTACGCAAATACTTGTGTGGTACGCAATCTGACACCAGCAGGTATGAAGTCTAGACAAAATTAAAATTTGTTTATATGCTAGTAGTTGCACGCGACCTCACTAATTGTTATCAAAATTTCCACAGGAACATAATAGATTATGGTGAATATTGTTCGACATGTTCTGATATATATGAATCTTTTGCCGATGGGAAGTGCCTCGACAATGTGTTCATGCAGTGCTTCATCCAATGTGTTGATGATGATGCCAAAAATCAGCGGCCTTCCATGAGTTCGAACAGATTAATTATTGACGTTAATGTTGGGGTAAATTATCGTAACATACCTATACCATATTCATATACACAATGGTATCCCAAGTATACTGACTCCATTCATATTGTTTATTGCAGTCACTACTCAACTTTGAGGAACAGGAACGACACAGCCGAAACCCACAACCTTTTGATGAATATGTACTGCACACACTTCTCAACAATACATTGCCCGAGACAGACGAATTGGATAAATGCAAAGCGGTAACAATCGTATTTCATTTTACAAACATAATTTATTTTAAATGGTACATATCACATCGTCATGCTTAACCATTTACACCGTTCATCTTTATGCTTTTTTTACACGTCAGATCATGATTCCCATGGTAAGCAGGGGGCACTGGACATTGTATGTTATCAATACAGTCAAACGGTGCATTCACATTTTAGATTCCAATCCCTATGGGCCAACACTTGGTGGTACTACTTGAAAGGATTATCATTTTGCCCAATTGGACTTAGGTGGCAGAAAGTTACCATGGGCTAAGGTTATTATGAGTAGGTTAAACAAAGCCCTACAACATGTACGGCCTAGGACATGCTTTTCCAAATTTGGCAACTTCGCAATTGACTTGTCCCCAAACTGTCCTACCATGGCAGCAGGATCCAATGATTGTTGGTTTTATGTTATGGGATACATTCTCTTTTATCACTGCGTCGAAGGATCTCTGCGGTCAGACATAGAAGCAGTAAGTACAAATTTATCAGTTAATTTTATAGTTGGCCCAAAGCAACATATGGTACACATGTATATCTAACACAATTTTATTGGCTTGCAGGGCAACACTAGTGAGATACGGTCTCTTGCGCTGCATTACATCACATTCCATCGCAAGAACAAAGCATTATCGCTGCTTGAAGACATCCAAAGATTCAAGGTCTAATGGATGTAGTCTAGTTTAGATATGTAATATATTGTGGATACAATGGTTCCATAAACTTTAGCTGAGTCATGTGTGTATACTATGGGCAAAGACGGTAGACGTTTCTTATGTTATGTCAATGACAACTTGGGGATCAGTGATGTCTAAACTGGAATATTGTACCCTATGTGTTTGATCTTCATGTGTGTTTCATGCACTTGATTCTGCCAATTTCCTGTACAATTTTATGTTGTCAACAACATCATGTTATGCTTATTTTGTCTCAAGTTTATGATATAAATATCACTGTTCTATGCTGAAAACATCTCTTTGTACAGTTATAAGCTTCACAGTCTGACCAGTTTATGCAATAAACAACCCCGTGTTATGCATATTTGCACATACATTTATGCTACATATGACAACGTTCTATGTTTTATAAGCTTCACAATCTGAACAGTTTATGCCCCGTGTTATGCATATTTGAACATACATTTATGCTACATACGACACCGTTCTATGCTATAAAAAAACTCGTTGTACATTCATAAATCTACATAATTGTTAAATGCTTATGATAACTTTCACCTACGTTTATGACATTATGTGTACATATTTATGACGCTATCTGTGCATTGACAATTTAACATACGATTCACATTTACATCCAGAATATAATTTTCTCATAAATCTTATGGTATTCTACTCTCTACCAGATGAATCATCATCTCCGACATACACTGTTCATTTTTTCGACGTTGATGTCTCATTCCACTGTGGTGCTGCACCTATGATTTTGTTCCTTGAACCAGGAGGCCGTCCTCGCTTACGTCCAGATAGGTTAGCCAATCGAACCCTATTATCCTCCACAGTTAAACACGTACGGCTGTTGTGACCATCAGTTATGCCACATTTTTGGCACTTCCTGCTCATCTTCTTAGCTCCTTTCGCACCCAATTTAAGAACTTGTTGCTCACTACTTTTGATCGTTCTTCCCTTAGGCTTGGCCTTATCTGGTCTTGCTAAGTTTACACCTTCCATATGAAACTCCAGTTTCTGCAAAGGTCAGTTTTCATATTCACATATTCATCATATACTATAGCAATGTTATTACCTTTCTAGCTTCCACATCTGTATCACTACTATCAACCAGACACATATCAGTGTTATGTTCCAATGTTAATATCGGCATATTACATTGATCATCGTTAGCATTGCATTCATTTGTATTAGACCCCATTACAATTTCCTGTGAAATAACACAAACTCCAGTGAAGACACAAATGTTATATAGCAGCATAAATAATACATTATAAAATTCTGTTGCATACCTCGTTCTCATCATCTAAATTGCGTAAATTATCTATAACTAAGTCTTCTGTTTCATACGCTTCGATCTATATCATTTAAATTACATATATGGATCATTATCGACATGTAATAATGGTGTATTCATAATAACACGATGTGCGTACCTGGATGTCATCGCCAGCACTCGTGCCACAACTCTCACCAGTACCTATATCAGGCTCTACACGCATCAATAACCCTAATAATTCGTCCATCATCTCTAGGGCTTTATCATTCCCAGCTTTAGATAGACTCACATGGTGTACTAATTTCATTGCCTTTTTAAGCAACATTTTTTTTCTATATGATCTAGTTTCTCCATCGTTTCCTTTCAAATTCCTATCGTCTCTTGAAAAAGCCACATCTTGTCGCGCGGAGTATGTGTATCGTTGCAAAATATACTCACTCGGGATCCTTTCAATTTGTAGATGCATGAAAGCGCATACAAGATGAACACAAAATAGGCCTATAATTGATCAACCATACAATATGTCATAAATTACTCGCAAACAGTGCTATATTCGTAATAATTAATCATTTCATATAGAAATATTCGTTTAGTATAACACACCTGTATGCTCCCAATGCTTGCACTCACATGAATACTTTCCGGCATCCACATCAGCCCTTATTTTGAATTGGTGTTGTCCCCAAACAATTTTATTTGATCTTGTAGTATGTTTCACCACCCAATCATTTACATCACCCTCTGTATCACAGTCTATTCGGTATGCAGTTGCATATTTTACGGTCTCCTGGAACCTTGTCATTACAGCTCTAGTGTATGCCCTTGAAACTCTTATTTCAAACATATACAATGTAGTTGTATCCTTTTGACCCTGCAAATTACACAATACAATATTAATACCGTTTTGTTTTTAATAGCATAAAACATATGTTTTTCATTTTTACCACTTACCATGCATCCTAGTGCCTCTTTGGCCTCTTTCATCTTCCTACTATGCAGGAGCTTCATCATTTGCTTTGCAAATTGATGAAGCGGTGTGTTTGTATCCACGTGGGCACTCTTCACCAGCTTGTTCATGCTCTCGCTTAGTTGTGTAGAGACCATAAGACCACAATAGTCTCCTTTGAAAAATGCAGGTACCCAATCTTTACGTATTTCATACAATCTGACAAGGGTGTTGTTCTCGTGTAGCTGGAAATCATTTAACATCATTTGTCAGGCAGCCTCGAACTCCATTTCATTCAATGGATGATGTATTATAGATTAGAACCTTGTTTTGAAATCCATTTCCTCAAATCTTGCATACAATTCATTCAAGTGGGGCATATACCTGTTTTGCACATGCCACAACCACAATCGATGTATTGTGTTTGGGAATACTCTGCCTAGTGCGATTGGCATAGCAGGGTCTTGATCTGAAATCGATAAATTTACATAACATTGGGCAAGTCAGTATGATATCATATAGGACATGCCTAATCAATACGAACCATTTATTACAACATACCTGTCAACATCACTCGTGGTCTGTCACATCTCATGCATGTTTTGAACGTATTGAAGACCCACTCGAATGTATCAACTGTCTCGTCTCCTAGTAAAGCAAACCCAAATATTGTGCATTGTAGGTGGTGGTTCGAGCCCACAAACATGCCTAATGGCTTATCATACATATTAGTCTTATGTGTAGTATCAAAGGTAACTACATCACCAAAATCAATGTACTCGGCTTGCTGGCTAGCATGGGACCAAAATATGCTTAAAATCTTCCCTTCTTTGTCGAGTTGAAAGTCAAAAAAAATTGTGGATTATCTTTCTTGCATAATGAAAAAAAGATAATATCTTCGACACATCATTTGCATTTCTTTCCCTTTGCCATGCTTTCTTCCTGTCAAAAAATGTAATGATTATGCATTACATATTTTTAACACATCTCGATTGTTTCGGTAATATATAATACCATCATTGTCAATGCATAATACACTTACAGGTTACTCATGTCCTGCACGGTTATTAGAACGTTTTCTGGACCACCATGCATTTCTGAAACAAAATCCATAATGCAATGTTGTGGGATCCTGCTTTCTTGCATTGCACTAAGGAACTCCATATAATCACGATCATGAGTTTTGTTGCATTGCAATTGCCCTTTTCCTGTATCTTTCTTCAAGAATTCATGATTATGCTCATAGTTTACCAGATCAATTCAGACGGAAATAACATTCTCTTTAGCATCATCGTAGATTTTTTTAAGTTTCATCCCAGCCTTGCACTATGTTCGTTTTGAACATGTGTTATGTATCCCTGGATTTCCAGCTACCCTTTCAGCATTCTTTCCTTTCATTGAACAATTCAACCATTTACAATTCTTCCGCTCCCTATATTTCTTCAACAGAAATCCAACCTCATATGCATATTGACTATAAAAATTATACGCCTCGTCCACGTTACTAAATGTCATACCGACTTTAGGTATCAATTTTATATCAATATTGTCCAGCTGTGCACAGAAATTTAACATTTATGATTCAATAGCGACTAAATTTAATGTAATATAGGTACAACATTACAAAAAGTATGTACGAAACTAATATTATCATATTTGAGAGAACTTACATGGCTTTGAAGAATATGAGGTGTGTCATGTTCATGCGCCCCAATATGTCTCATGGGGATGTGTTTATCTGCTCCTACCACGTCTGCCGATCTTGTGTTCTCATCAATATGTCCAGGTGCCCTCAATGCCGCCGGGGGAGTAACAGATACACCCTCTGTGTAACCGGTGATCGCAGACGCTACAGGATGCATGTCCATTGAAGTAGACGTACCTATTGATCTATGCACAGACGCTACAGGTTGCATGTCATCACCAGCACCGGTGTTGGACATTCCCTCGCCGTTAATCGCCGCCAAAACACGCCCGGTGTTGTCCCTTCCGCCGCCGTTAACCGTCGCCAATAACACACAGATACGAACGTGGATCTACTGCGGCTGTAAATTAAAATTGATTTTCTTGTACTAATGCTCCTCAAACCGTAACTATCCCTTATTTTCGCGATTGTGCAGCCATCTTTCCTTATCTCAAACCGATCAAGATTTATATATTGCATGGTTTATGCTATCAAGTTACACATCTTTATGCAGTCGTAAACGGTGTGCACATGGTAATATTCGTTCCCCGTGATTCGTGATACAAAAGATTCCTTCTATGCATGATTTATGCACATTACTCCATATATTTATGCGTTCGTATATTGCCTGACGCGTATCATCTAGGATTCGTGGCTATCGTCTGCATGGCTGACGCAAGCACGCGGTTGCATGGGCCGACCGCGTCCTGGCTGGTGTTCTGGTTGGGGCTTCCCCCACTAATGAAAGCCCAGGGCTTCCATTACCTATATATATATATATAGTTTATATATTAAGAGCCCTGGGCTTCCAATAATAGAGGAAGCCCATGCTAGCCAATATGCTCATTTGGGTTGAACCACACCGGGTCAACAGTTCCCAGTCACGGCGCTGTTACACCGTTTCCCCCGTCAGCCCAGCCACGTCTCCCACGTTTCCGGTTTCTAAAACCGTCTTCGCGCAATCAACTGAGGCAAACCCGCGCCGATAGGAAGAAAACCCCAGTGGCCGCGCTGTCTTTCCTTTCGTCTGAGGCAACTCGCCAGGCGATTTCCGCTGCTCCAATCCAGCGCCGCTCCAATCCAGCGCCGTTCCAATCCAGCTGACCTCCTTCAATCTCCGAGCATTGGAGCCCGATTCAAGAAGTTCCAGGTAATCCAACTTGAAATACATCGAGTTTGTCGTCGATTTTTTGAAGCATTTTTGTCGATTGAAGTGGATTTGATTGTAACCCTTATTCTTCAGCTAAATGTGTGATTTGTATCCGTTTATACATCTCTCTAATCGGGTCATTGCAACGCTCATTGCATCTCTCTTTTGTTCAGGAGCCCCGATCTTAGAGCATCTGCATTTCTTCTAGATCCCCTGTATCGCTCGACATTCATAGATCTAGACAAAGGCTGTGGATTAGGTATTTATTGATGAGTTAGCAGAGAGTACCTTTACACAACCCAAGTAACACATATATGCTTATTGTATTTGATATATATGCATATCCTCAGTACTGTTTATGCACATTCACTTGTATCATTTGTTGACACATCTGTTTTATTATATATGCATATTGTCAGTACTCTTTATGCACATTTACTTGAATCATTTGTTTTCACATCTATTTTATTATCAAATATGCTTATTGTATTTGATATATATGCATATCCTCAGTACTTTTTATGCACATTCACTTGAATCATTTGTGTACACATCTGTTTTATTATATATAAAATATACTTATTGGATTTGATATATATGCATATTGGCAGTACTGTGTATGCTCATTTGTACAGATGTTTATGAACATTGCGCAATATAATAAGCATATTTGCATTGTTCTATTTACTTGAATCTGTAGTTTACACTCCTGTTTATTATATATAAATACATACATATACTGTTATTTAAGCAAAAGTTATTTAAATATTCATGTTTGAATATGAGCTAAATGTGTATATTACTATGAACCAGTTATTAAAATATGTTGTATAGTTAGTTGATGCAAAAAAGGCTCTTATTTTATCATGATCCATTTACAATTATATGAAATATTAAATTAATCTTTATGTTTGTATATAACCATTGTTCATTAAATGATGTCACATAAATGTAAAAGGTAGTTTAAGTTATGTAATTCCATTTAGCATTATGTAGTATGCATTGTAGATAGTTATAGTAAAAATTAGATTTTTTGGCATATATTCATGCATAAATCACTGTATTTAAAAACAACTTTTTTTCAACAGATTTATTCAGTGTTTAATCATGAAATCTGTTGATCGCCCGCCAAGTAATCCAAAAAGATTAACCATTGAATCCAGTCAGGAGGTTTTTTCAATTGACATTTCTAGACGTACAAGATCTAGCAGCTCAGCTCACCAAGATGATATTCCACAAAATCAGAAGCAGAATGAGCCACAACCAGCTCCAGTCCATCGTTTTCGCAGAAAGGCTTTAGCTTGTCGTGTAAAAAGAAAACCTCTTGCTCCATCCACACTGTCCGACGACGATTTCATGGATGCTCCATCATTGAAGCGCCAATTCAGATCTGCCTCACCTTCTCCTTCAGAAAAAAAACAGTGCAAAGAAGATAAAAGTCCCTTCTCCCCAAGTTCCGAGTGTGAAAAGAAGTTCATAGTCTAATATCATTACAAAAAAAGCTCTCCTAAACAGAAGACTCCTAGAAAATCCCAGGTACTATGTATATATTTTTGTTTATTCATGTGTTAATTTTGGTGCCCAATCAATTTTGTATTTTCCCCCACTTTACATTTATGTATATTATTATCCCAAAATATGTTGTTTATTTTTTAAGTGTTGTAGACTAGTTATTTACAAGCCTGTAATAAATATCCCTTGTATGTAAATATAGTATCCTTAGTTATAACAATATATATACTTTGTGTATTAATGCATATTCATTTATGCTTTCAGAAATTGAATATCCGCTGCATTCCCTATGATGTTATTGTCTCATCTTGGATAATGAGCGATCGGCAGCGCGATGCTGTCGCTAGGTTGGGATTTTCTAGTATATTTGATTTTTGAACTGATGTCTTAGAGAGCAGATCTCTCATCAGGTGGTTGATGGATAAATTGGATCCACATGACATGACCATACGCCCAGGGGCTGGCAAGGAACTGAAGATAACAAAAGATACGGTTCGTCTGATTTTGGGTTTGCCATGTGCTGGAGGAGTCAGGGAGTTTACTGATTGACACGGTGAAGTGGATGCTGCTGCAAAACTGAGACGTGATCTCAATGTTGGTAAAGAAGAATTTGATGTTGTCAAGCTTCAAGACAAGATAGTGCTTGGCAATGATGATGAGTTATCAATCAGATGCTTTTTTCTGATTCTATTCAATCGACTTCTTTTTTTTCTGCTTCATGGGGCATTACAAACAATGAGGTACTAATGACTTCAAACATGGCCCGAATGGCTGATGTTGACTGGTGTCAACTAGTTTACACGGATTTGTGTGATGCTGCCACACGTTGGCATAAAAGGAACAAAACAAACATCACAACAACAATATATGGATGTTCACTCATTGTTCTAGTAAGTAATTCTTTTGTTTACTGTGCATATAAATGATATGCAAATATTTGTTATGTACTAATTTTATATATTTATGCATTCTTTTTTCAGATTTACTATCTTGATCACTTACATCACCCTGCATCTCCTGATAACAAATATGGTACTCCCCGCATTAAGTTTTTTGATAATGAGACCATAAGAGAGTTGGCTAGGGGTGACAGATGTCCCCCCCCGTAAAACTAGTGAACCATTCGGCTATGCAGAGGTTATACATAAACAATTTTTGTCATGTTATGCAGATGTTAAAATTTTATTACTGCTAACTGTTCTATCTGGCTTTATACAGTTTCGTAGCCGTTCATAAACGTGTTACGTCATTGCTCCAGAACGGCCTGTTTCTGCTGTTTTCAACATATATGTGCCACGTATCAAACATTTGATTGGCAACAAGTTGCAATGTTTGCCCTCCCAGCATCGACCAATGTTTCAATCAATGTTTGATGCTCATGACAAAGAGGTGGATAAGTATTGTGATTCCCTTCAGCTGAGCCATCAGATGATTGTTTCGAAGCAGATTGAACTATCTGAAACATTTGGTGAAATGATCGATGAAGTACTGAGAGCTGCAACGCAACGCGATTCACAGCAAGAAGGTTTTATTATTTATGTTTATTTTTTAAAATTAACCAAGTTCACGAATTATTGCGAGGAAAATTATATTTAGATATACGATCTCAAATAATTTATTCTATGCAGCATTGTATATACAACTTATGCATTAATTTATACTCATACAATCAGCAACACATTTTTCAGTTGATTTTATTTTTGAAAACTGTAATTTATTTATGCATCCTGATAGTATATTGATGTAGTTTGCGATGATGTGTATGTTTAACCATTTTTTATAACGATACATTTATATTCCTGGTACATTTCAGTAACAACTACTTTATTATTATATTTTCCAAATGTAGATAACCCCCCCCCCCACTACCTCAATGCCTCCAACAAATGCTCCAGTATCCTCTCCACATGTTCCAACACCTGATAATCAGCAACATGATCAGGAAATTCATGTTCCTACTGACCATATCAAAGTATCAGATCATGTAAGTTTTTTCATACAAACTATATATACAAATCATATATTATATTTAGCATACAAGTTACTATTTTCTCAAATTTCAGTTGTTTCCATTACAGATTGTCAGTGGGAACGTCTGTAAAAAAGATGAAGTTATGGATGCCCCTATATTTGACAAGACTCCAAAATCAAATGTTTGATTTCCTTTTATCACAGTTATTATATTTTCATTTACAATGTATGCAAGTAACAGTAATATATATGCATGCTTTATTTACTTTATTCACCAGGCTCCCACAACCGACAAGTCTGCTGCTCCTAAATTAACACCAGATATAAATACTGTTAGTATTTATACCTTCATCATATTATGATAATATTAATTATAACCTATGTTTCATTACGTTTATATTAATAATTTTATTGTTTACAGGAAGGACAAAAATCTGTTACACATGATACTCCCGTATCTGGTGCACCTCAGTTTGATAAAACGCCACTGACAGATGTAAGTCATGTCGTTTTATATTCTCATATTTTTCCTACATATACACTAAAATCCATAATTATTTATGCAATTGTTTACTAACATATATACATATATTAGGCAACTACTGAACTTGTTGCAAAGGACAGTTCCTCTAAATCTGCAGTTGCTGAACCTCCCCACGTGTCACGCGAAGACTGTGCTCGCAACCTACTTAAGTTCATTTTGTCAGGACAACTAGATCCGAGCATGTATGTATTCGTTATTCAAATTCCAATTAAGTATAATTAGATGATTTGTAATTAAAGTTTTATTTTTTCCCAGGTCTATCATTAATTTTGGAGGATTTGGAGGTTCTGTCCTCGATGTTGTCCAGTCGTTTGGTCCTAATAAATGCCTTGAGAATATTTTCATGCAGGGATTTATCGACTGTATTCGTGAGGATGATGTATTATACAATCCAGATTCTGTAATCAACACTCTAATATTGAATGTCAATGTTGGGGTAATTTTTTCTCTACAACTTTGTATCTTATTACAACTCTTACTGTATAAATATATAACACTAATCAATTGATTTTTTTTGTCCAGACCGTTTTGAATATCGAGGAGTTCGAACAGCACAGTTCAAATCCCCAGCCCTTCTCAACATCACTTCTTAAAGAACAACTTGAACCGACGCTTCCTCCAGATGAAGTTCTGAACCAAATTAAATTGGTGAGCCCCAATCAGTTTTATTTGTAATAATGTTATAATGTTCTTTTGTTCATTAGTTATATGTTATCTTATCTTTAATTTTCCATACGCCTATTATTGTTCATTCATAAACTTATACATATATCTTAACAGATCCTGGTTCCTATGCTACGCCGTAGCCACTGGACCCTTTATGCAATCAACTTTGAACGTCGTCGAATAGACATCTTAGATTCAAATCCTTATGGGACATTGCTTGGAGGCACTACCTGGAAACAAATCCACAATGATCAAATGTTGATAAATGGAACGAAGATACCTTGGTCCAGATTAATAATGAGAAGACTTAGCATTGCGTTACATGAAGCTCGACCTGATTCAACTATACCAAAGTTTGGCAACTACAAGATTGGGCTTCTTCCCAATTGTCCAACCATGTTACCAGGGTCAAACGATTGTGGTTTTTTTGTCGCAAACTTCCTCCGATACTACGATTTTGATGATGGCGTCTTATCAGAATTGTATACTCCGGTATGTTACTAAATTAGTGTTTTGATCATGCATATATTACTCCTTCATATTTAATCTTAGCATTAATTCAATATTATGACTATTTCAGGATGAACCATTGGACCAACGTGCCTTTGTTCTGCATTACCTGACCTTTCATCGCAACAACAGGGTTGCCCCCCTCCCTGCAGAACTGCTGCCTTTCAAGTATGCTCCAAGGAGACGGCGTTGTTTGAAAGCCAAGACTTAGATATCATAGCTGGACATGATTCCCTATGGGATCCACAAAATTATTTATGTTACTAATTAAGTCACTTATGACAGGCGTTGCTCATGTGTATGATACTCCATATGCCACTTATGTTCGATGTGTCCAGTGTCTATGCTACTTCGTATCAGTTTTTATTTGAAGTGTGTCAAACATAAGTGTTACCAGAATGTCTAGTTATGTTATATGTTACGAAATTCTATGCTTTTCATTTCCAGATTGTGAGATGGTTAATCGTTTGCTTCCAATGTTTGGCGTATTTCTATTATCATATTATCTTTAATATTCAAGTTTTATGCAACATATATACTTCCTTATTTTATATACATTAGGTTCCTTTTTTACACATTTACCATGCTAATTATGCTAACTGTAACCAGTGGTTATGCTACATCTTGTCTGGTGTAGCTGTAGTGCAAAACCGAAGTATGTACTCCCATTCGATTAGTTATGTTAAGTGTATAGAGTTTATATACCATTTATGTCCAGAACTGCCGATTGCTAAACGTTCAATGCCAATTTGTGGTACATATTCAGTTACATAATTTGTGTAATGGTCTAGTTTTACGCAACATTTTATAGTTTTATATCAACGCATTATATAACCCAGTCATGCAAACTATTAATTTCCAAAAAACTAAAACATAGGTCATTGTGCTATTACAAGTTTCTACTAAATCGACCACTCTTTAGTCACACTTCAAATTATTCGCCCAATTCCATATGCTCATCGGCTTCTTCATTTTCCACTTCTTCATCAATACGATGTTTTTTAGCAGTCGATGTTTCATTTCACTGTGGAGCAGTTGTTTATTGTTTAGTCTTGATCCGACTGGTCGTCCTCTCTTTCGATTAGCCAGTTTTGCTAGCCTTGCCCTGTTCTCTTCCACAGACAGACACGTTCTGCTGTTATGTCCATCTGCTATACCACACAATTGGCATCTCCTATTCTTCTTTTTCTCTCCTTTCACACCTAGTCTTATAATCCTATCTTCTGAATTTTTTATTGTCCGTCCTTTTGGTCTTGCACGATCCGGCATACTCAGATTTATAACATCCACATTAAAATTCAACCTCTGTATAATAAAAGAAGTTAATATTTAGTATACGCATATTTACATAAATTATCTTTATACCAATCAGTAAAATCATTTATCAATGCTCACCTTTTTAGCTTCTGAGGATGCAGCAATATGTTCCATTTGTTCATGTGCTACGTGACACGGAGAACTTGTATCACCAACCTCATGTGGAATTCTCATGTTGTCCTCCTATATAGCCCAACCCAAATACATCAACATTTCCATGCAGCATAAATATATATTTTCATTATAGACAAATGAACAATATTTTTTTAATATGTACCTGGTTACCAGTTGTTATTAAGGTTAACGCATGTTCACATCCAGTCATGGTGTTATGCTCATCCTACAAAATAAAATTTGCTTATTACATTGATTTTATATATTCATTATATACAATACTTCATGCAAGCTTATATATTTATCTTTTACATACCATTTTATGGCATGTATTTGTATTGTCATCTTCCATCCCATCGCCAACATTATTTTTATTCAATTCTCCTTCCTGGTACAAATAACATGTTACTATGCATAATATATGTTACAAATAGTATAACACTTAAACAACTGGAATGTTATTACCTTGTATTCCTCATCATCACTAACATCTGTTGACTCATTACATCCAATATCTAGCTCTAATCGGCATAGAACGCCATCGAGCTCATCCAACA
This sequence comes from Zea mays, assembly GCF_902167145.1. Classification (NCBI taxonomy): domain Eukaryota; kingdom Viridiplantae; phylum Streptophyta; class Magnoliopsida; order Poales; family Poaceae; genus Zea; species Zea mays. The sequence continues at coordinate 150,444,279 of NC_050100.1, forward strand.
CATCCATCGCCTTATCGTACCCTGCTTTTGACATACACGCCTGGCGAACTACTTTCATTGTTTTCGTTAACAACATTTTTGTGTCTGTATGATTTAGTAACTCCATCCTTTCCCCTGAAGCTCTTATCAATTCTTTCAAACGGTACATATTTTCTTGATGAGACAGTGTACCTTTGCAATATATACTTTGAAGGTATCTTTTCAACTTGAAGATGCATGAAGGCTCTTAAAAGATGAACACACAATAGACCTGAAAACATGAAAACCAACCATTATTTTTTAACGATATACATTAATTTGTACTACAATCATCAAATTCTTTAGTATGCAAATTTATTCTTTTAATCAACATAATACGTACAAACCTGTATGTTCCCACTGTTTGCACTCGCATGTATACTCCCCAGCTTCTATGTCCGCTGTTATCTTGAATTGATGTTGTCCCCACACAATTTTATTAGACCTTTTTGTATGTTGTATGATCCAATCTTTATCACAATCGTCTGCGTCCTTTAATATTTTGTATGCAGTGGCGTATTTCATTGATTCCTCAAATCTATTCATAACAGCTCTGGTGTATGCTCTAGAGACTCTCACTTCGAACCTATACAATGTATCTATTGTCCTTGGTCCCTATAAGACATTATTATCATAATTAAACAAATTATTTACATAAAATGTATGCCAAACGTTATTGATAACAAGCACGACATACCTTGCTCACCAATGCCTCCTTTGATTCTTTCATTTTCCTGTTGTGCAACATTTTCATTATTTGTTTAGCGAACTCATGCAGTGGGGTGTTCGCATCTACATGTGATTGCTTCACTAATCTGTTCATGCTCTCACTTCGTTGTGTAGATACCATTACCCCACAGAAGTCGTTTTTAAAAAATGCAGGTATCCATTCTTTTCTTATTTCATATAATTTGCTTAGAGTCTTATCTTCATGAAGATTGAACTCCTCTAACATCATTTCCCAGGCACATTCAAACTCATGAGGAGTTAATGGATGATGTATAATAGACTGGAATGTTGTTTTAAAATCCTTAACAACAAACCTTGCATATATCTCATTTAGGAATGGCATAAATCTGTTTTGGACATGCCATAAACACAGTCTGTGAACTGTTTTTGGAAATACAGTTCTTAGAGCAATTGGCATTGCAGGATCTTGATCTGCAATTGCTCACAAATTATTAATTTACTTTCACAATAAATTAATTCACTGTTTTGCATAACAAATTGACATACCACATACCTGTAATCATAACTCTCGGACCCTCGCATCCCATACATGTTTTGAATGAATTGAAAGCCCATTCAAAAGTCTGTACTGTTTCATCTCCCAACAAAACAAATCCAAACACTGTACACTGCAGATGGCTGTTAGCTCCAACAAACATGCCCAGTGGTTTATCATATATATTTGTCTTATGTGTTGTATCAAATGTCACAGCATCACCATAATCTGCATATTCCCCCTGCATACTTGCGTGTGACCAAAAAATACTCACTATTTTCCCATCATTATCTAGCTGGAAATCACAAAAAAATTGTGGATTCTATTTCTTGCATTCTGTAAAGAAAGCCAAAAGTTTGGCTACATCATTTGCGCAGTTTTCTCTTCTCCTTGCTGCCCTCCTACATTTGTTTGCACAAAAAATGATTACACACACATTTACTATAGTAATATTTATGGCACTTAATATATACACATGAAACATAAAAATATTTCTTACATGTTTTTCAGATCTTGAGCAGTTACCGATACGTTCTCCGACCCATCATGCATTTCTGATATAAAATCAACTATGCAATGTTGCGGCACTCGGCTATCATGCATTGCATCAACAAAATTTATGAACTCAGCATCCCTACTTTTGTTGCAACGTAAATGTTGTTTCTCTGCTTCGTCAGTTATGAACTCATGGTTATGTTCCAAGTTTACCAGTTCAATTTTTGTAGCTACAACCATTTTTTTTCATCATCATATATTTTTTAAAATTTTATTCCAGCCTTACATTGCGTACGCCCCGAAGACCTATTCCTCATCCTAGGTGTATCATTTGATTTTGGTGCACTTTTACCTTCACGTGAACAATTTATCCACTTACTGAATGTCTTCTCTCTGTATTTCTTCAGTGGAAATCCAACTTCATATGCATACCTTTTATAGAATTTATATGCATCATCAACATCCTTGAAAGTCATCCCTACCGTTGGCACTATAGTTGGATCAATGTTTTTTTCCTGCAAATTCATTGACATTGTTGTTTGTACCATGGAATATGTTCATAACAATCTAATCAATCAAGAATCAAATACAACAATTGGACTTACATGTGAATGCAGTATTTGAGGCGTATCCATCTCCCTGGAGCTAATATTGGACATAGGAGGTCGAACCCTTTGTTCTCCTTCTTCCCCTATGCTCATCTCGTCGATCACAGGACCCAGTAGAGTAGGAGGTGGTGTGACCAGTGAGTTACCATCAACTACTCCCTCTGTCTCTGGATCAAGACGAACGCCATCTCCTACCATCACCGGCGACTCTCCAGAGCCGGCCATCTCCACCTCCAAATAGTTATGCAGGCTTTGTGGTCTTTTTCGGATGAAAGGAAATCACGGATACTATACAAGTAACCGCATCCACGTTTACAGGGTCTCCCCATTATTTCCGAAACCGTCCGGATATTATGGCGATGTCAATGTAAAACTAATATCCATAATAAACTATTTACGCACAATGACTTAACGTTTTACGCCAAATGGTATATACTATTTATGCAACTTTTGTGTCGTTTCGGTTTTATGCCATATCTTTCAACATCTTATGCTACGTTATATTTACCTGCCGCCATTACACCCCATGCAAGATCCATAAATTACGCGCCCACGTAACATAGTAATCACGTTTGCATGTGGAAACTATTCCCTATAATTCCGCGCCTTTACCTTATGTTTACCGCCTTGCCATTCAAACAACCGCGTAACGGCGCCGTCTGTCCTGCATGACGCCTGTCTGCACTACGTTAAACACAGGCGCGCCTGTCTCAGCGGACCAGACCTCGGAACCGACCTGGACTTCCTTTAATATCCGAAGCCCAGGGCTCCCGTTATACCTGCCATATATATATATATATATATATATATATACACACGCACATTATTAAAGCGTGGTATACCTACCGTACGTGCTCTCATGCATGTGTTGTTTTAATTGTTGAATTCAACGCATTTTGCTAATATTATGGCACACACAAATGCAAGTATGATGTTGAGAGTTGATTGATGGCGTGACGTGGCATTGAACAGTTCCGTTCCGTGGTCAATTTATGCAGGCGGCGCACGAGAAAATCGTCTCTTGGACTGCAGGTGTATGACGAGAGGGTCAGGGGGCGAAAATTATTGGCGGCTAGTGTCGTGTACTCTTGTGGACCTAATACATTTTCTAGACGCCTCTACGGAGCAGACAATTGGGAGCCACGAGACCACTAGAATGAGTCCATATTCGCTGTGGCTTACGGCGGCTTTAATCTGACTGTGTGTATTTTGTCTGTATGAATTATAGCTATATTATAGCTATAGCAGAGCAACCGAACATTCTAGAGTTGGATTTTGACCAGTTTCCGTCTTGTTTTGGTATCTTTTTTTTTCCGTTCCATTAAGATGATTTGAACTCGTGCTCTCTAATCTTTGTATATGACACATGGACTTAACTGGGCTCAAACGTTTTGCTACTCTTGCACCTGTGTGGTAGACCACCAGGTTGCCGATCCGTCGAAGGGAGGGCGTTGCCAAATGACGTCCACTCCAAAAACTTTGATCTCTCTGCAGTTTGCTCGGCTATCATGACTGGTTTAGATGTACGCATTGTGAGACCGACCACTCACATATTTTTGTGAAATTGTGCTGTCTTTGAGGTCCTCGATTGGTATAGGACATTGGGCAGTTATATGTTATATGATCATGTTAAACCTTATTATTGTTTGATGATTTATCACACGGATCACAATTTCGCCGTCGATAAATTTTCGTTGGCAATTATGCCCTCCGGCGGCAGTACTTTTGGATTTGATGGTGCTTATTTGAGAATTTTCATTGGCTGTTATGGTCTCGTGCATCGCGCAGGGTTCATACCCGGCCGGGTGACAAGCAGCCAGTCACGGCGGGGCACTTTGGAACCCAAGCTTTTCACAGCCACCACAAAGACGAGGGGAACTCAACTGTTTTTTTATTTTTTGAATGCCAGCTAGTACGCCTTTGCAGCTCGCTAGCGACAGCTCCTTCGGCTTAAAAAAAAAACAGGGGCGCCGCATACCACTAGAGTAGCCTAGTTGGACGTTGTGCAATGCCAACATTTGGACGAGACCTGTCTATATTCTTCGTGTGTTTCATGGCTGTCTGAAGAGAAGAGAGGATCCGAGGGGAGGACCACCGCCGATTTGGGTTGGAGGAGTGGGAAGGTTCCAAGCACACGACTCCCAAGTCCCAACTCCCAACCAAGAGTGGTGTCCAGCTACAACATGATTGATGCCGAACAAAGGTCAGTGATTGACAGTCAGACAGACAGACGGGTCTACGTAACGGCACGGCCTATACACACATCGCGTCCAGCTCACGGTCCGGCCAGCCTTTGGACTTGGAGTTGGAGCCCCAGAAGAAACGCCGTGCTATGGCTGCTGCCCACCACTCGCGACCTCGGAATTCTCTAACTGGAGCCTATTCCAGTCACATGCCATGCGGACCGACGCCACCAAAGCTGGTAGTGGACAGTAGTAGTACGACAGAGATTGACTACACACAGCCATCCTCGCTTCTCTCGACGCCAGGTCGGCCTGTGATGGCTACAGCTTCGGCACAACTAGACCTGACGTGCAGACCGAAACGGAGACGATGCATCGCATTCAGGGACAGCGAACAGACGTCCGGGCCAGGCAGGCAGGCAGCAGATCAGTGAGCCACCGGCAAAAGGGTTAACTGCCCGTCACGAGGCATCACCTGCTGTCAGGTGCCGACACGCGCCGCCAGGCAGAGGCAGGCAGGCACAAGGGATCGATCCATGGATGGATACATCGAACTGCAGATACGAAATCAAAACCGCCGCCAGGCTCTACATGTCGCCCTCTGCGAAAATCGCACTTAGCATATCCTGAAACCGGGCCAGATGCCAACCCCGTCCTGGCCGTCCATACCTAACCTAACTAGGATGACTACTTGCCACATCTCATGGGCACCACCAAACCATGAGCAGCACCAGGCACCAGCAGCAGCTTTGTTTGCGCCTCGCTTTGCGCTTGTGGAGGCTATATAGCTTCACACTTACAACATTGCCAGGCAGACGCCGGCGAAAGGTTTTCATTCCGCTGTTTCCCCCGGCAGGAGAGGACAGGACAGGACAGCTAGCGACACGTCAATACCTGTACCCACTCTCGGCGGCATACTTGCTCCTCACGTACGGATCGTAGCTCGGATCGCTGTAATCGGCAGGCTTCGCTTCCGCGGGCTTCAGGTCGTGATGGGCGGCGCCGTAGGCGACCTCCCCGCTCTTCTCGCGGTGGTGGTGGCGGTGGCGGAGCCTGTCCTTGGGGACCTTGGCGGCGGCACCTACGGGAGCGGGCTCGGAGGTGCCGTAGAAGTCCGCGTATTCCTGCCGCTTGGAGGACCTGTGCTTGCTTGACAGGGTCGAAGAATCCCTGAGCTTGGATGGCTTCGTGCTCTTCGGGGCCTTGGGTGCTGCCGTCTCGGTTACGGGGTTAGGGGCGTGGGCTGTCTCGGGCCGCATTGGTGTGCTGCTGAGCTTCTGCGCCGCCGCTGCCGTCTCCTCTCTGTCCTCGGGCATCACCAGCCTGTCCCTGAGCGGGGTGAGATCTGTCTTCCTCTTCCCGTGTTGCATGCGTTGAGGGACTACGCTGAGTAGCAGTTTCCCCACTCCCTCGATGGCAAGTTTCAAGAGATCGGCAATTAGCGTCCCGAGGGATGGCCACCCAGCTCCTGGTTCCTCTTTCAGGCTCTCCACCACCAGAGGTGGCTTCCCGATTGTGCTGCTCTCGTGCTGCTCGTTTTCAGGTGCCTCTACCTGCCATGGCATTAGCACAGAAACAAACTACTGAATTAGCAGATATTTCTCATTTTCGGGTCCACTATAGAACTGAGAAAGGACAAGGTGCTATTTAAGCATGACTAGGAATACTGTGGTACCAACTTCGAGGAGATTATTACACGTATGCATATCAAGTGGAAAAATCTATGTAAATGGAAAATACAGGGCCAGCAAACTACCTTCTCGGAGCCTGAGAATCCAAACCCGTGTTGGAAACCAGAGAAGATATATCCAGCCACAACAGCACCAATGACCAATATGAGATCTATATAAATGAACAAAACGAAATTGATGATAAAGTATGGAACTGAATTTCGCAAATAATAGATTAAGTACATCGGCAAGTGAATTACTAGCTATCGATGCTGGTCGATCTGCCAGACATAATCGGCATGAAATTAATCACGAAACACAATTTCCATGATCATACATGAAGGAGTAACGCAAAAGGTTGGTAGACAAACATAACCATTAAGGGCTCAGACAAAGAAGCCAGGATTTTTTTAAGGCAAATCTCGACATGTAAGATACAGGGATATGGATATATATGGTACATCTAATCATCCCAAGTTACAGTCCACTAGTGCTTTCAGTGTGAAAATCAAAATATAGCATGTGCACCTATGACCTCTTTGATACTGTTTAAAACAAACGTGAATGGAAAAAGAAAGGTTTGACATGTTCTTCTAAAAGGATGAGAAAGTAATCATGTCATTGATGTCATCAATGCTATTCTAAAAGGGAGAGAAAGTGGTCTTTCATCTATGTTCTTCTAAAAGGGTGTGAAGGGGATGTTGCATCTACATCATGACTAACTAAAGCGGGTCAGAAGATTTTTAAAAGGTGAATACCTATCATATGTATAAAAAGAACTCCAAATAAGACATTTCATAGCCTAGGGACATGTTGGCACAGATGTTATCCCAGTTTTCCTAAACTGATCCACCAGGACCATTAACAGATGTTATCCCAGTTTCCCTACACAGATCCATCAGGACCATTAACAGATGTTATCCCAGTTTCCCTAAACTGATCCATCAGGACCATTAGTCTAGCCATCAAGTAGGGCATGGAAATATTGCTTTACAACATTAGAAACAAAAGGAAAACTACAAAGTGACCAATACAGCAGTACTACCTACTACCAGTTTTTTTTTGAACCTCATACACTAAACGACACATAAACACTACCAGGAATCTTTTTTTTTTTTACTTATTTTCAAGAATATTACATGGTGCAACAAGTTCTTCTCACATTTACTTGAATCCTAGACTCTCAATCACAACAAAATTATGGTGATAGCATAAAAGTGATAGTCAGCTTTATGGCAGAGCATATAACATGGAGAGTTATACTTTTGGCATATAAGGACTAAAGTGTATCATTTCTTACATGGATCATACATGTATAGCATTTACTGAACACAGTTTATAAGTCATCATACAACTTTTGCAAATCTTGGTTTGTTCAACCTTCCTATTTAACTCCGATTCTGCCACCTCAGTTTAACTCCCTCCGTTCCAAATTATAAAACCCTCTAGCTTTCTTGGAGAGTCAAAGCATCTCAAATTTGACACAAAATATAGAGAGAACAGAGAATTACAAATATTTTATATTTATAACATCAAATAGGTATACTATTAAAATATAATTAATGAAGAATCTAATGATGCTTATTTAGTATCATGAATGTTATTGTTTTATTATATAAATTTAGTCAAACTTTGAGATGTTTTAACTCTCTAAGAAAGCTGGAATGACTTATAATTTGGAACGGAGGGAGTAGAAGATAGTCTGATGCTTCCATACAGGATGTCTTAGTGTGTGACCAGCTATTGAAGACAAAAAGTATAATCCAGGGGTCTTGAATAAAAAAACTGATCCCGAAAAGGAAAGATGTAATTGTAAATACAAAGTACCAAAGGATTCACTATTCTTCCTGTCCACCCCCTATGTTTATATATCATGGATAATGATTCAGTACAGGACCATGAAAAGGTGTAAGCACAACACTTGACATATTTTTACTTCTGTTTTACAACTAACCATATCGGCATGAGCTTTTCTTCAAGGACCTCATCATCTAAAGAACATGACAATTGACGAGTTGGATAGTTACCTTTCCTTACCAGAAACATTTATATGTACTGTACAGCAAATAGAAACAAGTGAAAGTGAATGGACCTGAAGATAGGAGTGCAGAATCCTGGTAAGTACAGTCTTCTTGTGGAAGAGAAATCTTCCTAAGGGCTGCATTTCCACGGTCAATAACCAGAAGAGAACACATTTTCTTCACATACACCACATCAAAATCTGTAGAGAACTTTGCATCTTCACTGGGGCCATCCCTGTATCCTGGGATATTCGATTTACCACCCGCTATGGTGGTCACTCCTGAACAGAAATTTCATTCACCAACTGTTAACACCTAACGCAACTATTGCATGAAATGTATAGCTATTTAACTATTGATCACCTGATTCTCCAATCTTTCGAATCGCCAAGTTTGCTGTATCAGCAACATAAACATTGCCCATATCATCCACGGCAACGCCTGTGGGGCGCTTGAATCGGGCATCACTTGGTTTACCATCTATATGACCAGAATGGCCCTGGAAAGAACCAGCAACAAGTCTTCCCCTGCTATCTGCAGAGGACCTATTATCAATCCACACTGCTGGACTTATGTTTAGTTATCAAGTCGTCCAGCTAATCATGATTAGTCAGGCTGATCAGTGCCATGGCGATCAGCTATGCACTATGATTAGTTAGGCTCATAGGTCCATGGCGACTAGGATTGATCAGACGATTTGATAACATTGATCTTTACAGCATTTATATCATACTTCTTTAAGCATTGATGCATGTTTCAGTTCAGTTTTCTTTTTCTGTCCATGACCCTTCCCTAAATATGCATAGTATAAATCAACTGAGACCAGAACTCCACCTATTACTATATAAAAAAAAGGTAGACCAGTGCCAGAGGTCTAGGGAAGGGATAAACCGAGGCAAGCCTTCCCCCACAAATGCGGAGAGGCTGCTTCGAATCCACGAGACAGCTCTCACCTCTTAATTAGTCCTGCCATTCTCACCTATTACTATATGAACTGATAACAATCCCATCGCTGTACCCATGACCAAGTTAAGGGACAATGAAGGCACAGGGAGTGTTACGGACAGAGTGATACTACACTTGGAAAGGTCAGTTATTCAACCACTAGGAACAATGTAACCCTAGTATTTGAGAAGAACACAATCACGAAATATTTGCATGCATGGATATTACCACTAGTATGTCAAACAAAGCTGGCTCAAAATGCCAGTCTGTTCTTCAAGTCTTCCTAAATCATAATCATGGTAACTGTGAGTTATGCCAAAAAAAAAAAGAAGCAAGCAGCCACGGGACAGAGGTGGCAGGAAGAGAACATACACTCAGAAAGTGGCGGGGTTATCCGCACAATGTTGCTATGTGCCGAGTCGACCGCAAGGAGCTCCCCGCCCTCAACAGGAGATACTCTAACGGTGTGCGGCGTGACACCAAGCTTGTCACCCTCAACAAGTGTCTCTACAAAGTAGCCGCTCTCAAATTGCAGGGCTACCCCCACGTGGCCATCTGCCAAAATAGTCGAACGTGAGCAAGATACAGAACAAAAGCACAGATATGAGCAGCTGCAGTAAAGTATGATCACTTAGGCCACAATGAGCCAAAAATACAAATCAGCTGAGCCTCTGCTGGATCTGAAATTCTGAACTCTGCTAAGAGAATTCTAAGAGCAGGACGACCAACTTCCAAATGATTAGTTTGGCCAATGATTTTTTTGGTGGTTTAGCAAGTTATCTCACCAATGCAGGGCCAGCTGAAGTGAAGGAGAACGATACTGAAATAATTATCAGTGAGAAATTGTAAAGATGTTTGAACTCGTCCCCATTGAGAAGATGGTTTAACCCCCACTCCCATTATCTTCCCGTTTGTTGTGCTTTCTATTATTCCTCACTCATCTTTTTCTTCTCGGGGAACACTAGTGGCTAGTGGAGTGGAATAGGGTTCATCAATCATCTGTAATTATAAGAGAAGCGGGAGTCGTGTGCGTCCTACAGGAGCAATCGCTTTGAGCAACAAAATCAGGTCCCCTCTTGTCGCGCGAGATATTCCGCAGACGTATTAGGGAGCGACGGCGACTCACCGGCGTACTGGGGGTGGCCGGGCTGTTTGGGCCCGTGCGTCGAGGGGGCGGCCCGCGGCCACCTGACGACCGACGACAGCTGCTTCACGATGCTGCCTGCGGCACAGAAGGCAGAAGTACGTATTAGTACGGGCAGTCCAGAGGTTTGGGATCGAATCGCCCCTATCGGGCCGCATTTTAACAGGGGAAGATAGGGGCGGCGGCGACGAGCGAGCGAACCTGTTGGAGGGGCCAAAGCGGCCGCGCTGGGACGGAAAGTAGCGGCGAGGAAGAGGAGGAGCAGCAGGAGCACGAGCGGGGATCTCAGTCCCATGGCGAGGGTCTGCTGCTGACTGCTGTGGTTTGGGGTAGAGCGAGAGGCAAAGGGCCTTTTCGCTTTCAGACGGCCTTGGTGACGTTCTCGATTCTCTTGTGCTCCGCAGAATCGTGCAGCGAGTGCGACTGACAAGTCTTGTGTCGTGTACGCCGCAGACGTCAGACCCGCAGCGCCGATTCAGCGGCCGACTTCAAATACATTTTTTTCTAATAGTTTTCTAAAGAGGTCTCTAAATCTTAAATTTAAAAAGTAATAAAAATACTTCTCCAATAATTCTCTAAATAGACTTAATGTACAACATCATTTACTCTTCACGTTTAGCAATTCAGTAGTTCACAGTCGTGTGCTTATTTTTTCTCTTTCCAATATAGTGAGGTGTCAGATATGACATGCTCTATTTTTCACTTTCCCACGAGACACCTAGGTCAAATACGTGTGACACAATTTTTTTCCTTTATCGTCATACCACTACTGTCCCATAGATTGCACCACCAGAGCACCGCTCTTTCACACGTCGTGTCGACTGACCTTTTCTTCTCTGCCCTCGTCATCCTCTACTCTCGACCTTGCCAGCAGCAAGGTCCGATGGGGGCAGGCCAACCAAAGCTAGATTCAAAATCAAACTACTCCCTAAATATGAGTAACTATTAAAGATCAAACTATTTTTACTCCCAGTAGCTATTTAGCAACTTGCTAAATATGATTTTAGCAAGCTATTTTTTAAGAACTATTGAAGTTTAGATAGCATATTCTATATCCTATTGTTAAAAAAAATAAAAAATTTAACATCCGAATAAATATTCAGATCCACTCCGACTTTAACCTATGTTCCCTCTGGCATGTGGAACTCGAGCCACATTTATGGCAACGGCCATACTTTGTCATTAGTGTTTATTTGAGTTAGTTAAATTATTATAATTAGATTTCATATATATATTAAAGCAGGTCCAAAACGCTCGTGACCAGGCTATCCACGTCGCTCAAAAAAATTCAGACTGTCCGGTCCTTATTGGACGACTCATCTCGTTCCTCTGCTCCCTTCGTCTCTAGATACTTCCCTCTGTCTCTAGATATCGACAACAACTAATATGCAATCAGACCTTATGTGAAAACGTGCAAGCGAGTCTCTTGGTCTGTTAGATCATGATCTAATTGTAGACATGATTGTGGTTTGTTAGAGGGTTTTCTATAAATCTACATGACTTGGTGGTGAAAGGGTTTAAGTGTTAAATGTGATACATGATTAGATCATAATCTAACTGTCGGCGTTTCGAGACAGGGGGGGTCCCTAAGCCGACGAGTGAGTGTGCTGCGTGCCCCAGCCCAGATGGGTCGAGCGCGTGGGCGAGCGCGAAGGGGGGAGAGGCGAGGTGGCCGGAGTCGAGCGTGAGAGAGGTGGAAGTCCCGCGGCCTTCGTGTTCGTCCCGCGCCCAGGTCGGGTGCGCTTGCAGTAGGGGGGTTACAAGCGTCCACGCGGGTGAGGGAAGCGAGCGGCCCCAAGAGAGCGCCTGTCCCGTCCTCGGTCCCGCGCGGCCAACCTTCTCTAAGAAGGCCCTGGTCCTCCCTTTTATAGTCGTAAGGAGAGGATCCAGGTGTACAATGGGGGGTGTAGCAGAGTGCTACGTGTCTAGCGGAGGGAGAGCTAGCGCCCTAGGTACATGCCAATGTGGCAGCCGGAGAGATCTGGGCACCCTGCTGGCGCGATGTCGTGGCTGTCGGAGGTGCGGCGGAGCCTGGTGGAGGGACAGCTGTTGGAGCGGTCGAGTCCCTACTGACGTCGTCCTGCTTCCGTAAGAGAGCTGGGGGCCGCCGTCGTCATAGAGCTTGTGGAGCGCCATCATTGCCCCTCCGGCGGAGCTGGCCGGATGGGACGCCGGTCTTGTTCTCCGTGACCCGAGTCGATTCGGGGTAGGATGATGATAGCGCTTCCTGTTGACGTGGCGGTCTGTGCCCTAGGCAGGGCGACGTGGGGGTTCCTCCGAAGCCGAGGCTGAGTCTGCCTTCCGTTGCCGTGGCCGAGCCCGAGCCATGGGGTCGGGCGAGGCGGAAGTCGTTCGGCCGAGGCCAGGGCGGAGTCCGAGCCCTGGGGTCGGGCGAGGCGGAGTTTCGTCGTCTTCCGGGTCTTAGCCCGAGTCCGAGCCCTGGGGTCGGACGAAGCGGAGTTTCGTCGTCTTCCGGGTCTTAGCCCGAGTCCGAGCCCTGGGGTCGGGCGGAGCGGAGTTCACCGTCTTTCGGGTCTTAGCCCGAGTCCGAGCCCTGGGGTCGGGCGGAGCGGAGTTCGCCGTCTTCCGGGTCTTAGCCCGAGTCCGAGCCCTAGGGTCGGGCGGAGCGGAGTTCGCCGTCTTCTGGGTCTTAGCCCGAGTCCGAGCCCTGGGGTCGGGCGGAGCGGAGTTCGCCGTCTTCTGGGTCTTAGCCCGAGTCCGAGCCCTGGGGTCGGGCGGAGCGGAGTTCGCCGTGGCGCCTTTGGCAAGGCCTGACTGCCTGTCAGACTCACTCTGTCGAGTGGCACTGCGGTCGGAGTGGCGCAGGCGGCGCTGTCCTTCTGTCAGACTGGCCAGTGGAGCGGTGGAGTGACGGCGGTCACTTCGGCTCTGCCGGGGGCGCGTGTCAGGATGAAGGTGTCAGGCCACCTTTGCGTTAAATGCCCCTGCAATTTGGTCAGTCGGTGTGGCGATTTGGTCAGGGTTGCTTCTGAGCGAAGCCAAGGCCTCGGGCGAGCCGGTGATGTGTCCGCCATAAAAAGGGGGCCTCGGGCGAGACGGAAGTCTCTCGAGGTCGGCTGCCCTTGGCCGAGGCTAGGCTTGGGTGAAGCGTGATCGAGTCACTCGTGTGGACTGATCCCTGACTTAATCGTACCCATCAGGCCTTTGCAGCTTTATGCTGATGGGGGTTACCAGCTGAGAATTAGGCGTCTTGAGGGTACCCCTAATTATGGTCCCCGACAGTAGCCCCCGAGCCTCGAAGGGAGTGTTAGCACTCGCTTGGAGGCTTTTGTCGCACTTTTTTGCAAGGGGACCAGCCTTTCTCGGTTGCATTTCGTTCCGGTGGGTGCGCGCGAGCGCACCCGCCGGGTGTAGCCCCCGAGGCCTCGGAGGAGTGGTTACACTCCTTCGAGGTCTTAATACCTCGCGCAATGCTTCGGCTGGTCTGGTCGTTCCCTCATGCGAACTGGCCGTAGCCCGGGTGCACGGTCGGGGTCCAAGCTCTCGGGCTGGTATGTTGACGCTGTCAACGATTTGGCCGGAGCCGGTTTTTGCGAGAACAGCCCCCGAGCCTCTGCACAGTGCGAGAGGGCGATCAGGGACAGACTCGACTTTTTACATACGCCCCTACGTCGCCTTTCCGCAAGGAGGAGGGGGGGAGTGCGCCATGTTGGAGGGTCTCCCTTCGGAAGTTGGAGGGTGTCCCGAAGCAGACGGGGAGGTCGAGTCGCCCGAGGGGCTGGACGCGCTTCCCAGGGATGATCCCGTGGAAGGGCGCAGCGCCTGCTCGGACGGAGGACAGATCGACGCGCAGGAGCTTGAGGGTCTCGGCGTAGATGATGTTGAGGCAGCTGCCCCCATCCATCAGGACCTTGGTGAGCCTGACATCGCCGACGACGGGGTCGACGACGAGCGGGTATTTCCCCGGGCTCGGCACATGATCGGGGTGGTCGGCCTGGTCGAAAGTGATGGGCTTGTCGGACCAGTCTAGGTAGACTGGCGCCGCCACCTTCACCGAGCAGACCTCCCGGCGCTCTTGCTTGCGGTGCCGAGCCGAGGTATTCGCCGCATGCCCTCCATAGATCATGAAGCAGTCGCGGACCTCGGGGAATTCTCCTGCTAGGTGATCTTCGTTCTTGTCGTCGTCGCGGGCCCTGCCACCCTCGGCGGGTGGCCTGGCCCTGTGGAAGTGACGCCGAAGCATAACGCACTCCTCGAGGGTGTGCTTGACGGGCCCCTGATGGTAGGGGCACGGCTCCTTGAGCATCTTGTCGAAGAGGTTTGCACCTCCGGGGGGCTTCCGAGGGTTCTTATACTCGGCGGCAGCGACAAGGTCTGCGTCAGCGGCGTCGCGTTTCGATTGCGACTTCTTCTTGCCTTTCTTCTTGGCGCCGCGCGGAGCAGACGCCTCGGGAGCTTCTTCCGATGGGCGGCCCTGGGGCTGCTTGTCCTTTCGGAAGATAGCCTCGACCGCCTCCTGGCCAGAGGCGAACTTGGTGGCGATGTCCATCAGCTCGCTCGCCCTGGTGGGGGTTTTGCGACCCAGCTTGCTCACCAGGTCGCGGCAAGTGGTGCCGGCGAGGAACGCGCCGATGACATCCGAGTCGGTGATGTTGGGCAGCTCGGTGCGCTGCTTCGAGAATCGCCGGATGTAGTCCCGAAGCGGCTCCCCCGGCTGTTGCCGGCAGCTTCGAAGGTCCCAAGAATTCCCGGGGCGCACGTATGTGCCCTGGAAATTGCCAGCGAAGGCTTGGACCAAGTCGTCCCAGTTGGAGATCTGCCCCGGAGGCAGGTGCTCCAACCAGGCGCGAGCAGTGTCGGAGAGGAACAGGGGGAGGTTACGGATGATGAGGTTGTCGTCGTCCGTTCCACCCAGTTGGCAGGCAAGGCGGTAGTCCGCGAGCCACAGTTCCGGTCTCGTTTCCCCCGAGTACTTCGTGATAGTAGTCGGGGGTCGGAACCGGGTCGGGAATGGCGCCCGTCGGATGGCCCGACTGAA
This sequence comes from Zea mays, assembly GCF_902167145.1. Taxonomy (NCBI): domain Eukaryota; kingdom Viridiplantae; phylum Streptophyta; class Magnoliopsida; order Poales; family Poaceae; genus Zea; species Zea mays. Next base: position 150,459,587 of record NC_050100.1, read on the forward strand.
GGCCTGCGGACCGGGTGGTTCGGGCGAGGGACTCCGATCCTCCCCGCTGTCGTAGTGCCCCCCACGCCTGGGGTGGTAGCCTCGGCGCACCCTTTCGTCGAGGTGAGACCGACGGTCGCGTCGATGGTGCTCGTTGCCGAGGTGGCCCGGGGCCGCAGGCGCGGTGTTGCGCGTGCGCCCGGTGTAGACCGAGGCTTCCCGCATGAATCGGGAAGTCGCGACATGAGGTTCCGAGGGATAACCTTGCCTTCGGGAGGCAGTGCTCTCGGCCCGCCGGGCCGCAGCGCCTTCCAGGAGATTCTTGAGTTCTCCCTGGATTCGCCGACCCTCGGTGGTTGACGGCTCCGGCATCGCGCGGATGAGCATTGCTGCGGTTGCCAGGTTCTGACCAACCCCGCTGGATGCGGGCGGCGGCCTGATCCTGACACCGTTGGCGACGCGGTGCTGGAGACCTTGGGGCAGGTGACGTATTTCTCCGGCCAGGGGTTGGCCCACCCATGCTTGTCCGACGTCCCGACGGATCGGCTCAAGCGCTCCTGTTTCCTCGTTGAGCCTGGCCTGCGCCTCGCGGACTTGCTCGAGTTGTGGGTCGTAACCCCCCGCCGGAGCGGGGACCACAGCTAGCTCCCGTGGGATGTCGGCGCGAGGCACCGGCCTAGGGAGATCACCGTCCTCCAGCATGCCAAGATGGTTGCCTTCGGAGGGATCCCCTAGCTCGATGTGGAAACATTCGCGGCTTGGGCCGCAGCTCTCGTCGCCAAGGCTGCGGCTTCCATCGGAACAGTCGGATAGGCAGTAGTCACATGCGGTCATGAAGTCCCGCACGGCACTGGGGTTGCCAAGTCCGAAGAAATCCCAACCGATGCTGGGATCGTCATCTTCCTCGGGCCCAGAGGGCCCGTAGGTCGAGACGTCCGTCAGTCGGTCCCAAGGCGACCACATACGGAACCTCAGTGGGGTTGCACTCGCCTCAATGAGAGCGCCCGCCAAAACGAGGTCGTTTGGCGGGTTGAGGCCGAGTCGAAATGACGCAAGATGGGAGTTAGTCGGTACCTTTTTGTCGACGAGGAGCGATGTAGTCACATCGGGGACTGGTTGCACCGTCATCTCTGGTTCGAGGGCGACGTCCTGCAGGCTTTCCGCGAGCGCGCCGGCGTCGTCTTCTTGCTCGGGGTCAGCGTGCCGCGGGGGGACGGCGCTTGCCTCCGTCTTGAACGCGAGGTCGACGTCCGGCGTGCCTTCCGTCGGGGCGTCGGGGGCGTCGATTCGCTCGACGGCCGACGAAGCGCGGCCTCCCACCTGGCCTTGACGGCCCCGCCTCCTCCTCCGTTGGCGGGGGAGAGAACGGAGCGAGCCCGAATGTTGCCCTTCCACCACGCGGGGAAGACGTCGTCGATTCCGCCGCCGGCGGGCGGGTTGTCGGCCGCCATTGTCGCAGTCGCGCGGCGGTGGAAGAAGTATCATGTCGTAGCTGCCGTCGAAGGACATGAACTCAAGAGTCCCGAAACGAAGTACCGTCCCGGGCCGGAGAGGTTGCTGGAGACTGCCCATCTGGAGCTTGACGGGGAGCTGTTCGTCAGCACGCAGCAGGCCCCTACCTGGCGCGCCAACTGTCGGCGTTTCGAGACAGGGGGGTCCCTAAGCCGACGAGTGAGTGTGCTGCGTGCCCCAGCCCAGATGGGTCGAGCGCGTGGGCGAGCGCGAAGGGGGGAGAGGCGAGGTGGCCGGAGTCGAGCGTGAGAGAGGTGGAAGTCCCGCGGCCTTCGTGTTCGTCCCGCGCCCAGGTCGGGTGCGCTTGCAGTAGGGGGGTTACAAGCGTCCACGCGGGTGAGGGAAGCGAGCGGCCCCAAGAGAGCGCCTGTCCCGTCCTCGGTCCCGCGCGGCCAACCTTCTCTAAGAAGGCCCTGGTCCTCCCTTTTATAGTCGTAAGGAGAGGATCCAGGTGTACAATGGGGGGTGTAGCAGAGTGTTACGTGTCTAGCGGAGGGAGAGCTAGCGCCCTAGGTACATGCCAATGTGGCAGCCGGAGAGATCTGGGCACCCTGCTGGCGTGATGTCGTGGCTGTCGGAGGTGCGGCGGAGCCTGGTGGAGGGACAGCTGTTGGAGCGGTCGAGTCCCTGCTGACGTCGTCCTGCTTCCGTAAGAGAGCTGGGGGCCACCGTCGTCATAGAGCTTGTGGAGCGCCATCATTGCCCCTCCGGCGGAGCTGGCCGGATGGGACGCCGGTCTTGTTCTCTGTGACCCGAGTCGATTCGGGGTAGGATGATGATGGCGCTTCCTGTTGACGTGGCGGTCTGTGCCCTAGGCAGGGCGACATGGGGGTTCCTCCGAAGCCGAGGCTGAGTCTGCCTTCCGTTGCCGTGGCCGAGCCCGAGCCATGGGGTCGGGCGAGGCGGAAGTCGTTCGGCCGAGGCCAGGGCGGAGTCCGAGCCCTGGGGTCGGGCGAGGCGGAGTTTCGTCGTCTTCCGGGTCTTAGCCCGAGTCCGAGCCCTGGGGTCGGGCGAAGCGGAGTTTCGTCGTCTTCCGGGTCTTAGCCCGAGTCCGAGCCCTGGGGTCGGGCGGAGCGGAGTTCGCCGTCTTCCGGGTCTTAGCCCGAGTCCGAGCCCTGGGGTCGGGCGGAGCGGAGTTCGCCGTCTTCCGGGTCTTAGCCCGAGTCCGAGCCCTGGGGTCGGGCGGAGCGGAGTTCGCCGTCTTCCGGGTCTTAGCCCGAGTCCGAGCCCTGGGGTCGGGCGGAGCGGAGTTCGCCGTCTTCCGGGTCTTAGCCCGAGTCCGAGCCCTGGGGTCGGGCGGAGCGGAGTTCGCCGTCTTCCGGGTCTTAGCCCGAGTCCGAGCCCTGGGGTCGGGCGGAGCGGAGTTCGCCGTGGCGCCTTTGGCAAGGCCTGACTGCCTGTCAGACTCACTCTGTCGAGTGGCACTGCGGTCGGAGTGGCGCAGGCGGCGCTGTCCTTCTGTCAGACTGGCCAGTGGAGCGGTGGAGTGACGGCGGTCACTTCGGCTCTGCCGGGGGCGCGTGTCAGGATGAAGGTGTCAGGCCACCTTTGCGTTAAATGCCCCTGCAATTTGGTCAGTCGGTGTGGCGATTTGGTCAGGGTTGCTTCTGAGCGAAGCCAAGGCCTCGGGCGAGCCGGTGATGTGTCCGCCATAAAAAGGGGGCCTCGGGCGAGACGGAAGTCTCTCGAGGTCGGCTGCCCTTGGCCGAGGCTAGGCTCGGGTGAAGCGTGATCGAGTCACTCGTGTGGACTGATCCCTGACTTAATCGTACCCATCAGGCCTTTGCAGCTTTATGCTGATGGGGGTTACCAGCTGAGAATTAGGCGTCTTGAGGGTACCCCTAATTATGGTCCCCGACACTAACGAACCAGGAACCTCGCTGTCACGTTTGCACATAAGATCTGAGTGCATATTAGTTGTTGCCCTAGTTACTTCTGTTTGATATGCTTGGCCGGCTATCCGCACTCCTTCCACCACGTCTTTCTTCTTTCTTACTCCATCCGCGTCGTCCCTCTCCCGGTCGCTTTGCGTCGTCGTGCTCTCATTCTCTTCGTTTTCCATCACTTTCATTCATCTTCTCTGTGCCATCCTTTTCGCCTCCTGTATCGCCGCTTTCATCGCCCGCTCCGATTATTGCTCGGAAAGAGGTTTGTTTGCCTTCTGCACCAAAATCTTTCCTTGTGGCATATCCGGTTTCTTTCACTTAGAGCAACTCCAAGTGAGAGGTTAAACTAGGTCCTATTTTTAAATATAGGAGTTAAGGCTAAAATATAGCTTTCAAGAGAGTTGGTATTTTATAAATTTAAACAAAATTCATATAGGAGTGCAACACAGAGGGCGTAAATATATGTCCTTCACACAGCGGACGTATTCTCCCTCGCCAACAACCTTTCTTCATCTCGCGCCTGTATCCCGCACCCACCTCGCTCACCACTTCCCAGATATCTCGTCCCACACGCCGTTGTGCCCGATCCTTATGGCAAGCCTCGCCACCACCCACCGGTGCCCCTCAGTCTGCACCACACACCCGATGGCGTGACCAGCTCTCCACGCAGCCGACGTGGCGTGCTCCCTACGATGGCGTGGCCTGCTCCTCTACCGCTGGCTTGGCCCGCTCCCTTGTGTCGGCGTTCCCAAGCTCCTCTACCGCTGGTGTGTCTCGGTCCTCAGACGACACCGAACAGTTGTCCACAGCCGCCGGCACCGAACAATTGTCCTCACCTGCGCGCTCAAATCCTTTGTGCGGCGGTCCGTGAGGATGGATCGAAGGAAACCAGAGCAGACACAGGTAAAGAGCCGACATAGGTCTTCATTAAACGCTGCCATAGATGTGATTCGTCGAGATTCTGTAGGTTCTATGGATGCTAGAGTTGTTGCACTCCCACAACATCCATCTCGAGCCCAGTTGATGGTCGGCAACAACGATCCCTCTTTGATGATGGCTGAACTCCCACAATCACAACTTCGACCCACACCAATGTCTGGCATCAGTGATCCTTCTTGGATGTGTGATCATGGGTTTGTATTCCTGGAACTTTGATTTACTGATTTGTTTCATGCATTGTTTTGTTGGTAGTCCTATTAAAAATAGTTGGTACTGATTATGTGATGTCTGATTATTGTCTAATAGTTATTTGTAGTGGCACTTTCTTGCTTGGTAGACTTGTTGTTTCTTGTTTGAACAATACTTGCAATTTGTTTCATGTGGACGAAATGCTAGGATCATGATAAGCTATTGTGTATTTATATTTTTCAGCATTATGGACTCCCAAGATGGGTACTTCACTTCTTTATTGAACCATGAAGGTGCAGATGGATTTGGCCCTGATGATTGTTTGGAAGTTGGAAATGCATTAGCAGAGTTACCGATGGCGAATGAAATGAACTCACAACCGATTAAGAGGGGCAGATCCAAGAATTTTAGTGAAGAGGAGGACCTAATGTTGGTTTCGGCATATCTGAATGTAAGCAAAGATCCTATTATGGGAAGAGATAAAAAAGAAGGCACATTTTGGGAAAGAATATAGAAATACTTTAACAAGAACAGGACATTTGAGTCCGATCGTAATTGGTCATCATTGAAACATCATTGGCTTGCTATTCAGAAGGAAGTGAATATTTTTCAAGGTTACTATGATGCCATAGAAAGGAAAAATCAAAGTGGCAAGACGAGTGATGACAAGGTGAATTGTACATATTGAACAATTGTTTATACTTCGTCACATAACATGCAGATTCTCACATGAGTCGATCTTTTGTTTTTTAGCTTGCTGAGGCGAAAGCAGAATTTTGAGAAAAACAACAAGGGAAGGCATTTTATGTCTTCCATGTGTGGATGATTCTTAGGCATGAGGTGAAGTGGAAATTCAGAGAATCAAAGCTCAAAGACCACCATGAAGCCAACAATGGTAATTCTGATGCTCCTGCCAATATTGACAGACCACCAGGGAGAAAATCCGAGAAGGAAAAAGCACGCGTGAGAAAGAATGGTGCATGTGATATTGATGGTGATAGTTTATTTGAAGAAGTCAAAAAGATGCGAGAAGCACGAGAAGAGACAGAGAGACACCGAAACACCTGTGATGACAAGTTCTTTGAGTTGGAAAAGAGTAAGCTTGGGATGGAAAAGAGTAAGCTTGAATTGGAGAGAGATCGGCAGGACAAAGAAACAATGCAAACAGATACAAGCATAATGGACGACGAATCGAAACATTACTTTAAGTTGATGAAACAAGAGATTTGTTTAGTTATACATCGTTTCCTACAGTTGCGGTTCCTTCTTGCCATGCTTCCACCTCTTCCGCTCTGATGCATATACGTTTTCCTCCCAACGCCGACCGAGTGCCCGCTGGCGCCGCGAAAGCCGGCGTGGGCGCCTCGGCAGTCGCCGACAAAGACAACGCCCGCCAAGCGTAGGCTCCCGTCTCCCGCTGTGTGTCGGCGCCCGCGCCTTCTTCCCCGTCTTGCGCGACCTCTCCACCGTGTTCCATGCCCTGTCGCCCAAGAAGCGGATCCGCGCGGGTTGACAGGCACTTAGGTTCCGAGTTGCATGGCGTACGTGCAGGACGACAGTGGACTCAACACTCACCGGCATGCACTCCCCCACGCGCTATTGGTGCTGTCTGGGGGCTCTGGGTGTTCGCGCAGGGAGAGGCGACCGCCACGGCGGCAACATCTTCTTCTCATAGTTTAGTTGCAAGGCCAAGGCCATAGCATGGCGGTACTTGTACAGACTACAGACCTCTCGTACAAATAGTGTGTTGGTTTTTTATTATTATTATTTGCCCTATGCTTTTTTTAGTGTGGTTGTTTTTTATCCAGGATGCAGTAAAATTTGATAAGAAAAGGGGAATGAGCTCGCCATTACAAGATTTGTTCTTCGCCCGCAGCCACAACGTTCTGCTTGTATCCTTCCTATGTTTGTTTCGTATTTTAATGTGCTTCATCATTTTTTCTCGTAGGCTGTTCATGTCTCCTTTACCAGATAGATGTTGCGACGCCTACCTTTGTCTTCTCCAGTTTGTAGTGTGCCCATTTGCTTACCTTTGTCTTCTCCCATTTGTAGTGTACCCATTTGCTTTGTTCATTTACGGTTCCACACTTTTCCCTCTTCTCTTCTTGTTTCCTCAGCCTCTCTGGAATCCCTTTGTGGATCACGGCAGCTCCAAACATCCGATTTGGTGAGTTTGTGTTGTATTCGGAATTTTGCCAAAAAAGTCTTACTACCCCATTTCGTTTCTAGTTGATCTGGTGAGAGGACGGTTTCTGTTTTTTGTTTTCCTAGATTTTCTCCCATTTTCCTTCTTCTTTTATAGTTCCTTTAGATCTCTTCATGCAGACAAAGCGTATGGAAAGCAACGTGCAACCAATTTCTTGATACAGACATATGTTTTGTTAGAGCCTAAGCTCCAACATACTTTTCAAGAATACTACATCATTGGTATGTAAAAGGAATAAATTTGTCTTTTGAATACTTTGTGGTTGTATGCTTTTCTTCAAACACGTCGAATAATTCCCCTGGCCTTAAAGACTTCAGTATCGAGGTAATTATCACTTACATTAACATGTGTTTATTTCATTATTAGTCTGTTGCATGGTATGCATTGATTAAATTTCTAATTCGTCCATGGACCTCCTTTTGTAAAATTGGCCTTACGTTTTCCATGTGCTTCAAGATTTGTTTATATAGCTTTGCATATATAGAGACAGATCACTTCATATCTGATTTGGGTAAACAAATTAATATGTGTGTGTATATAATTCTTTTCATGTACTTCATGATTTTTTATATAACTATGTATATATAACGAGAGATCACTTTATAGATCATCTAGGCAACATATAAATATGTGCGCATACACATAGGTTTCCTATGTGCTTCATGATATGTTTGTATTATCACTTTATCACTCTTTCAACTGTCGATGTGTCATCTCAAACTGTAATCACCTTGAAAATTCGAGGCGACGGAAAAGTTAGGTACGTTCCTGTTCCAAATTTCTCCATTTAGCTATGCTGCATGAAAGAGTGTTTTACTTATGAACCATTACACATACTTGCAAGTTGCCACTTAGCTTCAGATATAGTGTACTTAAATTCTGAGTTAGGATGCATGATTGTCACATGGTGAACTAGGCTTGCAATTGAAAAGAAAAAGTATTATCAAACTCAATGAAATGGTTTATACAATATCAATTTAGTATATATGATTCTAAGATACTGTTCTGATGTTGCATATTGTTCACACATTTTCCTCTTTCCCCTATCAATGTGTCATCTCAAATTGTAATCCCCGTTGAAAATCCGAGGCGACAAAAAAGTTAGGTACATTCATGTTCAAGTTTTTTTGATACACCTTCATTAATTCCGAGTTCTTGTCTTGTGTGTTCCACTTTGTTAGTTAGTTTGGATGATTGGTGCTTCGCGTTAAGTGAAGGTGCTTTGTGCGTTTGAATCAGAAGTATTAATCCTAGGTTTATGTGATACGATTGCTCTACTGCTTGGTGATCATTTAACCGATCATTTGGCTCGTACATATCGACTAGGTTTGTTGGTCGCTTGCACAGAGAAAGTACCAATAAGAATGGCTTATGCTTTGTTCTTTCAATAAGTTTAAGTGTTCGATAGATTGAACTTTCCTAAAAAGGTTTAGTTCACTAAATATTTGGGAGGCTGTCAGTGTGAGTGTAGGACAGTGGACCATCTGGTGGTTTAAGAAAAAATGTCTCTTGTAACATTGTAAATGTATCATACGCTTCCACAAATAAATGTATCAAGCCAATTAAGGTTGCAATGACATATTTATTTTAGTTTAGATTCATGGATAAAGCATTGAGATGATTTCATATAGATTCAGATTTAGACCCATCAAACCTTTGAACAATATAACCAATACCCCTAAAGAGGTTGGTTTACTTTAGCTCAAAGCTTAAGTAGGCCCGAGCTGCAAAATGATGCAACTTTAAACTTGGAATATGTTATGTTTTCTATATGTCACGGATAAAGCGTTGAGGCGTTTGCATGTGTGTGACCCAAATTTGCAATCGGTATGAGTTTGTAACTGAAATCAATCCACAAATCCAGGTTTCACATACTATGCAGCTGCGTGTGCTAAATTCTTTTTAAAACAAAAACACTAAGTTATTCCTATTTCGTGATGTTTGTGCGAAAAAACTGGTTGAATTGTGTATGCTAAAAGGTACGCGTCTGGTTTACTTGTTGCCGCAACTGCAGAATGTATGTTCCTAGTTTGGTTCAAAGGTACGTTCAAGTTTTGGTTTGACACATGTCTTTACGTTCAAGTTTTGGTTTGACACAGGTCTTCTGCCTTGGTGTTAGATGGGGCTTTTCTATTGTTCCTCGGACTTTTCCAATGGGTGTTTGTCACAATGGTTTTTGGGTGGGCGCTCACATTGTTACACACCCTCATTTTTTGAGGATGCCTACCCATGGCAAACAATCATTGTGGATTTGTTTGATGACTTCCTATCAATTGCAGTTTGTGCTTTCTTGGCATCGTGCCATCATGCGGACTGGGTTTTAATGTCTGGTGTGCTACTTTTTTGGGATCAAATTAGATATGCACTATTTTTAAGTGGAAGTATGTTTAGAATACTTCTACAGAGTCTTAGGATTTTGCAGATTTTGTTTGAGCAGCTAACTAAAGGCTCCTAAGTGATGAAGGAAACACAACTGAACAGCAAACGAAACACAACTTAACTTTTTTGGAGCAGAATTGTTTGCCTTGATTTTTTAGTTCGACGATGATAAGTTTCTGGGCTAAATAAAACCTACAAAGATGATTCTTCTTTGATCTGTGATTCTAGGGACTGAAATGCATGCATGTGTGATCTGTCTGATGTCTGCCAAGGAAAAGAAAAAATAGAAAACCTCACCGCATTCTCTTGGGACAATAGATTCTACATTCTGTACCTCCCTGGTCTGGAGATTTTGTTTTCCTCTTTCCCCCCTCTTGTTCTTCTTCCTTCAGTCTCGCTGCATTCCATATACAGATGTATATATGCATGTGTGTACACGAGCCCCATACATGTATACATGTACATGCAGACTATCACAATTGTGCTAGGTATATCCCTCAATGTGTACAACATCGGCCTCATTGTTCCTTTTTGTCTAGTGCAACTTTGTATTGTTCATTGTGGCTTAAAAACAATATACTAAATGGTTTTATTTCTCTATATGCAGGTGGCATCACCAGTGATGGCGTTCGATCCTTGAAATGTACATGATGTGATAAGAGTAAGTGTCACTAGAGAATGGGAATTCCATGGCGCAACAATTTATGGTCCTCTCCGTCATGTCAACATGATCATATTTGATGAACAAGTACTCCGGTGATCTATATCCACTCATATACATTTATGGTAGCAATATGTTGTACCTAATATGCTTTTTTATCACTTGTTAATTTTGATGTCAGCTGTACACATGGTTCCGATTACTTATATCCTCTGATGTATTTCTACTCAGCACCATGTTCTAACTTACACATTGCTTAGTCACCTCTCTAGATTGTACCTTTACTCTTTTAAACTAATATGTTTATTACTAAATTTTTTATGAAGTACAATCATGCAACATGGACTGTCAATGAATCTAAATACCATATCATTTTTTTCTACAATGTCTTCTATTTCCACTCATATGATCCTGTTGTACCAACAGGGTACACCTATCCATGCTAAGATCCAAGTAGATAAAGAATATGAACTCATATTAAGTCTGTATTATGTTGTATACTATAATGTTTATCTGGTTGAAAACCAGCATCGCACTTTAAATACAATCGTACTACAGTTCTACCAATACACTGATTTACTGTTCGCCACGCACGCATAGGCGCACATAATACACTAGTTATATATAGAGAAAACATGTTAGAAGGATAGAAAAATCTATTCATATTCGTCTCATTTTAGCTTTGACTGGTATAATGCCCGTGCGTTGCAACAACACATAAGAATAAATATTATATTATACCTTAGTCAAAAAGTCTAGAAACATATGAGTTGAAAAGGAGCTCGACCTCCTTTTTATAGCTCGCTCGTCCTTCTTTAGATAGCAGGGTGGTACTATGTGGAGCGTTGCGCTACGTGCGGCTTCCTCTCGCGTTGGGCTCTCGTGTTGGGCTTGGTTGGTCATGGCTAGATGTGGGGTAACTACCCATTAATAAAGGCTTGGATGGTTTTAATATCCTATCTATGAATAACAACCCACTGCTAGAGGAGAGGAATAAATCTACACATTTCACGCGTGACGCAGGACAACTGTCAAAACTGGTGCTTTATACTAGTAGAGATAGAGAAATATGTATTGTCGATCTAATAAGCTGGGTTTTATGTATAGAGGTATAGGTGTAGTATCATCTCACTGGACCATCTACCCACCACTCAATTGCAACAAGTTGTAGCCTTATTTCTCTTTCTCTCTCACACCACTGCGCAACAAGATTTAATGTATTGCTCATTTAATGTTAATAGAGCATTGGGTGCACTTTGCGCGCCCTATAGTGATAGTCATCTTGTATCCGGCGATATATTTCTAGATAAAACAAAACCATAAATTGCACAACATTCTCTCATGTAACAATAGGATGTGTAATAAGAGCATAAAACACAATAGGGCCTAAGACTATGACTACAACATCAATTCAAAAGACTATGAATTGTTGCTTCTATTTTTTCTCAATCCTTCAATTAAGGGTGTGTTTGGTTCGATGTACAAGGAGGGATAGAAGGGGCGGTCACATTTTCTATAGTGTTTGGATGAGAGTCATATGGAGGCGAGGTAAACACCGGTGTAATTTTTGGTGACGGCGTGATCCCAAAAAATCGAGGGGACGGTGTCGCCCCGCCTCATCCTACTTTGACCTCAAACCAAACGCATCCTAAGACAAGTCCAATATGCCTAGTATGTTCAAAAGCATCTTTTCACGGTGACACATAGACTCAAAAGGTTGTCTACTTGGCTCTGTCTTGGATGCTTTCATTTATTCAGGCAGTTGGTATATGTCAGCACATTTATTGTGTCTAGTAATGGTATGTTGACATATAATCTACAAATTACCTCAACAAACCTACCAAATTGCTCGTCTTCGGTAGCTTTCCTCTATCGCTAGTGCCTACTCCCCCGACGATGATTGAGTCTCATCGCTTACCTCCTTCGCCTCTTGTTTGGGTGTCTTCTCCTGCTCCTTCCCTAAGCTACTAGGATGTGAGGAGTTCCTGAGTGGACTATAAGTGCAATCAACCTCTTGAGGGTTTTGGTGATCGAATGACAAAACAAATTAAAAGTTCTAACAAGTTTGCTTTAAGTATGTGATCAGTTTGCTATATCATAAGGAGTATTTTGAATCACATCAAGCGACACATAAAGGTAAATGTTCATATGGAATCACGCTATGATAAAAGATTTTAGATTCAATATTGAATATTCCTAATGACTATTAATGTTTCATCTTATTAAGAGTTAGGAATCATCGTAGTATTAAGAGGGGTCTGCATAAGGTAATGGTGTTTGTTGAGAAGTTCAAAATCCCTTTTACAAACCTTCATTTTGCCTCTACTCTACTATGGGTGAAGTGTGTAGTTCAACTTGTCTAAAGGTGACATAAAGCAGAGTTGTCTTTGGTGAAAGGCGATTGAACTGGACCCCTAGGCGGTTCAATTGGTCCACCACCGGTTGAGCTAGGAGGTTCAACCGCTCAACTCACAAGGTTTAGCTAGGATCACCTCTAGTGCCTAGCAGTCGAATCAATCCACCTAGGCGGTTTAATTGGTCAAGGACTGGTTGAATCGATCATTTAGATCGGCTTCCTCTCTGTCATGAAGCGGTTCAACCATTAATTTATGTGGTTCAATCAAATGTCATAGACTTCACTCAAATGGCTAAATCTGGACACCCCTCATATATATACCCCATTCTCTCTGTACACAATGTCGAATGCGTTAAACTCTAACCTAACCTAAGACAGAAAAGATAAAAGGGCATTTACTCCTCCCCAACTCTCTCACAACCCAAATCTCTCCCTATCCAAAAGCTTTAAGGAAATCTTGGTGTGAAGTTGAGTTCTCCTATTCTTGAGTTTCATCTCTCCATCTCTGTTCTTGAGCTTTGAGCAAACACCGAGTTCATGTGCAGATTTGTTACTCTTGGAGCGTCTAGCTCCTAGACGGCTAGGGTGACGCTTGAGAGTCTCCAAATGTGTGGTTGACCTCAAGAAGTTTGTATAACCCGCTCTGTCGGGGATAAGATCCTCGGTCCCTAGGGCCTGTTGGTCAGCAAGGGCACTGGGAGGAGGCCTCTAGCAACCAGGGACCATCAATCAGTAGGATAGTAAGTGGGGAGCGAAGAAAACTTTAGAGTGCAAATATAGTAAGTGGGGAGTGAAGAAAACACCGAATTGTGTCACACCCGGATTTAAGGGACAAAGCCAGGTGCATCTCATATATGCGGCAAAGAAGACAACACATATAATAACAGAGTGTATAGAGATAAATGTCACAATGTAATCAGAGTACTTATTTGTCGGTGTTTCGAGACCGGGGGGTCCCTGGGCCAACGAGTGAAATGTCGTCGCGTGCCCCAGCCCAGATGGGTCGGTGCGAGGCCGAGCGCGAAGGGGGGAAAAGGCGGCCGGAGACGGGCGTGAGAGAGGTGGAAATCCCACGGCCTTCGTGTTCGTCCCGCGCCCAGGTCGGGTGCGCTTGCAGTAGGGGGTTACAAGCGTCCACGTGGGAGAGGGAGCGAGCGGCCTCACGCGAGCGCCTGTCTCGTCCTCGTCCCCGCGCGGCCAACCCCTCTGTAAGAGGGCCCTGGTCCTTCCTTTTATAGGCGTAAGGAGAGGATCCATGTGTACAATGGGGGGTGTAGCAGAGTGCTACGTGTCTAGTGGAGGAGAGCTAGCGCCCTAAGTACATGCCATCGTGGTGGCCGGAGAGGTTTTGGCACCCGGTTCGTGTGGTGTCGTGGCCGTCGGAGGAGCGCTGGAGCCTGGCGGAAGGACAACTGTCGGAGCTGTCGAGTCCTTGCTGACGTCCTCTTGCTTCCGTAAGGGGCTGAGAGCCGCCGTCGTCATAGAGCGTGTGGGGCACCATCATTGCCTATCTGGCGGAGCGAGCCAGATGGGACGCCGGTCTTGTCCCCCGTAGCCTGAGTCAGCTTGGGGTAGGGTAATGATGGCGCCTCCCTTTGACGTGGTCGGTCCGCGCCCCAAGTTGGGCGATGTGGAGGCTCCTCCGAGGTCGAGGTCGAGTCTGTCTTCCGTGGCCAAGGTCGAGTCCGAGCCCCTCGGTCGGGCGAGGCGGAGACCGTCGGCTGAGGCCAGGGCTGAGTCCGAGCCCTGGGGTCGGGCGAAGCGGAGTTCGTTGTCTTTTGGGGCTGAGCCCGAGTTCAAGCCCTGGGTCGGGCGGAGCGGAGTTCGCTGTTGTCTTCAGGGGCTGAGCCCGAGTCCGAGCCCTGGGTCGGGCGGAGCGGAGTTCGCCGTCTTCCGGGGCTGAGCCCGAGTCTGAGCCCTAGGTCGGGCGGAGTGGAGTTCGCCGTCTTCCGGGGCTGAGCCCGAGTCCGAGCCCTGGGTCGGGTGGAGCAGAGTTTCCTATGGTGCCTGAGGCCGGGCCTGACTGCCTGTCAGCCTCACTCTATGGAGTGGCGCAGCAGTCGGAGCGGCGCAGGCGGCGCTGTCCTTCTGTCAGGCCGGTCAGTGGAGCGGCGAAGTGACTGCGGTCACTTCAGCTCTGTCGACTGAAGGGCACGCGTCAGGATAAAGGTGTCAGGCCACCTTTGCATTAAATGCCCCTGCGATTTGGTCGGTTGGCGTGGCGACTTGGCCAGGGTTGCTTCTTAGCGAAGACTGGGCCTCGGGCGAGCCGGAAGTATGCTTGTCGCTGGAGGGGGGCCTCGGGCGAGACGGAGATCCTCCGGGGTCGGCTGCCCTTGCCCGAGGCTGGGCTCGGGCGAGGCGTGGTCGGGTCCCTCGAATGGACCGATCCCTGACTTAGTCGTACCCATCAGGCCTTTGCAGCTTTGTGCTGATGGGGGTTACCAGCTGAGAATTAGGAGCCTTGAGGGTACCCCTAATTATGGTACCCGACAGTAGCCCCCGAGCCTCGAAGGGAGTGTTAACACTCGCTTGGAGACTTTTGTCGCACTTTTTTGCAAGGGGACCAGCCTTTCTCGGTTGCATTACGTTCCGGTGGGTGCGCGCGAGCGCACCCGCCGGGTGTAGCCCCCGAGGCCTTGGAGGAGTGGTTTGACTCCTCCGAGGTCTTAATGCCTCGCGCAATGCTTTGGCTGGTCTGGTCGTTCCCTCATGCGAGCTGGCCGTAGCCCGGGTGCACGGTCGGGTCCCAAGTTCTCGGGCTGGTATGTTGACGCTGTCAACGGTTTGGCCGGAGCCGGGTTTGCGAGAGCAGCCCCCGAGCCTCTGCACAGGGCAAGAGGACGGTCAGGGACATACTCGACTTTTTTACATACGCCCCTGCGTCGCCTTTCCGCAAGGAGGAGGGGGGGAAAGCGCCATGTTGCCCTCGGAGGGCGCCGAACATGGTGTCTCCGGTGAGCTGCTGGCGGGTAATCCGAGACGTCCATGCCCCATTTGCTAGGGGTCGGCTAGAGGCCCAGAGGCGCGCCCAAAAGTACCTGTGGGTGATCTGCCGGACCCGGTCCCTTGTCGACGGGGTCCGAGGGCTCGATGCCTCCCTCTGATGGGATTCCGTTACAAGATCGTTCCCGCTGGTCTCGGAAATGTCCTAGGGTACCTCGGGAGCGCAGCCCGTGCCTTGGTTATGTATCGAACATACCCATGGTCATCCCTCGCTCTGTGTCTAAGGCGGCTGTGAACCCTTCGAGGGCCAGCCTTCGAACCCCTGATCAGTAGTGGGCGCGGAGCCCGAGTGGCCTGAGGCGGCCGTCGAACCCTTCCGAGGGGCCGGCCTTCGAACCTCTGACCAGTAGTGGGTGTAGAGCCCACGCGCTCTGAGGCGGCTGTTGAACCCCTCCGAGGGGCCAGCCTTCGAACCTCTGATCAGTAGGGAGGCTCGGAGCCTGGTTCCTTCACGGAGAAGGATCCTTTTCAGGGTATCCCCCTTTCCCGGTCCCTGTTGTAAGAGAGAGAAAGAGGAAAAGGAAAAGGATACGAAAATCGAACGACGCGGCGTACCTTTTTTGACGCGGTCATTATGGCGAAGGCGAAGCGTCGCTTGCTTCTCCTGCCAGGGGCGCTGCCTGTCGCGCCGCGGAGTTAATGCGACGGAGCGGGCGGTTCGCGGGGCGGCCGTTGCGCGTGCGCGAGCCGTTCGAGGAACGGAACACGGGTGTGTCGTCTTCACACCGTGAGAGAGGGTTCTCTCGCTGCCCCCGGATGGGACGTAAGCTTGGCTGACGACGTGACCGCTGCTCCTGCCCGCCTGCCACCGCCATTACTGCCGGCCCATTTTTGGCCGTATTGATCGTCGCGCCAGGCTGGCGCTGCTGGGTCGTGCGCTGGGTCGCCTCGAGTCGCGGTACTGGTTCCGCAGTCGAGGAGGCGCGGTAGTGGTGCGAATGGCGGTGCAGTTGCTTGCATGTAGCGACCGGCGCGCCGGTTGCATGACGCGTGGGTGTGTTGGAAGTCGGAGAAGTGCGCCCACTTGGCGCGGTTGCATGCCGCCTGCATGGCTGCCCGCCCTTTCACCCGCTGGTCTGGGCGAAAGTGGAGGGACGCTTGTAACCGCTGGACGATTGCATGCACCGCGCGTGGCGGTTTGGCTTCTTCTGCCCTGGGCCAGCTTGCATGACGCGTGGGACCCAGCCCCCGCGCCGTAGGGGGAGGACCTTGGAGCGTGTTGGAGAAGACTCAGCCCATGACGGCTGGGGACGCAAGTAGGGAGAGTCGCCTTTAAAAGGAGGGTGACCCCCTTGAAAGGCGACCATGTCTTCGCGCTCCCTTATGCATCGTGTCTTTCTACCTTCCGAGCCCCGGATGGGGGATGCCCGCAGTCCTTCTGCCTTGTTGTTGGAGGAACGCAACTCCGTGGGAGTTGGTACCTTTCAGCCATCGTTCGGCTTCAAGGATTTTCATCATGCAGCCCGGCTGCACCCCTCCGCCGGCGGTCACCCAAGATGGTGACCACCAGCCCCTGGATGGGGAGAGGCAAGCCGGGCTGTGATCTTGGTCCCGCCCTCAGCTTCAAGGATGTTCATCTTCCTTGGTGGGACGGAGAGCGAGGCGAGCCGGGGCTCTACCTCCCGCGCGGGCCGGCTGGCCACCTCCTCTTCCAGCTTCTGGTGGTGGAAACCATCCTCCAGCTCTGCGGAGGAGACGTCCTCCAGCCATGCCGGGGAAGGCGAACTGTTGCTGCCCAGCTAGGATGCAACATTCTGCCCTCTTCCTCGCTTTCGTGGTGAGGACGGGAGCGAGGACCTGCCGGTGCGCTTTGGAGCGGACCGCTCTTTGGCTTTGATGGCTGGTTCGCGTCCCTTGAGCGGGAATGTGAACGAGAGCCTTTCGGTGGCCGCGTCCGTCCTGGGACCATGGCTGCTGCTGCAGAGGTCGCTGGCGAGTCGCCCGGAACTCGTTGCCCCGCAGGCTCCCCGGTGTGGAGGTTGTTCATACCCGCGGGGACGGAACCGGAGTTCCGTTTGTAATGGCACCTTGAATGCCGGTCTTTTGTTCATTGTGGCTGTCGGGGCCTGAACATGTATGTATTTTTGGCGCGGAGCCGTGTTTTTTCCTCGTTTTCGAGCACTAAGACTCGCCTGTTGGTTGTCTGAACCGCTTCACCAAGCGTGAGTCGCCCCGTGCAAAGGTGACGAGTGAGGTATCCATATCCCAGAGGCGTAGGAGTCCCTCGGCTCGGTCAGCCTTGCTGTCCGAGGCTTCTCTTGCTTAGTTAAAGGAACCCCTCGGCCGCTCTTTGATGAGCCGAGGCCAGGGGTAGCGGTGTCAGCACGGACAGAGGCAGAGTTGGCTCGAAAAAGAAGACTTGGTCGGCCGGAGCCTGGCCAGGTCGTCCGTTAGCGGGACCGACGCCGGAATTGATCTGCCGAGGCCTCGGGCCGGGCTGATGTCTTCGGAGAACAGCTGGCCGAGGCCTCGGGGTGACCAGCCGAGCCGCCTGCTCGGGCCGGATTCTTGGAGAAGACCCTGGCGGCGATGGCCCGGGCGTGGTGATGACGTTGTCCTTCATAGTGGAGATCCTCGGACCGCGTCGCCGTCCGAGGCTAGGTCGGACCTCGCCGAAGGTGTAGTCGATGCCGAGGGTGCTGCTGCTCCCTTCAACTGTCAAGATCCGAGCCTGCAGGATCGGATTATCTTGTAGTATGTGTTTTCTGCGGCCGCCGAGGCCCAAACACACCCTCGCCGTGTTGTAAAGCTGCGCTTCTTTTCCTCTTGTTTCGAGTATCTGGACTTTTTCGTCGGTTCAGAATTGTCTGTGCGAGCGAGAGTTGCTTTTCACGGAAGGTGATGAGTGAGGTATCCGTATCCCGGAGGCGTAGGAATCCCTCGGCTCGGTCGGCCTTGCCGCTTACGCGCGCTCTTGCCCGTCCATGGGGTTCTGTCACCGACGCAGTCGAGAAGGCCCGAAGAACCGCTTCGGCAGAGGAGCTTTCGAGCGTGAAGACTTGTTCGGTCCGCGGAATCACTTGTCCGAACGTGAGTTACTTATAGCAGAAGGTGATGAGTGAGGTATCCGTATCCCGGAGGCGTAGGGGTCCCTCGGCTCGGTTAGCCTTGGCTGCTTACGTGTACTCCGTCATTTTCATGATCCACTTTCGAAGTAGTCGAAAAGCACGAAAGACATTCTGGCAGAAAGGATCTTTTTTCGAGGAAAAAATTCAACGCAGAGGGGGTTCCCCCTTTTGCCCCCGAGGGAGGGTCGGGCTTTGCCGAGGCAAGGCTGTCCCTTCCTTGATGACTAAACTTTGCGTGGGAGCGAGGTATATGAACAACTTGAAAGCATCTTAAGGGTAGAAGCGACGTAGCTGTTGGATGTTCCAAGCGTTGCTGTAGACCTCGCCTTGGCTGTTGGCCAGCTTGTACGTTCCGGGCTTCAGAACTTTGGCGATGACGAACGACCCTTCCCAGGGAGGCGTGAGCTTGTGCCGCCCTCGGGCGTCTTGTCGCAGACGAAGCACCAGGTCGCCCACCTGGAGGTCTCGGGACCGGACCCCTCGGGCGTGGTA
Source organism: Zea mays (assembly GCF_902167145.1). Lineage (NCBI taxonomy): Eukaryota > Viridiplantae > Streptophyta > Magnoliopsida > Poales > Poaceae > Zea > Zea mays. Next base: position 150,478,260 of record NC_050100.1, read on the forward strand.
GCGTCGCAGGGACTGCTGGTACCGCGCCGAGTGTAGCAAGGCCTTGTCCCGAGACTCTTCCAGCTGGTCCAGCGAGTCTTCTCGACTAGCTTGGTTGCTTTGGTCAGCATAGGCCCTCGTCCTCGGGGATCCGTGTTCTAAGTCTGTGGGCAAGATGGCCTCGGCCCCATAGACTAGAAAGAACGACGTGAAGCCCGTGGCCCGGCTCAGCGTTGTCCTCAGGCTCCAGACCACCGAGGGGAGTTCCTTCATCCATCGCTTGCCGAACTTGTTGAGGTCGTTGTAGATCCGAGGCTTGAGTCCTTGTAGAATCATGTCGTTGGCACGCTCTACTTGCCCATTCGTCATGGGGTGAGCCACGGCGGCCCAGTCCACTCGGATGTGGTGATCCTCGCAGAAGTCCAGGAACTTTCTGCCGGTGAACTGGGTGCCGTTGTCGGTGATGATGGAGTTCGGGACCCCAAAACGGTGGATGATGTTGGTGAAGAATGCCACCGCCTGTTCGGACCTGATGCTGTTTAGGGGTCGGACCTCGATCCACTTGGAGAATTTGTCGATGGCGACCAACAGGTGCGTGTAGCCCCCGGGTGCCTTCTACAAGGGGCCGACGAGGTGCAGACCCCACACAGCAAAAGGCCAGGTGATGGGTATCGTCTGCAGAGCCTGAGCAGGCAGGTGGGTCTGCCTTGCGTAGAATTGACACCCTTTGCAGGTGCGGACAATTCTAGTGGCGTCGGCCACCGCCGTCGGCCAGTAGAAACCTTGTCGGAAGGCGTTTCCAACAAGGGCTCGAGGTGCTGCGTGATGGCCGCAAGCCCCCGAGTGTATCTCTTGCAGGAGCTTCTGACCTTCAGCGATGGGGATGCATCGCTGGAGGATGCTTGAGGGGCTGCGGTGGTAGAGCTCCTTCCCGTCTCCCAGCAAGACGAACGACTTGGCGCGCCGCGCCAACCGCCGAGCTTCGGCTCGGTCGAGGGGTAGCTCTCCTCGGTGGAGATATTGCAGGTACGGGGTCTGCCAGTTTTGATTAGGCGTGACCCCGCTTCGCTCCTCCTCGACGCGCAGTGCCTCACCCTCGGGGGTCGAGGGTACCTCGGGCTGAACCGAGGATGCCTTGGGCTGAGCTGAGGGTGCCTCGGGCCGAGCCGAGGGTGCCTCGGGCTGAGCCGAGGGTGCCTCGGACTGAGCCGAAGGTACCTCGGGCTGGGCCGAGGGTGCCTCGGGCTCGGGCGAGTCGTCGATCTTGACGGAGGGTTGATGCAGGTCTCGGGAGAAGACGTCCGGGGGAACCGTTGTTCGCCCCGAGGCTATTTTAGCCAGCTCGTTCGCAGTCTCGTTGTAGCGCCGGGCGATGTGGTTGAGCTCGAGCCCGTAGAACTTGTCTTCCAGGCGCCGAACCTCATCGCAGTAGGCCTCCATCTTCGGGTCGCGGCAGTGGGAGTTCTTCATGACTTGGTCGATGACGAGCTGTGAGTCACCGCGAGCGTCGAGGCGTCGGACCCCTAGCTCGATGGCGATCCGCAACCCGTTGACCAGAGCCTCATACTCAGCCACATTGTTGGACGCCGAGAAATGGAGGCGTAGCACGTAGCGTAGGTGCTTCCCGAGGGGCGAGATAAAGAGTAGGCCTGCGTCGGCTCCTGTCTTCATCAGCGACCCGTCGAAGAACATGGTCTAGAGTTCCGGCTGGATCAGAACTGTTGGGAGCTGGGTGTCGACCCATTCAGCCACGAAGTCCGCCAAGACTTGGGACTTGATGGCCTTCCGAGGGGCGAACGAGATTGTTTCGCCAATGATTTCCACCGCCCACTTTGCGATTCTACCCGAGGCCTCTCGGCACTGGATGATCTCCCCCAGGGGGAAGGATGACACCACAGTTACCGGATGAGACTCGAACTAGTGTCGCAACTTCTGCCGCGTCAGGATCACCGCGTACAGCAGCTTCTGAACTTGTGGGTAGCGGATTTTGGTTTCGGACAGTACCTCGCTGATGAAGTAGACTGGCCTCTGGATGGGCAATGTATGCCCCTCTTCTCGTCTCTCAACCACAATCGCGGCGCTAACCACCTGAGTGGTCGCGGCGACGTAGATCAAGAGGGCTTCTCCAGCAGCTGGGGGCACCAAGATGGGCACATTCGTGAGGAGCGCCTTCAGGTTCCCGAGGGCTTCCTCGGCCTCAGGGGTCCAAGTGAAGCACTCGGCCTTCCTTAAGAGGCGGTACAGAGGCAGGCCTCTTTCGCCGAGGCGTGAGATGAAGCGGCTCAGAGCCGCAAGACATCCCATGACTCTCTGTACGCCTTTCAAGTCCTTGATGGGCCCCATGCCTGTGATGGCTGCGATCTTCTCCGGGTTGGCTTCGATGCCCCGCTCGGAGACGATGAACCCCAAGAGCATGCCTCGGGGCACTCCGAAGACACACTTTTCGGGATTGAGCTTCACGCCTTTCGCCTTGAGACACCGGAATGTCACTTCAAGGTCGGAAAGGAGGTCGGAGGCTTTCCTTGTCTTGACTACGATGTCGTCGACGTAGGCCTCGACCGTCCGGCCAATGTGTTGGCCGAACACATGGTTCATGCACCGCTGGTACGTCGCACCCGCATTCCTCAAGCCGAACGGCATGGTGACATAGCAGTACATGCCGAAGGGCGTGATGAAAGAAGTCGCGAGCTGGTCGGACTCCTTCATCCTGATTTGGTGATACCCTGAGTAGGCATCGAGGAAAGACAGGGTTTTGCACCCAGCAGTGGAATCCACGATTTGATCGATGCGAGGCAGAGGGTAGGGAACCTTCGGACATGCTTTGTTTAGACCAGTGTAGTCTACACACATCCGCCATTTCCCTCCTTTCTTTCTCACAAGCACAGGGTTGGCAAGCCACTCGGGATGGAATACCTCTTTGATGAACCCTGCCGCCATTAGCTTGTGGATCTCCTCGCCTATGGCTCTGCGCTTCTCTTCGTCGAATCGGCGCAGAGGCTGCTTGACGGGTCGGGCTCCGGCTCGGATGTCCAGCGAGTGCTCGGCGACATCCCTCGGTATGCCGAGCATGTCCGAGGGACTCCACGCGAAGACGTCGGCGTTCGCGCGGAGAAAGTCGACGAGCACCGCTTCCTATTTGGGATCGAGCTCGGAGCCGATCTGGATCTGCTTGGAGGCGTCGCCGCTAGGGTCGAGGGGGACGGACTTAACCGTCTCCGCTGGCTCGAAGTTGCCGGTGTGACGCTTCTGGCCCTTAGAGAGGCTCTCTAGGTCGGCGATGAGGGCCTCGGATTCGGCGAGGGCCTCGGCGTACTCCACACACTCGACGTCGCATTCGAACGCGTGTCGGTACGTGGGGCCGATGGTGATGACCCCGTTGGGGCCCGACATCTTGAGCTTGAGGTAGGTGTAGTTGGGGACGACCATGAACTTCGCGTAGCATGGCCTCCCCAGCGCTGCGTGGTAGGTTCCTCGGAACCCAACCACCTCGAACGTGAGGGTCTCCCTTCGAAAGTTGGAGGGTGCTCCGAAGCAGACGGGAAGGTCGAGTTGTCCGAGGGGCTGGACGCGCTTCCCGGGAATGATCTCGTGGAAAGGCGCAGCGCCTGCCCGGACCGAGGACAGATCAACACGCAGGAGCCCGAGGGTCTCGGCGTAGATGATGTTGAGGCTGCTGCCTCCGTCCATGAGGACCTTGGGGAGCCTGACGTCGCCGATGACGGGGTCGACGACGAGCGGGTATTTCCCCGAGCTCGGCACGTGGTCGGGGTGGTCGGCTTGGTCGAAGGTGTCTAGATAGACTGGCGCCGCCACCTTCACCGAACAGACCTCCCGACGCTCTTGCTTGCGGTGCCGAGCCGAGGCGTTCGCCGCTTGCCCACCGTAGATCATGAAGCAGTCGCGGACCTCGGGGAACTCTCCTGCCTGGTGATCTTCCTTCTTGTCGTCGTCGCGGGCCCTGCCACCCTCCGCGGGTGGCCCGGCCTTGTGGAAGTGGCGCCGAAGCATAGCGCACTCCTCAAGGGTGTGCTTGACGGGCCCCTGATGATAGGGGCACGACTTCTTGAGCATCTTGTCGAAGAGGTTGGCACCTCCGGGGGGTTTCCGAGGGTTCTTGTACTCGGCGGCGGCGATAAGGTCCGCGTCGGCGGCGTCGCGTTTCGCTTGCGACTTCTTCTTGCCCTTCTTCTTGGCGCCGCGCTGAGTTGACGCCTCGGGGGCATCTTCCGGTGGGCGGCCCTGGGGCTGCTTGTCCTTCCGGAAGATAGCCTCAACCGCCTCCTGGCCAGAGGCGAACTTGGTGGCGATGTCCATCAGCTCGCTCGCCCTGGTGGGGGTCTTGCGACCCAGCTTGCCCACCAGGTCGCGGCAGGTGGTGTCGGCGAGGAATGCGCCGATGACATCCGAGTCGGTGATGTTGGGCAGCTCGGTGCGCTGCTTCGAGAATCGCCGGATGTAGTCCCGGAGAGACTCTCCCGGCTGCTGCCGGCAGCTTCGGAGGTCCCAGGAGTTTCCAGGGCGCACGTACGTGCCCTGGAAATTGCCGGCGAAGGCCTGGACCAGGTCGTCCCAGTTGGAGATCTGCCCCGAAGGCAGGTGCTCCAACCAGGCGCGAGCGGTGTCGGAGAGGAACAGGGGGAGGTTGCGGATGATGAGGTGGTCATCGTCCGTTCCACCCAGTTGGCAGGCCAGCCGGTAGTCCGCGAGCCACAGTTCCGGTCTCGTCTCCCCCGAGTACTTTGTGATAGTAGTCAGGGGTCGAAACCGGGTCGGGAACGGCGCCCGTCGTATGGCGCGGCTGAAGGCTTGCGGACCGGGTGGTTCGGGCGAGGGACTCCGATCCTCCCCGCTGTCGTAGCGCCCCCACGCCTGGGGTGGTAGCCTCGGCGCACCCTCTCATCGAGGTGGGCCCGGCGGTCGCGGTGATGGTGCTCATTGCTGAGGCGACCCGGGGCCGCAGGCGCTGTGTTGCGCGTGCGCCCGGTGTGAACCGAGGCTTCCCGCATGAATCGGGAAGTCGCGGCGTGATGTTCCGAGGGGTACCCCTGCCTTCGGGAGGCGGAGCTTTCGACCCGTCAGACCGCGGCGTCCTCCAGGAGATTCTTGAGCTCTCCCTGGATTCGCCGTCCCTCGGTGGTTGATGGCTCCGGCTTCGCGCGGAGGATCATTGCCGCTGCAGCCACGTTCTGGCCGACTCCACTGGAAGCGGGTGGCGGCCTCATCCTGACATCGTCGGCGATGCGGTGCTGGAAGCCCTGGGGTAGATGACGCATTTCTCCAGCCGGAGGTTGGCCCGCCCATTCCTGCCCGACGTCCCGGCTCCCCGCTCCCTCGTCGAGCCTGGCCGGCACCCCGCGGATTTGCTCGAGCTGTGGGTCATGACCCCCCGCCTGAACGGGGACCACTGCTAGCTCCTGTAGGATGTCAACGCGAGGCACAGGCCTAGGGAGATCACCGTTCTCCGGCATACCAAGATGGTTGCCTTCGGAGGGACCCCCTAGATCGACGTGGAAACATTCGCGACTTGGGCCGCAGTCCTCGTCGCCGAGGCTGCGGCTACTGTCGGAACAGTCGAAAAGGCAGTAGTCGCATGCGGTCATGAAGTCCCGCATGGCACTGGGGTTACCAAGTCTGGAGAAATCCCAACAGAAGTAGGGCAATGTCGTCTTCCTCGGACCCAAAGGGCCCGTAGGTCGAGACGTCCGTCAGCCGGTCCCAAGGTGACCGCATACGAAACCCCAGAGGGTTTGGATTCGCCTCTACGAGGGCGCCCGCCAAAGCGAAGTCGCTTGGCGGGTCGAGGCTGAATCCAAGGGGCGTGAGATGAGAATCGGTCGGTACCTCTTGGTCGACGGGCGGTGATGAAGTCGCGTCGGGGACTGACTGCACCGCCGTCTCAGGTACGAGGGTGACGCCCAGCAAGCCTTTCGCGAGCGTGTTGGCGTCGTCCGTTTGCTTGGAATTGGCGCGTTGCGGGGAGACGGCGCTCGTCTTCATCTCAAACGCGAGGTCGATGCCCGGCGCACCCCCCGTTGGGGTGCCGGCGCCGTCGACTCGCTCGACAGCCGACGAGGCGCTGCTTCCTGCTTGGCCTTGGTTGCCCCGCCTCCTCCGTCGGCGGGGGAGAGGACGGGGTGAGCTCGAATGTTGTTCTTCCACCACGCGGGGAAGACGTCGTCGATTCCGCCACCGGCGGGCGAGCTGTCGGCCGCCATTGCTGCTGTCGCACGACGGGGGAAGGAGTATCATGTCGTAGCTGCCGTCGAGGGACATGAACTCAAGACTCCCAAAACGGAGCACCGTCCCGGGCTGGAGAGGTTGCTGGAGACTGCCCATCTGGAGCTTGACGGGAAGCTGTTCGTCAACACGCAGCAGGCCCCTACCTGGCGCGCCAACTGTCGGCGTTTCAAGACCGGGGGGTCCCTGGGCCGACGAGTGAAATGTCGCCGCTACCCCAGCCCAGATGGGTCGGCGCGAGGCCGAGCGCGAAGGGGGGGAAAAGGCGGCCGGAGACGGGCGTGAGAGAGGTGGAAATCCCGCGGCCTTCGTGTTCGTCCCGCGCCCAGGTCGGGTGCACTTGCAGTAGGGGGTTACAAGCGTCCACGCGGGAGAGGGAGCGAGCGGCCTCACGCGAGTGCCTGTCTCATCCTCGTCCCCGCGCGGCCAACCCCTCTGTAAGAGGGCCTGAAAGGGAAATGTGCCCTTGGGCCATTTCTAAGTATTTTGGTGATTGAGTGCCAACACAAGTGCTTAAGTGTGAATTTATGCTCATGGATGAACAAAGTGCAAATCAAGAGTAAAGGTATGTTTCTAAGCCTTAGTACATTGGTTTTGTGTACTAATATACTTGTCTAAGTGTTAGAAACAGAAAGAAGAAGAAAAGAAAAGAGGTGAAAAAGACTTGGCTGTGTACAGCCAAGACTCAGCTCAGTCTGGCACACCGGACTGTCCGGTGGTGCACCGGACAGTGTCCGGTGCGCCAGGCTGACTCGGCGTGAAGTAGCCGCTCTCGGGAAATAACCGGCGACGTACGGCTATAATTCACCGGACTGTCCGGTGAGCCAACGGTCGGCCGGGCCAACGGTCGGCCGCGCGATCTGCACGGGACACGTGGCCGAGCCAACGGCTAGAAGGGGGCACCGGACTGTCCGGTGTGCACCGGACATGTCCGGTGCGCCAACGGCTCCAAGGCCGCCAACGGTCGGCTTCGTCATTTAAGGAAGGAAATCGGGCACCGGACACTGTCCGGTGTGCACCGGACTGTCCGGTGCACCAGTCGACAGAAGGCAAGATCAGCCTTCCAGATTTGCTCTCAACGGCTCCTAGCTGCCTTGGGGCTATAAAAGGGACCCCTAGGCGCATGGAGGAGAACGCCAAGCATTCCTACAACATTCCTAAGCACCAAGACATTGATTCCGCGCATTTGGTTCATTGTGATAGCATCTAGAGCTCTTGTTGAGTTGTGAACTCATTGAGTTGTGTTGCGAGCTCTTGTTGCGACTTGTGTGCGTGTTGTTGCTCTGATTTTGAGTCTTGTGTGCGTTGCTGTTTCCTCCCTTACTCCGAATTTCTTTGTGAATCTCAAGTGTAAGGGCGAGAGGCTCCAAGTTGTGGAGATTCCTCGCGAACGGGATATTGAAAAGCAAAGCAAAACACCGTGGTATTCAAGTTGGTCTTTGGACTGCTTGAGAGGGGTTGATTGCAACCCTCGTCCGTTGGGACGCCACAACGTGGAGTAGGCAAGCGTTGGTCTTGGCCGAACCATGGGATAAACCACTGTGTCATCTCTGTGTTTGATCTCTTGTGGTATTGTGTTTTGTTGAGACTCCTCTCTAGCCACTTGGCGATTATTGTGCTAACACTTAACAAGTTTTTGTGGCTATAAGTTTAAGTTTCACAGGATCACCTATTCACCCCCCCTCTAGGTGCTCTCAATTGGTATCAGAGCCGTTCTCTTCAAGAAGGGACTAATCGCCCGAAGAGATGGATCCTAAGGGGAAGGGAATCGTGATCAACGACAAGGAGAAGGAGTCCTTCGTCAACGAGCTGAAGGATGACAAGCCTACTGACTCGGGCTCGGGCCACAAGCGCAAAGATGGGAAGAAGAAGAAGACAAGGCGCATCAAGGAGATCGTCTACTACGACAGCGACGAATCCTCTTCTTCCCAAAAGGACGACGACAACGACTACAGGAAGACGGTCAATTCGAACTTTTCATTTGATTACTCTCGTATTCCACATAGTTCGAATTCGCATTTGCTTTCCATTCCTCTTGGCAAACCTCCACACTTCGATGGGGAGGACTACGGATTTTGGAGTCACAAAATGCGTAGTCACTTATTCTCTCTCCATCCAAGCATATGGGAGATTGTAGAGAATGGAATGAAATTTGATAGCTCGGATAGCCCTATACTTATAAATGAACAAATCCATAGAAATGCACAAGCTACTACTGTTCTATTAGCATCTTTGTGCAGGGAAGAGTACAATAAGGTGAGCGGCTTGGACAACGCCAAGCAGATATGGGACACCCTCAAGATCTCTCACGAGGGGAACGACATCACCATGCTCACTAAAATGGAGTTGGTGGAGGGCGAGCTTGGACGATTCGCAATGATAAGGGGAGAGGAGCCAACCCAAACTTACAATCGGCTCAAGACCCTTATCAACAAAATAAGGAGCTACGGAAGCACGCGATGGACGGACCACGACGTCGTCCGCCTAATGCTAAGGTCCTTTACCGTTCTTGATCCTCATCTCGTAAACAATATTCGTGAGAATCCCAGGTACACGATGATGACGCCCGAGGAGGTACTCAGAAAATTCGTAAGCGGGCGGATGATGATCAAGGAGGCAAGATACGTCGACGACGCTCTAAACGGTCCAATCAATAAGCCTCAACCTCTTGCTCTCAAGGCAACAAGAAGCAAGGAGATGCTACCTAGCAAGGTGGCACAAATTGAGGCGGTCGGACTTAATGATGAAGAGATGGCTCTCATCATCAAGAGATTCAAGACGGCGCTAAAAGGTCGCAAGGGGCAGCCAAGCAAGACCAAGACAAAGGGGAAACACTCATGCTTCAAATGTGGTAAGCTTGGTCATTTTATTGCTAACTGCCCCGACAATGATAGTGATCAGGATCAAGGGAACAAGAGGGAGAAGAAGAAACACTATAAGAAGGCAAAGGGCGAGGCGCATCTAGGCAAGGAGTGGGACTCGGACTGCTCCTCCTCCGACTCCGACAATGAAGGACTCGCCGCCACCGCCTTCAACAAGTCATCCCTCTTCCCAAACGAGCGTCACACATGCCTTATGGCAAGGGAGAAGAAGGTAAGTACTCGAGACACCACTTATGCTTCTTCTAGTGATGATGAGTCTAGCGATGAGGAAATAGATTAATCTAGCTTGTTCAAGGGATTGGATAGAAATAAGATTGATAAAATCAATAAATTGATTGATGCCTTGAATGAGAAGGATAGACTCTTAGAGAAACAAGAGGATTTATTGTATGAAGAACATGATAAATTTATAGAAGCACAAAAATCCTATGCTTTAGAAGTTAAAAGAAATGAAATGCTTTCTTTTGAACTATCTACTTGTCATGAAACCATTTCTACTTTAAAAGGTATCAACAATGATTTAAATGCTAAATTAGAAGTAGCAAATAAATCCAATTCTTGTGTAAAACATGTTGTAATTTGTACTAGGTGTAAAGATTTTGACATTGATGCTTGTAGTGAACACCTAGTTTCAATTTCCAAGCTTAATGATGAATTGGCTAGTCTTAATGCTCAACTTAAGACTAGCAAGAATGATTTCAATAAGCTAAAATTTGCAAGGGATGCCTACACGATTGGTAGACACCCCTCAATTAAGGATGGACTTGGCTTCAAGAGGGAAGCCAAGAACTTAACAAGCCATAAGGCTCCCATCTCCGCCAAGGAGAAAGGGAAGGCCCCTATGGCAAGTAATGCTAAAAAGAACCATGCTTTTATGTACCATGATAAGAGACAAACTAGAAATGCTTATAGGAGTTACAATGCTTATGATGATTTTGATTCTCATGACATGTTTGCTTCTAGTTCTTTCTATGTGCATGATAGGAATGTTGGTAGGAGAAATGTTGTTAATGTTCCCAGGAAAGTTAATGAACCTTCTACAATATATCATGCTTTGAATGCTTCCTTTGCAATTTGTAGAAAGGATAGAAAGGTGATTGCTAGGAAATTAGGGGCAAAATGCAAGGGAGATAAAACTTGCATTTGGGTCCCTAAGACAATTGTAACTAACCTTGTAGGACCCAACAAGAGTTGGGTACCTAAGTCCCAAGCCTAAATTTGCCTTGCAGGTTTATGCATCCGGGGGTTCAAGCTGGATTATTGACAGCGGATGCACAAACCATATGACGGGGGAGAAGAAGATGTTCACCTCCTACGTCAAGAATAAGGATTCCCAAGATTCAATTATATTCGGTGATGGGAATCAAGGCAAGGTAAAAGGGTTAGGTAAAATTGCAATTTCTAATGAGCACTCTATCTCTAATGTGTTTTTAGTAGAGTCTCTTGGTTACAATTTGCTATCTGTTAGTCAACTATGCAATATGGGATATAATTGTTTTTTTACAAATGTAGATGTGTCTGTCTTTAGAAGAAGTGATGGTTCACTAGCCTTTAAGGGTGTATTAGACGGCAAGCTTTACTTAGTTGATTTTGCAAAAGAAGAGGCCGGTCTAGATGCATGCTTAATTGCTAAGACTAGCATGGGCTGGCTGTGGCATCGCCGCTTAGCACATGTGGGGATGAAGAACCTTCACAAGCTTCTAAAGGGAGAACACGTGATAGGTTTGACTAACGTACAATTCGAAAAAGATAGACCTTGTGCAGCTTGTCAAGCAGGTAAACAAGTGGGAGGAGCACATCACAACAAGAATGTGATGACCACCTCAAGACCTCTGGAGCTGCTGCATATGGACCTCTTCGGACCCGTCGCCTATCTGAGCATAGGAGGAAGTAAGTATGGTTTAGTTATTGTTGATGACTTTTCCCGCTTCACTTGGGTGTTCTTTTTGCAGGATAAGTCTGAAACCCAAGGGACCCTGAAGCGCTTCCTCAGGAGAGCTCAAAATGAGTTTGAGCTCAAGGTGAAGAAGATAAGGAGCGACAACGGGTCCGAGTTCAAGAACCTTCAAGTGGAGGAGTTCCTTGAGGAGGAGGGGATCAAGCACGAGTTCTCCGCTCCCTACACACCACAACAAAATGGTGTGGTAGAGAGGAAGAACAGGACGCTAATCGATATGGTGAGGACGATGCTTGGAGAATTCAAGACCCCCGAGCGTTTTTGGTCGGAAGCCGTTAACACGGCTTGCCACGCCATCAACAGGGTCTACCTTCACCGCCTCCTCAAGAAGACGTCGTATGAGCTACTAACCGGTAACAAACCCAATGTATCTTACTTTCGTGTATTTGGGAGCAAGTGCTACATTCTAGTGAAGAAGGGTAGAAATTCTAAATTTGCTCCCAAAGCTGTAGAAGGGTTTTTGTTAGGTTATGACTCAAATACAAAGGCGTATAGAGTCTTCAACAAATCATCTGGTTTGGTTGAAATCTCTAGCGACGTTGTATTTGATGAGACTAATGGCTCTCCAAGAGAGCAAGCTGTTGATTGTGATGATGTAGATGAAGAAGATGTTCCGACGACCGCTATACGAACCATGGCGATTGGAGAAGTGCGGCCACAGGAACAAGATGCACGAGATCAACCTTCTTCCTCAACTATGGTGCATTCCCCAACTCAAGACGATGAACAGGTTCATCAACAGGAGGCGTGTGATCAAGGGGGAGCACAAGATGATCATGTGATGGAGGGAGAAGCGGAACCGGCACCTCCAACCCAAGTTCGAGCGATGATTCAAAGGGATCATCCCGTCGACCAAATTCTGGGTGACATAAGCAAGGGAGTAACTACTCGGTCTCGATTAGTTAATTTTTGTGAACATTACTCTTTTGTCTCTTCTATTGAGCCTTTCAGGGTAGAAGAGGCCTTGCTAGATCCGGACTGGGTGTTGGCCATGCAAGAGGAGCTCAACAACTTCAAGAGGAATGAAGTTTGGACGCTGGTGCCTCGTCCTAAGCAAAATGTTGTGGGAACCAAGTGGGTGTTCCGCAACAAACAAGACGAGCACGGAGTGGTGACGAGGAACAAGGCTCGACTTGTGGCAAAAGGTTATGCACAAGTCGCAGGTTTGGACTTTGAGGAGACTTTTGCTCCTGTGGCTAGGCTAGAGTCCATTCGTATCTTGCTAGCATATGCCGCTCACCATTCTTTCAGGTTGTTCCAAATGGATGTGAAGAGCGCTTTCCTCAACGGGCCAATCAAGGAGGAGGTGTACGTAGAGCAACCCCCTGGCTTCGAGGATGAACGGTACCCCGACTACGTGTGTAAGCTCTCTAAGGCACTCTATGGACTTAAGCAAGCCCCAAGAGCATGATATGAATGCCTTAGAAATTTCTTAATTGCTAATGCTTTCAAGGTTGGGAAAGCCGATCCAACTCTTTTCACTAAGACTTGTGATGGTGATTTGTTTGTGTGCCAAATTTATGTAGATGATATAATATTTGGTTCTACTAATAAAAAGTCTTGTGAAGAGTTTAGCAGGGTGATGACGCAGAAATTCGAGATGTCAATGATGGGCGAGTTGAACTACTTCCTTGGGTTCCAAGTGAAGCAACTCAAGGATGGCACCTTCATCTCTCAAATGAAGTACACGCAAGACTTGCTGAAGCGGTTTGGGATGAAGGACGCCAAGCCCGCAAAGACTCCGATGGGAACCGACGGACACACCGACCTCAACAAAGGAGGTAAGTCCGTTGATCAAAAAGCATACCGGTCAATGATAGGGTCTTTACTTTACTTATGTGCTAGTAGACCGGATATTATGCTTAGCGTATGCATGTGTGCTAGATTTCAATCCGATCCTAAGGAGTGTCACCTAGTGGCGGTGAAGCGAATCCTTAGATATTTAGTTGCTACGCCTTGCTTCGGGCTCTGGTATCCAAAGGGGTCTACCTTTGACTTGATTGGATATTCAGATTCCGACTATGCTGGATGTAAGGCCGATAGGAAGAGTACATCGGGGACGTGCCAATTCTTAGGAAGGTCCCTGGTGTCGTGGAACTCTAAGAAACAAACTTTTGTTGCCCTATCCACCGCTGAGGCCGAGTACGTTGCCGCAGGACAGTGTTGCGTGCAACTACTTTGGATGAGGCAAACCCTCAGGGACTTTGGCTACAATCTGAGCAAAGTCCCACTCCTATGTGATAATGAGAGTGCAATCCGCATGGTGGAAAATCCTGTTGAACACAGCCGCACAAAGCACATTGACATCCGACATCACTTTTTGAGAGACCACCAGCAAAAGGGAGATATCGAAGTATTTCATGTTAGCACCGAGAACCAGCTAGCCGATATCTTTACCAAGCCTCTAGATGAGAAGACCTTTTGCAGGCTGCGTAGTGAGCTAAATGTCTTAGATTCGTGGAACTTGGATTGAATTGTAGCATACATGTGTTTATGCTTTTGATCATGTTCATTCTGCATTTTGTTGCTTATTGTGGTGCTCAAGTTGTACAAACATTCCCTGGACCTCACAAGTCCTTGTGTAAGTGATGCACATCTTTAGGGGGAGTTGTGTTACAACTTGACCCTTTGAGACTAACCATATGCTTGAGTTTGCTTGTTTTAGTCTCAAAGGAGGTTTGAACGGGAAAAGGTGGACTTGGACCATGAAAGACTTCCACTGCACTCCGATGAGAGGGTAACTTATTCCAAGTTCATCTCATGTACTCTTATTGCCGTTGTATTCTTATTGAAGATTTTGGTGAGGCAATGGGGTTACTGGGCCAAGATTGATCCCGTTTTGGTGCTTGATGCCAAAGGGGGAGAAAATAAAGGGCCAAAGCAATAAATGGATCAGCTACCACTTGAGAGATTTTGAAAATAGTAGAATAGAGCTTTTGGTTTGTCAAAACTCTTGCATTGTCTACCACTTGAGAGATTTTGAAAATAGTAGAATAGAGCTTTTGGTTTGTCAAAACTCTTGCATTGTCTCTTTTGTCAAAAGTTGGCCTCTTGTGGGGAGAAGTGTTGATTATGGGAAATAGGGGGAGTTTTTGAAATCTTTGATCAATCTCTTTTGGAATGACTCTCTTTATGCTTCAACATGTGTGTTTGACTTAGAGATAGAGATTTGAGTTTGATTTGCAAAAACAAACCAAGTGGTGGCAAAGGATGATCCATATATGCCAAGATTGAATCAAAATAAATTTGAGTTTTATTTGAAGTGATATTGCACTTGTTCTAGTTGCTTTATGTTGTGTTGGCATAAATCACCAAAAAGGGGGAGATTGAAAGGGAAATGTGCCCTTGGGCCATTTCTAAGTATTTTGGTGATTGAGTGCCAACACAAGTGCTTAAGTGTGAATTTATGCTCATGGATGAACAAAGTGCAAATCAAGAGTAAAGGTATGTTTCTAAGCCTTAGTACATTGGTTTTGTGTACTAATATACTTGTCTAAGTGTTAGAAACAGAAAGAAGAAGAAAAGAAAAGAGGTGAAAAAGACTTGGCTGTGTACAGCCAAGACTCAGCTCAGTCTGGCACACCGGACTGTCCGGTGGTGCACCGGACAGTGTCCGGTGCGCCAGGCTGACTCGGCGTGAAGTAGCCGCTCTCGGGAAATAACCGGCGACGTACGGCTATAATTCACCGGACTGTCCGGTGTGCACCGGACTGTCCGGTGAGCCAACGGTCGGACGGGCCAACGGTCGGCCGCGCGATCTGCGCGGGACACGTGGCCGAGCCAACGACTAGAAGGGGGCACCGGACTGTCCGGTGTGCACCGGACATGTCCGGTGCGCCAACGGCTCCAAGGCCGCCAACGGTCGGCTTCGTCATTTAAGGAAGGAAATCGGGCACCGGACACTGTCCGGTGTGCACCGGACTGTCCGGTGTACCAGTCGACAGAAGGCAAGATCAGCCTTCCAGATTTGCTCTCAACGGCTCCTAGCTGCCTTGGGGCTATAAAAGGGACCCCTAGGCGCATGGAGGAGAACGCCAAGCATTCCTACAACATTCCTAAGCACCAAGACATTGATTCCGCGCATTTGGTTCATTGTGATAGCATCTAGAGCTCTTGTTGAGTTGTGAACTCATTGAGTTGTGTTGCGAGCTCTTGTTGCGACTTGTGTGCGTGTTGTTGCTCTGATTTTGAGTCTTGTGTGCGTTGTTGTTTCCTCCCTTACTCCGAATTTCTTTGTGAATCTCAAGTGTAAGGGCGAGAGGCTCCAAGTTGTGGAGATTCCTCGTGAACGGGATATTGAAAAGCAAAGCAAAACACCGTGGTATTCAAGTTGGTCTTTGGACTGCTTGAGAGGGGTTGATTGCAACCCTCGTCCGTTGGGACGCCACAACATGGAGTAGGCAAGCGTTGGTCTTGGCCGAACCACGGGATAAACCACTGTGTCATCTCTGTGTTTGATCTCTTGTGGTATTGTGTTTTGTTGAGACTCCTCTCTAGCCACTTGGCGATTATTGTGCTAACACTTAACAAGTTTTTGTGGCTATAAGTTTAAGTTTCACAGGATCACCTATTCACCCCCCTCTAGGTGCTCTCAGGGCCCTGGTCCTTCCTTTTATAGGCGTAAGGAGAGGATCCAGGTGTACAATGGGGGGTGTAGCAGAGTGCTACGTGTCTAGCGGAGGAGAGCTAGCGCCCTAAGTACACGCCATCGTGGCGGCCAGAGAGGTTTTGGCACCCGGTTCGTGTGGTGTTGTGGCCGTCGGAGGAGCGCTGGAGCCTGGCGGAAGGACAGCTGTCGGAGCTGTCGAGTCCTTGCTGACGTCCTCTTGCTTCCGTAAGGGAGCTGAGAGCCGCCGTCGTCACAGAGCGTGCGGGGCGCCATCATTGCCTATCTGGCGGAGCGAGCCAGATGGGACGCCGGTCTTGTCCCCCGTAGCCTGAGTCAGCTTGGGGTAGGGTAATGATGGCGCCTCCCGTTGACGTGGTCGGTCCGCGCCCCAGGTTGGGCGATGTGGAGGCTCCTCCGAGGTCGAGGTCGAGTCTGTCTTCCGTGGCTGAGGTCGAGTTCGAGCCCCTAGGTCGGGCGAGGCGGAGACCGTCGGCTGAGGCCAGGGCTGAGTCCGAGCCCTGTGGTCGGGCGAAGCGGAGTTCGTTGTCTTCCGGGGCTGAGCCCGAGTCCGAGCCCTGGGTCGGGCGGAGCGGAGTTCGCCGTCTTCCGGGGCTGAGCCCGAGTCCGAGCCCTGGGTCGGGCGGAGCGGAGTTCGCCGTCTTCCGGGGCTGAGCCCGAGTCCGAGCCCTGGGTCGGGTGGAGCGGAGTTTCCTATGGTGCCTGAGGCCGGGCCTGACTGCCTGTCAGCCTCACTCTGTGGAGTGGCGCAGCAGTCGGAGCGGCGCAGGCAACACTGTCCTTCTGTCAGGCCGGTCAGTGGAGCGGCGAAGTGACTGCGGTCACTTCAGCTCTGTCGACTGAAGGGCGCGCGTCAGGATAAAGGTGTCAGGCCACCTTTGCATTAAATGTCCCTGCAATTTGGTCGGTTGGCGTGGCGACTTGGCCAGGGTTGCTTCTTGGCGAAGACTGGGCCTCGGGCGAGCCGGAAGTATGCTCGTCGCTGGAGGGGGGCCTCGGGCAAGACGGAGATCCTCCGGGGTCGGCTGCCCTTGCCCGAGGCTGGGCTCGGGCGAGGCGTGGTCGGGTCCCTCGAATGGACCGATCCCTGACTTAGTCGTACCCATCAGGCCTTTGCAGCTTTGTGCTGATGGGGGTTACCAGCTGAGAATTAGGAGCCTTGAGGGTACCCCTAATTATGGTCCCCGACATTATTACATAGCGGAAGTCTTACAGAATAAAAGATAAATATAAAACGAACTAGTCCATCCTTGGCACCATAAAGTCAACTGGGAGACGCCACCTAGATCAAATCGAACTCCTCGTTGTGTGGCTCCTCTTGAACCACCTGTTCTTCTCCTGTGGGGGGTGTGAGAGCAAGGGTGAGCTCACACATGTTCATTGCTCAACAAGTTGTGGGGAATAATGTGCATGAACTCATCAAATGTGGGAGTTCATGTGAAGTGTCAGGCTGATCAACAATAGGGGTTATAGCTGAGCATTGCTTTTAATAAGTTGGTCAAATTTTATTAGCAGTTACTAAGTGTAAGTAAATACCAAACCATAATAATAGAACAAAATTAATAATAAATCCCATGCAATGCAAATGATAATTTGAATTTAGTTCCATAATTTAATCATGCGAGAGTCCTGAGCTGCTCTTGACCGTGAGCTCGACTAGTATACCAATTTTACACTCTGTAGAGGTTGTACCCTGTACTCACAAGTCATGTTATCCATCTGCCAAGGACTCATGAATCCCATACACCTCTACCAAGGAAGTGAGGCAGGGTAACACTACAAGGCCTTTACAAAGTTCCACTAGCTTCCGAAAACCCGCTACAGTTTCTGGGAAGAGCACTTGCAAGAATCCCTCGTCTGACCGCCATCGCAGCAAAATCAACCCGATAACCTCCCTACATGCAACTCCCCTACTTCCCTTGCCCCTTTCAGGTAAGGTAGTCTTCCACTAGTTTTCCTAATTAGTCAGCCAAGGGCGTCCCATTCCACCCATGTGGTGGCACATGTTTCTCAAGTTAAGCTCCATGTTCCAATTAAAATAATATAATGATCTTGACATGAACATAAATAACATAACAGAATAATTGGAACATGAATATAATGAAATATTAACCCAAAACCATATAAAGCAATAGCAAAACTATCCAAATGATTCATGGGTAAACAAGGTAAAAGATATTCAGACTAGGGTGACCTATTGGGTCCCATCAAAATTAAACCTATGCATGAATAAGTGATATTAAAGAACATTAATGGGTAACAAAAGTGGACAGGGGCACAACTTGCCTGGGACTTGAGATTCCAGGTACCAGGATCATCCTCAGGTGACTTGTGACCTCACGCTAGTCGTAGCAATACAAACAAACATGGTATAGACAAAATTAACATCACACCAAACAGTAGAATAGAATGCATACTAATATTCTACGCTACGTAACAGGATCGTAGAAACAAGAATCACTAAATTCGGATCTACAGTTATTAAGTTATGGATTTCCAAAGTTATTTAGGGCCTAGAATAGCATAATTCAAGTGCACAATTTTAATTCAAGTTTCATGGCTAAACAGTGTTACTAGTTGATAGACAATATTAATACAAAATTATTGCAACTGGAATGACTCAATTTGGAGTTAAAATGAATTTAATATGAATTATACTAGTTTCTGGATTTATTTTTGTATTAAAATCAATTTCTATAATCCTTTTTCCTATTTTCTTTATTCCCTGGACTACACGCGTAATAAACAGAGAGTGCACGGGCATCCTTGTAAGTAACCCGAGACTCAGCCAACACTGATAATGGACGGCGGGTTGATTTCCCCAAAACCCAGGGGCCCTTTAGAAAATGTTTCATAGCGAAGGGGTATCGGTGATCCATAGCCACCCGATCAGAAATCAAGGGCTGAGATCACCAGGCCGAAGGGATATAGGATTCATCTGATCTAGTCTGTCCATCGCAGAGTGTACGACCACCATCCAAGCGGTATCCTAATTCTAATTCGGACCTATCATCCCAGGATCAACGGCCCACGTCGACCATTGCCAGATCCGATCAGAGCCGTAAATTCCAAGATCCAACGATCATGAATTTATGCAAACGGGATGTAATCTTATCCACCGGTGATCAAATCAATGACTCAAATTTGGTTACCCCTAGATCTAATCCAGTGCGCACAACATGGATCTAATGACCGGAGGGCTTCTTCCCCAACCCGGCAGAATGCGGTGGCGCGCCCCAGCGCTACGGCGGCAACTTGGCCGGCCGAGAGCCCCACGTCCACACTGACGCGAAAACTCCCATCCCGTTAATGCTACGAATTGAGGAGGCCAAGGCGAACTCTATAGAACCATACACTTACCGGCGACGAAGTCCGAGCGGCCCGGCCATGGTGAAGTGTCATTCACAGCGGAATCTCGAGGCGACAAATTCCCACGACCCTGGTTGATAGCCCTGCCCGAGCAGTTCATCAACACCCGTAGCGAGACACGACGAACACCTAGCTCCATTCTCTCGCACCCGAACGGCGACGAGCACAGAAATAAGCGGCGGCGGCCCAATCTCCGTTCTCTCTCTCCGCTCTCACCTCGAAAATGGTGGCAGGCAAGATCCCTTTCTGCCTGCGCCAATGGCGGCACGATGCAATCACTCGTTGGATGGCACCGAGGGGGAAGACCCGGCTTGGTTTTAAATCCCTAGACCACGCAAAACTCGCGGACAGGTGAACAGAACTCCGCCCATGGCGAGCGCAAGACGCGGATCGAAGCGATACGATGGGGAGGAAAACCCGCTGACGAGGTGGCCCCACAACACAGAGGCGTTCGTGCGGTGTGCGAACAACCACTGACAAGTCGGGCCAGTGAAACAGATCCAGCGCTTGTGAATGGACCCGGGTAGCGGGGCCCGTCGTACAGCGCAAGCAAGGGCGCGATTTGGGCCGGTGCGGTGGAAAAAGGGGTAGGTCTGCTGGGCCGGGTGAGGGTTTCGGCCCAGGGAGCAGTTGACTCCATTTTTACCTTTTTTCTCACTTTATTTTCAGATTTCTATTTTGAATACAAATTTATATCTGCATTTAAAATTCAAGTTCATATGCAAAAGTACAACAAAACTCAAGCATGTGAATTCAAGTTTTATTTTATATATATTAATTATTCTTTTATGTGAATGCTCAACATATGCAATATTTACAAAATTTGCTTTAATAGTTCATTCAAACTTTAGTATATATATATTATATTTTCCCCAATATCAAAATACTTTCATCCTTTTGTTTTGTTTTTTATGTGCATAAAAATTTTAATTCTTAAAAGAACAATATTATCAATTAATTAGTTTATATTTATATAATCAGGTTTCGAACTAATTTCTAATCTTTGTTAAAAACATATTTATTCTAGGGAATGCAACTTCAGTGGTAAACAATTCTTTAAAAGATATTCTAATTCAAAATTTTTGTGGAGTATTTAACTAAAAACTTACCATAGGATTTTCCAGTGTTACAAATTGACCATCTGCTACCTGCCAACTTGTGACAGGAATAAGGAAGTTGATTATAACCGTTTTTCAATTTTCTTAATTAGGGGTAAGAATGAGTCCAGCTTTGGTTTAGTGGTTCCCATAGGCAGGCCTAGGTACGTAAAAGGAAAACTTCCAATGTTGCAGCTAAATGCTCTGGCAAGGATGTCCATCTTCTCATCTGAGACATCAATGAGGTATGTGTTAGATTTTTTATAGTTGACGTGCAGACCAATTGATGTAGCAAAAGAGTTCAGCATCACCTTGAGGAAGATGGTGTCATATGTTTACTGTATGATGGGAAAATCTTGACCACACCTATGCATTAGCGGCAATTTGAGAAGACCAAGATTCTTAGCCTTATTAACAATAGCTTGAAGAAGATCTACAACCAGCACAAAGAGGAGGGGAGAAGGGGGTCTCCTTGGCGAACTCCTCTCTTGCAGTGAAAGATTTACCAGGTACCCCATTCAATAGGACAGAGGAAGTTCTTGACTCCATGATCACCATAGTCCATTTCAACCATTTAGGACTGAAACCCTTGTGTCTCAATATGTCAGTAATAACATTGTGCTCTAGTTTGTCAAAAGCTTTCTCGAAATCCAACATGAGAATCACCATTTGTTTTTTACTGTTTGAATAGGTATATGAATTCAAAGGACCACAGAAGACAATCTTGTATGGTGTGTTCCTTGATGAAGCCATATTGATTGTTGTGAATTAGTCTGGTGATCAATTTTTGCAGTCTATTTGCCATCAATTTGGTTAGCAGCTTGACACTTGTGTTTAACAAGTATATGGGGCAATAGTCACTAACTATGATTGGGACAACTTCTTTGGGAGCAATATGACATGGGGCCCATCTATACTCCGCGTGTAGATATTTTCATCATAGAAATCACAACATAGATAAAAAAGTCCTGAGAGATTGTTGGCCAACACTTCCTCATGAAGTCTGTGTTAAAACTATCCGGGACAGGTGCTTTACTAGAAGGGAGATTTGCCACCACAGAGGTGATCCCATCCTCGGTGAAAGGGGACTCCAGATTAGTTAGATCTATGGAAGCATCCATAGGGTTCTGCAAATCGAAGATCGTGTTGTTATGCTCCGTCGTACCGAGTCTATCTTTGTAAGCTTTATACAACATTGTTGCTTCATTGTCATGATCAGTAACCACTTGACCCAAACCATCCTAGAGAGTTGCAATAGTGTTATACTTGAGCTTAATTGTGGCATTGGTGTGGAAGAATTTTGTGTCGACATCACCACAAGTTGTCAACTTAATGTTCACCCATTGTTTCCAATATGTTTTCTGTTGTTCAAGCATGCTTAAGTTTTTTGATAAGATATCTCGAAAGTTCCATTATTGCATGGTATATTCCCTAGCTTCCTCAATGAGATCCATGAACTGCATAGTCAGCTTAATATTCTCAATCGTGGTGGCTAGTTTTGACAGTTTTATTTATGCTAGCTCATTAGAGCCTTTCTAGATTTTTTGAACTTCTCCATATTCCTCTTGGCTAGATCTAGTTGGTGAATATGTTGGGACCAAATTTCTTGGAATATTGGATAGAAGTTATCATGTTGAAGCCATAAATTTTTGAATCTAAAGATGTTTGGTCTAGGCACATTAGTTGCAATCTCTACAAGCCAAGGGACATGGTCTAAAATATATCTGGCCAGAGTGTGAGCTCTAGTTCCTAAGAATTACTGAACCACTTATGTGAAATGAAGCACCACTCCAATTTTTCCAATAGTGGATGCTGCTGCATATTTGACTAGGTAAAAGCTTGACCATGAAGGGGGATTTCTTGCAAACCTAGCTGATTGATGGAGGCATTGAATTGAAGCATGAACTGAATATTACCTCCCACTTTATTGTGATTCTCAGGGCTGCGAATAAGATTGAAATCACCTAAAAAGATCCATGGTTGATCTGGCAAAATTATAATATTAGAGAACCATTCTAGGAAATCCTTTTTGCCATTTGACGTGCTTGGGCCATAGGTATAAATAAGGAGCCATGACTGATTTATTAATTTGGTGCGAAAACAAATTGTTTGGGCATACACATTTTAGAATATTTGTTCCCTAGAGAATTTAGAGCTTTGTGAGAAGGTTATCATGCCACCAGACGAACCCATAGTGGGATGAAAACAAAACTCATCAAAGCTTCTAGGACTGAAATTCCGAAGATAAGTAGCATCAAAACTATCTCGTTTTGTTTCTTGTACGCAGACTATGTCACACTTAGATTCTATTATTTTGCTTCTCAATGAATTCCA
This sequence comes from Zea mays, assembly GCF_902167145.1. Classification (NCBI taxonomy): domain Eukaryota; kingdom Viridiplantae; phylum Streptophyta; class Magnoliopsida; order Poales; family Poaceae; genus Zea; species Zea mays. Next base: position 150,500,742 of record NC_050100.1, read on the forward strand.
TTTTTCAGGAGCATTAACCCCCCTAATGTTATGAGTCAGGATTTTCCAATCTCTTTGTTGTTGATCCATATATAAGAAAAAACTTGATTATTGAGCAAGACATATACAGAGTATACATCCATCATAGAATTCCCTAACCAATTAGAGAAACCCAATAAAGTCCAAGACATGTTTTTAGGAGATGCCATAAGACAATTCATGTCGTTCATCATAAACATGATTAATCCTAGCACATAATACCATAAGTTATGCTCTTTAGCATACCCAAAAGCATATAGTTCACAACCAAAAGCATGAAGTTAACCTCCATCAAACGACCACCCTAAACGAGGTAATAAGAGTACTATCCATAAACACGAATGCAGCTTTTTAAAAGTGCCAGCAAGCATAGCAAGCGACAGAAAAGAACCCCATGGTTCTAGTTTTTGCTTGGGCTCTTTGGTTCCTTCTCCTTTTCATCACCTGTAGAGTTGGTACCTGTAAGGAAAATGGACCCTGGGCCATTTGGCTCAAAAGGTTTTAGTGTTTGATGATCAACATAACCTATGGACTAATGCGTTTGCTAGTGTTTATGATTGTAGTCCGCAGGATGCTAAAGTGACTTGGACTAAGGTATTGAGGAAAGTAACTCCTCAAAAGAAGACATTATGAAGATCACAAGTGAAGATTAACAAGTATCAAGCAAAGTATAAGAAACAAAGAAAAGTGTTGTCACTGGCAGACTATCCGGTAGAGGACACCGGACTGTCCGGTGGCACACCGGACTGTTTATTGCCACACGTCGGACTGTCTGGCGCACCAGGAAACAGTAGACCAACGACTAGTTCTTGGTGGCACTGTGGAGGAGGGCCCGGACTATCCGGTGCCACACCGGACTGTCCGGTGCAAAGGATGACAGTGCCAACGGTCGACTGACAGATCCAACGGCTAGTGGTGCAACGGACAGGGCACCACACTGTCCGGTGCCTACCACCGGACTGTTCGGTGTGCCGCAGAAAGCTGCAACTTTTCTCCAACGTCTATAATTGAGTTGGGGCCTATAAACACATCACCCATGAAGGTGTGGGAGCCCAAGCAACATACCAAGACATATTGTAGACATTTCCAAGTGCTCAAACATCTAAGTGCTTAATAGAATCACTCGGTGATTAGCGTAGGTGCTTTGCGAAGTGCTTAGGTTAGTTAGACCGTATTAGTGCTTGCTCTAGGTGAATCCTAGTTAGTTGAGTGAGTTTAGAAAAACCACACAACCCCTCGGCTCTTGCACAAGCCATTGTAATTGTATCGAGTGAGGTGAGAGTCTTGCGAGACCGTGACAACCGAGTTTGTGTCATGGCCGCCACCGTGTACCGGAGGGAACGAGGCTCGCGACATTTCGACCGGAAGCTCGATAGTGGAGAAGGAGGGGAGCGTCCGAGAGGAGCCGAAAGCGGAGAACCACTTGCGCGTGGAGAAGGCCAGCGACTCTCTACGGAGTTACTTGACCGTGGTGCTTGGCCCTCGCGTGGGCTTCCCTTTGCGTAGGGGCACCAATGAGGATTAGTCGGAACCTTGCGTGGTTCCGGATACCTCGATAAAAATACCAGTGTCATCCACGAGAGTTTGCATCTCTACCTTGCTCTTTACCTTCCGCATATTTAAGTTTCAATCTTGTCTTTCTAGCTAGATCAGTTAGGATTGAAACTTAGGCTTTGCGG